>NC_086181.1:48000052-48600052 GCF_023053635.1 Elgaria multicarinata webbii
CGCCGGGCGAGTGGACCTCAAAGTACACCGTGCCTTCATCTGCGGAGGGGAGGCAGGGCCGTGGCTGAACAAACCGAGCCCTCGGAAGACACAAGGGGCTCCCCGGAGGAGAAGCCAACCCTCTGAGGTGGGGCAGGGGAGACAGCGGGGCCCAGAGCCCCTCCTGACCCACTGCAGTCAAGCACAGGCCCTGGGGATAAACTCCTCCGCACTGGACCTCCATCGAGCGCGGGGGAGGTTGGACTTGATGGCCTTAAGAGACCCCTTCCAACCCTACTATGATTCTATGATCTTCGCAAGGGTCCCCTGTCATGTCCTGCATCTGGTTCAAGCCTCCGTTTCTTGCTTTTACAGGCTCCTGTTCCCCCCTTCCACTCCCACCCCACTTTTCCCATTTGTCTGGGTCCTGCCAAGCTCTCCCCCCCCTCCCACCACACACACACACCTGAAACGGTGGTCTCCCCTGCTCTCTGTTCATCAAGCTGCCCCCCCCCGCCCTCTGCCCGTTCCAGGCCTCCGGCCTCCTTTCGTTTGTCTCTCCGGTTCCACCGGATCCTCTGCTTCCAACTCCCCACTGGCCGTTTCTCACCCCTTGACCTCTCAGATTCTCAGTCCTTGACCTCTTCAGTCCAATGACCCCTGTGGCGGGCCCTCCCGGGGTGGGTCGTGATGCACCTGGGCTCTGCACTGGCCCAAGGACAGGGCTGGGGAACCTCCAGTCCAGCCCTCCTGGGGTCGCAATCCGGCCTCCTGGGGTTCCCTGGGTGACCGCTCCCCTTTCCCCAGCGCCCTCCCTCCAACCACTGAGGGTGGGGTCTCCTGGCTTGTGTGCAGCCCCCCCACCTTCCAAAAGGGTTAAGAAGCTGCTGGCACTTCTTGCATTTGGGGAGGGGGGCTCCCTTCGGCCTTCGGCCCCCTCGCCACGGAATGAGGCCCCCAGGGGCTTCTCTGGAAAGGGGTCTGGTGCTGAGGCAGAAAGTAGTTCCCCCACCGCTGAACCAGAAGAACGAGCCAAAGTTGTGGCAGTGGCTGGCGTGGCCACAAGGCGGAGAGCCCCCGGCCCCCGGCAGAGGCTGTGGAGCCGTGTCATGGCACCTGGGCTGAGGCTGGGGGGGCTGGCCGGCCAGCCGGCAGGCCTCTTTTTCACGTTACCTGTGAGGTAGACAGCGCTGCTCTGGTTGGAGTGCATGTGGCGGACAGAGATGTGGGGGAGGCACTTGGAGACTTTGCGCAGCGCCAGCTGCACGGTGTAGGAGCGCGGCTGATCGAGTTGGGTCTCGTTCACCACCAGGCCGTAGATCTTCCCTTCCTCTGTGGAGGAAGAGGAAGGAGGAGGATTGTGCTGGGTAAAACAACATACGAGGGTATCTATCCCAGGGGTCTCCAGTGCAGAGGTGCCCGCTCTGTGGTGGACAGAAGCACCCTGAAAGAGGGGCAAAGTTAGGGTGGCCGTATGGAAAAGGAGGACCGGCGCTCCTGCCTCTTTAACAGTTGCATGGAAAAGGGGATTTCAGCAGGGGTCCTTTGTAGGCCTGCAGCACCTGGGGAAATGCCCTCTTCATCACCACCGTCAAAGCCACAGGAGCCCTGCCCTCTTTAGCTTGAGTGGCCAGATACAAAAGAGGGCAGAGCTCCTGCAGCTTTGACGGTGGTGATGAAGAGGGCATTTCCCCAGGTGCTGCAGGCCTACAAAGGACCCCTGCTGAAATCCCCTTTTCCATGCAACTGTTAAAGAGGCAGGAGCCCCGGTCCTCCTTTTCCATGTGGCCACCCCGTGCAAAGTGTCTCCCATTCTAACATTTACATGAACAAAGAGCTCCAGAGGCCAAAGCACTGCTGCTCCTCCTCCTCCTCCTCCCTTTAGCACAGCCTTCCCCCACCTGGCGCTCTCAGCAGCAGGTCGGAGAAGGCTGCTTCCACGCACCTCTCAGTGAATGGGGTGGGGTGGGTGGGGGTACCAATGCACTAAGCATTTGTTAAACGGCAGCCACTGTCGCCATGTGCCCCCACCCTTTCACTAATCCTCCGCCGGCGGGGGGGGGGGGCTGCCCCTGTCTCTGGGCTCGCCCTCCCTCCCTCCCCTCTCACCTGTCAGGAGGAGGAGGGACCGTTCTGTCTCCTGCCCCACCAGCACGATCTGCCGGAACTTCATGGAGAAATGGAAGGTCATCTTGAAGACCCGCTGCCCACTGGATTGCAGGTAGACCTCCACGCAGTCACAGAGGCGGCCGCTGGCGGCTGCACCAGAGCCCTCGCTGCGCCCCGCGGCCGCCATGACGGGCTGCTCCCGGGTGGCCAGCACATACAGGTACTTGCGGTACACGGTGTCACTCCGGGGGTCTGTGGCAAACTGCGGGCAGAATGAGGGAGACCCCACCGTCAGGACGGCAGACGTTGCAGAAAGTGGCCGCGGCAAAGCAGGGGTCTGCGGTGGGGGAGAAGGGATCGGGGGGGCAGGCCTTGCACCCAGGGGAGGTGGCGCCAGTCTTCCCCCTCGCCCAGGGGTGGCCATGTACGGCAGGAAAGACAGCGCAGGGTCCTCCTGGAGCACCCGAGAGGCAAACTCATCTATTGTGGCCAGAGCTCCCAGAAGCCCACACAGGCTCAGGGTGGCAAAAGGCATTCGCCCTGGAAGACAGAAACAAACTTCAAAGTGATCTTGATAGGCTGGAGGGCTGGGCTGAAAACAAAATGAAATTTAATAGAGATAAATGCCAAGTTCTACATTTAGGAAATAGAAACCAAAGGCACAGTTACAAGATGGGGGATACTTGGCTCAGCAATACTACAAACGAGAAGGATCTTGGAATTGTTGTAGATCACAAGCTGAATAGGAGCCAACAGTGCGATATGGCTGCAAGAAAGGCCAATGCTATTTTGGGCTGCATTAATAGAAGTAGAGCTTCCAAATCACGGGAGGTACTGGTTCCTCTCTATTTGGCCCTGGTTAGGCCTCATCTAGAGTATTGCGTCCAGTTCTGGGCTCCACAATTCAAGAAGGACGCAGAGAAGCTGGAGCTTGTTCAGAGGAGGGCAACCAGGATGATCAGGGGTCTGGAAAGAAAGCCCTATGAAGAGAGACTGAAAGAACTGGGCATGTTTAGCCTGGAGAAGAGAAGATGGAGGGGAGACATGAGAGCACTCTTCAAAGACTTGAAAGGTTGTCACACAGACGAAGGCCAGGATCTCTTCTCCATCCTCCCAGAGTGCAGGACATGGAATAACGGGCTCAAGTTAAAGGAAGCCAGATTCCAGCTGGACATCAGGAAAAACTTCCTGACTGTTAGAGCAGTACGACAATGGAATCAGTGACCTAGGGAGGTTGTGGGCTCTCCCACCCTAGAGGCCTTCAAGAGGCAGCTGGACAGCCATCTGTCAGGGATGCTTTAGGGTGGATTCCTGCATTGAGCAGGGGGTTGGACTCGATGGCCTTGTAGGCCCCTTCCAACTCTGCTATTCTATGATTCTATGATTCTATGATCAAGATGCCACAGGTCTGTCCCTCCTCTTTCCCGAGATGGGAGGGGACTCTCTGCTGTAAATGGGCAACTAACTGGCTTTTCGCCCGAAGCCAGACCTCCTTAAGCACTTGTCTGGATCCCGCGCCCTGCATCGCGCCCTGCCCCTACGAGTTAGTGTGGAAGTAAAGCCCAGTGGAACCCCATACACCACTGAAGGGCAGGCACAGCCTAGCAGTGCGTGAGCTGGGAGCAGGAGACCTCGTTTCGCAATGGACTGGGTGGCCTGAGGCAGGCGCCTATATCTCGGTCTCAAGAGCCCTGCGGGTCACAGGGGCTGCTCTAAAAATGCCAGCAAAATATAGGAGTACATAGGGAAATGGCCAAACATGAAGCATTATTCTGATCATATTTCTGAACCTATTTTTTTTAAATAAAAATGAAGAAACACTGGCATGATTTATTAATGTTTGCTGGTTTAAGGCCGTTTGCACCCTCCAGTCTCCGCTGGACGTGCACTGAAACTCTTGCCCTGGTTTCTTAACTCGCTCCCGTTCCTGCCCTGCCTTTAAGAGTAGCCGCCACACACGGGGACTTCCCACGGAAAAGGCTTCGCTGGCCAAGCGGCCATCAGAGGCACAGGAACAGGGCCAGGGAAAAAGAAAGGTGGCAACCTTCAGTCCATCTCTTGCCCAGTTCATCTTGCCTCTTTTGCAGCCCCAAAATACAACGTGGTGGGCTTGAGATGCGTGCCCTCTGAGGTGGAAGGCAGCAAGACAGGGAGGTGGGGTGGGGTGGGAGCTCAGGAGAGACGGGCGAGAGCCACCTTTCCCCATGGGGCACTTTCCTGAGGTGCTAGACTACAACTCCCAGCATCCCCAACACTCAAGTAGTCAGGAAGGCTGGGCTACCACTAAACTAGCTTTGGTACCCCAGCTCTCCCCAGGAAGTTTACCTTCAGGAAGGAAAATGGGGATTGGGGCCTTCCTCTCACGGGTCCTGCTGCAGCCACAGGCCTCATCTACACCAAGCAGGAGATTCCACTATGAAAGCGGTCTATAAAAGGCAGGAGCCACACGACGGCTTCATAGCGGTATTGAAGTGCACTGACCCACTTGAGGCCCATTGACAGATATACCACAGACTGCTTTTCATACCACTTTCATAGTGCTATATCCTGCTTGGTGTGGATTAGGCCACAGTCAGGCTCAGCTAGCTGGGAAAGGGGCGGTCACCAGGGAGGTGGGGGCGGCGGCGGCGGCAGCAGCAGCAGCAGCAGCGGCCCTTCATCCACGTCAGATGAAGAGGACTCCAGTCCACGAAAGATTACACCAGACCAAGGTTTTCTCGTGTGTGTGTCCCCCACGTCAGATTTGTGGCTGGATGTCTCTGGGGAAAGGAGAGGAATGAGAGTGGCGCAAATGTGTTGTGGGGACGTTTTCCCTGGCGTGTGCGAACAGGGTGCCCAGTGCCAGCGAATGTGAATCATAGAATCATAGAACAGCAGAGTTGGAAGGGGCCTACAAGGCCTTCGAGTCCAACCCCCTGCTCAATGCAGGAATCCACCCTAAAGCATCCCTGACAGAGGGTTGTCCAGCTGCCTCTTGAAGGCCTCCAGTGTGGGAAGGAGGAGAGAGGGAGGCGGAGAGGGGCGAAGCACGGACCCCCAGGGGGAGAGGCTCCCGCATCCTCCGCCGTGTCCCCTCTCTCTCACCTCTCCATTCCTCTTATCTTCTCAGCCAGGGGCCACGTCTTGCCAGGCCACACCCTGGGAGCATTTTGCCACGCCTTCCCCTCTGGGCAGGAGTGGGAGAAAGGGCCTGCCGGGGGGGGGGGGCGGCGGGCGGTTCCACTCTTGCGAGCACCTACGTCCTTGGCGCTCCGGCACAGCACCATGTAGCGGCAGGCACGGCGCCACTGGAAGTGGCCCATGGTGGAGGAGACCAGAGCGTTCTTGAGGAAGAATAGGGTGCCGTTGTAGTCCAGGATGAAGACGTGGTCTTTGGTGGGCAGGAACTTCCGGTAGCCGTGCGAGAGCAGCGGGGCCACGGTCTTGCTGACGAAATGCCGCCGGCCGCTGAACATCTGGAAGTACAAGCCCTTGGTGTCTGTGGGACAGAGAGCACCCAGGGCAGGGGAAGGGGGTCAGACCAGGGGAGCTTTAAAACAAAAGGCCGCCCCCTGCCCCAGGGTGGGGGAGAAGACCTGCTTCTTCTCTCCGTGGGGTGCGCTTTTGGGCCACTGGCGCTCTCTTCTCTCCCCCTCCCCCCCGTCACCACAGCCTCGCCACCTCCCTCCCTCCCTCCCACCCACCCACCCCTGCAAGGGCAGGCTTTCCTCCCCCAGGCCTCCCTCACGCCCCCTTCCTCGGGCCCCCGTTTCACCCCAGGCTTTACTGACAGTTGAGGATGGCTGATCGCTTCCATGGCCGGCTGCCGCCCGAGTTTTCATCCCGCAGCCGAGGGGACAGGCGGCGGCAGATTCGCAGCCAGACCCCCTCACTGTCACACACCTCGTGGAAGTACCGGCAGGTCTGGCCCAGGGCCGCCACGTCCCTCACGGGCAAGAAGGAGATGATGTGGTACAGCTGAAGAACGGCGGGGGGGGGGGGAGAGGGGGGAGGGACTCGGTCAGGTCGAGGGCAGGCAGGGCTTCCCCCCACGCCAGCCTTCCCGTCGTGGGGCCTCCAGTTGGGCTGGACTCCGTCAGTCCCAGCCAGGCACGGGAGTTGCAGTCCAACACTCCTGGAGACTGAGCTAGGCCTGCCCTACGGCCGCTCCCCTGCGAGGTCCACGCACCAGTTCTGGAGGGAAGACCTGGAGGGAGGTGGCGGCAGCTCCTCTCGCCTGCTTGTCTCCGGTGGTCTCCACGGACGAGCCGCTGCGCTGCTTCTTCTCGGGCTGCTGAGGGCAAAGAGAAGGGAGGCGACAGTGTGAGCAGCCACGATCCGCCTGACTCCCGGCGTTCTGTTGCACAGAAGGGAAGGGCTGGACCTCATCCCGAGGGATCCGGTACCTCGAACCACTGAGGTGTAGCTTTCTGCTAGCATGGGGAGTCAGTGGCAGAAAGGAAAGGTAACCTGTTGAATGTCTGGCTGTCCTACCCTCTTTAACGGCCCAGGAGACATGCCAGGACAAGGAGACTTAAGCTTCCAGGTGGCCCAGGAGCTCTCTAAAGCCCCAAGAGGCAGCCCAACCATCTCTACCACAAGAGTCCTCAGCGCCGGCCCAAAACAATAGTCTCCAGCATGCTTTAAGGGACACCAAGGTGCATGAAGCCAACGTGAAACCAGCTGCATAAAGAGATTATCTGCTGCGTTTTCGCTAGACGACACCAGGAGGCAACAGTGCCTTCCTTTAACTATAGGGATGTGGCTGCCAGACCCCTCCAGCCTTGGGAAATGCTTCCCCCTTGTCCCATGTGTGGACATCATCGGAGGCCACCAGCCGTCCCCCGTACCTGGTGCCCTCTGGATGTGCTGGGCGACAACCCACCTGGAGGGCGCCAGGCTGGAGAGGGCTTGCTCTGGAGATGTGGCCAAGTTTTAGATGGCCGAGACAACACGGAGTTGCCCTTTTTTGCAGGTGTTTTGTTGCGTCGAGACGTTCTTGGGCATGGCCAGAGTGCGACTTGCTGAATCGTACTCCAACCCACTTTTTCAAGACGTTGTGAATCGCAACACCAACGTGTCTCTGTTTAAAGAGAACGGGGTCTGCTGAGAAAGCCCAACTTCTGTGGATTTCTCCACGTTCAAAGGAAATACGGTGTAGTTTGGCCCACAATTTGGCTGGCTGACCTGCTTCAATTGATCTGCACGTGCAATCAAGCCACGGGGAAACTGGCGACCCCACTGAGACTGCAAGCCCACTGAAGGAGAAAGCTCTCTCCCCCCACTGCCCCCCCGCCCCCGGTGAGCCCCTTCCTCAGCCCTGAGCGGAGCGCGTCTCCCCTGCCTCCCTCTCCTGGAAAGGACCCCACACTGGTCTCTTCCCTGCCCTGGGGCCCAAACGCAGCATGCTCACTCCGAGCGGTTCCTCAGTGCTAGAGGCATGGGAGAAGCGCTGGAGCTTCCTTCTCCTGAATTTTTGGGCGACGCGCCTGTCGTTCATGTCTGCCCGCCCAGCCGTGGCCTGTCTGGTGGGTGCAAGCTCTCAGATCCACTGTTGCTGGGCTCAGCATGGCCAAGGCGTATGAATGCCCCTGCGCACAAAGCCAATGGCACTATGTGATCATGGCCGTCCTGATGGCTTCACAGAGCCTGGGGTTCCCCTGGTGACTGGCGCACTGTGACATCAGCACCCATCTGGGTCTGTCTTTGTGACCTGGGCACAAGGGACCATCCGGCCCTGGGATCAAAGACCATCCAAGATGGGTACAAAGGCATCCAGAGCATGCAGGCAGCTCCGATTTGTACCAGCGCTCCGTGGGCTCACCTCTCCCCGATGCCCTCATTCTTGGGGGAGTGAGCTCTGGGGAGGAGAGGCTGGGCGCTCTCTCTCTCGTTGGAGTCATAGCAAGCCTTTCATAATTGTTAGCTGAGCTCTTTGCACTTTGCACTCTGGGTTGTCCTTAAACCTGAAGCGCTGATTGACAGCGGATGAATTGATCCATACCTGTCCTGTTGCTTCTTTTGTAGCATCCAGCACTGGCCCATGATTGGGAGAGGAAACCAGGGGCGGTGGGTGGTCGGTCAGTGAGTTCTGAATTCAGAGCGTGGCGCGCTTGGCTTGTTACCCCTGTAACTCCTTCTGATTCCACTTACTTTGGGGGTACAGGAAACAGGAAGAGTTATTAGAGGGCGGGGTGGGTGGGTTATGTGTATATTACTGGATGGCTGGTAATGTCACATTTTAAAAGCTGCCTGGTTTATTAAAGATGCCCTGGAAATTCCCTTACTAATCAAAGCAATACAGCACACGCTGAGGCCGAATTTAGATCCGGCTTGTTCCCGCACTGAGCTCACCTTCAGATCAAAAGAAGCTCTTGTATGTCCACTCACTGGCATCCGAGAGCTTCCAGAGGACTCAGGAATTCTAGATCCCTCCCTCTAGTTCTAACCCACAAGGATCCACTCTCATTCCAGAGCGCCCCGATCCCTTTTGCCCACTGGGCTCTGCTCCTCTTAGCTGTCGGCGCCATCCCAGGCTTCCTGGCCCGTCCTTCTCACCTGGGGATACTCTGCTGAAATTCAGAGAGGCTCAGCGTGGGCTGTAGTCTTGCCTCCTGCATCTGATGACACATGAGTGTCTGTAGACAAGAAGACTGCTTTTAACAAGAGGAAGTGAAATGGAATCAAATAGCTCAGGGCTCACTGTACTCTCATAGTTCTGAGGGCTTAAAATCTATAACCAAATAGGGATTTGAACATCCGCCCTCCTCTCGGCTGACGCCCGTCTGCTCCCATCTATAAATCTCCCTTCCTTTCCGTTCTCATTTTACACCAACCTGTATGTCAGCCGCTCCGGCAGTGACAGATAACGTGGGTGTTGGGCCGTGTGGGCGGCACAGAGCGGCAGAAGGCACACGCTGCTGAGCTGACAACTGCGCATGAGGCTGTGTCGCACTAGAGCTGAGCCATCCTTGTGGGGTGTGTGGCAGCGGCACCCCGTGGGCCTGCGTTACCAGGCTGCCGTGATGAAGAAGCGCATGTGGGGTGATCGCTTATGTATTCATCAAGTGTGTACCCTGCCGTTCCACTTCTGCGCTCGAGGCGGCGAAGGAAAACAAAACGGCTCAAAGCAAGCGCACTGAATCTATACTAAATACTACGAATAAAGGCAAGAAAGTTTAAACATAGAATCATAGAATAGTACCGTTGGAAGGGGCCCACAAGGCCATCGAGTCCAACCCCTCTGCTCAGTGCAGGAATCCACCTTCAAGCATCCCTGACCGATGGCTGTCCAGCTGCCTCTTGAAGGCCTCCAGTGCAGGGGAGCCCACGACCTCCCTAGGTCATGCGTTCCACTGTCGTACTGCTCTAACAGTCAGGAAGTTTTTCCTGATGTCTAGCCAGAATCTGGCTTCCTGTAACTTCAGCATGGTATGGGGAATGTGGACAGGGAGTCATTTTTCTCCATCTCTCAAAATACTAGAACCCGTGGCAGTACTTCTTCACACAGCACATAGTTAAACCCATAGTTAACTTTTGTAAACTGCCGAGAGAGAGCTTCGGCTATGGGGCGGTATATAAATTAATTAATTATGGAACTCACAACCACAAGATGTAGTGATAACCACCAATTTGGATGGCTTTAAAAGGAGGTTGGATAAATTCCTGGAGGCAAAAGCATGGTTGTGTGCTGCCTACAGTATCAGAGGGAGTAAGCCTATGTGCACCAGTTTCTGGGGAACATGGGTGGGAGGGTGCTGTTGCACCATGTCCTGCCTTGTTCACATTGCCTTGCTGTGTGAACAGAGTGCAGGACTAGATGGACCCTTGGTCTGATCCAGCCTCAGGGCTCTTCCTATGTTCTTATGAGCCCGTTATTCCGTGTCCTGCACTCTGGGAGGATCGAGAAGAGATCCTGGCCCTCCTCTGTGTGACAACCTTTCAAGTATTTCATAGAATCATAGAATAGCAGAGTTGGAAGGGGCCTACAAGGCCATGGAGTCCAACCCCCTGCTCCATGCAGGAATCCACCCTAAAGCATCCCTGACAGAGGGCTGCCCAGCTGCCTCTTGAAGGCCTCTAGTGTGGGAGAGCCCACAACCTCCCTAGGGAACTGGTTCCATTGTTGTACTGCTCTGACAGGAAGCTTTTCCTGATGTCCAGCTGGAATCTGGCTTCCTGTCACTTGAGCCCGTTATTCCGTGTCCTGCACTCTGGGAGGATCGAGAAGAGATCCTGGCCCTCCTCTGTGCGACAACCTTTCAAGTATTTGAAGAGTGCTCTCATGTCTCCCCTCCATCTTCTCTTCTCCAGGCTAAACCTGCCCAGTTCCTTCAGTCTCTCTTCACAGGGCTTTGTTTCCAGACCCCTGAGCATCCTGGCTGCCCTCCTCTGAACACGCTCCAGCTTGTCTGCCTCCTTCTTGAAGTGTGGAGCCCAGAACTGGACACAAAACCAGAGAGCCTGGCTGTCTGCTCTGGGGGCGCGGTGTGTGTGAGGTGCGATTCTGATGCAAGTCGACCCAGCAGGGGTGGCGCTCTGTGGTGCATGGCGGCTGCAGGCCCGTGTTTGCATCATGAGGCTGCGTAGGAAGGCAGGTGCATTGTGCTTAGCACGGGCTGTTCATGGCAGGCTGCTGTGCTGTCACTGCTTGGGCACTTCTGAGGTAAACGAGGACAGGAACATGGCCGCCTCTTTTAGAATGTTCTCTCTCTCTCTCTCTCCCACCCTGCAGGAAAGAGAGGTGCTGAGGCCCAGGCTGGCCTGGAGGCCTCCAAGACGCTTGGCTTCAATGTCCCCCCACAAAAGGAGGAGCCGTGGTTCTATTTGAGCCGGTTGCAGTTAATCAGTGGTGAGGGCAAAAGGCACTCTGGACATGCTCAAAGTAGCATTCTAGGCTTCAAAGCATCTTTGGCTCATTGTGGCATTCAGCCGGCCACCCTGTTCTTGCTTAAGGTGAAAAGCACTCTGCACATGCTCAGAGAAAGCCGCTGACAGTGAAATGATGCATTCTGGGTTATGGCGTGTTCTCCTGCCCTTTTTTCACACCAACCTGAGATATTATATTATTGGAGTAATGGTCCATCAATCAGGTATTAATTTACTCCTGCTCCCGATTGGTCAGTCACCTTCCTATTCAAACTTTTATTAGCGCCCGCCTCTCCTGAGGTGGCTCTTACTCTGGTTGGTTCTCAGTACCCACCCTCCGGGGTGGGTGGGTAATGCCATCGCTGAGTGGCCGGTATGGCTGCCACTCTTCCCCGTGCCAAAAAGCAAGCAAAAGCCCCGCCCCCGCAGCACTCTCATCTTTCAACCGTTGCCGCCATAAGGATTGGGAGGCGTCACCTTTTGCTTGATTGGTAGCATTAGCCATCAGTCATATAGCAGAGCTCGCCTCCGCCACATTGTGCGTTATGATAAGCTTATTTTCTAGTTACCTGCGCAATGATTGGCCAGTAATTTCACGCACCGCCTCTATGAAGGCCATAGGAGGACTGAGGGACGCGCGCGCCCCGGTCACGCTGATTGGTTAAAATAGTAAGCAGTGCACTTCTCATTTGCCAGACGCCCACGAATGCCCCCTAGTCCCCCCTCCTGGGCATTCGATTGGAGGGAAAGGAGGAAGACCTGACCGCCTCTTTCCACCGGATTTGCTGCCGGGTGTGGCTACGCCCCGCCTGATGCCCCGCGATTGGCGGCGTCCCGCGTGGCCGGCTTGTGATAGGCTGAGGCGGTGTCTCGAGGACCGCCTCCTCTGGCTGGGGTCTCGCTGCCTGTGCCTCGGAGCGCTCATTCGGCCAGCGGCTGCCGCAGCGGACATAGCCGAGCGTGAGGGATGGCGGCGGGCGAGGGCGGGGCCGAGCCGCTGCCCCCGCCCTCCCCCTCTTTGCCCGGCCCTCTGCCTGGCCCGGAGCGCGCCTTGGAAGAAGCGGCGGCCTCGGGCAGCCTGAGCCTGGCGGGACGGCGCCTGAGGCACTTCCCCGGAGGAGCCGCCCGGCGCTGGGACCTCAGCGACACCACGCAAGCGGGTGAGAGGCTCGGCCACGCCCACTGGCCCCAGATACCCTTAGCTCCTCCTCCTCAGGCCACGCCCCATCCCGCGCTGGCCACGCCCTTTCTTGGCTCCACCCACGGAGGGGCTTCCACTTCCTCTCCTTTTCGGCCACGCCCACCCTCTTGGGCCGCTCACCTGTGAAAGCAGGTGGTATGTGCGTATGTGTTGTGGGTGGGGCTTACTGTGTCCAGGGGGCCCAGGGCTTGCCCCTAGAGCAGCCTCCTTCAACCTGGTGCCCTCCAGATGTGTTGGACTACAACTCCTAGCATCCCCCCCACCCAGCCTGGAACTGTAACTCCTAGCATCCCCCATGCTGGCTGGGGGTTCCTGAGACTTTTATCCCCCCCCCCGGTCTAGAGGGCACCGGGTTGGGGAAAGGCTCCTTGCCATTATCCCCAGAACACCCCTGCGAGGCAGGCTGGGCCGAGAGTGGGGATTCTGGCGGGGGTCCGCATAGACTGGGCCCCCTTGGCGGTCTCTCTTGCCCGTGTGTTGCTTGGGAAAGGGGCAACAGCGAAAGCGGAGCTGCCTGCGTTCCCTGGGGCTCCTGCAAGCACGCAGCCTCCGCCGCAGGCCTTAAAGTTCCGGGGGCTTGTTCAGACGGAGCGCGCCTTAAAAGTGTAGCTTTGAGAACTTTCCTGCGGCTTTGCAGTTCTTCTGTATGTCTGTTTAGCCTACAGAAGGAACGAAAGGGGGGGCCTTGGTAAGAAGCGCTTACTGCAGGCTTCTTCTGTGCTGCCACGGAGGGAAAAGGTGTCCAGACTCAGAGAGAGCGAGATGCCTAGAGCGGTGGCGGTTGGGGGCCGTAGGGCCAGTGACTGAGTGACGTTGCAGAGCCTCCCCACCCTGCCCCCACCCCACCCTGCCCCGGTGTCAGTTAGTTGAAAGAGAGACCCGTTGGATCCCCCTGTCCGTGTGGCAGCGGGGCGGGGGCATGAGAAGGTGGGTTTGGGGGGGCTTGTGCTTGGGACTGGGGTGGGAAGGGGCCTGGAGCCAGAGGGAGGCTGGGAGAGCACCGCTTCCTTCCTCTCCCTCTCTTTCTTTCTCTGGTCTTGGGCCCCATCTGGACGCTGCTGTTGCAGTGAGCAGCAGGGTCACGACCCCCGCCCCCACCCCGGCTACAGAAACGAGCAGCTCTCCCACCCTAGAGGCCTTCAGGAGGCAGCTGGACAACCATCCGTCAGGGATGCTTGAAGGTGGATTCCTGCATTGAGCGGGGTGGGTGGGGTTGGACTTGATGGCCTTATAGGCCCCTTCCAACTCTACGATTCTATGATTCTAGAGCCAAAATATCGTAAGGGAGGAATTGGGCAATTTCTGGGGAAACGCCCTCGTGTGCACTGGGGGATGAATGCTCTCGCCGGGGCCCACTGGAATGCGTAGGAAGACAGTGTGTGTGTGTGTGTGTGTCTGCCAAGAAGATCTACTTCCTTTACCTTGAGGGTTTTTATTTCTGGTGAAGGAAATGGGCGGGTTAGCTTGTACCTCGAGAAGCTCTCTTGCTTACAGTGTGGCACACTTATGGGTTAGGAAGCTGTCTGTGAAAACTGGCAGGGGAGAGAGACCCCCCCCCCCCGTTCTGCACTTTGGGCTTCCGCTGGCTTTCGTTCTCAACAGCCTGGCTGCTCTGTCCCCCTTTCTGTGTAATAGGAAGCCTGCCACCATCAATTTAGGCTGGGCGTGGGGGAGGGTAGCATAGTGTCCTGCGTGGGGATCCCTGTCTTAAGGAGGGCTCTGCCCAGGGGAAGTGCTACTGAGCCCCCCCCTTTTGCAGGAGGGCCCTTTAAGAATGAAGGAGCGGCCTAAACCTCCCATCAGCCTTTGACTGGGAAGCTGGCGGAGGGGCGCCTCTTCAAGTGGGGTTTCTAAATTTAAGTGTGCAACACTTGCAGCACTAACAGTCTGTGAGGAGATGAGGAGCCTCCAGGCGCCAGTGTGCATGTGTGTGTGTGTGTGTGTGATGCTTTGCAGCCGGTCTCTCGTCCTGTGCTGCTTTGCATATGTTCCTTGCAGACTTCTGCAGTTCTGTAACTTGGGGGTGGTGGTGCTGCTGCTGCTGCTGACGACTGATTTCTGCCCCCTCTTCTTCCCCCTCCCCTGCTGGCATTTGGGGTGTCTCTCACTCTCTGCATGCTGGATTGGCAGGAGAGGTACTGCCAAGGGGTGGGCGGGCGTGGGGGTTTAGATGGAGATGGAGGGGTGCTTCTTCCTGGGAAGAGGTGACTCAGCTGAGGCTGTGCAGCGTGTCAAGCAGTCTGGCTTGCTGCTGAAGCGTCTCTTCTGGGGTTTGCCCTTCGCCGGTGGTACTTGGGGGTTCAGTTGTTGGTCGAAGATCTCTCCTCAGTTCTCTGCTCAAGCCAGGCCTGAAGGCAAGGGCCCTCCGCACACTATACCTCCCCCTCCCAGTATCTGGTACCCTGCCTTTGAAGGTGGAGGTTCCACTGAGCCACCACGACTCACAGATTTCCCCTCTTCCATGAATTGGTCACATCCCACCTATGCTGGTGCCTTTCACTAAGCCTTGTGATGTGTGGAGGGGTGCTTCCTTTTGGTCCAGTGCAGGTGGCTTGAGAGGAACGCCTTCATAGGATGGTAGTTCTTCCCTTTTTTGCAGGTGTGGCTTCCCCTCGTTCAGGTAAGCCCCTCCTCTCCTCTTAGCTGGAATCAAAGCACGGAAATTGCTCCGGAAGGGGCTGAGCGAGTGTGGTGGAGGAGCGGAGGGCACCTCTGAGGTTGCTGTGTGGCTGCTTCCACGGCAGCCACTCCGGCCTTACTTTCAGCGCAATCCAAGGCATGTCTGTCCAGCAGTTCATTGGGGCTTTCTCCTTAGTAAGTGAACGAGTAGCCACTCGCGTTCTCTAGAACAGGGGTGGGCAACTTGTGGCCTTCCAGATGTTTCGGTCTACAACTGCCATCATCCTTCACCATCAGCCATGCTGGCTGGAGCTGATTGGAGTTGTAGGCCAAAACATCTGGAGGGCCAAAAGTTGCCCACACCTGCTCCAGAAGGTGTGAGGCAGGAGTTGTGGTTTGTTTTGCCAAGTTTGGGAAGCAAAAAAGCAAACACCTTTTGCAGGTGAACTAGGACTCCCAGGCTTTTAGTGGAGGTGTGTGTGTGGTGGGGGGAGGTCAGTAAAGGACTTCCCACCTCTCCTGTAGCTTCCAACCATCTTGGGTCGTGGTGGGTCGTGGTTCTGTGTTTTCTCCTTTTAAGAGCCTAGCAAAAGTTAGCACTGTTGCCACTTCCTGGCTCAGAGCATACACCACGCCAAAGCACGATTTGAACTCTCAAACATACAGGCTGTTTGCTTGCTTTAAACTTCTTCCTGTTCAGTCTCTAGGTGTGTGTGGGGGGGCTTCCATGGAGGGGCAGTGGCTGTTAACTGTGGCTTGTCAACTCATGCCAAACCCTGGCTGGAACAAACCATGGCTTGCAAAACTTCCAGAAACCATGCTTTCTCATTCTGGTTTGCTGGCTGGTCAGGAACCACACTCTGTCAATTAAAGGAAGCCAGATTCCAGCTGGACATCAGGAAAAACTTCCTGACTGTTAGAGCAGTACGACAATGGAAGCAGTGACCTAGGGAGGTTGTGGGCTCTCCCACACTAGAGGCCTTCAAGGGGCAGCTGGACAACCATCTGTCAGGGATGCTTTATGGTGGACTCCATTGAGCAGGGGGTTAGATGGCCTTGTAGGCCCCTTCCAACTCTGCTATTCTACGATTCTATGATTCATACATCATGGTAAACCATGGTTTGTTGCAATGTCTGAATTGTGTCGCTGTGTGTTACCATAGGTTGTGTGTGTGTGTATATATAAAAATCAAACTGGGAAAGTATTTCTTGGACGACTGGATTTCGGACATTTTGCGGGGGTTGCAATTTGCAGTTAGATGTCAGAAGATTCCCTTGTTGGATGAAACGGCGACTAGGATGAATGTTGTTCAGCTCAGGAGGCTGGAAGCATTTTCACTCCAGCTCCTCCCTGCCTCAGTCTTGACTTCCCTTCTCCCTGAATGTTTCGTTAGACTGTTATATCCTGTCTTCAGTGTTGCTCGTTGGCCTGGGGGTGGGTTTCACCAAAGACTGCCGTTGTAGCCCAGCCAGTATTGCCAATAAGCTGGTGCCATTTCAGATTCTGAGCTGATAGCTTCATACGAGGCGAGGGTTAGCCGGCTCCTGCTCGCAGTTCTTGCTGGAGGTGACTCCGGCGTGGAAAAACTGACTAGGGAGTGTTCTGGGCCGAAGAGTGCCCAACCCCTCTTCCTTGTACCTTGCTTAGCTGCAGATTAACCCGCTGTGGCGCATTCCTGCGGAGGCCCGGCTTGCATTAATCCGTCAGCGGAGCTGGAATGTAAAGCAAGGGTTTGTAGATCGGAACCATTTATAAAACCTCGCAGCCCCTTACTGTATACTTCTGGGGACCTGTGTCCACACGCACATTGTTAAACAGGCCCATCTCCTGCTCTTTGGGTCGTGCGTTGATGGTTGTTAATAGAACGGGAGGCAGAAGAAATCGGTTTTTAAACTGGGCGGGTGGCTGACTGCCAGGCCAAGTGCTGGATTGGCCTCTCCCTGCTGCTCTAAGCCCCGTGACCCGTTAGGGGGGCTTCCGCTCCAGTACCGTCTCCCAAGCCCTGAGCCTGGGTCTCCTTGGCTCCGGAGTTCCCGCTGTGGAAACCTTTCTGTGTAGGAAGAGCTTCTGGAGTGATGGGGATGGATGGGTGGCTGGCTTGTTGCCTGGCAACGGCGCTGTTGGGATGCCAGCGCCTCTGAGCAAAGTTTGGCGTGTGCTTGGCGTGGCCCTGAGCAAAATGCAAGAGAGCCCAGCCAGTTTTCAACAGGCTGAAGATTGCTCCTGAGGGTGACCTTTAAAGGAAAGCCTGAGCTAAGTGCTGAAGGCCTAGGTGGTCGCTGGAGGGTTGGGCTTCAAAGCAACACACACACACACACCCCACACATGTAATTGCAGGCTGTAGGCAAAAGTTCACTTTCTCCGCTCTCCAGGTCTCTCTGGGAGACTTCATTTATTCCCTCAGGCGTTTCTGTGCCTAGTGCAGAGAGAGAGAAGCTACGGACTGGCCGGGTGGGTTGGTGCTGGGTGAACCCTTCCCACCGCCCGGGGCTGAGCTAGGTGGCCCTTTGGAGTTTGCAAAAGTTACTAGACCACAAGAACATTTTAACTGGCATGATGTTAAGTCACGTGGGGCACGTCAGCGGCGGTGTGTGCGCGGGGGCGGGGGGAGCCGGCCACCGGCCTTGTCCAATTTGGAGAAACGTCCCTGCTTCGCTTGCTTGAAGGGTGCTCCTCCTTGCTACTGGCAAGGCACCCCTGGGCTGATCACGAGAGCCCTCGGGACCAGAGAGAAACCTAAAACAAAAGCCCCCAAATCGTGACAGGGGGCGGGGCTTCCGCCTTCTCTTTCTGCCAGCTGCTGTTGCAGGTTTACTCGGTTCTTCACAGGTCCGTTCTTTCGTCCGAGGTCTAGAAATGCACCTTGCTGGGAGCTTAAATTGCGGGATTCATTACCTCTCAGTAATTTAGCATTTTGTGGTCCTCTGTAATTGGAGCAGAAGAATACGCTGGAGAGCCAGTGTGGTGCAGTGGCTAAAGTGTCGGACTGGGAGTCAGTTGATCCGGGTTCGAGTCCCCACTCGGCCGTGGAAACCCACTGGGTGACTTTGGGCCAGTCACAGACTCTCAGCCCAACCCACTTCACAGGGTGGTTGTTGTGAGGAGAAAAATGGGAGAGGAGGAGGATTATGGGCGTCGCCTTGGGTTCCTTGGAGGAAAAAAGGCGGGATATAAGTGTAATAAATAAAATAAAAAGAATAGGTTGCTAAAAGTGGCCGGAGGGCTTCCGCCCCATCCTGCTGTATCCTACTACCTTCTCACACACACACACACACACACACACACCCTGGGGACTTGGACCTGCCTTTGCTTCCTCCAGACTGTGGGTGTGGTTGTTGCTCCCAGCCTGCGCAACTGGAGGGCTTGTTCTGTGTTCTGGGGAGCCATCCGCACCTCAGAGAGAATTGCGGAGCGGCCCAAAGGCCGTGGGACAAAAATTAGGATGGGGTTGCACTGTGCCCACGGATGCACTGATGTGTCCGGCAGCCGACTCTGCATATGCTCCACTGTGGTGGCCCCCTTCCATCCCGCAGGCCGAGGCTGCTTCTCTGGTGCTCCCAGGATCAATGGGAGGGGCCCTCAGGGCAGCCAGGAGGGAGATCGGAGCGCCTTGCTCATCCTCCCCCCCCCCCGGGCCCCTGCATGAGTCTGGCCGAAGGAAATGGCTTCCAGGCCTACTGAGGGACACTCACTAGAGCCAGTGGGGCCTCCCTCTCACCTGTGTGGTGCAGCTGCAACCCGGGGCAGAGTAGCTTTTGTGGCCTCACGTGGGCCGTTGAAGTTAAGAAAAGCCCTTAGGAATTCCGTGGTCAGCCACGTCTGAGCCTCTCTTGTACAGTCTTTCCCATCTGGGGTTTTAGACTACCACTCCCATCAGCCCTAACCTTGCGCTGTGCTGGCTGGCGCTAGTGGCGGTCCAAAAGATCCGGAGGGCGCCCAGTTGGCAAAGGTGGCTCTGGCCATGCTCCACAAGGTTCGGCAGAACATACTGCAACGCGCACGGGAGGCTTTCTCTGCCTGTTGCTGATCCCGTCAGTGGGAGAGGAGGAGGGGGTGGGGGGGTGAGGCTTTGGCTGTCCTTCACAGTTGAAATGCAGCCACTTCTGGAGTGGAGCAGCCTCATCCGGTGACTCACTGGCATCCAGGGGACGCTGGAGAGCCACAGCCGCCTCGGAGGTGCCCAAGGATTGGTTTTTCTTGGTTAGGACTCGGAGAGGGAGGGTTCAGGGGCTGTGAGCTCCATGCCCCTGGGTGGGGGTGTCACTCTGCGGCTGGGGTTGCCTGTAGAGCTGCTGACCCTGGGACGGAAGCAGTGAATCGTGGTTCCCACTGATGGCGGACCTTCATCCCTTAAGTGAAGGCATGGGAGAGGGTGGCCCGTGTGTGTGTGGACATTCCAGGATAACCACGTGAAGTGGGCCCTGCCGTTGCCTGGCTGTGGCACAATTCAGTCGTGTGGTCCCATGGGCACGGAGGGGGCCTTCCCTTTCCCACCCCCCACCCCCACGCTGTTCTCTGGGGCCAGAAATGCCTCTTGGGGCCCCTCTGGCGAAGGAGCGGTCCCAGCCGGCCTGGCTGCACGTGGCTTCCGGCCAGCGGTCAGTCGTTCTTCCAGGAACCCGATCTCCCAGGGCCCAGCTGCCCATGAACTGGTGGGGTGGGGGAGGGGCTCCCAGCTATGCCGCAGGGCTGGAAAGTCTGCCCCTCCCTCCCCCCTCCCCTCTCCCTGGTTCCCCTTTTCTGCAAACCAGCTGCCTCCATTCCGTTGGAGCCACACGCAAACAAAGCCCCCCCCCAGCAAGTGATCTTTCTGATCGTGGGAGAGGGGTCCTCCACCGTCGCATCCCGCTCCCTCCCCCTCCCATTTGCCAATTGCACATGAGCCCTCTCCTCCCCCCCCCCCATATCAGTCCAGCTGCCGGGCGACACAATGGAGGCCGCCGTGGCCGCTGGTGGGGGCACGTCTCATGCTTTTGTGAGCTGCCCTGAACAGCTGCGCTGCTCATCCCAGCAGGTGGGGGGTGGAGGACTGCAAAGCCAGGAGCCCCCACTCCCGGCCCGCCAGGGCAAGTGGGGGTGGCCGGCCTGCCTGCCTGCCTGCCTCTCGTCTAGGGCTGGCCGTCAAGGGTCGTGCCCCCCCCAACTTGTGATGTTCTGCACTCCGCCCCTGTGAGGAAGCTGCCCGGTTTCTGCTGCCCTTCTTATCATTGGTCTTCCTAGAGCTTTCAGTCCAGCCCCACGGCAGAAAAAGGCAGCTGGGGGCAAAAGCTGGGGCCTCCAAGGGAGCTGCAGCCCAGCCCCTCTTCCTTTGATCCCGCCTGCTGCCTTTGGCACCTGAATGGATCATGGCCTGTTGCTGGGGAACATGGGTGGGAGGGTGCTGTTGCACCATGTCCTGCCCTGTGGGTCCCTGGCCGATGGCTGTTGGCCCCTGTGTGAACAGAGTGCTGGACTGGATGGACCCTGGGCCCGATCCAGCCTCAGGGCTCTCCTGACGTTCTTATGGCCTCAGAAGAGGCCCAGGTCTTACTCGCTCCTTGGCTTGAATGGGAGGGGGCCGATGGGAGGACAGGCTGGGCCCCGGATGACGAGGCCCCTGGGCTCATGTGGCAACGGCCCAGCCAGGCTCCCTTTTTTCCTTCCTAATTATTTTTGTCTCATTTTTCCATGTCCTAAAATAAGATGTGGCCCAAAGAAGCATTAAGAGCAATATTTTTTAAAAAATAAATAAATAAACACAACAAGGAGCTAAAATAGCCTGGCAGGGGAGGCATTCTGGTGCCCCCCCCCGATGTTTTGCATTACAACTCTCATGAGCCCCAGTCAGCACGGCAAGAGGTCAGAAATAAAGGCAGTGGAGACTGATTCCTACCTGAAAAGCCACGTAGGAATCAGTACTTTTTCACAGTCTTCCAGAAGGCCAACGTGGGAGGAGCCAGCAGTGGGGGAGCATTTTATGCCTCCCCATGCCTCTTCCCCCCACACCCTCCCCCCCCATGCTGAGCCTCTGCTGTGGACCTCATCATCTGGGCAGGTTTTGTATCCAAGGACACATGCATAGAATCATAGAATAGCAGGGTTGGAAGGGACCTACAAGGCCATCAAGTCCAACCCCCTGCTTTATGCAGGGATATCCACCCTAAAGCATCCCTGACAGATGGTTGTCCAGCTGCCTCTTGAATGCCCCTAGGGTGGGAGAGCCCACCACCTCCCTAGGGAACTGATTCCATTGTACTGCTCTAACAGTCAGGAAGTTTTTCCTGATGTCCAGCTAGAATCTGGCTTCCTTTATCTTGAGCCCGTTATTCCGTGTCCTGCACTCTGGGAGGATTGAGAAGAGATCCTGGCCCTCCTCTGTGTGAGAACCTTTGAAGTATTTGAAGAGTGCTCTCATGTCTCCTCTCAGCCTTCTTTTCTCCAGGCTAAACATGCTTTAGACCTCCTGGTTCCAGATAGTTTCAGGCAGCTTGTGGCGCCCCAAATGGGCTGGTCCACAGCCCCCATCATCCCCCACCCTGGGCTGAACTGGCTGGGGCTGATGGGGGATGCAGCCCAGCGGCATCTGGACGGCCACACTTCTCCCACCCCTGGTTTAGGGCTTTAAAGGTCGAGACGATGATTTTGAATTGAGCCTGGAAACAAGCTGGCAGCCGTGAAGACGATGGAGTTGGGGGCCAGAGTGTTGGTTCCGTGCCGCCCTCCCCAGTGAGGAACCTGCCAGCCGCCTTCTGGGACCGTTTGATGCACCAGGGGGTCTTGAAGAGTGGACCGAAGCCTGGCGCCCTTTGGGTGTTCTCAAAGGTTCAGGACTGGTCTGTAAACCAACCTGGTGCTCTCCAGATGGGTTGGACTGCGCTCCCAGCATCCCCAGCAAGCTATGCCGGGAGTTGCAGTCCAACCCATCTGGCTGGGACGGGGACGAAGATGCCACATAGGGGCATCTGGAGCTGCCGTCTGCTGGGCCGGGCATTTGCCCATCTGGAACTGGTCCTGCCCACGCTGACTGGCCACAGTGGCTCTCCAGGGCGTCCCGGCTGAGCCTTTTAGCTGGAGAGGTCAAGTGTGGCACTCTCCATGCAGAGCCTGTGCCTTGCCCCGAGCCCTCCCCACGTTCCCACTTAGAGTGGAGTGATTGACAGCTGTCGGCAACCAGTCGCTGGGGTCGGTGCAGGGGCCTTTCCTTTCTCCCCCTCCCCTCCCCCCCCCCCCCGCTGCCATCTTATTTGGTCCTGAGACTTCCGAATGTCAGTGACGCAGCTAAATATCTCCGTGCGGCAGGGGAACGGGACATTGGGGGTGGATGTTTCCCATCCACCTCTGGCCTGCAGCCTGGCGGTGCTCCCACGCCTGTTCCTGACTCTGGGGTCAGCCTTGTGGCAGCCTTGAGCAGGAAGGGTGGCCCAGGTGGGGAGGCTGCAGCAGCTGGCCTTGTCTGAGCTAGGAAGGCCTTGGCTCCGGCCCGGTCTGCTTCGAGAGGAGCGGTGGCGCGCCCTGGCAGGCAGCCTGGCTAGGGCAGGAACCTGTTTGGTCACTTTCTCACCTGTGATTCCCTTTGAGAAAGCAGCTGATCGGTTGCATATGGCAGCGGGGGGAGTGTTGGTGGTGGTGGAGGAGGGAGGGGGGAGGGCCCTGCTGTCATCAACCACGGTGCTTTGGAGGGGTCTGCCCTGGAGAGCCCCCCGTCCCCGCACCGTCCAAACCTTCCTGGTGGGATGAGAGAGCTATTCCCTGCCCCCCCCCCCATGCCTCCGACCCCACAGGTGGAATTGCTGTCACGCGGAGCCAGCTTGGTGTAGTGTTAGGTCACATGGCAAGGCCCCTTGAAGCCAAATGGGCCTGTGCTTTGAAGCCCCCCCCCCCCAGGCTTGAGGAGCTAGCAGAGTCCTTACAAAGAGGATAGTAGTCAGGGTGGGGAGTGGGGGATGCCAGCTGCTGGGTGGTGGCGTCGACGTCGTCATCATCTTCATCATCACCTAGGTTGGTATACTGCCCAACTAACTAACCAACGCTCTTGGGCTGTTTTTGCATCATAAGAGCCCTTCCTGGGCTCCTGAGGCTTTTATGCTGGATCCTGAAGAACTTGGAACGTGTTTCCAACACTGCACAGGGCCGGCACCGAAGCGTGTGGTCCTGGTTCCTTTAAGAATGGAGGGTGGCGGAAGGGACCATGACTGGAAAGTCACCTCTGGCCGCTGAGCACCGCTTTGAGCCAAGGCAGGGCTTGCTGCGGGGGGTCCGTCGGAAGTCGCCCTTCCAGAGGTCGGCCTGCAAAGGGGTGGAGGTGGCAATAGGAAATCCTCTATAGGCTGGGCCTGCGGAAGGGCGGGCGGGCGGGCGGCTGGCCCTGAGGCCTGCGGGGGCTGCTGCAAGAGCGTGGCCAGCCCCAAGGTGGTCTGCGTGCAGCAGCCGGGCTGCTTGGGGCAGGGGAGGGCTGTGAGAACGTGGCTGCTTGGCCGGGGTGGGGGCTAAAATGCATTGAGTGAACGTTTCCACAGCTGCTGAATGAGCCCCAGATCCTGGGAGTGAAGGGCCCGCTGCATCCCCACGGTGGCGTGAAGGCGCCCTTTCCCACGTTCCCGCCCTGTGCCGGGGGCAGGAGAAGTGCGGGGCTGCCGGGACGCTGACTGGCGCCGCGTGACCAGGAGCCGCTTCCTTCGTTGCAGCCCTGCCCGGCGCTCTTCGTGACGCGGGGTCCTCGTTTCACAGGAGCAGCGGCTCCTGGGGGTCGCTTGCGTTTGCGCAGCTCTCTTCGGCCCTGCTCCGTAGCTCCACGCCCAGGGTGGGCGCTCCGGCTGAGGCTGACCGTCTCGACCTTTAAAGCCCTAAATCAGGGGTGGGGGAAGCGTGGCTGACCTTGCTCTTCTTCTGTGCACTGGCACGGCCAAGGCAGGTGTGTGCCGCCTCTGGCCTCGGAGGCAGTCAGCCTGCGTACACCGGTTGCTGGGGAACATGGGCTCGTGTCCTGCTGTTGCGCTAAAGAGTGCTGGAATAGATGGACCCTGGTTTGGGCAGGCTCTTCGGGTCTCTCTCTCTCTCTCTCTCTTGCCTCTCTTGACCTTCCTAGTCTCCGGGCAGGAGACCCTGGGTCAGCCTCAGCGGAGAGGCCCGCTGGCAGGGGGCTAAGCAGCCCTTTGGGACCCCAGTTGGGCAGGTGGGCTTGAGTGTGTCTCTGTGTGTCTCTGGGGTCAAATTCACCTCCTGAAGCTCAGTTCCCGGAGAGCGGAGGGGCGGCATGATCAACGTTTTGTTTTGCTGTCGTTTTAGTGCAGCCTTCCCCAAACTGGTGCTCCTTCGAGAGGTGATGGACTACATCTCCCATAACCCCCTTGGGATTGTGGGAGTTGTAGTCCAACGTGCCTTGAGGGGCACTAGGTTGAAGAAGCTTGCTTTCGTGTCTTGGCTAGAGTTTGCTGAAATGGCGGATGCGGAATGGGCCCCGGAGGGAAGTCTGCCGGGTTGTGCAACCCCCAGCTGGCCCTGAAGGGTTGGGTGGTGCAATCGGGTCCTTCTGCGGTGAGGGAAGGTTCTGAGCAAGGGGGGGGATACTTTTATCCATGCTGGGAACACCCACCCACCCACCCCATGCCTGAGAGCTGCACAAGAGCACTGCGGTGCGTGTCGAAATGCCGGCCTGCTCTCCTTTACAGTTTCAGTGGGTGGGGGGAGAAAGTACAGGGGGGTGACCGGGTCTCCCCAGCGGAGCTGCCGGCTGGCCGGCCTTCCCAAATGGGCGATGTGTTCCCAGCTGGAGTCCTGCTGAGGGCCCCGGCGTGGGCTCAGCTCTTCTCGCCAGCTGCGGTAGGGTTGCCCAGGGCAGGCGTGCCGGAGGGCCCAGTTCCACAGGTTTGCATGAGGTGCCTCTTTTTTTGAGGTTGGTTGTGGCGCCTTCCTCTCTCTCTCTCTCTCATACACACACACACACACACACACACACACACAGAGTTAGTTACTGCAAATAAACTCACTGGCCTGTAACTAAGGAGGCAGCTGGTAGAAAGCGGAGCTTGGCCTGGGAGCCCTGCTGGGGTTGCTAGCCGGGGTGCGGGGGGAGATTCCTTGTCAGTGTAGCAGCCAAGGAGGCTCTTCTCACGTGTCCTCTCTCATGCGCTTCCTCTCATGCGCTCCATTAGGAATGAGAGGGTGTGTGTGTGAGAGAGGGCGATAGTAGCCCATCGCAACATCCCGTGGGAATGACCTCCTCTGTGCAAAGCGGCTTTGCTTGACCCCGGAGTGCTTCTGCCACTATCGGCCAGGGAACCAGAGCCCCTGGTGTATGGAAGGAGCGGATGGTGACCCCTCCTGCTGCCCCTCGCCTGCCCCACATGTCAGCTTAAGGCCGAGTACAGGCGCCGCTGGCCCCTCCTTCCTGCCCCCCCACCGCCAGCCCAGTCCAGAGAAGTGGCGTCGTCCTTCTGCTGCAGCCTCGGCGGCCACTGGGAGAGACTCCATCCCTTCCCCAGCTCCCTTTCACATCCTTGGAGGCTGTTCTCCTCCTTTCTCTTTCTGGCCCCCTCGCGCGCCTCCCCCCCCGCCCCCCCCCCACGTCCTCTTCTCTGGGATCATAAACAGACCTTGGTCCTTCCATGGTTTCAGCGTCTCTCCTGCTTTGCAAGAATTAAATGGCACAGGAGGAGGGGGCCTGTTTTGTTTTAAGCTAGCCAGAGGGGGACGACGGAGGGGCCTCAGCACACCAGAAGGATAAATGGTGATCCTACCCTGCAAGCCAGTGTTGGGCTCTTGCGGTCCGCTGAGTAGGCTTCCTCGTGATGTGTGCCGTCTTGAAATAAAAGCAAGCCTCTAGGCCTCGTGGAGTTCACAGGGCGTTTGCCTGAGCCACAGATGGGAGTCGGACGCATCCAGGAGCAATTTGTCTTCTCTCCCCCCTGGAGCTTAGGGGCTGCAAGAGGAGCCCTGGTCTGGTGGGGCAGCTTCCATTCTCCACACAGGAGGCTCTTGATTTGAGCCCACCCTAAAAAAAAGTGGGGAGGGACCTGCCCACCCCCCAGGCACGCGTGAGCCAACAGCTCGGCTGGAACGTGGACAAGCAGCCCTTCAGCCGCTCCCCCTCTCCTGGCAGGCGTGAGACCTCCTCCTCCCCGCTCTTCTGCCTCCGAGGCCGTGCCCAGGAGCAGCCCCCCACCCGTCTTTCCCTCCTGCGCCCCCCCTACACTGACGGGCTCATACACTGCCCCACTTGCTCACCCTGCCAGGCCTGCCCCCTCCAGGATCTGGGCTGTGCAGAGACGGCGAGTGGGGCGCAGTGCCGAATCCCCCCTTGGGCCCAGCTGCAGCCCGGAGAGGGGCCCCTGCCGCAAAGGACCGACACGTGGCCACGCCAAGGCTTTTCTTGCGGAGGTCCCTAAAGGGAAAGGCACCCAGCGGGGCGGGGTAGGGGCAGGGCTCCTGGGCCTTGGGCAGTGTCTCGAGAGACAGCCGGGCCTGTCCCTGACAGCAGCAGCTTTGTGCTCGGAAGATCTTCTCCTGCTGCATAACTGCCTGCCTGCCTGCCGTGGTGGAGTTTGCCAGGACCCTGCCCGGAGCAAGGGGTGAGCAAGCACAGGAAGGGCCGGCTGGGGCATCCTGGCCACTGCCGCTGGGCGAGGGCTGGGCCTTCCTCCTGGCAGCACAGAACCAGGGGTGGGGGTTCGATCGTGGACCTGTGGGAGAGCGGCGGGGTGGGGGTGGGGATGGCAGATAGAAAGAAGAGCCACAGACCCCAACCCCTGAGCCAGGATGTGTGCGAGGGATTTGCCAGGAGCTGAGAGAAAAGAGGGAGTGCTGTGCCATTACCTGCGCCTTGAGCTCCCCCTGGGTCGGCCGGGGAGAGTCAGGAGGCAGTGGCGGGGTGTGGGTGTGGGTGTGTTTCCCTCTTCGGGGTCTCCTTGCTCCGCTCTGCGCGCCCAGGCTGCGATGATGCAGCCAGGTAACAGCGCCTGCCCGTGAGCACGCAGCACTTTCCCCCGGCCTTGGGCACGAGAGTGAGTGGGCCTTGCGTGTGGGAGCGGGGCCCGCCCCGAGGCGCCCCTCCCCACGGGCGGGGGGGAAAGCGTGAGGGCAGTTCAGACAAGACACGGTGTTCACAGTTGGCAAAGCGGAATGTGGGGAGAGGAGACGTGGAAGAGGGTCCCAGGAGCGAACCGTTACAGCGTGGGCTAAAAACGCAAGAAGACCCCCAAGGGCCCTTCGTGGCCCAGCGCTCTGCCCCCACGGTGGCCGGCCAGAGGCCCCACGGGAGGCCCACAAGCAGGACAGGAGGGCAAGAGCGCCCTCCCGCCCCTGTTCCCCAGCAACTGCTATCCTATTGGGAGGGATTTTTAATATTTTTTATCCACTCTGGTTTGGTTGATAGTCAGACATTTATCTTTTGCTGCAGTGAAGTGGAATCATATTTACAATGCTTTGACCTCAGGAGTCCACTTGTTTCTCTCCTCCTCCTACCCCCCCAAAAAATTGGTGTGCAGGATGACAGGTGGGGCCAGGAACTGTGTGTTAAGATATGTTTGCAGAATTTAACCTGCTTGATTGAGTGTAAGAATGGATTTCAGAAACCAGGTTTTAAAAGCAATTCCAGTGTTTGTCTGTTTTAAAAGAAATCTTTTTACTTCCTTATTTTCCACGTCGTTCGTGTGTGAGAGAATTCACCCAGGATCCCCTGGGCCTCCCTTGGTGCCATGCTTGGGCTCTTCCTGCCGGCCAGCCCTCCGTGGGTGTCGGGGAGCAGCTGTGAGCGAATGTTTGGCTTGGCACGAGGGATCGTGGCTCGTTCGGCCGGGACGAAGCAACACAATGGCAACGTTCCGCTTTCGCCCCCTGCCCTGCCCCCCCCAAGCGCGTGGGCTTCCGTGTCTGAGATCTGGGGAAGTGGCCAGAGTGCAACCCTGGGAGTGCCTTGCTTGAAACCACAGACAGGCTTGTGGGGGGTGGGTGGGCAGGGGGGGAGGTGCTGCTGCTGCTGCTGCCTACCGGGTTCTACACAAAGGAATGTCTGCTGGGTGGCGCCTTTAGCTGGGGTGTGTGCGTGTGCGTGTGCGTGTGCGTGCGTGCGTGCGTGCGCTCTTTTGGGATGCAGCCGGGGCTTGGCTGCAAGTGCCCCATTTCTCCTGCTTGGAGGGGGGGAGGGGGGCCTTTGCCTTTCAAGCTTTTCACAACCCAAAGTCTTCTCCGCTGGCGGGATGCAGGGCAGGGCTTTCGGGGGTGCCTGGCATCATGGAAACCCCCCCCCACACACACTTAGGTGCTCTGAGGTTGTGGCTTTGTCAGAGGCAGGAGAGTCCCCAAGGCCGCCGCCTCCTCCTCCTCCTCCTCCTCCTCCTCCTCCTCCTCCTCAGCCCTTCTTTGTCTGCTGTGCAGCCAGGTCAGACACACACACACACACACACACACACTGTCCGGCTTGCTCACTTTCAGCTGGCAAGACCATGCAATTTGCAGGGGTTGAGTTTCGGGCGCTGAGCAAAAGGCTTTTAAAAGGCATCTGCAGCTTGACCAGGAGCTGTCATTGAGACGGGAAACAGGGACAAAGGGGCCGTGCGTGTGTCGGCTGCAGCCTGCAGCCTTGCGGCGTGCCCTGGTGCCAGCTCCCCCGTGGCTGGGACACGTTTCCCCTCGTCCTTTGCAAGCGACCGTATTCCGGATCAGACAGTCCCTCCATCTCCCGAGGTCTTGGCTTTCCTCTCCTGAGAGGAGGGGCCCTGCGGCAGCCCCCTCAGCCTTCTGCTGGAGGGGTTGCATCTCTGCCGCTTTTGCCGGCCCCTCTCCCAACAGCAAGGCCCGCTGCTCAAGCATGAGGAGAACAAGGCCCAGCTCACATTGGCCAGAACTGTGGTTCTCAGTCTAGCTTGGTGTGTGGAAATGGTAATGGCGGGCGGCCTGCTCTGCCCCGGCCCGGCCTCCTCAGCCGTGGCTTCCTCTGGCGGGGGAGGTGGAGGAGCCTGGGACCCTCCTCTCCTCGGGTGCCTTCGCAGAATGCGACCTTCATGCCAAAAGCAGGGGATCAGGTCATCCCGTTGGTGTGATTTTCTTGGGCTTTGAACCCGGGATCTCACACTGGGTCTCACTTGTCCAATCATAGAACCATAGAATCATAGAACAGCAGAGTTGGAAGGGGCCTACAAGGCCATCCAGTCCAACCCCCTGCTCCATGCAGGAATCCACCCTAAAGATGGGCTGTTCTCCATATTTCCAGGCATATGGAAGGGGCAGTAAGTTCTGGATTCTACACTCGGAACAAATTGGAGATAAATGTGCTTTGTTGACGTATGTGATCTTTTGAATGTATTTTCCAATTCTGTTTCCAGTTCTTTGGAAGAGAAGCCCTGGGGTGGGGTGGGGTGGGGCGGGGTGGGGCGGGGGGGGCTGAAGGAATGTAGAGGAATCGAGAGAGGGCCTGGGCCTTCCCTCCGGCCACTGGAGGCGGTGCTGGAGCAGAGTCTGTTGGCGGCAGCCCCCTATGTAAGCTCGGATTCTCCGCCAGCCAGAGGACGAGAAACCTGCTCCGTTATCAGCTGCGTATCATCAGGATCCGAAGATTTAGGGGCTGTCATGGAGTTCCACGTTAGTGCCATATTAGGAGAGTTGGGCTAGTAAAGCCTTTTCTGGGCCAGTCCACTTTGGTGGCTCACTTGCGTGGCTGACTGAGGCTGATCAGAGTTTGGCAGCGTTTTGGGGTTTGTGGAAAGACTGGAGGTTTAGCCGAACCTGTTGGGAGGAAACCTGTGGGAGACGAATAGTCGATGAGACAGGAAGGGGAGCCCCCGGGGGGGGGGGTTGGTGGCCAGCCGGCCCAGTAGCGGAGAAGGAGATTAAGGCATTTCCCACACTTTGAGCTGCCTCTTAGCGCAAAGTCTTTGCAGGGCAGAGGCTGAAAGGAGCTCTGTGTATTTATACCCATAACACCCAAGCAAACTCTCCTAGATAAAGCAGAAACATAGCCGAGAAGAGGAGGCCATTGGGGCAGGCGGGACAAAGGCTGGTTGGGAATTGTGTGCCTGGGCAGCGAGGGTGGGATGGGGGGACGGACAGGGTGGGGGGAGGGCACGCTGCTCAAAACCGGAACCCGTTCTCCCCTAAATGAGGTCCAGGACCTGCCTCCTGCAAGCCTCCCCCCCCCATCCAAAGCTAGGAAGTGGGCTTGTCTCTTGCACTCTGACCTCTGGCATCCTGGGAAGGCGTGTCCAGAAGAAGCCTCCCTCTTCAGCCGGGCACAGGCCTGGCAGGAGGAGGAGGAGGTCTGGGAAGGCGGGGGGGGGGGGGCATTGGCAGCGGTGCTGCTCCTTCCCCCAGCTTTCCAGAGAAGCCCCAAGTGGGTGTGGAGGGCAGGGGGAGACTCCTGGATGCAGCTCTTGGGCTGCCTGCTTGTAGGGGGAAGGGGGGTGCCCTTGAGCCAGAGGTCCTGCGGAGTTGGGTCCCTCGTGTTGCAGGCCCAGTGGTGCTATCTGCAGTGACTCTGGGGGCCCCAGTCTCAGGCTCCTGGCATCCCTCAGACACACGTCTTCACAGAGGAGGCCCCCCGCCAGAGGCTGGGCCATGAGGCGGGGGCCCTGGTCCCATCCGCAGGGCAGGGGGCTGGGCTGGCCAGCCCCACAGCTTCCGCAGCAGTGGTTTGGAGCGGGTGCTTGTGGGATAAACTGCCAGCCAGCCCCCATTGCATGAGGAATTTCATGCCAACCGCTGCCTCTGAGGTGCAGCTGTCAAGTAGGACCCAGTTTCTGAGTCTGATAGAATGTGTGTTTGGGGGTTGGGGTTGGAGAGGGAACAGGAGAACAGCTGTTGGAAAGAGGCGAGGACTCTCCAATCCCCCAAGGACCCCCCACGCCCACCCCCAAAGTCCTCTCAGCTGTCTTTTGACACATTGCCGTGCTTAGCCCAGGGCCACGTGGGAGACCGCTGGGGCGGGGAGCTTTTTGAAGAGCCTCCCCATGAGGAAAGGAGGGGGCAGGACCCACATCGTCTCTTAACATTCCTTCTGTCTCCCTGGAGAGTGTGCTTTTGCAGGCTGGGCTTGCTCGCATCAGCGCCCCGACGCTGCAGGGCAGGTTGGCGTGTCATTCGAACCAGCGGCAGGGCAGTGGGGGGGCTTTGCACCCACCCTGAAACTGCTGCTGTGCATTGTGGGTTGTAGGAGGGGCATGAAGGCAGCCCCGCTGTGCCATGTTTGGACGATGCACCAAAGCGCCCTGTAGCCTGGGAAGTTATGTAAGCGGCCGGCGCGGGGTGGAGAGAGGAGCCACAATGGCTTCTTCCCTGCCGCGATCAGGCGGACCCGGCCACAGAGTCCGGGATCAAGCAGGCCTTTCCGCTCTCTGTCTGTCCTCCGACCCCAGTGCAGACGGTGGGGTGGCCTCCCTCGGCCTCTGCTGCCCTGAAACCAAAGCAGAGTGGTGGAAGTGGTGGCGCGTGTGTGGGTCAGCAAAAGGGTGTGAGGGGCCCCCTCTGGCAGGTGCAGGGCTGGAAGCCCAGAAGGTCCCGGGCCCCTCTCTGCCCTGACGTCGCCTATTTCTCGGTTTAAGCCAGCAGCAGAGCATTCATGCGCAGCGCAAGCTCCTCCAGGCTCTCCCTCTCCCCCACCCGCTCCTCCAGGGCCCGTCCGTCTCTGGGGCCCCGTCCATGCTCCCCTTGAATGCTGCCCAGCTGCTGGGCTTGCGTGGTGTGAGCTCAAGTGCAGAGACCCGGCCGTGGGCTGCTCTGGGGATATTTGCACGTGGGGTGAGCTGGCCAGTGCTCTCTGGCTGGGGAGGGCTTCTGCTGGGGGCCACCGCTGCACATCAACGTGGCTCCCTCCTGGCCGGGTCCGTCCGTCCGTCCGTCCGTCCGTCCGTCCGTCCGTCCGTCCCGCCACTCCCTCTGCAGCCGCCGCCGCGCACACTTCTGGCTGCCACCAGGCCTTTCCACCTGTGTCTGCTGACAGCAAGAATGTCCAGCCAGCCGGCTGGCAATCACTTCTTCAGAAACTCCTTCTTTTATCCAAGAAAGGAAACATCTGGAGTTTAAAAAATTCTTGTTTTTAGCCAGGGGGCTGAAGTCCACCCCCCCACCTCAGTCCTCTGGCAGTTTGTGCTCCCCTCCCCCTGAGACCTGGTAGCTTCTGTGGGGGGGAGGGGGAGGGGGAGGGGCAGCCGGCTGTGCTGAATAGGGGCCTCTGCGCGCGTGGCTGGGAAGCCTCTCCCAGCCCGAGTTAAGGATTTCCAGGAGGAACGCGAGGAGCCGTCCAGCTGCAAAGCAGTGCGCTTGCGGGGCTGATGGTGGTTGTGTGTGTTGTGTGCGCGCATGGGGGGGAGGCAGTTTCTGCACAGGACGGGAAGAATTGTTGTAGATCGCAAGCTGAATAGGAGCCAACAGTGCGATAGGGCTGCAAGAAAGGCCAATGCTATTTGAGGCTGCATTAATAGTAGTAGAGCTTCCAAATCACGTGAGGTCCTGGTTCCTCTCTATTCGGCCCTGGTTAGGCCTCATCTAGAGTATTGCGTCCAGTTCTGGGCTCCACAATTCAAGAAGGACGCAGACAAGCTGGAGCGTGTTCAGAGGAGGGCAACTAGGATGATCAGGGGCCTGGAAACAAAGCCCTATGAAGAGAGACTGAAAGAACTGGGCATGTTGAGCCTGGAGAAGAGGAGACTGAGGGGAGACATGAGAGCACTCTTCAAATACTTAAAAGGTTGTCCCACAGAGGAGGGCCAGGATCTCTTCTCGATCCTCCCAGAGTGCAGGACACGGAATAACAGGCTCCAGTGACAGGAAGCCTGATTCCGGCTGGAAAAATCAGGAAAAACTTCCTGACTGTTAGAGCAGCACGACAATGGAATCAGTTCCCTAGGGAGGTTGTGGGCTCTCCCACACTAGAGGCCTTCAAGAGGCAGCTGGACAACCATCTGTCAGGGATGCTTTAGGGTGGATTCCTGCATTGAGCAGGGGGTTGGACTCCATGGCCTTGTAGGCCCCTTCCGACTCTGCTATTCTATGGTTCTATGAATAAGCCAGTGATGGAGGAAGCGGCCTTCTGGCCCAGTCCTGTCCAGCCTGAGTGGTGGCATCGGCGCTCCAGGAGTTTCAGGCAGGAGATTTTTCCGCCCTCCCTGGAGATGCTGTTGGGGGTTGAGGTGGGACCTTCTGCGGGCAAAGGGGGCCTCTGGCATGGATCCCCCCCACCTCAAATACACGTTATGACATGACTGCTGTTCTGTGGGTTATAGAGCCCTGCAATTGCACTGGGCAGCGCGGAACATCCTCTCTCTTCCCTCTCCTGTCATCTCTTGGCTGGCCAGACCTCTCCCCCCTCTCCCCCCCCCCCCGCTCCAGGGCCGTCCCCAGCTCGATTGCCTGCCCAGGGCTCCATGGGGCTGCGTGGACAGAGCCCCACTTAAGACGCCTTTGGTGCAGTCCAGGAGGGCCCTGAGCGCCTGCATTGCTGGTGCCCCAGTAGATGGGGAAGAGCCATGAGCCAGGTATGTCCGACATGCCACCGGAGCCGCCAGGCAGGGCGGGGGCACCCTAAAAAACCGGGGCGCAGGGAGTAGCGGTTTCTTTCACTCAATCTGCCCCCCCCCCCAGATTCAATGGAAGAAAGCCCTCCCCCTCTTAGGATGCCTCCTGGAGAGGCTTTTATAGCCCATTCACAGCATTTTACTGTGTGGGGGGGGGTGGAACGACATTATGTTTTCTCCCACTTGTAGAAGTGATGGGAACGCCCCCCTCCCCGCCCTCCTTCTGCCTTTTCTCTTGCCGCAGATAACCTCTTCAGAAACAAAAGTCGGGATAACGGCACGACGCCTTCTCTCTGGTGCCGGTAGGAGCCCCCCTGCCCCCCCCCCCCGTGCTGTTGAAGCACCCTGGCCCTGGGCCGCCTCTTCCCGAAGGCATGGTGACTCCCCCCCTCTGCCCGGCACAGCTGAGCCACGTCTGGAGCAGTCCTCCGTGCTGAAAAGGCAGCCAGGGAGTTCAGGCGCAGGACACGGGGTGGGGGGGAGCAGAGTGGCTGTTTCACGCAGCCCAGCCCCCCCCCCCCAATCTCCCAAGCAAGGGTGGAAGGAAGGAAGCTCCCGAGGAGAGGCCTGGTGGGGGCCCTGGGAGGGGCGGGCTTTCCTCCTTCCTGGCTGTTGAAGACAGAACCCCCCCCCCTTTCTGCAGCTGGCCTTTGTTCTCTCGGTGGCTTCGGCCTGCCCGGAGGCAGGGACTGCCTGCCCCCTCCCCCCTTTCCTCTCCTCTCCTGCCTGGATCCCTTCCAGCTGGGGCAGGAGAGCGTGAGGCTCTACGTATTTCGGGAGAGCATTTCTCCCAGCCATGGTTTTCCCATTGCAGCGTGGAAGTTCTCCGGCCCTTTCCCCCTGAAACAGCGTTGGCCGGAGCGCTGTCCGTCTGCCTGCCATCGTTGCTGGCGAAGGCCACAGGCCAAGGCCACGGGCCAAGGCCAGGCCCACGCTCTTCACCTCCAGGACGGGGTGGGGGCTCTGCTCCGAGCACTGCATGCGCTGCAACACCTCCATGAAAGCAGGGGCTACGCGTGTAAAGGGGGTGGGCTGCATCTTCGTCGGTCACGTCTCATTCCTACAAATTCTGTGCTTTATGTGCCAAAACTGTTTGTCAGGATTAGCTAGAGCCGGGCTGCGCAGTCCTTTTGACTCTCAGGGCCGCACATGGCGGCAGTTGAGGGACAGACAGGTGTGCGCTCTCTCTTCTACCACTCCCGACGCGCACGGGCGCCTGTCCTTCTCCCCCACAGGCGCACGTTCCCTCAAAACCTGGCAGAGGGGGCTCCGTCAGTGCTGGTTCCTAGGGTGCTGTCAGCAGCTGGTCAGGTAGTCCTTTCAGGGAGCCTCATCTAGCACTGGGAAGGGGGGGTGGGAGTCACACACGCAGCGCTGGCAGGCTCTGTGCACCCCTGAGCTGGGTTGCATAGGGCCCATGGGGCCCCTCTCAGCAGCCGAGCTCCCTGCCTTCTGCCCCCAACCTGCCTCCTTGTCCTCGGCTTCTCCTGGTGGCTTCCTGTGGCCAGGGCTGGGATGTCCGTAGCTGCGACCAGTAATCCAAGGGGTTGCTATGGTCCATTCATTGTTATTTATTATGGTTGCAGACCAGCAAAATCAACACCAAAACATACAAAGGATAGATAAAAAGTGACATAAAAACAAAATACAGCTTGGTGAGTTGCTTCTCTCAGTAGGACGGCAACGTGATTTTTCTAATTTGCACTGAGGTCATGAGAAACTTCGAGACCCTTTCCGTAATATGGGAGGACACATCCCTTAAACAGATTAATACCAACGTTGTGGGGTTACATCCAGAAAGGGCTGTTAATAAAGGAAAGATTAACTTTTTTCTGCAGTCCTCATACATGTTACAATGCAAAATGACGCGTTCAACAGATTCTATTGCTCCAGAACCACAGGGAAATATCCTGGGATTTTACTAAATCGTCCTTCTAGTAATGCTGATGGCAACACATTAAAGCGAGCGAGGGTAAATGCTCTCCTATACTTGGGAATGGTTAAAGCATACAGATACGAAGCTGCAGTGAGCCCATAGTTATTAAGATTATTGTAGAGCAGTAGAGAGCAAGTTTTGTTAGCAGCAGTTCTTAAATGCTGTAGATCTAGATCTATTAGTCTTTGAACAACAAGAACAGCACTCTTCAAATACTTGAAAGGTTGTCACACAGGATCTCTTCTCGATCCTCCCAGAGTGCAGGACACGGAATAACGGGCTCAAGTTAAAGGAAGCCAGATTCCGGCTGGACATCAGGAAAAACTTCCTGACTGTTAGAGCAGTGCGACAGTGGAATCAGTTACCTAGGGAGGTTGTGGGCTCTCCCACCCTAGAGGCATTCAAGAGGCAGCTGGACAACCACCTGTCAGGGATGCTTTAAGGTGGATTCCTGCATGGAGCAGGGGGTTGGACTGGATGGCCTTGTGGGCCCCTTCCAACTCTGCGATTCTATGATTCTAAGAGATTGGGCCTTCTGGAGCCCATACTTGCCCACAGCTTCCACAGAGAAGCCCAGCCTAAGTAGCTTCTTCGCCATCTCTCTCCCTCCTGCCCCTTTTGAGTCACGTGAGCGGCCGGCCGGCCTCCCTCCCAAGGGTTGAGCTTCGAAAGCTGACGCGCGGAGGCTCAGTGCTGAGGGTGCCCTCTGGCCTCCTGCTCCGTGGGGGCCTGCGTGTGCTGCGGCCAGCGGGCCCGGGTCAGCGCTCCATTGGCAGGGCCGGTCTCCGTCGTAAGGCTGTCCACGTAGCTCACAAGGAGGCGGCACTTGCTCAACAGAAGGCGCGGCTGGTTCTGCCCCGCGCTGCTCTCTGGGATCCGCGGCCAAGCGGGCGAGGCAGGCGCTTTGGCTTCTCATGCGGAGGCATTGCCGGACTGGCGCCGGGCAAACTCGGTCCCCACACAGGCCGAGGAGGGGACTCTCCAGGCGGTGGGATTGTCCGTTCTGGTTTTTTTTTAAAAAAAAGCCGCGTGGCTCTTACTGCCTTATTCCTCCCCGAGGCTGAATTTGCTGCCCGGCACAGCTGGGAAATGTCGCTCACGAGGCTTTTGTGGCGCCCTCGCCCTGCCGCGCCCGCGGGACTTTACGAGGGGTGGGGCGGAGGCCGGCGTCTTCCACTCCCAGCCCTCCTGCGTTTTCCCCACCGCTGCTTCTGGTCTGTGAAGGAAGGGTCGTGTGAACGGGCCCGAGGCGCGGCTGCTCTGGAAAAGGTAAATCCCATCCGAGGCGTAATTCCAGAACGGCATCAGAAATAAAGCTGCCCCGATGACAGGTGCCACCACACTTGGAATACTGCCTGCAGGGTCTTCTCCCTGCCCCTTGAAAATGGGTCCGGGGTCCGGAGCGTGTCTCCTGCAAGGGGAGGTTGCGAGGTAGGGGGGTTGGTAGCCCGAGATGGAGCCATGAGGCCCATTCAGGGAGGAGAAGGTTGCCAGTGGCTGCTTCCGGACTGGGCCTGGCAGGGGCAGGGTGCGCCCCAAGGCCGGTTGCTGGGGAACATGGGTGGGAGGGTGCTCTCGCCCGCCTGTCCTGCTTGTGGGCCGCTGCTTGGCCACTGTGCGAACAGAACGCGGGAAGAGATGGGTCTTGGGTCTGATCCAGCGTGGTTCTTATTTCGTTATCGTGCCTTGCCTTTGTTTTTACTAGCCAGCATGGAAAGCCAAGAGGCTGAGGAGCGGGCTGGGTCTGAGCTGTTCTTGATGCCGCTGCCGCCTCTGGGCCTGTGAGCATTTTCTCGGCCGTGTTCCTGTGAGCTGTTGCCCAGAGAGCCAGGGCTGCCTGCTGCCTGGGGAGGCCTTTGCCTGGTCTCTGGGGATCCCCAAAGCCCTCACCTGTAAGGAAAGCGCGCCCAAGGGTTTGGGGAGGGGGTGTTTTGGGGGGGCAGAGGGTGTCCCAGCGCAGCTCAAGAGGAGTGGCCTCGTTGCCTGGCGCTCCTTTGGCCTCATTACAAGCTACTTCTGCTGCTGCAGACGTCCAGACATGAGTCACGTGGCCCCGTGGAAGGGTGTGTGTGCGTGGGACCAGTTTAGGGGGGCGTGTCACGTGGTCTGTGGGAGTTGCCCGGCTTGCCTCCGTCTCCTCGCTGTGATCGCCTCCTCTTGGGCGGTGACAGCATCTCGCCCGCTCCGCTCATCCCGTCCCGTCCCGCTGGCCAAGTGTCCGGCCACGCTCCCACGGAGGCACAAACGCGCATCTCAGCAGCCCCACCCCCTCCGGATCGTATGGCTGACGGAGCGTTTCTCCAGCCCAGCAGGCACAGTGGGCGTCTGTGTCCGGGGCGGAAGACGTGGCCCAGCCGGCCTGTCACTATTGTTAACTTGGGGGCCGAGGCGGGGGGGGGGCTGGCTCCGTCCCACCATCTGCCAGGCCGCTGCAGTTCCCTCCTCCCCCCTCCCCCCCCCATTGTGGCTTTCTTCAGTTGCTCGATGTAGAGACGGGGGGAGTAGATGGATAACGCCGCCGGAGCGCTTGGTGGCTGCAAGCGGGACTCCGGAGCCTGGCCCAGTCCAACGCCTTCCTCCTCCAAACACCTTTCCAGCTTTGCTCTTCTCTCCGCTTCCAGCTGACGCGCTGTGAGGGGCCTGCCCCCAGCGGGGCTTCTGCCGCCCCCTTTCTCCGCCTGCATTCCGGCATCTGCAGGGCATCCACGGCTACGGCACGGCGGGGGGGGGGGGCAGCTCTCCCGCTTGCGTCCCCTGGCGCAGGCTCCCTGGCTCCGGGCCTGTCGCTCGCCCCCAAAGCACCTCCGCTCGCCCCCGCTGGCCTAATGCTGGCCCCCGCCGGCCTTTTCCTCCTCCCAGCACCAGGCAGCGCCTGGCAGCCTTGGCTTCTCCAGGAGGGGGGGGCACGGGGTCCGTGGGGCAGCACCTTCCTTGCCTGGCCCAGAGTGAGTGAGCGAGCGAGCGAGCGAGCGAGGGGTGTGTGCGTGTCTCACATCCTCCTCCATCCTCCTGCTGTCAGCCCGCCGCTGCTTCCTTGGGAGCTTGTTGCGGTGAGCAGGTGACTGCTTCACCTTTTAAAGGCTCAGGATCGATTCCCTCCCCCCCCCCCGTCCCCGTCCCCGTCCCCTGGGGCGAAGGTGCTCCCTGTGCCTTCTGGTTTTGGAGCCTCTCCCTTGGATCCCCTCCATGCACACGACCCCCGTTCCAGGGCACTCCCTGCGTGGCTGCCCCACACCTCGTTTCCTAGGGGCAGAGGAACGCCTCTGGCTTGGGGTTGGCCCCTCCGCCGCACGTATCCCTAAAATGCTTCCAGGAGCAAAGCCCTGGACTGAGGGATCCCGGCGCGCCACGCTTGGAAGGCCTTCAGGCTGGGATTGCAGCGACTCTTGCAAGGGGGACGTTTGGAAGCCCTGGGAGCTTGGTGGAGAAGGCGCAGGCCGCCGCCACTCCTCCTCCTCCTGGCGTGCAAGTCTTCCGGAAAACCTGGAAGTGCTGGGAGCGCTGCTTCTAAATTTAGCCGCCTCTTCTTCCAAAACATCGCACAATCCACGAGGGCGGGCAGCCAGGCTTCCTGAGCCTGTCTCAGTTTCTCTCCCTCCCTGGAGACCCCTTGAGGGAGATGGCCAGTGCAGACCTGGGCTCATGGTCTCCGTGGGCTCCCAGGTGTCTGGAGGGGCTTTTGCGTGGAGGTGGAACTGCCCCCCACCCACCCCCGAGTTCATGCACACTTTGCCTCGCCTTTCGCTTCCTGGGAGGAGGGGGGCTTTGGGGGCAGGGGGAGGCGCTGGGACAGCTCAGCCAGGACTCCCTGCATCGCGGAGATGCCTGCCTGTTGCCTCAGTCCCTACTCAGAGAGCCGGTCTCGGTGGCCGGTCTGACCCCCGGGGCTGCTGCCCAGCCCCAGCCCCAGCCCGCCCCCACCCCGGGAGGGCCGCACCCGGGCTCACCTCTCGCTCCTTTCCACGGGGATTGTGCAGGAGAAGGCTGCCCTGGGCTGTGCCCCCACGGTAGTCCGTGCGCGGGAGGACAACAGACCCAGCGGGAGCTCATGAAATCTTTTGGGGAATATTAATAACCAGTGAAAAAAGATGCCTCTCTTGTGAAGCGGCAAAAGTATCTTCTAAGAATCACCCTTAACGTCATTTGAGGCACAATCCTGGGCATGTTTTGGCAGGAAAACTCCCAGCGTTCCCCAGCCAGCCCTTATCGTACTGAAACGATAACTATTTTAGCAGTTTTAACTTGTTTTTAAATGTATGTTAAAGATTTTATATTGCTGAATGGAACTGATTACCTGGATCCTGTTCAGTCTGGATCCTGGCCTGGTGTTTTGGGACAGAACTGGCCTTGGTCACCCTGAGGGATGGCCTTCTTTGGGAGAGAGGTGGGGGTGGGGGTGCACCTCGTTACGACTTCTGGGTCTCTCAGCGGCTTTTGATGCCGTTGACCACGGTATCCTCCTGGACCGCCTTCGTGAGTTGGGAGTTGGTGGCACTGTTCTACGGTGGCTCGACTCGGACCTGCGGGGTCGGTCCCAGAGAACAGCGCTGTGTGACTGCGCCCCGTGGCAGCTGAACTCTGGGTGCCGCAGGGCGCCATCCTGTCCCCAATGTTATTTATTGTCTATATGAAGCCGTTGGGAGCGGGCATCAGGGCATCTGGGGCAAGGTGGCACCAGAATGCTGAAGACACCCAGCTCTATTTGTCTGTGACATCTGAGTCGGTAGAGGAGGCCGCACACGTTCTGAACCGGTGCCTGGATGCAGTAGTGGCTTGGATGAGGCCAATAAACTGAAGTTGAATCCAATAAGACAGCGACCCTATGGGTTGGTGGTTCCCAGGTCTGGGACTTGGGGTGGTTTGCCTGTTCTGGATGGGATTTCACCCCCTCTGAAGGAGCAGGTCTGTAGCTTGGGGGTGCTCCTGGACCCATCTTTGCCACTGGAGGCCCTGGTGGTCTCAGTGGCCCAGAACGCCCACTATCAACTTTGGTTGGTACGCCAGCTACGCCCGTTCCTGGATAGGGGTAACCTAGCCACGGTCATCCATGCACTGGTAACCTCACCATTAGATGACTGCAACGCGCTCTGTGTAGGGCTACCCATGTGTGGGGGGTTCAGAAGCTGCAACTGGGGTGCTCACAGGAACACTTAGCGATGCTCACATAACACCTGTGTTAAAAGATCTGCACTGGCTGCCTGTTAGCCACCGAGTCACGCACAAGGTGATATTATCCTACAACGCCCTAAACAACTTGGGACCGGGATACCTAGCAGACCGCCTTCCTTTATATACACCCAGGTGACATTTACAATCGTCGGAGGAGGCCTTGCTGGTCATTCCGAAATGACCGGAATGCCGCCGTGAAGAACCTCAGCAGTGGCAGGGCCTTCTTTGTGGAAAACTCTCCCTCGCGCTGTTCTGCAGTCAGAAAATGTAACGTCTTTTAAACACCTCCTGAAAACACATCTCTCCACACCTGCTTTCCCTGGGCTGTAACTGCTGCTCGGTTTTACTTTGGTTTTACGTGGAACTTTTAAAGTTGTATATTGGGTCTTGTCGTCTTGTATTTTATGGTTTTAGTTGTGACCTGCCCAGAGAGCCTTGGCTATTGGGCAGTATAAAAATGCAATATATAAATAACTGGAATTTGAGTGAGACACCAACCAATTTTATTAGGTTGCGAGGCAGAATTACTGGCTTCACCTTCGCGGTGGTGAAACGGCCGCCGTCTTTCCCCTTCGGTGATGCCTGCGTGAAGCAGCTCTTCGTTCCAGACCTCTGTTGGCACAAGAGTGGGCTCTGGAAAGGAAAGGAATGGAGGGGGTGGGGGTTGTAGTTGTGCGTCTTCCGGTATTCCTCCTCCTTTCTCTTCGTAGCAGGAATGGGAAACTGCTCCAGCCCACAGGGGTCCCAGGCCAGCTCACCAGGTTCTTCCTCCAGGCAGGAAAAAGCTGTGATGTCCGATCAGCTGCTCCTCCGAGGTAAGAGCTTCCCCCTGCTGTGCGGTGAGAAAAGGGAGCCTTTTGTCACTGTGCAGCAGAGGGAAGTTTTTCTCTCCGATCAGCTGCTGATGCGAGATCAGAGCTTTCTCGTGTCCAGACAGAGGCCAGGGCCTACGGAAGACTCTGCTGCGTGATTCAGTCCTCCTTACCTCTGAGGCTTGTCCTGCAGAGGCCTGTCCTGTTTACTTGGCAAGCAGACACATGCAGAGGCTTGATATTTGGGGCGCTCTTTGGAAGCGCTGCTGCTGAATGAGTCAGTCCTGCTTACTTCTGAATAGAGCCTTGTCCTGCTTACTTCTGAGTAATGCTCACATTCTTGGCCACTGCCACTCTGCCTTTGGCCCCACTGACAGGTGAAATGCAGACCCCCAGACCTTTCCCAGACGGAGTCCCCCCCCCCCCGGCCGCTTTGTCCTGCCCAAACCATCCCTCTGGGGCTGGAGCAGAGGACAGAGCAGGGCCATCGGTGGGCCGTCTGCAGCTGGAACGGGCGAGACCCTTTGGGGCTCCTTCAGGGACTGAGTTCGGCTGTTCTCTCCTCCTCCTCTGCAGACCTGTCCCGCAACCGTTTTGCTGAGGTGCCCGAAGACACTTGCCACTTGATGTCCTTGGAAGGGCTGAGCCTGTACCACAACTGCCTGCGCAGCATTCCTCCGGCCATCGCCAACCTCCAAGCCCTCACCTACCTGAACGTCAGGCAAGTGGCAGGAGGGGCGGGGGAACGGGGGGCCCTCGTCCTGGGTGGGTGGGTGGAGGGGAGCCTCCAGGGATGGGGGCCCACCCCCGTGCCCCTTGCTGCTTTGCCACCGAGGTGGCGAGGCCTCCCCCTTCTCAGAGGCCGCCTTCTCAGCTGGCGCTCTCCCCTCTCCCACCCTTCCTTCCCCCACTGCAGCCGGAACCAGCTCACCTGCCTGCCCGCCTGCCTCTGCCGCCTGCCCCTCAAAGTCCTCATCGCCAGCAATAACAAGCTGGCATCCCTGCCGGATGACATCGGCTCCCTCGGCAGCCTGCGCCAGCTGGTGAGTCGGCGTGCGGTGTGTGTGGGGGGGTTCATTGGTGCCTCTGAGCCGAAGCCCGCCGGTGCGCCCTGAGCAGCCCCTTCCCTTTGGCCACGTCCCTGGGCCCACGCCGGGGGAGCCACGGGGGAAGGCATCCTGGAGGCTGTTCCAAGGAAGCGGTCCCTTGCCCCGTCTCGCCCGCTGCCTCGTCACGGGCCGGCAGCCGCTGTGGCTCTCCTGGGTTCCCGGCAGGACTCCTTCCTCCCCCTCCCTGGAGAAGGCGCCGGGGGTTGAGGCCGGGACCTTCGGCAGAGGCCAAGCAAAGGGCCCCTCGGAAAGGGCGTGTGCCCCTTGCCGGGCGGGCGCTCCCTCCCCCCACCCCAAGTTCTGCCCCAGTGGCCCCAGGTGCCTCAGGGAGCAAGTGAGTGGGGGGGGGGCACCTTCCAGACCCACCCTGCCAGGGTCTCTTCTGGGAGCTGCCCCTATGAACGGCACAAGGAGATGCAGGTGGGGCGGATGGCAACGACGTCAGTCAAAAGTGGTTTCAGCACCTGCAGTGGCAGGGCAGCCAAATAAGAGCGGAGCTCTCCCCCTGGAGCCCAACGGACTTTGGGGGAGACGGGCAGGGGTGCCACCCAAGAGAAGACCCTGCCCTCTCCCCAGCCACCCCTGGCTCAGTTCTGAGGCGGTGGCGTGGGCCGTCTCTGGAGCAAGGGTTTCATGGCCAGGCAGGCTCCCGCAGGAGGGGGTCCGTCAAGGTCCTGAGCCAGGAGGAGCTTGAAAGGGAACCTCGAGCGCCCCGGAAAATGGGCCAGGATCCAGCGCAGTTGCTAAGATGCGAGCCGGTGAGCACCCTCCCGGCCGGGGCTTTTGACCGACTGCGGTTTCTCCGAAGGCGGCCCTGCAAGAGGGTGGACGGCAGAGGCCTCAATAGGAGCCGGTACTCGAGGCCCAGTATGGGGCAAAAGGCGGGATGCAAATAAAGATAATAATGACCACAATATAACCGTGGATGCCCCAGCGTGGCCTGTTTCCCACCAGGCAGCTGCAGGGTGTTGGGGTGCGGGAGTGCGCTCAGCTCACCTGTGGCTTCCCACTCCTCCCCGACCAGGACGTCAGCAGCAATGAGCTGCAGTCGCTGCCAGCCAGCGTGGGAGGCCTGGAGTCCCTTCGGGACCTCAACGTCCGGAGGAACCAGATCAGCAGCCTCCCTGCAGGTCCGTGCTGCTCTCTCCCCCCCCCCTTCTTGCTCGGGGGCCAGCTGAGACCCGCCAGGGGCTGCCCCTCCGTCCGGGCAGCTGGGCACCCTGCGCGCCTGACCACCCCTGCCGCTCTTTGCCCCCCTCAGAGCTGGCGGAGCTGCCCCTGGTGCGGCTGGACTTCTCCTGCAACCGCGTCTCCCGCATTCCTGTCTGCTACCGCCACCTGCGGCACCTGCAGTGCATCCTCCTGGAGAACAACCCCTTGCAGTCCCCACCGGCCCAGGTGACGTGTGGGCACAGAGGAGCCGGCCTGCGGCTGCCCTCAAGCGACCGGCACACACACCCCGCCCCGGGCTCCTGGCCCACCTGTGACCCGCTTGCGTCCCCGGTGCCCCTTCCAGAATCTCTCTCCTTGCCCCGCTCCCCAAGGCTTGCAGGAGACCCATTTCCTCTGGCCGGCCCTCCCCATGAGGAAGCGGGGTGGGGCGGGACTCTGCACCCAGGATGCCGCTGCTACTCCTCCTCCGGCCAGTTGGACTCCTCCGCTGCCAGCGCCCCGGTTCTGGCGACCCCGGTTCTTCCTCACATCGGCCCGAGGAGGAGACGTGGGGCTGGGCCGAGGGGTGGGGCTGGGCCGAGGGGTGTCCATGGACCCGAGGGGCTTCCCTCCGCCTTGGCGTGCCCCTTCTGCGCTGGCTCTCCAGGCCCCAGGTGGTGGTGGTGCCCCCGGTGCGCTGTGGCAGCTAGAGGGGGCCTGGGCTCCCCCGGAAGAGGACTGGCAGTGCCGCCGGGGTCTGCTGAACGGAGGCGTCTCCTTCCCCCCCCCCCCCCCAGGTCTGCTTGAAGGGCAAGATCCACATCTTCAAATACCTCAACCTTGAGGCCTGCAGCAAAACGAGGCCGGACCTGGCAGAGTTCGCCCGAGAAAGCCGCCCCACCAGCTTCGGAACATGGTGAGGGAGGGAGGGCTGGGGGGGCAGCGGAGAGGAGAGGAGGGGCTGCCAGGCTGCCCCCCCCCGGTCCAATCACAGCCTGCTCCGTGCATCTGAAAGGAGGCTGCTCTGGTGTCACTTTAGCGTCCTCTGAGAGAAAGCAAGTATTGGGACCCAGGAGTGCCCCCCCCCGACATTGCTCACGTGTCTTTCCTGCTCCCCTGGCAGCCTCCCAGATGATTTCTGCCCTGTGCGGCAGTACGGCGGCCTGGACTCCGGCTTCAACAGCGTCGACAGCGGAAGCAAACGGTGGTCGGGGAACGAGGTACAGCCAGGGCCCCGCTCCGGCTGCAGGGATGATTTTTGCCCTTCTGAAAGTGGGGTGTGTGTGTGTGTGTGTGTCTCCCGGTTCAGCCCTCTTGGCTGTTCCATCCCAGCCGCTGTCTTTCTCTGGGCGTCTTTTGAGCCTCTCCGCCTCTTGAGACGGTTTTCTTTCCTCCTCTCCTCAGTCCACGGACGAGTTCTCAGACCTCTCCTTCCGCATCGCGGAGCTGGCCCGGGACCCCAGGCAGCTCAGGGAGAAGCGCAACGGGGCAGGTGAGCGGCCGGGGCGAGGGGGCAGCGAGCGGCCGGTTCGGAGACCCGTTTGGCCTTTCTGCGGAGAACGGAAGCCCTAAACCCGCTTCTTTCCTCCCGCCAGTCGACGCCGGTGATCTGGAACAGATAGACTATATCGACAGCAGCATCAACGGGGAGGAGGAGGAGGAGGAGGAGGAGGAGGAGGACTCCCCCTTGGCGGCCACGGGGGTGCCGGCGGGCAAGTCGGAGAGTGGCTCCCGGGGGGCGGCGGCGGCGGCGGCCTCCGTGGAGGTAAGCGTGGGCCGCTGGCCGGTCCTCTCTCCCACAGTCTGGCCCTCCTTGGCCTTCTCCTGGCCACCCAAAAGCAGCTGAGGAGCTGGCCTGGATCCTGAACGCCGGGTCTTGCAGGGAAGGTGGCGCCTGGGCTTGGGGCGGGGAGCTGCTTCAGGCCGGCCGCGCAGAGCCTCTTCCTCAGGCCCAGGGCCGGATTCCATTTCGGAGAAGCTTTGGAGGGGCGGGGGGGGGGGGCACAGGGCCGAAAGAGCACCAGGGCTGCTGGGCCTTCTGGCTCCCAGCCCTTTGCTGCCACTAAGCACCCCTGAGAAGCGGCATTTCAGCCTCTTTGGAGGGGGAAACGCTGCGCAAAAGCTGGGGAAACCGGCCGGCCGTCAGAGGTGGGGCAAAGGGGGTTGGGGGCCAAGCGAAGGGCTGGATTGGGACCCCCGGAGGGTGGGCCTGAGGCCCTTCAACCCCCTCCTGAGGATCGCAGGTGGGGCGACAGGTGGTGCAAGGTCAGCCGTCCTTCCTGGTGCCCTCTGGAAGTTCTGGACTACAGTTCCCAGCATTGGTCGCCTGAGGAGAGTCGGTCCAGAACCTCTGCGTTGGGTGCTGGAGCAGAGTGGGGCCTGAGGGCTTCAGCCTGGCTCGGGGTGGGTGGCGAGCCGGCTGCAGGGGCCCCCCTTCCCCCCCCCCCCACGCACCCTTTCTCCTTCCAGGAGCACCAGAAGGCCCCGAGGACCTCTTCTCTCCCGAAAGCAGGCGCTGTGGAGCTGGGACTGACTGGCAGGTGCGCAGCGCCCCCTGGCGGCCGCCTTCCACGTGGAGTGCCGTGGAGCGGCTTCTTCCTTTTTCTGTGGGTTGGACAGGGGAGGGGGCCCCTCCGGAAGCCCCCGATGTGCCCGCGCAGCCTCCTCTGGAGCCGGCCACTGCAATCCTCCTCTTGGGTTTTGCCGGCGTGGCCCTCCCTCTCCCTCCCTCCCTCCCTCCCTCCCTCCCTCCTTTGGGGCCAGTGCCTGCCCTGGGCTCAGGACCAGGCTTTGGCGCTGGGTTGGGGATGCTTCTCCAGCTTCTCCTAGCCGTCAGGAACAGCCCCAGAACTGGACAGCGGGAGGCCTCCTAGGGAGGCGGGCACCATCTTGCCCATTTTGCTGGGGATGACTTAGCCAGCGGGGGGCCTTGGAGATCCGGGGGTGGGGGGCTGCCGGGCTGCCTCCCTCCCTCCCTCCCTCCCTCCCTCCCTCCCTCCAGGCCAGGCGGTGGCTTTCTGCTGCCCCCTGCCTGGCTTCCTCTTGGCTCCTGGCTCTGTGAACCGTTCCCCCTTCAGTCCCCTCCAGCTCTTTGACTCCCGGACTCTTTGGGGCACCCCCAGGACCAGCGGCGAGGCCAGCCTGCGCAGGCCAGACCCCCCCGGCGAGGAGCGCCGCCGGCCCGAGGTCTTGCAGCTGTGGCAGGAGAGGGAGCGGCAGCAGCAGCAGCAGCAACCACTGCCCCACCGGCCCCCGTGGAGCCAGGGGGCAGAGAAGCACGACAGGTACTGGGGCCTTGGGGGCCTGCTGCAAGCCACTCCCGGAGAGGGTCGGTCCTGGGGCCACGATCCTGCTCTCTCTCTCGCAAGCAAGCGTTTCCCCTTGAGTGTTTCCAGCATCCGCCAGGAAGCCTCCCTTCTCCAGGGGTCTCAAACCAGCAGAGGCGGCCCCGGGTTTGAGCCAATGGCCGTGGCTCTTTTCCTCTGCCTCTTGAGCTCACCCAGATCTGCCTATGGTTAGCACGTGTGGCCGGGCTGCCCGGCCGGTGAAGGCCGAAACGCTTCCTGTCCCTTCTAGGAAGTGCTCTATCCCCTCCCCACCCCACCCCACCCCGATGTTCCCGGAGAAGTCGGGGGAAACAGGTGTTTTGGGTTCTCAAGCGAAGAGCCCCAGGAAGTAACCTCCTCCCGCCTTTCTTCTTCCGGCCATGTTCCTATTCTTCTAAGGATGACCCCAAACTCTGCTGCTCTTTCCTATTGAAAGAGCACTTCTCATTTGCAAAGTGCTTTATGGTTGTCTTCACCTCTGTCCTCACAAGAGCGCTGTCAGGTAGGATTGTGGGGTAGCTAGCCCCCCCCCCCAAATAAAGAGGACTAACTATTACAGTTCTATACCGTTCAGTAGCTGAAGCACTCCGAGTGCTTCAGAAAAACTAAAACCGTAAAAATACAGCATTAATACAATAGAAAATAAAATGGCTTAAAACAACAATGTAAAAGGACAACCAGAGTAAAACCTAGCAGCAATTCAGAGATTTAAAATAGCAGATTTAAAACAATGGAGCTAAAAGACTGGAATGCTAAAACGCTTAGCAAAATCGAAAAGGCCTTCACCTGGTGTCAGAAAGAGCACAACACAGGCGCCAGGCGAACCTCTCTTGGGAGACAACAGGGTGCCACAGCAGAGAAGGCCCTGCTCCTCCTGGTAGCCCCCTGCCTCACTTCCTTGTGCAGGAGCCCCTGGAGAAGAACCCCAGAAGATGTTCTTAGTGTCCGGGCAGGCACATATGGGAGGAGGCGTTCCTTCAGATAGCCTGGCCCCAAGCCATCTATTTATTTATTATTTATTTATTTCTTGCATTTCTATACCGCCCAATAGCCAAAGCTCTCTGGGCGGTTCACAGAGAATGTTAATGCCAGCACTTTGAATTGCGCCCGGACCTGGACCGGCAGCCAACGAAGCTGGAAAAGGACTGGCGTGGCGTGGTCTTGTTGGCCAGTCGCCGTTAACAATCTTCCTGCCCTGTTTTGCACCAGCTGAAGTTTCTGGAGCGTTTCCCAAGGCAGCCCCACATAGAGCGCATTGCAGTAATCCAGACGAGAGGCTGCCACCAGAGCCTGGAGAAGTGGGTCTGGGCTGCCTCCCTCCTGATCAAGGTGCGGTTGGTGTCACCAGCCGAAGCCCACGGCCACTCCATGCGCAGCGCAGGCAGGACGTGGGCCCAGTTCTCCCTGGCCTGGCCGCCGGGTCCCATTGGCAGCCCTTACTGTCGCTCCTTTGCCTTGGAGTCTCTTGTTAAGATCCGGCAGTTGAGTGTTGGAAGAGGGGGGCGGGGCGAGACGTGGAGTCCCCATAAATGCACCGGTGGTGGTGGTGGTGGGGGGGCATCCTGGGCGTTTCCCCCGTTTCTGATGGCGGTTTCTTTTTCCCCCATTTCTGATGGTGGTTTCTTTCCCTGTGTTTCTGATGGCAGTTTCTTTTTCCCCGTTTCTGATGGCGGTTTCTTTCCCCCCGTTTCTGATGGCGGTTTCTTTTCCCCTGTAGTGGCCTGGCAGAGAACAGCAGCAGCAGCCTTCTCCCGCAGAAGCATCGCAGCCAGGTAGGACCAGGGTGCAGCTGGGTGTGTGCGTGGCAGGCCAAGAGCATGAGCGTGGCAGGCTCCATGTGGAAAATGTGCCACGGATCGCTGCGCCCCCCCCCCCCCCCGTCAGAAGCCCTGGCAGGGTTTGTTCAGCTTGCAGAGTTCAGGTGTGTGTGTGTCCCCCGTCCCCCCGCTTTGAAAGCAGCCTCTGACTGAGAGTCTCTTCTCCCCCTCCTCTCTTGCAGGGAGCTGAACAGCTGCCTGGCTCCTCCCGGCAACCCCCACGCTACGGAGGTAAGTCCGGCCCAGGTCCTGCCTTCTCTTTAGACGCAGCGGGGCGCTCCTGGCAAGCAGAGAGGGAGGGGCAGCTGGCTTGCAGGTTGTCTCCTGGGACACGGAGACCCATTTCCTTTGCTTTCTGGAATCAGGTGGAAATGGGGGCGGGGGGAGAGCCTACAAGGCGGCCCCTAGAGGGGAGGGAGTTTGGGGGCGGGGGCTGTGCAGGGTACGCTGAGGCCAGGGCACCCGCTTTCCCTGGGAATGGGCCGGGACTCCCAGGGGCTGGGGCTCGGCTCTTCCCCTAAGCGAGCGCCCAGTTCACCCCCCTGCCTCCTTCCTGCCCCTGCAGACCCAGCTCAGCCCCACAGCAGCCCCACGGCGGCCAGCTCTTCGCCTCGGGAGTCTGGCTCAGGGCAGAAACCTTCCAGCTTCCTTTTCCGCTCCTCGTCGCGGCACAGCATGCAGCGGGGGGGCTCCGGTAAGCATCCGGGGGTGGGGGTGGGGGTGGGGGGGTGGGAGGCAGCTCCCCTTAGGAAACGCTTCCCCCTACGTGCCGAAGCCTGCAGGCGGGCCGTTGGGTCACAAGCCCCTGAGCGCAGGCAACACGGCTGGGGGGCCTTCGTGGAAGCCGGGAGTCCGAGATGGAGACGCTGAAGGAAATCTCAGTAAACGAAGGCAGAAAAAAAGTTCGGCAGTTTATTTTGAGGCGTTTCAATCAGGACCAGCAGTTACGGGCTTAACAGAAAGTGCGACAATCCCCTAGATGTTAGCAGCCCTGGCCAACTGGGCGGATTTCCTGAGAAGCCTGAGTGCCTTGTCCAGGTTCAGCAGGGAGAAAAGCAGACAGGCGGCGTTTTGAACCACTTGGGGGATTTTTAGACGTTGGTGCTGCAAATGAGTAAGTTCTAGGATAAGTTAAGGGTGAGTTTTAGGGTGCAGGGAGGTCGTGGGTTGAAATGACAAAGGGCGGCATTTGAGGGCAGGAGGGGAGGGAGCAGGGTTTGTGGGTCCAGGAGGGGAAGGGAACAGGGCGGCGGGGTGGAGAGAAACAGCCTGGCTGCCAGCAGTTCCTTGGGGAGCTCGGAGCTGTGTTTAGACTCTGCGGAGGGACACCCCCCCCCCATGACAGGGATGCTACCGCCTGCATACGGCCTTCCCGAGCGGCCAAGAGAGGGGCCCTTGGTCACCACACCGGTTTCAAGGGTTTCTTTGAGCTACCGGACGTCTTTCGCTCCTGTACCATATATTTGCGCCTTCTTCAGGTCTCTAAAAATGCCGTCTCCAAGATGAATTCTGTTTTAAAACGCCCTCAAGGATGCAGGCGTTCACCAGAAGGCCAGGATGGGAGAGGCTCAGAGGAGCCAAATCTCCCTGGGGCCAACAAAAACTTGATGAAGAGCAGAGAAGCTTGATAAGCAGAGAGAGAGAGAGAGAGAGAGAGAGAGAATTTCTTCTGGCTAACTGACAACAGTGGTGGCGGTTAAGCATTTTGAGCTCAACTTTTTGGCTTAGTGGGTCGTGTGATCCATTCCTGACCATGGTGGCGACATCGCCACGGTTTAAAGACACTCACTCACCATTTGCTGCAAAAGGCTGAGCGGCCGAACCAGGGCTTCTTCGCATGTTGTCTGAACAGGCCCAATATTGGGGAATAATAATAATAATAATAATAATAATAATAATAATAATAATAATAATAATAATAATAATTTTATTTCTTACCCGCCTCTCCCTTTGGATCAAGGCGGGGAACAACATTAGTGCAGGAATCAACACATCTTTAAAATTCTTGATTTTACATTGATCTGGATAGGCCTGCTAGAAGAGGCTAGCCTTCAAAGCTCTTTAAAATCACACAGGGAATTAACATTACGAATCTCCTCCGGCAGGCCGTTCCATAATCCAAGGGCGACAGAAGAAAAGGTCCTCTGGGAAACTGATGTCAGCCTAGTTTTGGCTGACAGGAGTAAGCTCTCCCCAGAGGACCTGAGTGTGTGGGGCGGACTGTATGGGAGAAGGCGACCCCGCAGGTAACCTGGACCCAAACCATGTAGGGCTTTAAAGGTAATGACCAACACTTTGTACTTTGCCCGGAAACTAATTGGCAGCCAGTGGAGTGACTTTAATGTTGGGGTAAGATGCTCACCGGTGTACCGGTGAGCATATATGTACCGGTGACCAACCTGGCTGCCATATTTTGAACTAGTTGAAGTTTCCGAGCTAGGTACAACGGTAGCCCTATGTAGAGCGCATTGCAGAACGTGCACAACCGTCTTTAGGTCTTCCGACTCTGAGAAGGGGCGCAGCCGGCGTATCAGCCAAAGCTGAGAGTAGGCACTCCTGGCCGTCGCATCCATCTGGGCTGTCATTTGGAGCGACGGATCCAGGAGCACCCTCAAACTGCGAACACAGTCTTTCAGGGGGAGTGTAGCCCCATCCAGAACTGGCTGACACACCTCCAAACCTAGGTCAGAGCCCTTGACAGCAAGCACCTCCGTCTTGTCTGGATTCAGCTTCAGTTTGTTTTTCCTCCTCCAGCCCATTACTGCCTCCAAGCATTCATTCAGAGGAGACACAATAGCCTTAGCTGATGCTGTTGTCGAAGGCATAGAAAAATATATTTGGGTGTCATCGGCATACTGATAGCACCCTGCCACCCCATGCCTCCAGAGGATCTCTCCCAGCGGTTTCATGTAGATCATAGAATCATAGAATCGCAGAGTTGGAAGGGGCCTACAAGGCCATCGAGTCCAACCCCTGCTCAATGCAGGAATCCACCCTAAAGCATCCCTGACAGGTGGTTGTCCAGCTGCCTCTTGAAGGCCTCTAGTGTGGGAGGCATCAATGCTGATGTTAAACAGCATTGGGGAAAGGATGGCACCTTGTGGTACGCCATACAACAGCTCCTTTTTTGAGGAGCAACTATCCCCCAGCATCACCATCTGGAACCTACCTGAGAGGTAGAACCGGAACCACTGCAGCACAGCGCCCCCGATTCCCAAACCCCTCAGGCGTTCCAGAAGGATACCCTGGTCGATGGTATCGAAAGCCACTGAAAGGTCCAAAAGTACCAGCAGGGACACTCTCCCCCTGTCAATGCTCATGCGGAGATCATCCACTAAGGAATGTTTAGGCATCATGGCAACATCCCAGCTGTCGCCCCCTCGGTGCTGGGGTGTGTGTGTGGGGGGGCAGCCGCCGAGCCCCTGTGTTCCGCCTTCTATCCCCGCCAAACAAAGAGAGCCGCCCAGCCTGCGCTCTGGCACCTCGACGAGAGCCGTTGGTCCCCAGTGGCTGCCGTGCCTCCTCCTCGCCTCAGGGCCACCCATGCTCAGGGCTGTGGCACACAAGGAGCCGCTCTTTCTCTTTCGAAGCCTCCGCGCTTGAGACCCCTGTCCCTTCCTGAAGCAAGGAGGCCAGGGGAGGGGTGAGCCGGAGACCGCCCTCCTGCCCGGTCCGGAGTCAAACCCTTTCTCCGCCTCGCCCAGGACTTCCACCTGGCTTCCACCTGGCAGCTGCTCTGCAAGGCCTCAGGCAACCGCTGCGTTTGTGGAGTGCCTCTTGTCCGCCTTGGGATGCGACCTGGGGCCTCTGGCCGCTGGCCTCTCCTTGATCTAGGGGAAACCGATGATTTGAGCTTTTCGCCCCCAGGTTCGCTCTCCCAGGATCTCTCCTCTTCTGAGCTCCTGCGGTTGCGCTCTGGATCACAGGCACTGGATGAGAGACAGCTAACAGCCCAACTGCGGAAGGTAAGGAGGCCTCAACGCCCCACAGCAGCCCCACTTCTAAACGGCCAGCAGTAGCTGCCCCAGAGCACGTCGCGTGCCTGCAGTGAACGGGATCCCAGCGCCGAAGACGTCAACCCAGCGTATGGCTGCGCTGGAAAAGGAATCCAGAATAAAAGCGCCACCGTCACCCTGCCCTTCCCCACACCGATGGCGCCTCCACCCATGGGGCTCTGCGTCCAGTTCTGGCCCCTGCACCTCAAGGCAGACATTGCAGGGCTGGGAAGAGGGCAGAACAGGGCGGCCGAAAGGACGGGGGGTCCAGGAGCAGCTCCCCCACGAGGACCGGTTGCGACATTTGGGGTTCTTTAGCTTAGGGGAGAAAAAAGGCGGATAAAGGGAGCCCTGATCGAGGTGCACAAACGTATGCGCGGTGTGGAGAAAGCGGAGAGGGGGATAGAACACTTTTTCTTTTTGCTCTCATAGTCCGAGAACCCACCAGGTGCCCTAAATAACAGGGAGGCCTTCTTCACGCAGCAGCTACTTAAATGATGCAATTTGCTGACACAGCCGCCTACGTGGATGGCTTTAACGGGGAATGGGATGAATTCACGGTGTGTGAGGGTATCAGTGGCTACTAGTCATGGCAGTTACATATATCATTTGTATTGATTTAATAGATTTATATCCTAGAGACCTAGAATAGTAGAGTTGGAAGGGGCCTACAAGGCCATCCAGTCCAACCCCCTGCTCAATGCAGGAATCCACCCTAAAGCATCCCTGACAGATGCTTGTCCAGCTGCCTCTTGAAGGCCTCTAGTGTGGGAGAGCCCACAACCTCCCTAGGTCACTGGTTCCATTGTTGTACTGCTCTAACAGTCAGGAAGTTTTTCCTGATGTCCAGCTGGAATCTGGCTTCCTGTAACTTGAGCCCGTTATTCCGTGTCCTGCACTCTGGGAGGATCGAGAAGAGATCCTGGCCCTCCTCTGTGTGACAACCTTTTAAGTATTGGAAGAGTGCTATCATGTCTCCCCTCCATCTTCTCTTCTCCAGGCTAAACATGCCCAGTTCTTTCAGTATATCCCACTTTGGGGCTACAGTGCTCAAAAGAGGTTACAATATTTATAAAATAGAACAAATGAAGCAAGACCCACGTGCTCAAAAAGCAAAACTGAACACCCCGAGCAGCTCCACTTGAGCAGGACCCAGCCTCGGATGTGCCTTCCCACAAGGAGTTGCCTTTCCGCTGGCCCCGTGGGTGGGGGGTGGGGGGCAATCCGGCTGACGGGTGTTCCCTTTGCTGCCCCATATAGCTGCTCTTGGGGGCTTCTGGCCGGCCACTGTGGGAACCGAATGCTGGACTAGAGAGAAGCCCCTGGGCCTGATCCAGCACGGCTCTTTGTACGTTCTTCAATCCAGTGGTGGCAAAGAAGGACATTCTAAACATCGCTGTCTGAACTTGAAGATGGTTTGCATCACGGCTTCCACGTTTTGTGTTCGAGATGCATTTTGGGCAGGGCCTTGGCAGGCGAAGGGGGCCACGAGAGGAAGTGGGTCAGGAAGGGCCCGGCCGTGTCAGTAGGAGCCGGGTTGCGAGACCCACGTCAGCCGTGTGCCTTTTCACGCATCGTCTGTTTGGCTGCAGGGAACGTGATCGGGGGGGGGGCCTTCCCACCCGCGATTTTTCAAGCCCCATGCTGTGCTCTCGGGACGAGGGGGGCTTGGGGTGAAGTGGCATCCTGGCTCCTCTTCCGCCTCTGCGGTGACGCCGTCTTTCTCTCTCTCGGTTCTGCTCCAGGCCATCGAGTCCCGGCTAAACGTCACGCTGGTGGAGGACCTGGGCGAGGCGTTGGCCGACGGAGTCCTGCTCTGCCAGCTGGTGAACCACCTGTGCCCCCGCACCGTGCCCTTCATCCACGTGCCCTCGCCTGCCGTGGTGAGCCTTTGTGGGAGGGGAACGGGGTGCAGAAGGGCACCAGCCGCCGACCCCCAAGCCCACCCTTCGATACCTTGGTTGCCTCCAGGCTGGGCTCCCCCAAGGGAGATCAGGATTGGCCCCTCGTCCATCCAGCCCTGCTAGGCTGACGTTTTCTCTCCCTGCCCCCCCCCACTTCCTTTTCTCTCCCGGCAGCCAAAGCTGAATGCCATCAAGAGCCGGAAGAACGTGGAGAGCTTCTTGGCCGCCTGCCGCCAGCTGGGGGTCCCCGAGGTGAGTGAGGCTGGGCTTGCAGCGGGAGGGCCGAGGAGGGGTTGCGGGAGGCCTCCTGGAGGGGTGGCCCAGGCCCCCCCGTCCACTGACCCCCCCCTGCACGGCCCTTCGCAGGGCTCCTTCCGTGCCCACCCGCCCGCCCACGCTCCCCTGCCCTCCCTCAGCCTTTGTGGGCGTGTCCGCCGTACTTTTGTTGTCCTGTGTTCTCTCCACCTGCCACAGGTCTCTCTCTGCTCTGCCTCGGACCTGCTCCTCCTGCTCCGCCAAGGCAACGCCCGGGGCCCGCTCCGCCTCCTTGAGGCCCTGCTGCTGCAGCAGCGGCGGCAGTGTCCCCCGGCGGGGGGGCCCCTTGCTGCCCCCACCGAGCACCTTGCTGGCTTTGGCGTCTTCTATGTCCTCGTCATGCTGCTGCTGTTCCTGGCCTATCGCAAGCTCTGGGGCGGCTGAGAGGAAGGAGGGGGCGGCGGGATCCCCCTTGTTAGGCTTCGGAGAAGAATTGGAGCCTGGGGGTGCGGTTGGATCCTCTTCTCCTTCCCACCTCGGCCCCTCCGCCACCTTCCCCCCCCCCAGGAGCTCCACCACGCCCCTCCCTTTCCAGTCAAAACTGGCTCCAGGCCGCCTGTCCGCGTAATGGGTCACTTGGGTTGGAGTGGCCCTGCCTAACGGTCAGCGGCCCCTGCCCCAGGCTGGCTCTCCCTGAAAGCCCAGAATCAGTCACATCTGTGCCTTGTTCAGTTGTTAAGGTGTTTGGACACCAGAAATACTTTTTTTGCCAGGAGAAAACCACTGCTCTCGACCCAACAACCCAGCCTGGCCCCAATTCTGTGCACTTAAAACTGCATTGCACTAAGTCAAGAGTGCCTGCAAGGGGGGGGGGGCTGATGCGCATGTGCCCTTGGGTGTCTTCGCAGGGACACCCCCACCGGGCAGCACAGAGTCCTGCGCCCACTTCTTCCTGCGAGAGCAGGGCTGCTCACACCCCAGGGGCCTCTGGCCGTGGTCGTCAGCCGCTGCTGCTGCTGCCGCTGCCCCCCCCCACCTCACCATGCCTTCGCTTCAGCGAAGGTCTCTGAACCAAATACCCCAAAGACCCCACCTTGGCAGAGTGCTGCTTCCCTCCCGTGCCTGGGAAAACCCTTCTTTATAGACGCTGCAGGACTTTTCTATGCCCTTTTGCACCCCCAAGGGGGTGTGGGGTGCCTCTGGGCACCCCCACCCCCTCCCAGCACCTGGACCACGACATTTCTCGGTCTAACCACCGTCCTGGAAAGCTGCTGTCCTCTCAGCCCCTGCACCTGCCTCGTGGGAAGCCGTTCCCAAAACCTCCTGGGGCTTTACTGTTCTGAACTCCTGCCCTTTGGCAGCAACCAGTGTTGGCCGCCTGCATGAGATGCCAGACACGGAGTGGGCAATGTGAGGCCAGGGGAGAGAGCGCCCTGGGTGGAAGTCTTGGGGGGGGCACCATCCGCTCCTCCTCCTCCACGCTCTGTCCCCTCCGGCATCACACGCTGCCTGGCATGCAGGGCCTTAAAGCCACCCGGAAGGAGTGGGAACGCCTTAATTCAGGGAGAAAGTGAGGCTCGCCCCTTTCCAAGGAGGGCTTTTATCCTGGTGGAACCCTGTTCCCAACTTCCAGCCCCTTTTAGTCTCACTCCCCATTTGCTGCCTTAAAATATTAAATTATACATATATATTTTATATATATATATATATTCTATATATATATATATTTGAAGAGAGAAAACTATGGGAAATTGTAAAGATCTGTCTTTTTACGCATGTACAAAATTGTAAATACGTTGCTCTCCTATTTATCGTTTTCCTTCTCTCGGGACGGAATTCTTTTGAAAAGGGCTGCAGTTGTTTGCTTCACTACTTCTTCTTTCCCCCCCTCCTGTAAATTCACTTTTGTGCGTGTCTTCGGCCTCTCTCCTACAGGGATCCGCCCGACTTCCGTTTGTTTTTTCTTGCCTCACTTCTGTACATTGTAAAATGACAAGAAATGAATTTTTCCAGAGGACAGTTTTGTGGCTCTTGTCTCTCTCTTTGCTTAAGCTCTTCGGCCGTCCTCATTTCTGTTGCAGCTGGGTCAACCTGTCTGCTTTTGCAGTTACTTGTTGTCAGTTGCATTCATGGTGTCAAGAGCTGTGCGGCTCCCCCCTCCCTGTCCTGACCCAGCCAGAGTCTGGCCCACTCCAGAAACAGGGGAGGCGCCCCGCCCCATGCATGTAGATGTGCGTAGCCCCGCACAGGGTAAGTATCCCTGTTGCATGCATCCGTTCAGTCAGCCACAGTTTCTGCGTGAGACCAGAAACAAAGTAGGGCCTCTTTCCTGGGCTGATCCAAAGCGGTGCCCAGGCGTAGGCCAACTTTTCCGCCTCGAGCAGCGTCCACTGAAGCGTGCACCCTCTGCAGTTGGGGGCCAAAGGAAAAGAGGCCATGTTGCTTTGAAGACATCCTTCTCCGAAAGGGCACTGTCTGAAAAGTTAGGTGAAGAGCCAAAGGGCCAGAGAGCGAGGGCGGCACAGCTCCCTAAGCACCTTTGGGAGGGGGGGGGGGGCTGCATCACGGCAGGAGGGAAGCAGAGGCTAAACATGGGGCCGGGGGGGGGGGGGAGATTGGGCTCCAGGCCGGTTTGAGTTTCTGCCACGTCCCTCGTGCTTCTCTAGCCTGGAATGGTTGAGCATCAGCCCCTTGCGCAGAAGTTGAGGGAGGGCCAGGTCCATGGCCTGCTGCCACTGGGTGCCCTGGAGCCCCAGCCTGACTGCCTGTCTCCGGGGTGGAGGCCCACGGCACGGTGGTCTTCAGGGTGGTTCCTTCCCTGCCTACGGTTGCTGCAGCGGCTGCCCCGCTAACCTCTGCCCCTCGCTGCCCTTCCCAGGAGTCGCTCTGCTCCCCCTACCACGTCCTGGAAGAGGAGGGGCTGCCACGCCTGGCCGCCACCGTGCAGACGCTCCTGGACCGCGGCTCCCCTGCGGCCGCCTGCAAGACTGGGCCGGCCTAGAGTGACGGGACTCCCGGCACAGGACCTGCCCTGCCCTACTGCGTGGACTTCGCCCCTCGGGGCCTCTTCAGGGCCGCTCAGGCGCAGGAGCCTCGACTTGCCCTTGGGGGGCGGGGGGGAAGGACTGTACCACAGGCGGCAGAGGAAGGACTGTACCACTTTGTTCTGTACGACTGGACTGGAGCAGGAGGGGGGCGTCGTGGCGGCTCGGGCCAGCAGAAGCAGCCGGGCTCAGCCTTCCGCATCTTCTCTGGGAAGGGAAGGAAGGAAGGAAAGGGGGGCGGGAAAGCCCCTGCATGAGGCCCTGGGGAGAGGGGGCCAGCGGCTGCCAGCCCGTGTGGGCAGCGCCCTGCTGGAAGGACGGAGGCGGCTCCCGTCCAGACGCGGCACACTGCTGGCCCCTCCCTCTGCCGGGACTGTACCACCCCGGCGCCTCCGCAGGCCCCGGGAGGGAGGGAGGGAGGGCCTCCTCCTCCTCCTGAGTAAACTGCTTTGCCTCACACGGACTGGCCCCGAGTCTCTCTCTCTCGCGCGCGCTCTCTGTCCGTCCCGGACCCCCGCCAGGCCAGGCCAGGCCAGCCACGGTCACGGCCCCCTCGCCCGGCGGCGGCGGCCTCCTCTCCCACCCGCAGGCGGAGTTCAACGGGGCGGGGGCGCCCCCTCCCTTCTAAGGCTCGCGTCGCCTCGAGGGCGGCGGCCAGGGGGCGGGTCCCTGGCTGGGGAGGCCGCCGCCCCCCCGCCCCCAGCGCCCTTTTCTGCCCTCCGACGGCCTCCTCCCCCCCCTTTAAAAGGCGTCGTCGTGACGTCACGGTGGGCGGGGCTGGCGGCGGCGGCAGCCAAGATGGCGGAGCTGGACCTGCTGGGCTCGATCCTGAGTTCCATGGAGCCCCCGCCGGGGCTGGGCGACCGCGAGGCCCGACGCGCCAAGGGTGGGTCGGTGGGGGGAGGGCGGGCGGCCGGCCGGGGACCCCCACCCCTCGGAGGACCCAGGCGTCCGGGACCCCCCGGGCTGCCCCCCCCGGCGCCTCCCAGCCCCCCCGCCACGCGCGCAGGCGCCCCCTCCCCCTCCAGGCCGCCCCCGGGCCTCTCCGGTGCGGGGGGGGCAGGAGGAGCCCTTCGGGGGGCGGGGCTTTCGCGAGAGCAGCAAGAGGGCGCTGCAGGAGGCGCAGCCCCCCGCCCCCGCCCCCCGGCGCTGAAATGAGGGGGGGGGCGCCTGGGAGGCCGGCCTCGGTCCTGGGGCTCAGCATTCCGGTTGCCCCTTCCTCGCACGGTGCTCTGGCTGGTGGATCGCGGGGTTCACGCAAAAGACAAGCGCAGGCGCCCCCCCCTCCCACGCCTCAGAGCCCCGCAGGCGGCCACGGGCAGGCGGGGGGCTCCTCCTCCTCCTCCTCTTCCTTCTGGGGGGGGGTCCCGATCGGGCTCCGAGGCTGCCAGTTGCAGACCCAGACTCCGTGGCGGCCTCCCTTTCCTGGGTGGGGAGGAGGGGAGGGGAGGGGGTCACGGTGCTTCCCTCCCCCCTCTAAAGGGCTGCGACGCCTCCTTCCCCCTTAGTTAGGAGGAGCGTTGAGGCAAAACATGCCGGCCGCTGGCCCTGCCCACTCCCCCTCCAGCTCCACCCCTTTTGCCCTCCGCCCCGCCCCCCACGAACGCCCCCTTCCCCCCCCCCCCCGCTGTTTCCCCAGCAGCTCCTGACTCCTCTTTGCCTCCCTTGCAGAGCAAACCGCGCAGCTGAAGAAGTTGCAGGAGCAGGAGAAGCGCCAGAAAGTGGAGTTCAGGAAGCGGGTGGGTCCTCCCCACTTCCCGCGTCCCCAAGCGGGGTCTGGGCGGAGACCTGGGGCTGCCCCCATAAGCGCCGCTGCTCCTGCCTGCCCCCAGGCCTGCTGACCCCTCCTCTCTCTCCCCACCCCCACGTTCCAGATGGAGAAGGAGGTCTCGGACTTCATCCAAGGCAGCAGCCAGACCAAGAAGAAGTTCCGGCCCATGAACAAGATTGAGCGCAGCATCCTGTGAGTGGGGGGCGGGCAGGGGCAGGGGGCAGGCTGCCCTCGCTGTGGGGCAGGGGAGGCAGGCAGCGCCCCACGTGGGCCGCTTCTTTCCGGAGCCCGACCTGGGCCCTGACGCTCGGCCTCCCCGTTTCAGGCACAACGTGGTGGAAGTGGCTGGGCTGACCTCCTTTTCCTTCGGCGACGAAGAGGAGTCGCGCTACATCATGGTCTTTAAGAAGGCAAGCGGGCGGTCTCTCTCCGGCTCTGGGCGTTTGGGCCGCCCCCTGGGGGGCCGCTCCCCCACCCCTGCCCAAACCGGACAGGAGGTTCCGGAGCTCCCGCTGGCCTTCTGACCCCGTCTTCTGCACCGCAGGAATTTGCCCCATCGGATGAAGAACTGGACGCCTATCGCCGGGGGGAAGAATGGGACCCGCAGAAGGCTGAGGAGAAGCGTCGCCTGAAGGTGTGCAGGCTTCCTTCTGTTGGCAGGGGGGAGTTGGGACTGGGGTACTGGATCACCGAGGAGCTGCAGGGACACACCCACGCCCCGGGTCTGTACAGGGCAGGCGCCGCACCAGGAGTGTCAAGCGCGCGCCATGAATAGGTGCACAGTGCTCTGCACGCTGCCTTGCTTCAGACCACGTTGGGGATCACGGCTGGTCTTCATAGAATCATAGAATAGCAGAGTTGGAAGGGGCCTACAAGGCCATCGAGTCCAACCCCCTGCTCAATGCAGGAATCCACCCTAAAGCATCCCTGATAGATGCTTGTCCAGCTGCCTCTTGAAGGCCTCTAGTGTGGGAGAGCCCACAACCTCCCTAGAGAACTGGTTCCATTGTCATACTGCTCTAACAGACAGGAAGTTTTTCCTGATGTCCAGCTGGAATCTGGCTTCCTCCCCCCGCCCCCGATGAAATCCAACTCATTCAACGCTCCCCTCCTTCACGGAAGACTAAACGCCAGCTCTCTTGCTGTTCCACTTGGGGGGGTGGGCCCTTTTCCTTTGGGGCTTCCCCCACCCCACCCCCATGGTTGGGCTTCTGGTTTTCCTGCCCACTCCGCTCCTTCCCTGTCCAACAGGAGCTGGCTCAGAGGCAGGCAGAAGAGGAGGCGCTGAAGGGGCCCACGGCCGTGAACCCCAACACGGACTACAAAGACAAGTACAGCCACCTCATCGGCAAGGTGGCTGCCAAGGACGCTGCTCACACCATGGAGGCCAACAAGGCCTATGGCTGTGGTGAGCCCACATCCACGGGGTGGGGTGGGGGTTCCAAGGAGGGCTCCCCCCCCCCGGCTTCCTGGGGAGAGGCCCTCTCGCCGGGCCCCTGTGGTGGAGCAGGGCTTCAGAGGGGCCTGGGCTCTCTGGGGGAGGCTGGGGGCCCCAGCCGCTCGGCTTCCACCACCACCACCTCCTTCCCCTGTCTCCCTGTTCCCTTCTAGTTCCCGTGGCCAACAAGAGGGACACCCGCTCCATTGAAGAGGCCATGAACGAGATCCGAGCCAAGAAACGCCTGCGCCAGAGCGAGGGCCCGGGTCTGCCAACCAACAGCTCGTAGAATTGCGGGGGTCGTGTTGGGGGTGGCCCCCGCACCGTCCGAGTGCGCTTGATCACTTCAGGGACTGTCTCCAGAGCTGCTGCTATTTGTGAATCCTGTTTGGGGGGCTCCAGAGCGGATTGGAGTGGGGGTCACTGTGCACCCTCCCCTCCCCAGGGGTGCCCCTCCCCACCCCACCCTCTTTTCCCTTTTGAGTATTTAACCTGTAGCCTAGGAGTGCGTTTTAATCCTGGCAAGGGTGAGGGTTATTTTAAAGTCATACCAGCTTGGTGAGGGACATGCCCGCCTCAAGCTGGCCTGGGGGGTGGGGTGGGGGTGGGGGCTTTGTGTGTGTGCGCGCACACACGCGTTTGGAGGATGATTTAGAGAACTTAAGAGAGAACACCCGATTCTTTCCCGTGTGTGTGTGTGTGTGTGTGTGTGTGTGTGTGTGTGTGCGCATGCGCTGTTCAGGCCCCCTTGCTGAACGGATAGAGGGGGGCCCCTGCAGTATGGCCCTCCTTGCAAGGCTTGGTTGTGGGGGTTGCAGCCCCCTTGATCTCTCCCCCTCCGCCATAGCTACCTGCTCAGCAGCAGGACCCTTCCTGTCCAAAGGAGGGCTCTCCTTGCGGCTGCAGTGTTGCTTCTGCCTTGCTAGAAGGTGCTTCGCCCCGGGTGCTTTTTCAACCAGTGTCCCTTTTCCCTGCCAGAGGAGGGAGGCGGCGGCGGCGGCTGGGAGCCGGAGTTGCCGTGCTGCCTTCCTTACACTAGGTGTCACCGCTCCCCGCCTGAAGTTCTTTGCGTCGCCCTCCTGATGCCATTGGCCAAGAGATGCTCTTCTCCCGCCCGCTGGGCACCCATGCACACACACACGTGCAGTTCAGAGGAGAGCGGACTGAGGTGGACAAAGTGCCGTTGTGGGGGCGAAGAGGGGCCGTTTGCCCCCGCAAGGAAGGGCTGTGGGGCGTGGTCTGCATCTGGGGGCAGGGACCCCCTTTTCCCTTGGACAAGAGTAATCCTAGCTTTGGAGGAGGGGAGGGAGGGGGGCAAGCGTGGCAGTCCCCTACCGTTTTCTATTCCTGTGATCTTTCCCCAACGTTCTTGCCAGGTTTGGAGAGTTTTATTAAGTGTGTAAATAGAGCTGAATTTTCCACCCGCCATCCCGCTTTTTTTTTTCTGCTGTAAATTCTGGAGTGGGGAGAAGTACAACCTCGAGGGGGAGGCAGGAAAGAGGGAGCGCGCGTGTGTATGTTCTCCATTAAACACTTGTTTTTGAATGCTGCTTTGTGCCGGCCTCTGATTATTGTGAGAGGAAGGAGTAGGCTCTCGACTCATTTTTAAGGTTAGGGAAACTTCGCTTAGAAGGGAGACAACCATTTATTTATTTATTGCATTTCTATACTGCCCAATAGCCGAAGTTCTCTGGGCGGTTTACAAAATGGGGCCTTGTGATGCTCCTCCTGGAACTCCGAGTCAGCCAGTGGCATTAACTGGCCGTAGTTGTGGGAAGAGAGGATCGTCACCCAATGCTGACCTAGGTGCGCCCAGGAGTGGCCGGGATGGGGGGAATGGCTTCCAAAGGGAAGTCCACTGGGTCGAGGAGGAGGAGGAGGAGGAGGAGGAAAAGCAAGTGCCCCATGGTTACTCGTCTGCCACATTTGCAGGCACGATGCTACTGAATTCATTTATTTATATATTTATTACATTTTTATACCGCCCAATAGCCGGGGTGGGTGGGAGGCAGGGCTCACTTTGGCCTTCGTGGCCGCTGGGGGGCCTCTATCCTGCCACTCTGCTAGCCCGGCCTTCGATCCGGTCCGGAATGCCGCAGGGGGAGAGGGCTCCGTTTGGTTGGTGCTGCAAAAGGGCAGGGCCTCCTGTGCAAGCCCGTACTAAGTGCCATTTGTTGGAACGGCAGGTTATAAATCAAATAATAAAATAAGTACGAATTGAGAGTGATCAAAGATCCCCGGTTAAGGCCACTCAAAAGCAACAAATTTGGCTGTTTAAACTGCTTAGCGGCACACGTAAAATCCGTTCCATGGGTGGGCCAAGTCCTGAGGCCGAAAGTCACTCCCAGGAAGACTGGTGCAAAGGGAGCAGAAGCCGGCCTTTGCAGAGGGCGAGGAGGAGGAGGATGAAGATACGGGGCTCAAGGGAAGGGAGCGCTGTGCCCTCCTCCCCCCTCCAGTAAAGAAACGCACACGGCTTGGTTTGGCACAGCGGGCGTTTTATTCATGGCCCCAAGGTGGGATGGGGCAGCAGCTCCACAGGTGCGCTGTGAGTGCATTCACACAGGGCCCTGAATGCAAAACCAGGATGGAGTCCAAACGGCCCCGGTGGATGTTCTCGACGCCCCTCGGGTGCACAGCAGCACAGCGCCCCAGGTGGGAGGCCGTTGGTTTCGGGTCTCTGCGGAGCTCTTTTCCCCTGGGGCGGAGCCGTAGGCCAGAGCCATGGTTTACTTGGCCATGGGGTGCCGGAATTTGCGACCGGCGAAATGTGCCTTCTCCCCCAGCTCTTCCTCGATTCTGCAAAGAGAAGACGGGCAGTTCTGAAACAGCAGCCGGCTGCTGGTGCGGAGCTGCTGAATTGGAAAGCTGCCCCCCTCCGCCCCGCCCCGCCCCGCCCGGGGCAGGGAACGGGAGGCCTCCGCTCACCTCATCAGCTGGTTGTACTTGGCCAGACGCTCGGACCGGCAGGGGGCTCCGGTTTTGATCTGCAAAAGGACACCCAAATATTTCCACGGCCTCTCAAGGGGAAGGGGAAGGGGAAGGGGGGGCTTTTGCCTCCAGGCAATGGCCAGATTCTCACCTGTCCTGTGCAGAGTCCCACAACCAGGTCAGCAATGAAGGTGTCCTCCGTTTCCCCGGAGCGGTGGCTCACCATGACCCCCCAGCCGTTCGTCTGGGCCAGTTTGCAGCTGAAAGGAACACAAGCGGGACGGAGGTGGGTGGTTTTTAATGTAAATGCTTTTACATATATTTTGGTTTTTTTATCATTTTAAGTCACACGGGGCCTTTTAAATGCGAGAGGCGACTGAGACATTCCATTCCTCCTCCTCCTCCTCTCAGAGTGGGCTGCCCTGGCCCCTGAGACGCCCCGGCCCCTGAGACGCCCCCTCCCCCAGGCCAGAGGCCAAGAGACTCACGCCTGGATGGACTCGGTGACGGAGCCGATCTGGTTGACCTTGAGCAGGAGGCAGTTGCAGGCTTTCTGCTCCACCGCTTTCTGGATCCGCTTGGGGTTGGTGACAGTCAAGTCATCCCCCACGATCTGGATCTGCACCTTCGTCAGGAACGACTTCCACGTCTCCCAGTCGTCCTGGTCAAAGGGGTCCTCGATGGAAACCACTGCGGAGCGGGCAGAGGGGAGGAAGGAGGAGGGTTAAAAGCCAATGCCTCCCAGGGATCTCCCCCTCCCCAACTTGCTCGGTCAGGGATCAGCATATCATCCCATGGATGGGAAAAGCCAGGGCTCAACCCCGAGGCCTGAAGCATGAGCAGAGTGCCCCTGAGCACACACAGAGCGCCTGCCCTTGTGCCTCGCTAAAAGGGGACCCTCTGTGTCTCTGCTCAGCGCTCAGCCCCACGGGACGCCCCCTGGCCCCCTTCATGCCCCGTGGGCCTCTCACCGGGGTAGTTCTTGATGAAGCTCTGGTACAGCTCGCCCAGCTTGTCGCCAGAGATGTAGCGCTTGGGGTCGTCGGGGGACTTGAAGTCCAGGTCGTACTGGCCTTTGCGGAAGAACTCGGAGGCCGCCACGTCCATGCCGATGACCACCTTGTCCGGGTAGCCGGCTTTCTCGATGGCGCTCTTCAGCAGCTCCAAGGCTGGTGGGGGAGGAGGGGGGAGAGGGAGGCGCTGGGGACGCGGGAGCACAAGGAGCCGCCCCACCCCAGAAGCAGCCGCCTCGGGCCCAGCGGAAGCGCCAGGCATTCCCTGGAGGGACCGGAAGTGGTCCCTTCGGGTGGGGCTGGAAGAACTCCGGAGTAAAGCCCAGGGGGTTCGTTTAGAGAGAATTGCCTGCAGGGGGCGGGGGGGGGGAAGCTATTTTCTGCTTCCAGTCTGTTGAAGGACCAGCCCGAGGAAGAGACCTGTGCAACTCAGAAGCCTGCAGCCAGCTCAAAGAGAGGGTGCTGCTGCCTCATTTCCTCTGTGTTTCTAGCCATCCCCCACTCCCCTCGCTCCCGTTGTGGGCCCTCAGCACGATGCGAGCCTGTGCGCCTTTCCCTCCATCTTCCGAGGACTGAGATGCACCCGATGCTGGGTTCTTTCCGAGGCGCCTCGCCCTCTCGCTCGTCTTGCCCGGGGGTCCTTCCTGCAGCATTCTCGGGGAGGCCACGGCTTCCTCCCCAGCCCGGCATCTCCTTTGGCCTTTCCCAGCACTGCTGGCCTTTCCCCGGGGCTCCAGTTACAGCCATGGAGCTAATTCTGGCCCCAGCATTTAAAGGGCAAGACGGTCTTAGCTGGAGGGCAGGCGGGGGGGGGGGGGGGAATGAAACACAACCCCCCACGGCCGGCTAAAAGCTCTAGCAACAGCAGGAGGAGGAGGAGGAGGAGGAGGAGGAGGAGGAGGAGGAGGGCAGCCTCTGCCCTGCTCTGCCTTGCAAGGCTGCTGCTGCCCACCCACCCCCCCGCCCCCGCGGTACCTTCGTTGTTCTCCAGGATGTTGGGGGCAAAGCCGCCCTCGTCGCCCACGTTGGTGGCGTCCTTCCCGTATTTGCTCTTGATGACGGCCTTCAGGTTGTGGTAGACTTCGGCCCCAATCCTCATGGCCTCCTTGAAGGTGCTCGCCCCCACAGGCAGGATCATGAACTCTTGCATCGCTAGCTTGTTCCCAGCATGGGAGCCCCCGTTGATCACATTGAATGCCTGGAACGCGGGGGGGGTGGGGGGGGCAGGAGGAAGAGGAGCAGAGGGGCTGACCGGCCTGGACCCACCGTCTCTTCACCTGCAAACCAGCCCCCCACACACACATGCACCCCCACCCTTCCACTCCCTTCCCGTGAACCGCCCTCCACCCCCACCCTCGTCCTACTGGGTTGCTCAGCGGGAGGCCCTGCGTCCTTGGCTGGGCTGCCTCCCTCCGCAGGGCCCTGCTCCGCAGTGGACCACCTGGAAGGGTAGAGCCCCAGCGCGGCCCCCACCCCTGCACCGCTGCTTCCGGAGCCCCCTCCCCTCCAGCAGCCTTTGCCAGCTCCACGGCGGCGAGACCCACCCAGCGTGAGTGTTTGGGTGCCCTTCCCTCCCCCCCCCACCCCGGGCCACCTATGGGGTGCCCTTCCCTCCCTCCCTCCCACCCCGGGCTACTCACGGGGACAGGCAGGATGACTTCCTTGTTGCCGGCCAGGTCAGCAATGTGGCGGTAGAGGTGGACGCCTTTCTCCGCTGCACCGGCCTTGCAGACGGCGAGCGATACCCCCAGGATGGCATTGGCCCCAAACTTGGCTACGGCGAGGAAAGAAAGGCCAGAAGTCAGCATCTTGGCAGAAGCCTCGGGAGGGGCTCACGGGCACAGGGGGGGAGGGGCCCGCGAGGTGGGGGGTGGGGGGAATGCGCCCCACCCCCACCCCCACCCCCACCCCCACCCCACTTACATTTGTTCTCTGTTCCATCCAAGTCGATCATGATTTTGTCGATCTTCTCCTGCTCAACCACGCTAATCTTCTAAGAGAGGGAAGAGAAGGCCGGGGGGGGGGGAAGCGGAGGGGGGAGCGGAGGGGGGAGCATTGATTTCCTGGCATTCTGACTCCTGGGGAAGCAGGGATTGCTGCATCACGGCTTCTCAAGTGGGAGCACACGCACACGATTTCTGCTGGAACGCTCTTCTCTAGCCACTTTCCGCCCCCTCCCACATAAGAACTCAGGAGTTCTGGCTCCCAGCATGCCTTGCTCTGCCCACAAGCGAGAGAAGGAAGGGCACGCTCCGTGCCTCAGCCCCCCCCGGCCTGTCTCCCAGCTCACATTTGCCCTCCTCCTCCCCCTCCTCCTCGCAGGACCTCATTTCTGAACAGAGAAAGGGTTCCCTGAGCATGCTAATCTCCAACCATTGAGCAACCAAAATAAACCTCTGTTCCCATCCATGGGGATAAACCGGGAGGGAGGGAGGGAGAGCTTAATTGTGCCCAGTGAAACTGCCTGGGATGATTCCGTGGATGGATGTGAGGCCACTGCCACCGTGGGGATATTTGGCCTTCCCTTGCAAAATCCAGCTTGGCTGTCTGGCTTGAACCCCCTGGAACTATTTTGCCCTGCAGAGCACCTGCCCTCTGCCCGAGAGGTGGGTTGATTGGCTCTGTGCATGTGGGTGGGTGGCCTGGCCGTGGGGGCCCCAGGCGCTGGAGGCTTTGGGGGGACCCTCTAATTCTGGGGGTCCCGGTTTGTGCTCTGCCTCCTTCTCCCTTAGAGCCCAGAGCTGCTCAGGGTCAGAGGTGCTAGAGCCCTCCCTCTCTGCCCACAGGCCCCCCTCCCTCCGCCACTCTCACCTTCTCAATCAAGGCGGGGGCGATGGTCTTGTTGATGTGTTCCACGGCTTTCAACACCCCTGTGTGAGACAGACGGATGAATGGATGCAGAGGTTATCCTGCAAAGCGTGAAGGGACACACACCCCCTCCGCCAAAGCCCAGCATCAATCCTGTTGGGAGTTTTTTGTGGGGGAGGAACTGAAGAATGGAATGAATATGTAGAATTTGGGCAAAGGGCTGGGGTGGGGGAGGGCTGGACACGTCAAGCCAAGTGACAGACGCAGCAGATGGGGGAAGCATTTGCAGCAGGGCAGCCCAGAGAGAGCCGCCCCCCCCCCGCCCCCAAGCCACTGAGCTCCATCCAGTTCATGCTCAGCACCCTGCCCTCAGGCCCCTCAGCAAGGCACGTAGGGAAGGGCTTCCCCTTGCTGGGGATCTTGAGGAATGCGGGGGGGGGGCGGGAGGGTTGGGGCCCAGCTCTTCTGCCGAGTAGCCACCCAAAGCCTCTCCCCTACACTAAATCCCTTCCTAAAGCCACGACTGGTGGTGGCCGTTGCACCGTCCCGGAGCAGTGAGTCCCGCAGGCCCTGCCTGGAAGAGCCTGCCTCTCTGCCCCCTCCCCCTCCGCTGGCTTCTTCCTCTTGCCGTGGTGTGCACCAGCCCCCCCCCTCCAGGGCCCCCAGACAGAAGGCCTCCCTGCCCGCCTCGCCCCTCCCGCCTCACCTTTGCCCAGGTACCTGGCCTTGTCCCCATCCCGGAGCTCCAGGGCCTCGTAGATGCCAGTGGAGGCCCCGCTGGGCACAGCAGCCCGGAACCGGCCTGGCGAGGAGAGAAGAGGCTCAGCGAGACGCCCTCCCCGCCAAGGAGACGGGTGGATGTCCGGTGCCCCCCCACGCCCCGCGCCCCCAGAAGGGCCCCATGCCCAGGCCCGCCTCTCCCCAGCTCACCCTTGCCAGTGTGCAAATCGACCTCCACCGTCGGGTTCCCCCGAGAGTCGAGGATTTCACGGGCATGGATCTTCTGGATAGACATGGCTGTGGGGAGGATGGAGGCAAGAGGTGGGGGTGGGGGTGTCAGCGGGTGGATCTCAGGCCCTGTCCTTTCTAGGACCACCGCCCACCCACCCCACCCAGAAAGCCTCCCAGCGTCCCTGCCCAGCTCACCCCAAAGGGACCAGGAGCAGAGACCCCCCCCGCCCCACCCCTTCTCTCCCCCCCCCCCCAGCCTCGACCTTCTCCTGCAGCTGCCCCCAACTGGTGCTGGGCTTCCCAGCTAGCAGAAGATGGGCTGTGTGCTTCGCGCGTCGCTGCTGCTCGAGGGGGAGGCGACAGGGCAGCTGCCAGGTTAAAAATAGCCCCTCGCCCTCGCCCTCGCCCCCTCCCTCTCGCTCTCTGGCCTGGTTCCCTTCCTGCCCCAGGCAGGGAAATGTCACACCTGCGGGGCCCCCCTCGCTTGAGGCAGCAAAGCCCCCCAACGTGACGGAGGCCGGAGGGTCCCTTGCTGCGGACCCCCACCCCCAAACACGCACCCTCCCAGCCCAGGCCTGGCCTGGCCAAAGCCCCCCCCCCCCCGCAAGAGGCCTCGCGGATGGTCTTTTGGGGGCTCCCACCATCGCCATACGCGCACACTTCTTGGGGGGGGCTGGAAAAGGAGAAAGTGAAGCTGCAGGACCGAGCTCGTCCCAGAGAGCCGCCCTGGATGATGCTGTTCGGAAAGGACAAGAGGGCGACGGAGTGCCGCGAGTGGCGGGTTTTTTCTCCGACCCCTGGCCTTTGATCTCCAGCAGGAGCCCGTGGCCCAAGAATGCACGCGGGGGCGCCGCAGTGTCGGGCACAGAGGGGGCCGCTGCCCCCCCCACTCGCTTGCCCTCAGCCCCCCCCCCCCCACTGGGGCTCCCCGGGCCCTCCACACCCCCCCCCGGGGCCTGCTCACTCGCCCGCCCGCCCGCGGCTCACTCACTGCCTGGCGTGGGGCTGGCTGGGGGTCGGTGGCTGTCGCTGGGAGCTGCAGACAGTGCCCAGAGCCGGGCTGACCCGGAGCCTTTATACCGGGCAGGCGGCGGCGGCGGCGGCCCCGCCCACCCCCCACCCTCCGGGCCAGGGGCCAGCAGCAAGTGCCAGGCCCGGAGAAAGCCCGCGGGGGGGGAGGGCGCGGACGGCCCAGCTCGGAGCGCACGGCTGGCTGGCTGGCTGCTGCTCGCTCGGCGGCGCAGCCCTTCCCGGGACCCCGCCTCGCCCCCTCCGGGCTGCCCCAGCCGCCGCCGTTACTCCGGCGGAGCGGGGCGCCTCCCGCGGCCGCGGAAGAAGCGGGCGCCCCGCGGGCCCGTCTCCCCAGCCCCGGGCAAAGCTGCCCCCGTCGGAGGCTGCGGCACTCTGGCCCGGCGCCCCTGGCCAACGGGGCCTGCCGTGTTCGGGGCTCTCGGAAAGGCGGGGGGGCTGCCCGTCGGGGCCGGGAAGAGCCCCGCTTCCCCCGCGGGCCCAACCCCCCGCGGCGGCATCTCCTGGCGGGGCTGGAAGGAGCCCTGGAGGGAGAGCCGCCCGTGGCCGCAAGGCTGGGCTGGTGCAGTCCGAGGCTTTCCTATGGGCCACGGGTGGGCGGGGGTGGGGTGGGGCCCGACTCAGTACCAGGCAAGCGCGCTACGTGGCTACCCTTGTGCCTCCCTCGGAAAACATCAGGGAAGCTCACCGGCAGGGTGCCCTGGGTGCTCAGCACCTCGTTCAGCCTGGATTGGCTTGCCTGTGTGCGCAGCATTAGCCCGCCAGGGACCCGTGGCAGGCGTGCCACAGCACATGTGTGACCGGTGCCAGAGAGCCCACTTGCCACAGCCAGCACCGTAGGGAAAGAGGGCGGGGTGTGTGTGCTCCCATGCGCAATCACCCACCAGGCGCTTCCTCCAGGAGGGAGGGAAGACACAGGGAGCTCGGCTGTCCGTCCCCCGGTTGCCCGTCTCCGGCCGCGGGATTGTAGAGGGCGGTGGCCACCATTGGCCAAAAGGAGACCTCGGCCCTCATGGCCCCCAATCCCACAGATCTGTGGCACCTTGGGCCCATAGCTTCTTTCCTTCAGTCGGCCCTGAGCTGTCTGCCAGTCAGTTGCCCTGGATTAAAAACTTCCTGACTGTTAGAGCAGTACGACAATGGAACCAGTGACCTAGGGAGGTTGTGGGCTCTCCCACACTGGAGGCCTTCAAGAGGCAGCTGGACAACCATCTGTCAGGGATGCTTTAGGGTGGATTCCTGCATTGAGCAGGGGGTTGGACTCGATGGCCTTGTAGGCCCCTTCCAACTCTGCTATTCTATGATTCTATGATTAATGACCAATATGTGATGAATGACGACCCCGTTCAGCACCCTTGGAATTCCTTCCCTGTGTTTATCCTGGACTCAACCCTACGCCTCAGCTGCACACCCTGCCCATTTTACAGTGGGGGAAACTGAGGCAGGGAGCGACTGAATCAAGGCTACGTGTGGGGGAGGGGGGATGAGACTCAGGTTCCCTCCCCTGTTGTGCCTTCCCGGGTCGGGGCTCCAGCTGCCCGGAGGAGAGGGCCGGGTGCCCTAGAGGCTGTGCTACCCCAGCCCCATATGAGGTGCAGGCTGGCAGAAGCCTCCCCACACCCCGCCCTGGATCCTGGTTACTTGCAGATGGTCCCTTGAAAGGCGGCCCTTCCACAGAAGCCTTGGCCTAAATTTAGAGCATGCTAAAGGTCAAGCAACAGCTTAAAGGACGAGCCAGTAACCTTAGCTGCTGCTCACCTTTCACAGATCTGGAGGGGGGGCTTCTCTGCCCACAGCGGGAGCAGGAGGAAGCCCCCCAGACCCCCAGGAGACCGGCCAGAGAACCACCAGACTGGCCACAGTCCCTGAGCCAGGGACATCTTGGGAGCTCTGAGCCAGGGGTCCTGGGATCTGGGGGTGGGGGCGTTGGCACTGAGAAGGGCCTGGAGGGCTGCAGGTGATTCCAGATTTGGGAAGTGGGTGTTCTGGCAGGCCTCTTGCACTCCAAACAGAAATGAAACAGGAGCTGCACCTAATGCATTTCTGCCTGCCAAAGGCACAAAAGCCCTGCTAGAAGGAGGGAGGCAACCCTGTTAGGGCAGCGGACGAGAATATGAAAAGAATGCCCGGCAGCCTTCCATTTAGCGGGCAGCAGCAAAGGATTCCCAGCTCCTCTGGGAAGATAAGTGGGGGAGGCGACATCCCGAAGGCACCCGAACTCCTGGGTTCCTTCCTTAGCTGCTGGTTGTGGTGGTGGCGACAGGGCGGTGTGTGTGTGTGTGTGTGTGTCAGGGAGATTTCTCTGACCTTGTCACGGCCTCCAAGAAGGTCTGGGAAGCTACCGCCGGCAAAGGTCAGGGGGGTGAGGTTTCCTGGCTGGTCCTTCTGCCCATGACCAGTGGCATGGGGTTTCATGGGGACGGGGGGGGGGGGGGGGACGGGAGCTGCAGGCGTGTGCGTCGGTGTGCGTGTTCAGGCTCAGCACATGGCGCCATCTGGCGGGCCACATTGAGTCCCCGTTACCATTCCCATGGGCATTACAGTTCAGCCGTTGGCATGGAGCTGTGTGTGTATGTGTGTGTGAGGGAGAGATTGGGAAATGTCTCTGGACATCCCATAATAATCATGCCACCCTGTGACGCAAGCCTGGCGGCAAAGAGGGGTTTTTTTGGTTGCGGAGGCCCATCGGGGAACTCCTTTGCCAAGGAGGCTGGCCGGGAGCCAACACAATTACCGTTGGGGGACGCGCAAAAGCTCCCCATGTGCACAAAAGCTCCCCATGTGCGCAAAAGCTCCCCATGTGCGCAAAAGCTCCCCATGTGCGCAAAAGCTCCCCATGTGCGCAAAAGCTCCCCATGTGCGCAAAAGCTCCCCATGTGCACGGCACTTTGTGGCACTTTGTGGCCCTGTGTTTGCAGCTGCTGCTTGTTGCTAAAGGGTTTGTGGGATTTCCACCACCCCCCACTCCCCAGTATTTTTTTTTTTAATGAGGATGTATTTTTAATCATTGTAAACCTCCCTACAATCAAGTTTGGCCAATAAATTTAATTAATTAATCAATTAATTATCTGCGCACTATTTCCCAAAACGTTTCATCCTCTGCAAATATTGACTGATGGGCGTAATCACTGGGGCATAGAATCATAGAATGGCAGAGCTGGAAGGGGCCTACAAGGCCATCGAGTCCAACCCCCTGATCAATGCAGGAATCCTTGACGTGGTCTGAGCAATCCCATAATTGGGACTGACCGGGAGGAGTGTGGAGAGGATGGAATAAAGGCCTGTAGCCATTTCTGAGCCTTTACTAGTCCCCCCCCCAAAAAAGATCCCTCCTCCCCCCTCAATGCCCCCACACTCATAGACATGCAGAGGAGGTGAAAGAGGCTTCATCTGTTGAACTTCTTCCCCCCCATCTGCTGTTAAGAAGCGGCTTCTCTCCATCCAGAGCCGGGATTCCAGGCACACACCTGTTCACACCTGGAGTTGGCGGGAGAGATATGGGGTGTGTGTGGGGGGGTGTATGGGGTGGGGGTGGGGGGGTCTGCTGACCCCATATCGCTGCTGCCCTCCACCCAATATAGAGATAGAGTGACCCATAATTCCTTGGGCTCTGAGGCCCCTTTGCTGGTTTTCAAAAGAACATGTGAAAAGTCCTGGACTTGCAGCTGGGGTTTCGGAGGAGGCCCAAAAGCAGGACCCCACTTCTCATCCAAAATGCCTCCCCCCCACCCCATGGATTCATCCCCAATATCCCCCCAGCCGCCCCCTGTGCCCCACCGCGTTACATTACCCACAATCCAGTAGACTGTTGGTGTCTCAGGCAAGGCAGGCCTAGCTCTGTCACAAGGCCCTGTTGCCACGGCAACCCCTCCCCATTACCCAGAGTTCCCCAGGACCAGCCTTGCCCCCATGGAATCACTCCTCTCTGCCCCACTCCGCATAACCCGCCGTGGCCTTAGGACCCCCCATTGCCCACAGCCCTAAACCTGTCTTCCCAGAACCTCTCCCCAGGTATTACCCACAAGTGCCCCCAACCCCGCCAAAAAAAACCCCAATTCTTCCATTACCAACATTTCCCAACATAATTTTTTGTGGTTGAGTTAAAACCCCCAGCTTGGAGCCACAAAAATACAAGGCAACAGTTAAAACAGCAGCACTTTCTCCCCCCCCCCCTTTTTTTTTTCTTTTTATAGGGCAGCCTTCGAGCACAGGCAAGCCTTAGGAGCCCCACAGGATGCTGCATCTAATAAGCCACATTTATCCTCCTCATGTATTGAGTGCTTTGAGGGTTCAGTTCCCATAATAACCCTGACAACTCAGTGGCTTCATCCCCCACCTTGCCTCAGGCTCACTTCCAACCAAGGACGCCCGGCTTCGGCGGCAGCCAGGTCACCCTTACTAGGGCGAAGGCCCTGCTGAAACCGGAGGGATGCCTGCTCCCGAATTGCAGCTCCGTAGACCTGGGAATAAGCAGCGCCTCAACGTTGCTTTGAAGACCTTCCTCTGTTTTGCACCCATGTCCCTCTTGGAGCCTCACTGTTTCCATGCAGTCACCCATTTGCTCGTCCTGCACTTTGGGCCCAGACGCCGTCCCTCGGAAGCCCCTCTCACCTGCTGACGTCCGTCCTGGGGCTCTGCGCTCCACAGCTCTGCAGCGTGGGCCTCCCCTCGCCCGCTCTGCTGTATTCCCCGCCACCCTTTGCTGAGCTACTAGCTCACCAATCCTGCCTCCCCCCCCCACCGCTGAGCCAGCCTCAAATCATTGAGGCCCAGAGGTTACACCTTGTGACAGAAATAATGGGGCCCTGCCCTCCCCGCCCCATATCAACAGCCCCTTCGGTTGTCAGGAGCAGGCACCAGGATGTCAGGGGCTCTGGGGATGAGCTTGGATTAGAGCCGCTTTACCTTACATCTGAGTGTGGCTGTGTGAAGCCCACCCCAGAACAAGCAGCAACGCTCCTGGGCCCTCATGCTCCCTGCTCTACCCCCTATGCCCCACTCCCCTTCACAGTATCCAAAGGGCCCCCTGCTCTAACCAGGAGAAAGCACACCCTTCCCAGATGGAGACGCTAGGAGCCTGCGCTTCTGGCATCTCCCCCTCCTCAAATCCACAAGACCCCTCTCCTCTTCCAATATACCCAGCAGTCCTGGGTGTCAGCACCACCCCTTCCTCCAGTGATGCATTGATAACTGTGGGTAGTTCTAGATTTTCCCCCAGCAAGATGTTTGTTGTTTTGTGGGGAGATGGAACGTGGGGGCACTGCTTCAGACGGGAAGCCAACTCTGGCCAGATCGGTCTTTTTGTTCCCGGAGCCCACCACGGCCTCCCCTGACCAAAGGGGACTCTTTGGGGTTTCAAGCGGACCCTCCTTCCTGTCACCTGATCCTTTCAGCTGGGCGTGCCGAGGGCTGGACCGGAGACCACCTCCATGGAAGGCGGCAGATAAAGGTTCGTAGGCCTCAGGTGGTTGGTGACGTGGTGGTTGGTGGAGAGTGCCAGTCCGCCTCGATGCTCTGCATCAGCCATCAAGCCCTCCTTCCCCCTCATCCATGCTGAAATATATTTTAAGGCTAGGAGTAATGAGTAGGTTGAAATATCTTATTCTGCCATCCCTGACCATTTTGAATTGCAATTTTCCAGGAGTTTTGCTCCCTTTCCCTTCTGGCTGACATAATAGACTCAGAATAGTAGAGTTGGAAGGGGCCTATAAGGCCATCGAGTCCAACCCCGTCGCCCCGCCCCACTCAATGCAAGAATCCACCCTAAAGCATCCCTGACAGATGGTCGTCCAGCTGCCTCTTGTGTTCTGTGAAACTCAAAAGCTTTCTAAGTGGGTCCAATGTATTTTAAAAGCTACTTCATATCTCCTACCCTTCAGGTCTAACACAGCGGCCACCATCCACGCAACTTGGTAAGTGTGCAAACTATGTTTGGCATTAGGACTGGATGGTCTTGGATCTGACCCGGAAACTCAGTTCTTGTACTGGGTTCTCTTTTTGATCAGAGACAGCTAATTATTAAGTGGTAGGTTAAAGTTGCCATCTTTTTTCTTCAGGAAGGGCTCTTGTGCATGACAGAATTGTAAAGCGCAGGAGCCTTGCCAGCCACCACTAAAGGTTATTGTTGAAGGGCAGCTGACGGAAGCAGTGGGCGGAAAGCCTTTTTGGTCCTCATCTGGCCAGATGTAGGTGCCCAGGCCCGTGGGATTCTGGCTTCCAGGGGATATGTCACTAGCTCTGCCTAGCAGATTCCCGGCGAACGGAAGGCGAGGGCCGTGTCTATCGCCAGGTTTAACCCGATTAGCAGGGATGGGACTCGCCTTAATCAAGGAGGCGTCAAAGACTCCTAATCTCATCAGGCATTACTGCTGAGCTCAGTGGCTCAGGCCACAGGCTCGGGGCTTCACACGTAGAGCAGCCCCCCCCCCCCCGCCAGGGTTAGGAAGCAGAATTGCCCTGGGCTCTGCCTACCAGAGAGGCAGGGGCGGCACCAGGCGCACGCGGGCGAGTCAAGAAGGGTTCTCCAGGCCTGAACAGCTGGGGCCCATTGCGAGGTTGGATGAGGGACAAATCCCTCCCCCACCTTTAGGCTCCTTCTTTCCAGGAAGGACGGAAGGAAGGAGGGCAACTTCCTTACCGGTGGAGAAATTCATCTTGGTTTTCTACATTATGAGGCTGAGCAATGGGAGGGGCACCTCGCCTCGTCCTGTGGCTGATCATGGCTTAGCTGGGGCTGGGAGCACCGAAGCCCCTTGCTGGGGCAGATTTCTTCAATGCAGCAGTGGGGAACCTCCTGCCCGTGGATCGAGGTTCCCAGTCCGGGTCGCAGAGGAACGTCTGCAGGGCCCCTTCCCTGATGCCATTGGGCATTGCTCTGCACCGAGAGTCCCCACCCCCGGGTCCCAAGTGCCAGCTGAGTGCCCTTGCCTTCGCCCGCTACTGCCATTGGGCCAGGGCGCAAAGGGAAGCGCCCGACTCGGCCAACGCTTGGCGGAGTCATTCCTCCAAGTGCCCGCCGGGCCCCTTTCTCTGCACAGAGAGAAAGGAACGAGTGGGGAACAGCCGGACGACGTTAGAAGAGGGGCTTTGGGGCGGCACCCCCTCCCTGATGCCACCTGGTTTTTGGACCAAAAATGGTTCCCAGCCCCCTGATTTAAGGTCTGAATTACCCTTCAACTAAGTGCTCAGGGAGGTTTACAGTGGATACGGCCTTCTGCTGAGCCAGACCCACAGTCCCTCCAGCGCAGGAGGGTTTACATGAGTGGCAGTAGCACTCCAGGGTTCTGTGGGTGGGTGGGTTTGACTCTCTGAGCCCTCGCTGGAGGTACGGCCAGTGACAAAACCTAGGAACTTTTGCACACAAAGCCCTGCCAATGAGCCGTGTGTGGCCATTGCCTTTGCTGGTGAAATCAGCTGTGTGAACATGTGGACAACATACAGTTTTTTTTCTCAATGTTGGGTAGGTTCAGACAATCAGCCAGCGAGCGGGGGTGGGGGGTGGGGAGCAATAGGGCTGCCTGGATGCAGGCATCAGTGATTTTGTTTGAAAAAGACCGGTAGCCTCCCCCCGCCCCAACTTCGCTAATGCACTCTCAAGGCAGATCACGATCAATGTCAACAATGACAATTCAGCAGAGACAAATGCAAAGCTCTGCATTTAGGCCCCCAAAAACAAATGCATAGGCAATGGAGAGGGGAGACCTGCCTGGGAGGAGCACATGTGCAAAGGAGCCTGCTGGGATTCTGAAAAGCCATGAGCAGAACAGAAGTCCGTGGTGCGCAGCTGCAAAAAAAGGGCAATGCTATTTCAAGTGACATTAATATAATCAGTTTTCTAAGTCACAGGAAGTAATACTGGTGCAGATGGTGCCGATGTCCCGGAGTTCTTAAGGAACTCAAATATGAATCTGCTGATCTTCTAACAAAAATATGTAACATTTCCCTAAATCAGCTTCTGTACTAGCAGACTGGAAAGTAGCCAAAGTTACACCAATTTTTTAAAAAAGGATCCGGTAAATGTATTTATTTAATCCATTTCTTAGCCACTTTTCAAGACCATAGTCTCCCCGAGGCAGCTTTCACCATCAATAAAACAAACATTAATAAAATAATTTCCAGAGTTGTTGCAGTATTAGTATGTACTGCTGTAAAAACAACAGAGTCTGGTGGCACCTATAAAAAAAATCTAGCAAGGGTATTCTGGCATATATTTCCATGGCTGTAGTCCACTTCATCAGATGCATGTGTGTTCTATAACTCTTCAGGCATCTGACAAGCAGGATACAGTCCATGAAAGGTTACCCCCTGCTCAATGCAGGAATCCACCCTAAAGCGTGTCAAGAGGCAGCTGGACAAGCATCTGCCAGGGATGCTTTGGGGTGGATTCCTGCACTGAGCAGGGGGTTGGACTCGATGGCCTTGTAGGCCCCTTCCAACTCTGCTACTCTATGATTCTATGCCAGAATAAAACCACTCATCTTTATAGTGTCACAAGATTCTTTGTTGCTGTTTATAACAGGATCATATTAATATAAACAATTTTTAAATAACTTACAACTCATATTACAAAAATTCAATTAAAAGACAGAGAGATGACTTTTTACAACTGTCTTAAAAGCAGCCACAGGATGGAGCAGCTGTATATCTCTGAGGGGAATTCCTGGGGGCAGGGGCCGCCACGGAGCAGGCTCTCCCTCGAGTGCCCACCAATCTTACTGACCTTGGTGCTGGGCCTCAAAGAGGATCTTAACACCCAGAAAGGTTCATATAGGTGTAGGCAGACCTCCAAATAGCCTGCTGCCAGACCATTCTGGTCTTCAAAGGGTAACCACCAACACCCTGAATTGGGCCTGGAAATGCGGAGCACCCAGTGCAGCTGGCACAGAATTGGTGCAATATGATCTGGCCATCTAGCTCAAATGAGGACATCCAAGTTGACTTCAAAGGCAGCCCCACAAAGGGTTAGTTACAGAACTCCAGTCTGGACGTGACTTGGGCCTGCATAAGTGAGGCTAGGTCCTCATTCCCTAGATAAGGGTCATAGAATCATAGAACAGCAGAGTTGGAAGGGGCCTACAAGGCCATCGAGTCCAACCCCCTGCTCAATGCAGGAATCCACCCTAAAGCATCCCCGACAGATGCCTGTCCAGCTGCCTCTTGAAGGCCTCTAGTGCGGAAGAGCCCACAACCTCCCTAGGTCACTGGTTCCATTGCAGTTTCCACTGCGATGGATTCCATTCCATTGCAGCTGACCTACTGACCGAAGCTGATCGAAGGCACTCCTGGCTACTGCTGCCAAGTCCAGAAGGATCTCCAAGCATCTCACTTGGTTCTTGAGGGGGAATGCAGCCCCGTCCAATCCCTCCATCCAGATGAGCAGATTTCCCCCACTGTCTGGTCTGGACTAAATCTCAGCCTGTTTGCCCTCCTCCCTCCCTCCCAGTTCCATTCAGGAGTTCCACGGTCCTCCTGGAATTAGTAAATGGAAAACAAAGGTAGAGCTGCGGGTCCTTCGTCTGCATATTGGTGACTCTGGCATTCAAACCTGCAGACGGTTTCCCTTGGTGGTTTCATGTAGATGTTCAACAGCATAGGGGGGGGGGGGAGATGGAAGCGTGCCGTACACCCCATGGGCCACAGGGACTGCGGCTCCCATCACCACCTTCTGAGACCGACCAACAAGGTAGGATCAGAGCCACTGTAACAGGTTGGTTCTGTTCTGGGTAAATTGGTGGGAAAGCAGTGTAAAAGATAAAATTATCACGCATACAGAAAGACAAGCCCTGCTGAAAAAAGAATTAACATGGCTTCTGCAAAAGAAAGCGAGATAGGAGAAGTCCTCCTATGGACCAGAAACTGGTTAAAAGCACAGAAATCGGAGAGTACGCCCGGTTCTCCCAAGAGGTGGTTATAAACAGTGGGAGGCCCTGAGGATCTGTGTTGCTTTTAAACTTGTTCATAAATGATCTGAGTTAGGGATGAGCAGTGAGGGGTGACCCCATCTAGTCTAGGGTGGCCGTAACAAAAGGGGGCAGTGAAGAGCTCCCAAATGATCTCTCCCCACAGCCTGCCTCAGAACTCAGCTCCTCTTTCGCTCCGCGGTCTGGCCGGGGGTCCCCAAGTTTGGGCTCTTCCAGCAGGGCTTTAGGCTTGACCTCCCAAGAGAGGCTTGCTGGGCCCTGCTTCTGCTTCTCGAAGGGCAGTGGAGACAATCTCATTTTGATGGCTTTTTCAGAATTTCATGAGGTGAAATGTTGCTACTGTGTTTTTCGTTTTGTTTAAATCTTCTCTTTCAATGTCTGGTTTTAGGAAATCACATAGTGTGTCTGTTTATATGAAAAGAAGGGAACAACTAAGTACACAAAATAGGCTGGAATTTTTTAAAAGTATTTGTAGAACACCTAGAAAATTCTATTTATTACAAATTATTATGCATTTATTAAAACAAACACACCTGCTTGGCAGTCAGCTCCTTTGAACTCAGTGGGACTTAGTGCTGAGTGAACATGTGTGCTTGTAAGGGGGGGGGGGGGGAGGATCCACTGGGCATGGACAGACTGACGCAGGGATATCAGAAGGGCCCTGATGCGGGATCAGACCAGGGGTCCATCCTGTCCAGCACTCTGTTCACACAGGGGCCAGGCAGCCCTGGACCAGGAACCCACAAGCAGGACCATGGTGCCACAGCACCCTCCCACCCATGTTCCCCAGCAATTGGTGTACACCAGCTTTCTGCCTCGGATACTGGAAGGGTAAATCTAGTACGTTACACAAACTAAGTTGTTTTTAATTTCGTGGACGCCTCTTTGACCTCTGCGCACTCGTGTGCGTCTTCCTACATCGGCTCAGCACTTGCCAAATCCTGGATCGGGCAGCCAAGGCATGGGATAAGACGCCAGCCGGCGCAGGTCCGCTGCGTTTTCCCATGTAAAAGGAACGAGCACGAAGGCCGCCTTCACAACCGGGACGAATTTGGCACACAGGAAATTCTCCGCAAGCATCTAGCGATATTACCCCCATAGACGCTGCCCTTTCGTCCCCGGTCCTAAACTTCGTATCTGAGTAAACTTTAAACGAAAGGTGTTTCAAAGAAAGCTTATTTCGGGAAAGGCGGCGGCCCCAGCCACGCTCCCGCCACGCCATTCCCCGACGAGCGGAGGCGTCTGCGGCTCCTCCACGCCCGCCTCCCCGGCCGCCGCCTGGCCCAGGGAAGGTGCGGGCGAGAGGGCCGCGCGCGCTCTGCACATGCCAGCCGGGAAGCGCTCGGCCCTCGTCACACATTCCAGGGAGGGGCCCGGCCGCGGCCACCTCTTGGCCTTCGCCCAGGCGAGGCCGCGCGCGCCTTGCTCTGGCTGCACAGCGCCCCGCCGCCGCCGCCCCGCCCCGCCCTGCCCCCGGCTGGCCAGCGGGGTGTCTGTCCCGGTGAAAGCAACCCGCCCCGCCGCTTCGGCTGCCCCACGGGAGGGATGGGGCCGTGGGCAGGCTGGGCAACGCGGCGGGGCTCCATTTGGACACGGGCAAAGCGGCCCAGTGCAGCGGGTCGTAGAGGGACCCGAGAAGGAGAGGACACGTGTGGCCGAAGGGAGGCGCGACGGCCGTTCAACGTTAACACCGGCAGCCGGCAGGGACCCGTGGCCGGAGCTGCTGCGTTTGGGGGCGCGGGGGGGGGGGGCTCAGAGCCTGGCGAGAGCGGCCTCCCCGGCGGCCAGGCCGTGCTCGACCCAGCCCCGGCCCGAACGTATGAAGGCACGAGCCTTGCCGCTGCCCTGCTGTCGCCTTCTCGCCCGGGGTGGAAAGGGGTCCCGGGCAGCTCTCAGCGCCTCAGTCCCGGGCTTTGGAGAAGTTGCGAAGGCGGGCGGGGCCGGCGGCGCTGCAAGGGCCCTGCACGAGTCCCGGGGGGGGGGGGGCGCCCCACAGCCTCCCGGGGGGGGGGGGGAGAAAGGAAGTAGTCCGGCGCCTGCGGAGGGATCGCAAGGCAAGCGCCTTGAGCAGTTGCCTCTTGCGAGGAGCCGCCCTGCGCCCCGGGGGGAGGGGCTGCACTGCCTTTGCACTTAAAAGTCGAAAAGCCGAAGACCCCACCCCGCTTGCTCAGGCTGCGCGCGCGCGCGCCCTCTGGCCGGGCATGAGACAAGGCGGCGGCGGCGGCGGCGGCGGCGGGGAGAGCGCGCGCGTGCGCATGCAGGGCTCCCCTCCCCCCGCGGCCCCGCCCCCCGCCCGCTTCCTCCTCCCCCCGCCCCGCCTGGCCTTGCCCCCCTGGCTTCCTTCCTTCCTCGCGTCCGGCCCTCCCTCGCCGCCTTCTTCTGCTCGCTCCTCCGGCGCGGCGCGAGAGTCGCTCCTGGCGTGCCCAGCAGAAGCAGCCGCCGCCGCCGCCGCTCCCGCCCCGCCTCTTCGGACTCCCTCTCGGGGGCCCCGCCGAAGAAGCTCCCGCGCCCCGACTCGCCTCCGCGGCGGCCGAGGCAGGCGCCAGCCCCGCCCCGCCACCGCCTCTCGCTGCTGCTGCTGCTGCTGCGCGGGCGCCCGGGCACGAGCAGCCTCGCCTCCGCCTCCTCCGGTGCAAGCGCGCAAGCGGCGGCTGCGGCCATGAGCGGCTGGAGCTGCTACATCGACAGCCTGATGGCCGACGACACCTGCCAGGACGCGGCCATCGTGGGCTACAAGGACGTGCCGTCCGTCTGGGCCGCGGCGCCGGGCAAGATCTTCGTCAACATCACGGTGAGCGCAGGGCCGCAGCCCCAGCCGGGCACGAGGCAGGGCAGCCGGAAAGGGAGGCGGCCGGCCGGCCGGCCGGCAAGACACGCACAGCGCGCTCGGGCCCGGCGGCGCTTCCCTCCGGGGCGAAGTTCCCGAGCGCGGCGGGGGCCGGGAGGAGGGGGAGGAGGGCGCCGAGGCCCCCCACAAAGCCGCTTCCTGCTGCTGCTGCTGCAACGAGGCGCTACCTGGCTCCCCCTCCCCCGGCGGCGGCAGCTCCTCCTCCCCCCCAAGGCCTCCTTTGTGCGAAGCGGCTCCACCACTTCCTCTTGCGAAGCCCGCCTGCCTCGCCCCCGGCCCTCTCCCTCCCTTCCTCCCCGTCGCTCGCTCCGGCGCCCCCCCATCTCCCGGCCGGGCCTGCTGCAGCGGTGGGCCGGGGGCTTTCCGGGGCCACGGCCCTCGCCCCGCCCGGGAGAGGAAATGACTGCAAAGCCGCTCGGCGCGCGGGGGTGGTGGAGGGAGGGGGGAAGAGAGGCAAGGCGCGGCTGAGCGGGCTTCGGCGAGGGAGGGCGCCTCCGTGGGCCCGGCAGGGAGACGTCCTGGCGCCCCCTCCCCTCCCCTCCCTCCCGGATTGGAATGTGGGGCCGGCCCCCTTCCGGCCTGGGCCCGCTGCAGTGGGGGCGGGGGCGGCCCCCTTTCTTCCCGACCCGGCTGAAGTTTAGGGCTGGGGCGCGGCCAGCGCGCGCGAGGAGCCCCCAAGTGGTCCGCGCCACGCCCTGCGGCCGGGCCGGGTTGAGGGGCGCGGGCCGCCTCGAGCCGCGAGACCCCCACTCGGGGGCCCTCCCAGGCCGCGCGCGTCTCGCGGCCCCCGGGCCTACTTTGCCCCAGCCCATCGGTTCCCCCCCCCGCCCGCCCCCTCCCTCGCTAAGCCCTCCTCTCGGCCACGGAAACTTCTCCCCACCCCAGGAACTGCTTGCGGTGGCCTATTTTGGGCCGTGTTTCTTCTCCCCCCCTCCCCCCTCCACGCCTTGTGGGGCTGACTTTCCAGGATGTGGGGCAAGCGGCCCGACGCCGCCTCCTTTGCCAAACAGGATACAGGTGGGGCGCTGAGACGCGGGGCTTCCACCCACAGCGCGCCACCGAAAGGGCCTTGAGCCGTTGGTGGCATCATGAACTGGGCCGCCCCCTCCCATCCGCCCCCTCCCCCCCGCCATCGGCCTTGCGCAAAGCCGCGGCGGGCGGAAGAGAACTCTGGAAGTTGTAGAAACTCGGGCAGCCCCCGCGGCGCCTCCCGCCAGAGCCAGGCGGGCTCAGGCCCTCGGCGCGCACCCGGGCTCCGGCGCTGCTGCACGGCTGGCGGTTGGAGCGGGCCCTTCTTCCTTCCTCCCTTCCTTCCTCCCTCTCTCCCTCCCCTCCCCCAGTGCCACGTCTCCAGCGCTGGATTCCTTTCAGCGGCTGCGGCTAATCTCTGAGCAATCCAGGCAGCTCCTGGGCCAGTGGAAATCTGGGAATCAGGCTTTGGCTGCAAAACGCTTGTGCTTCTTGAGGGGGAGGGGGAGCCACCTTGCCCAGGCCCCGGACACGGAGTGGGGTGGGGGTGGGGGTGGGGTGCGAGCCCAGCCCAGCCCAGCCCAGTCTCTGAACTTTGTGCCAGCGAAGGCCAGGAGGAGACTCCCCTGGCTGGCACCCTCCCCAGGCATGGCCCAAGCCTCTGCCCTGGGCGAGGAAAGCGGGACTCTCCGTCTTCCCCCCCCCCCTTTGCAGGAGGCGCAAAGGCCTGAAGAATCCCTTCCTCCACTCACCCCCCGCCCCGCGGGATGCCCTTGTGGCCTTTGCCCAGTCTTTGCGCATGTGTGTGTGTGTGTGTGTGTGTGTGTACTTTTCCTGGCGCTCCCACCCCAGGGAGGAAGGGGCAGCCCACGATGGCGCGTGCCCCCCCCCACGTCTCCATGCTGCTTGTTCACTTCCCATCTTGAGCGGAAGTGCAAGCGGTGTGTGTGTGTGCGGTGTGCATGTGCCGGCTGGGGGGTGGGGATCCCAGCTTCAGTTGTCTCTCAGGTTTTTCCAAATTGTGCAAGCTTGGGTCTCCCCGGGGTGGGGGCCTCTGGTTATTTCCCCAGGTGTGGAGGGGGGGGCAGGCAGGCAGGCATCAGTTGGGTGGTGAGTAGCCCCTGCTCAGACACGCACACAGGTCCTGCCTCTGCTGGGCCAGAGCAAGGTCTCTCCCCCTTGGGGGGGCTTAGCTGAGACGTCCTAGGTGCCCTTGAAGGCACGCTAGCCCGGAGGCCCGGCTCCTCGGTGAGGCCTGGCCTAGAGGGTGGCCGGCCGGCCGGCAACAACTCTTGTTCTGGCAGGCAGGCTGGGAGGGGCAGATGGAAATCAGGACGCCTCCATTGCTTGGGAGGAGGTGAAAGGGAGTGGGACACAGCCTTCTGTGTCTAGGAGGGGAGTGAGGCCTAGTGGGCGGTGGCATGAGGAGCTGGGATCAGAACTCCTGTTCTTCACTCTGCTCAGTCTTGCCCCTGAGTTAATGTGCAACCGGGTCCCGGCGCTGTGTTTGCCAGCTGGACAGCCAAGCCCTTCTCTGCCCAGACGGGCTCCTGGCTGGCACCATGAAATGGCTGCGTCGGCAGCATCTGCGTTCTCCCAACCAAGCCCCTCCTGGGGGGTGTTGGGGTGGGGGAAATGGCTGCCCGCATCTGCCTCAAAGCAGCCGGTGCTTTGCCTTTCTGGGAGGGCTGCCCTCGGTTTAGGGCTGAGCAGACACCCGGGGTGGCGTTTGGGGGAGTCAGGGCAGCCCCAGCGGGGGACAGCTGGGTGCTTCTAAGGCAGCAGCGTGCCCAAAGTCCCGCCCTCAAGATGTCCCCACAAACACCTCGGCTCACGGAACATGGGCCCTGGGATCCCCTTGGCCAAGAGGGCCCAGCGAGTGCCGGTGCGCGGCGCCCTTGTGAGCGGAGTGGCCAGCAGGGCTGCCTTGCTCCCCCTCCCTCCCTCCCTCCCTCCCTCCCTCCCTCCCTCCCTCCCTCCCTTCCTTCCTTTTAGGGTGGAAAAATGCTCCAGAGAGCTCAAGGCGTCTCGGCCCCCATCTCTGAATGCCTCGAGGAGTGGGGCGGACAGATCCCCATAGCTCCGGGTGAAGATGACGCTCCCTGTGTAGCAGGCACACTTCTGTTTAGTTTTTATTTTCTTGTGATCTTTATATACCCCTGAATACAATAAAATCCCAAAGTGGCTCACATATAAATATTAAAATCACATTTAAGACACGGTATTACAAGCAATTCCAATAAGAGCAGCAAGATGGACTGGTGGGATGGATTTCATTCCAAGCCTGGGCGAACAAGCGCGTTTTCAGGAGGCCACATGAAAGATGCCACATTTTCTGCCTCCCAAACTGCACGGGGGAGGGAAGGAGGGAGGGTTTTCCAAAGGGCCGGTGCCACTGCTGAGAAGGCCCGCCGTCGAGGCAGGAAGTGGTGGCCGGCCGCCTGGTTTCAGGCCTCCCCAAGGGTCAGCCCCACCGTCCTGCTTCTTAGGCGGGGTTTTCTCTCCAGCTGGAGGGGCCGTCCTTCCGAGGCGGAGGCCCTGCGCGGCTTCTCTCCCAGAGGAGCCGTGGATCTTCCCCCTTCCCACGAAATAGAAGAGGGCTTGTTTGGCTGGGCAAGGGGTGGTTGAGTAGGGCCTGTGCCCACCCGTGTGGGTGCTCTTCCCTGCCCTTGAAGTCCTTAACCCGGAAGGAAAGGGTTTCTCCCAGCCAGAGGAGAGATTTGTGTGTGTGTGTTCTTGGGTGCAAAGGCTGGTGACCATTGCTGGGGTTCTTCTACTGAAGACGTTCTGCTTCCTGCTCCCTCCAGCCCCCCACCCCAAGCCCTTCCTTGGATCTCTGGGCTTGGCTGCCCTCTGATCCACCTCGCTGTTGGGGAGGGGTGTTTGTCGGATGCAGCCCTGGGGCAGCTGTTTCTGGGGGGCCGGAGCTCACCTGCTTCCCTCTGTCCTGGCAGCCTGCGGAAGTGAACATCCTGGTGGGGAAGGATCGGAGCAACCTGTTTGTGAACGGGCTGACGCTGGGCGGGCAGAAGTGCTCTGTCATCCGGGACAGCCTGCACATGGATGGCGAGTGCACCATGGACCTGCGGACGAAGAGCACCGGCGGAGCGCCCACCTTCAACATCACAGCTGCCATGACCAACAAGAGTGAGTCGGGGGGGTGGGAACGCGTGGAGAGCCAGGACCCCCACCCCCGTTTGGCCCCTTCCTCTTCCTGTCCGGATCTCCCGCAGCTGTCCGGATTTCTTCGCTACATTCTTTCCTGCAACAGCTGTGCCCAGGGGGGCTCCTCTTCGGTCAGGCCGCTTGAGAGGGGGCCGTGGGCCAAGCAGCTGTGGCCTCATCCAGCCCTCTCTGGAGATAAGGTGGCCAGTGTCTTCGGGCATGTTAAGGCAGCTGGAGGGGGGGGGCGCATAAACCTTGCTCAATCAGAGCCAAGCCTGGAATGGAGGGGGCTGTGCCTGGCCGCGGGGGAAGGAGGGGGCGGGGTGCCACTGCCCCAGCTTCGTCCCAGGAAAATTGCCAGAGCTACATCACCCAGGGGCTTTTGGGGAGAGGGGCTCAGGGCTGCCTCGTCCCCTGCCCCTTGGGGCTCATCTTGACATGGTGGGGAGGGGTCAAGCCCAGCATTCAGGTTCCTGTGGGCAAAGGGCTGAGTTGCCGTTGCTTGGACTGCATTTCTCAGTCAACTTGGCGTTACTTCTGGCTAAGCCAGACTAGGCAGAAGTCATTGTAAGCTGCTATGAAGTTTGACTGCCAAAGCCCCCCCCCCCCCAAAAAAAATTTCCCAGTGCCTCTCCAGCCCACAGCAGGTCTTTTCTAGACCACTGTGCAGGGCGGCTTTTCCCCCTTGGCCAGGCGAGCTACGAGTGGATCCAGAGGTCCTGGAACAAGCCACTCGCTGGCCAGTAAACCTGCCCCTGAGCGTTACGGGTTCAAAATATGGCCCTAGGGCACAACCACCCGGTCCAGCATCAGGTCCTTCTCTGGCGGCATCCAGAATAGGCAGGGTGGAATGGGGGGGGGCTGCGTCAGGTGGGCTTGGGCTCCCGCCACTGACCGTGCCTCTTGCGTCCCCCCCGCAGCGATAGTCCTCGTGATGGGCAAGGAAGGCGTTCACGGCGGCTGCGTCAACAAGAAGTGCTACGAGATGGCCAACCACTTGCGGCGGTCGCAGTATTGACGCGCCTCTGCCCGCCTCGTCCCGCCTGCGGTACTACTGATGGAACGGTGTAAGGATGTCCAAGGTGGCTGTGACCGCCCGGGGCCCCCGGCCTAACCATCGTGGGACCGACCCCGGCGCCGGATCGCCGCATATTCCAATTCTCTCCCCACCCCCCACTCACTGCTCCCCCCCCCCCCCGGTTTCTACAATTTTTTTCTAATCCTTCCCTGACACCCCACCCCACACCTCCTCCCCTATTTTCTTTGCCATTTTTCTATCACAAATCCTTATCGCTGCCAAATTTTCTGGTTGTTACAAGGTGTAGTTTTTTTGGTTAAGAAAACTATATTGGAACAAGAAAAATAAATAAAAGAAATTGAATTCTAAAGCCTGTGTCCGATGGAGGGGGTGGGAGGCGCGGCTCTGGGCTAGTTTATCCGAGCAAAGGTTGGATTCACTGGGCTTAATGTAGCTGGACTGCCCCCCCACCCCACACACCGCTTAGGGTGCGGCCCACAGCTTCCCCCCCTCCCCAAGGCTCCACATCTGGCCCCTGAAGGCTGCCCCCTTTCTCTTCACCTCCCTGGCTAATCAGTTGCTGCCCCCCCCCAATTCCAGGGGTCAAGAACCTAGGTGCTGAGGCAGGGAGGGGGCGGGCGGGCACAGCACCTGTGCACCCCATGAGGACGTTCCCGACTGGATGCAAATCCCTCCGGTCCTCCCCCCTCGCTCCTCCCTGGGGGTGGGGGAGAACAATCACTGAACGGAGGGCTGGGACAGAAGCCCTCTTGTTCCTCGGAACAATGGCTGCCGTGCTCCAGCCTGTGTGTGCAAGAACAGGTCGCTCTCAGTGTTGCATCTTTGGGTGGTGCCAGCAAGGATCAGTTAAGGGGGGAACCGCCCTCCCGACGGAGCGGCTAATGGTGCCCAGAGGCAGCCGCTTGGGGTGACCGGCCGTGTTGCTGCTCCAAAGCAGGGTGGGTGGGTGCCGCTGGCTCCCCTCCAGGCAGCCCCCTCATCTCAAGCAGGGAGGGCCCGTGGGGCTTGACCAGCCCGATCCTCTGCACGCTCCGCCCTGGCTCCATGGCGCTACTGGCCTGGGGACAGCTGTGCTGCGGGGCTGTGCCCAAGGAGCACGTTCCTTCACAGGACTGGAGGCTGGGACCTCGCGCATGTCAGAGCCACGGGGCCTGCCTGGGTCCCCGAAGCCACTGCACTCCTGCAGGCAGGAGCGCAGGTGTGATGCCGCCTCTCGGGACTCTCCTCTCATGGGGCTGAGCTCTCAGGCGGGGCATGGGCGCTGAGCCCGGCACAAAGTCCAGCTCTTGGGCGGGGCTCTGCCCGGCCTGCAAACATCGTCAAGGGGGTGACTCAGGCTGGGCGTCTTTGAGGGCTTGAGGGAACCGCAGCCGCCGCCTTTACGGCCCTGGAGCCCAACTCGCCCACTTCCACCTTCCCCAGCCCTGGCTGTCACGGAGTTCCGCAGGCAACGCTCTGCTGCCATCAATATGTGTGTGTGTGTGTGTGGGAGGAGGGGTGCCGGCCCCACGCAGCTGGAGGGCTCCAGGTTGGGGGCTGCCCAGGCAGATGCTGGGGCCAAGCCAACCAGCGGCCTTTCCGGCCCTGCGCTCTGCCCGGCGTCCCAGGCCAGAGCTGCACCAAGCAGGCTACAGCTGTCAAAGTGGCACGAAAGCGGTCTATTCAGGCAGGGTCTGCACGACTGCGGTGTAGCGGCGTCAAAGCGCACGGACCACGGTTGGGGCCCAGGACATGCACACTCTCTGCCGCTCACCCTGCTTGGTGTAGACGTGTCCTGGGCCCCAGGCGTGGTCCGTGCGCGTCGTGCAGACCTTGCCCCAGCGAGATGCCGCCCTGGGGGTCCCTCAGGCAGGACTCTGCCGCTCACCCTGCTTGGTGTAGACGTGTCCTGGGCCCCAGGCGTGGTCCGTGCGCGTCGTGCAGACCTTGCCCCAGCGAGATGCCGCCCTGGGGGTCCCTCAGGCAGGATGGGATAGCAGCGGGGCCCTCCTGCCCAGGCTCCCCTGCCACCAGCCCAGGGCGGCCCGCTCCCTCCGGTACGGAGGTGACATGCAGGGAGCCCCGACCTTCGTCCTTCACGCCACCCAAGTCCCACAGTCCCGGTGGGCCCTCGCGTTTTCCTCCCGTGAAAAGGCGCGGTTCTCATGCCCCCGCTTAGTTGCCGCCTTAAAATTAATGGCCGTGCCCTTCTTTTGATCGTCGGTGTAACGGCTTCCCAGCACCATCTTCTGAACAAAATAACCCAACAAAGAGTACTTTGAACCACCTCGTTCTTTAATTGACTGCCGAAAAGGGCTACGCGGGACCCAGCCGGCCCTGTGCTCCTCACCGCTCTGCCCCCCCCCCATGCCCATGGGCACGTCTGAGCCCTTGAAAGGCACATGGAGCCTAGGGCGGATTGCCCCCCCCCCCCGCCCCCACAAGAACCGCTCTGTTACAATAACCTGTACAGTTAAAAATAAAAGTCATTTACAGTAAAACCCCCCAAGGTGCTCAGTAGAAGGCAAAGCGGCGGCGCTGGGAGAGGCGAGGGGGGGCCGCCAGCCTTGGTCCCGCGGTCGCCCCGAGACCCCCCCCCCACAGCGCAGCACAGCGTTAGTCCCTAAGGAAGAGGAACGGGGCAAGGAGCAGCCCGTGAGGAATGATGATGTCAGGCGGGGGGGGGGCGGGGAGAGAAGGGGGGCTCCCCCCACCAGCTGCTGTGGCCCGCCCAATCCGTTCCTTTCTGGAAATCAGAAGGCTGCCTTAGAAGGGGCCACGGAAGCGTGAGCCGGGGCGGGGGAGTTGCACGGGTCATGCTCCACGGTGCAGCAGCTCAGGGCCTCTGATGCCCCCCCTTCTCCCTTGGCACACAGACGGGCGACATGGCAAGAGGAAGGAGGAGGGCGCACATACACAGAGGGGGGGTGCTGACATGGCTGTGCGAAACTGGGTTCCCCGCCCCACAGCAGAGGCAGGGGAGAGTGGGCATTCCGGGAGGGGGGGGAGGGAGAAGAAGAACGAGGACAGCGGGCGCCCCTCTTGAAAACTCAGGGCCCCTCCCTGCTCCCCCCCCACTTGCTCCAGCACCCATGTCCAGTGCATCCATTCCCCCCCCCCCACATAAACTGAAACACGGCCTCAGTTGCCCACTAATGTCAGTCTGCAGGGAGGGGCAGGGACCCCCTTACAAACTTTCCTGTGCTCGGGGAGGGGGCTGGCACTTCCGCTGGCCCAGGGAGAGGGAGGGAGGGGGTGCTATGCAAAAGGGCCCAGCCTGGGCCAGGCTGCTCCGGCACCACCGGCACGGTCTGCGTCTGGTTCAGCCCAGGAGGTCAGTCTGACGTCAAGCGGAGGGGGGGGGACTCCTGCAGGCTCAGCTGCTCCCCTGCCCCCCCCACGCCACTGCACTTTCACATCCTGTTCCCCTCACCACCACACACATACACCCAAAGGGCCAAGTGCCGGGCGGCAGCTGTCCTGACCCCACGCCTCCCCAGTGGGGCTGCAACCGCTACTCCCTCGCGCTGCCCCCCCCCACAAGTCTGAAAAGTTAATACAGATTGGAAGCTCAGTGGTAAAAGCAAAGGGGCCCCTTCCCTCTCCCTTCAAGAGGGGCAGATCTGTCCCGACTCCTCCCTTTCAGGGGAGCCGTGAAGGGCGGGGCGGAGGGCGGGGGTCTAGACGATGAGGGGGCTCCATGAGCCTTGGCCGTGGGGTGGACTGTGCCCCTGCCTCCCCTCATCCAAGCGGCCGAGAGGGCTGGAGGGGGGGCACCGTGCCATGCTGCCGAAAGAAGGGGCCCCCAGCGCCACCGTGGGTGAGGAGCGCAGCAAAGGGGTGCGCTCCGAGTCACGCTCCTCCTCCTCCTCCTCTTCCTCCTCCTCTGGCGGCCGCTGCCCTTCCTCCTCCTCCCGGGAAGGCGTGGGGCGGTCGGCGCCTTCTTCGCCTTCCGATTCGGAGTCCTCCGGGGCGCGGATCACGCGCTGCTTGCACACCGGGCAGGTCTTCTTGGTCTGCGTCAGCCACGGATCCACACACTTGCAGTGATAGGCTGGGCAGGGCGGGAAGAGAAAGGGAGAACGGGCCCCCTCTGAGTCACGAACAGGCCCCTGCGCCTCGCCTGCGTGACGGAGGCCTCCACATGGGACCAGGACCACGATTCCCGCCCGACAGAAGGCAGGGGCTGAGGCTCGGGGCGGGCAGCCCGCCACGGCCCAGAAGGCCTGGTGGTTTTTCACAAGGGATGCTGGGAGCCAAGGCAGCAAGGCCCTGCCGGGGGTGCAAGCGTCTCTCGGCCCCGGCCCTGAGCCCATAGAACCAGTAGGCCCGGCGGATGCCTCTCAGGCGGGGGGGGGGGGGTCCTTACCGTGAGAGCAGGGCAGGATCCGCAGCCTGTCTCCGTCCTCGTACTCCTCCAGGCAGATGGCGCAGACGTCGTACTCGTCCCCTGGGGGCAGAGGAGACAAATGAGGGAAGCCCCCGGCCAGCGCCCCCTTAATCTCACCTGCCCCACCGTCCTCCCGCCCCCCCCCCCCACCATCTGGAGGAGCAGCGCAGCGGAGTTCTGCCCCCAGCCAGGCTGCCCCCGATCGGGTTCCGTTCACAGGGCGTCGCTCCGTGGCCCAGGCGAGGATTCCCATGAGCCAGCCCTTACTGAAAGGGTAGGGGGAAGCCCCCTGCCCCTCTTCACAACAGCCCTGCAAGACAGGCCCATGGGCCATGCAGACTGGGCTGCTTCAGAGATTACACGGCCTGCCCACGACCGAGACGGGTCTTACTTTGGGGGGGGAGGGAGGGGGCCTTTGAAGCGCTTGTGGATTGGCCCCCTCGGCCACGCCTGCTCTTGACTCTGAAGGGGCAGAGGGTTCGTGACCACCCCGCCCCTCCACACAGTAACCCACGTCCATGGAAGAGCCACCCCGGGCCCAGGGGCTTCACCCCAACCTGCTGCCACGCAAAGCGCCCTCTTGAGTGGCAGTCGGCTGATGAGACGGGGCGTGCGTGGACTGGGGGTCAGTCAGTCCCACTTAACAGGGCCTTTACTTTGTGAACCTGTGGAAGGCAGGCTGGGATCCCTGCTCCCGCCACGGAGGTGCAAGAGGCCACCTACTCCCCCCCCCGCGCCTCCCTTTCAAGCGCCCCCCCCTCGCAAGGTTGTGGGGAGGGTTACCCAACGCCTAAAGCAACGGCAGGGCGAGACCTCTCAGCCCGGCCCGAGGCGGCCTCTGGCGCACCTGCGCAGCCCCGTAGCAGCGCACTCGGACCAGGCTGCTTGCAAGCTCCGGGGAGGCCTTTGGCTAGCCGGCGCTGGAGGCAGGAGGGCCGGGCCGGACCCAGGCCCAGGCGGCGGCTCTTGGCTGCACCAGGTGCCGGGCAAAGCACAGGCACAGCAACAAGGCCCCTGCCCGCGAGGAGCTTACAGTCTCCGTGCGGCAGCCCGGGATGGAAAGGGGGTGGGTTCGAGCCCTTTCAATCATGTACCGCCTGGGGCCCAGAGGCACCCTGCCCCAACAGGGCCCTCCAGCCAAGCCTGCTGGGAACTGTAGTCCCTCCCGCCTGGAGTGCTGCTCTCCAAGAAGCGGGAGGAGCTGGTCCTGGCGTGGGCCTCCCCGCACCCCTCCCCATGCGGCCCGGCAGGCAGGCAGGCAGGCAGGCGTGCGCGTGCGAGCAGGGCTGGGCTGGGCTGGGCTGACTCAGACTCAGCCGCCGCCGCCTCCTCCTCCGCGGTGGGCCTCTCGGCAGCCCCAGTGGAAACAGGAAGCCGGGCCGGGCCGGCCTCCCCGCACAGCGGCTGGGAAGGGAAGGGAAGCGGTCAGGGCGCTCGCGGAACTCGGCAAAACAGCCCTCCGCACGGCCTTATAAGGCAAACAGCGGCGCTGCCGGCACAGCCGCTTCCTCCTCGCTCTTAGTCAGCGCACGGCGTGGGCCCAGGGAGGGAGGCGGAGCCACTGCCGCTGCACTGCTGGCCCCCCAGAGGGGGGCAGAGGAGTGGAGCCGGGCTGACCCGCCTTTGAACCTCCAGCCCCACAGAGTCCAGGGGGCAGCCGAGCCCTCCCCCTGCCCCCGCCTGCCCATGTGCTTAGGGCAAGATGCAGCGCCAACAGCAGTGGGGCGTGCATTGGGGCAGGCCGTGCAAGTTTCTAGACCTCATGGGAAGAGGAAATATAGAAACCGGGGTGGGGGTGGGGGTGGGGGAGCCAAAAGCTCTGAAGCAAACTGGGAAGTGGAGCAACTCAGGGCCTCTCGGCTGATGGCAAGGAGGAAGGGGGAGGCGGGGGGGGGGAAGCCTCGTTCCAGAAGGGAGCTGAACCCTGCTGTGCTTCTGCCCCCCCCCCGCCCACTGGAGACAGCAGGATGGCTGCCGCTCAGAGGGATCCGGTGCTCTGCCTCTGAGGGATGAGCAGGACGGGGGCTGTGGGAAGGACGGGGGGGCTGTCCCCCCCCCAGGTCACTCTGCCTGGGGAAGGCGGGGGCAGCGGAGAATATCCCCCTGCCTGCATCCGCCTCCACCACCCTGGTGCCCTCCCATGTGTGGATTGCATCTCCCATCGTCCCCAGCCAAGGCCCTGCTGCACATCCCTTGCTTTGCACTCGGAAGGGCCCCGGGTTCACTCCTGAGGGGCCCCCCCATTCATCCCTGTGGAACAAGAGCCGAGGCCCTGAGGCTGAAGCAGCAACGGAGAAATGACAGCGCTGCTGGAGTTAAGTGCGGGGGGGGGCAGGATGGGGGGGGGACTTAGTTTACATCTGTGTTGCATTACCATTTTTAATTGCTCCTATAGTGCTCTGAGCTCTCTCAGGGAGACACACACTCCCCTTCCTCTTGCCCAACCCAGGGGGAGAAGGGGCAAAACCCAATGTTGATGGACTCTCAAGGCGAGCAAACCGCTGCCCTCCCCCCTCCCCCCCTGAAAAGGGAAAGGAGGGAGGGGGAGGGGAGAGGGCCTTTGGCGCCAAGTGGCGCGGGGCTGGCACAGCACCCTCTGCTGGGCGAAGTGGGGCCTGCAGGGCCTCCAAGGTGGGACCTGGAAACGTCCGGAGCAGCTGTGCCCCCCCTCCGCCCAGCAGCCGCAGCAGCGTCCCCTCCCCTGTGGCTCCACTCAAAGCCCCCTCCTCGGAGCCCCCCACCGCTCCCCGGGAGAGACCCTCACCCTTCTCTCCTGCCACGACCCGGGTTCTAAAGCAAATCCCCCCCCGGCACTCCCACCCCCCCTCCCATGTGCAATCCAGCACTACTATGCACATAGCAGCAGCACCTATGCGCACGGCACTCTTGAAAGGTGACCTCTGACAGGTCTCTGCCCCAAGGGGCTTACAATCTCAACAGGCACCACACAGGCACCTAAAAAGAGCCCTGACGCTGGGTCAGACCCAGGGGCCGTCTAGTCCAGGATTCTGTCCCCACCGCGGCTGCCCACGGGAGCCCCACAAGCAGGACGTGGGTGCCACGGGAGCCTCCCACCCGCTCCAGGCATCGGGGGGGGGGGGGCGCAAGGGAGGAGGGGAAACGGCAGCACCGTTCCAGGGGCCGGGAGGCCGTCAGAGAGGGGCGTGGCCGGAGGAAGGCAAAAGCCACAGGGGCGAGGGAAGGGGGAACTGAGAAGCCGTGGGCCGTTTTGAAGGCGAGGGAGCTGCTCACGCAGGACGCAGGAGTGGACAGGGAGCCTCGGCAGGCCCTGAGCGAGGGCAGACGCCGGCCCAGGGGCAACCAGACAGGTGGGCGGTTTGGGCAGCAGCCTGCTGGATGGACGGACGTGAGCGGACAAACGGTGAGACAGTGGAAGACCAGGGAGGAGGAGGAGGAGGCGGCAGACGTTGAGGCGAGGGGTGGTCAAGGCCTGGGTGGCGGCCTAGGGAGGTGGTGGGCTCTCCCATACTAGAGGCCTTCAAGAGGCAGCTGGACAACCCTCTGTCAGGGATGCTTTAGGGTGGATTCCTGCATTGAGCAGGGGGTTGGACTGGATGGCCTTGTAGGCCCCTTCCAACTCTGCTGTTCTATGATTCTATGAATCCCCACCAGGGAGGGAGGCGCCTGCCTGTGGGTGCGCCGGGCTCCTGCTGAACACAAATCTTCAGGCAGCAGGGTGTTTTGCGTTAAAAAGGCCTCCTTCAGTGCCAAATACCCCCTCTTTCCTACACGAAGGCTCTTGGCACAGAACCTGGGAGGCCTCGTCACCTGTTGGTGTGCCGGGGGCTGGGGAGGCAAACAGCCCAGCAGGGACGCTGGAGCAAGGAAGGAGCGGTGCCCCCCGACCCCCCGACCCTGCCCAGGACGTCCTGGAGGCCTTCGCAAAGCTCTGCCCGCTGCCTCGGCCCAGTTACCTTTCTTGTACTTGTGCACGGGGATCTTCTTCAGCTGCTCCTTTGAAAGACGGTTCCTCCTCATCCTCTTCCGATGCTGAACGCAGCGCACAATCTGTTCAGCCGACCGGGGTGGGGGTGGGGGTGGGGGGAGACAGGGAGAGAGAGCTTGAGCAGGTTTCAGGCGGGGGGGGGCTTCCTGGGGCCGCTTTGCAGGCCCATTTCGGGCGTTAGCATCAACGGGGAAGCGTATTGGGGCCAACTGGTGTTTGCATTTCTGTGCCCGGCCCGGGTCTGCTTGCCAGGCCAGCGCAGTGGCTATACACCTCCGTCCAGGCCGTCCTCCTCTCCAGGCGCAGGAAGCCGGGGAATCCCAGCTCTCCCCCCCCTGCCCCACTTCCAGACAGGTGTCTCACCTGAGAGGTAAAGGTGAATCCCCAGAAGGCAGCCCCCACCCTGACCAGGGCTCCTGGCCCTCCCTCTGCTAGAACTGGGTGTGTGTGTGTGTGTGTGGTCCCCACTCACCAGAATGGTGCACATCACAGCAATAACGATGCCGACCACCCCCGTGAAAGGGATGAGGTAATAGCCCAGGGGGAAGATGTACTCCGGAATCAAGGTAACTCGGCCTCTGAGGAGGAAGAGCGAGAGGAGGAGGAGGAGGAGAAGGAGGAAAGAGATCAGAGGCTGGCAGGCCATCGAAACCGGGGACGCCGCCTTCACTTGGAGCTCGGGCTGCCGCTCCCAAATCTCCCACCACGTCCCCCCTTCTTGCACAGGGACCCCCTGCCTGGCCCTCCGATATGAGAAGGGCCCTATCCCAACACATCCGTGTCCCAGCTTGGGAGCTCATGGCGGGAGACGCCCGGAAAACGTGGGAGATCTCCTCCCATTTCCCAGGAGAGATCTGCAAACGGGCCAATTCCTAAAAAAGAAGATGCTGAGCTCCCCCCCACCCACTCCAGTATTGGAGGCTTACCCATAGTTCTGGAAACCTGACAGCAAACCCCCCTCCCCACCCTAGGATTGAGGCACAGTCCCACGGAACGGGCAGGACTCCATCATCCCACTGGGAAGGGGGGTTCTTCCCAAAAGAACTCCATGCGGCTTTGGGAAAGTATTTGGGGGGGGGTCTGTTTCAGAGGCAGCCTCGGTGTGCTCCTCCCCACACCCTGAGGGAGGGGGCAGCAGAGGAGGAGGGCCTCCCCCCATGGGAGAAATGGGCAAAGGCTCCGTCAGGGCCCAGAGATGCCACCAATTCTCTCTTTCTCGCGTTGGCCACGCAGGAAGCCAGGAGGCCCTGGGCAGGCCGCCTTCGGCCCTCCGAAGGGAGAGAAGAATCTCTGCCTGTTCCCCAAAACCCCAAGTTGGGCAACGGCATGTATCCAGTTTAAACCAACATGCAGCAGAAGCCACTGGTCCCAGTCGGCTTTTAAGGCACAACCGGCTTGTGTTCAACTCTCAGGGGCCGCCTGCCGGACTTCGCTCGCTCGCTCCTGCTAATATCTGAATCGCTTCCATTTCATTGCTGTGGTTGATTTGTTATTTCTAACTTTGTTTTTATTTCGATATAGTTTCTTATTCTGTTGCAAGCTGCTTTTTCCTCTCTTTCTTTTTTTAAACAGAGAAGCAGACTGTAAATATTAAACCTGCTGTGGGTCTGAATGTCTTTGGGGAATCCATTTCACGCCCTGGGACTCAGGGCGCCAGGGAAGCCGACCCCCCGCCCCGCCCCGCCCCGCCCCGCCCCGCTGCTGCGCCGTGGCTCCTACCCTCTCTCGTAACTGAAGAGGCTGCGCAGGTACGTGGCTGCCGTCTCACCGATGAACACGGACGGGATGGCGATGCGTTTGTGGAGAGCCTCTGGAGAGGGCAGGGAGGGGGAAAGGAGGAAGGAGAGAGGGGGGGCGTCAGCTGAGGACCCCGGGAGGCCTGGGGGAGAGGGCTGGGCCGCCCCGAGGCAGCGTCGGCTCCCCCTCACTCACCATCGTCCCACACCATGTTGAGCAGGCTGTCCGAACCCACGTTGTGCACGATGGCCGCCAGGTACCCAGCCCGCTGGGCGTGGTACACCTGAGGGAGGGGGAGAGACACAGGGGAGGGGTCAGGGGGGCCGCTAGGCACAGAAGCCGGAACCGCAGCTCTGCACGTGCTCAGGAGCGCTGCCCTTCAGCTCAGGCTGCTTTTGCACCCGGAACGTTCCAGTGCTCTCAAGCCCCGGCAGCGTTCCGTTCTGCGAGCCCAAGCAGGGGAGGGCAGGGAGGGATCTCTCTCGGCCAGAGAAGGTGCTTCATAGAATCACAGAATAGCAGAGTTGGAAGGGGCCTACAAAGCCATCGAGTCCAACCCCCTGCTCAATGCTTCAGAGCCCCTGCCGTGGGCCAGTGCCACGTCTTGGCCGAAGCCGCACGTGCAAACAGGCCTTCTGGCTCTGGAGATTGACAACAACGTCTGGGTCCCGCAGAAGCCCCAGAGCCCCTTTCCCGAAAGCCCACCTTGATGTCGAAGCTGCAGTCAAATCTCTGGATGAGGGCGATGAAGACGCTGCCGTTCGCTGGAGGCGCCTCGATGGCCTGGCAGGCATTGGCCGGCCTGGCTTCCACCAGAAGGCCCTGCAGGCAAAACACCACCGGGGGGGGGGGCAGGGTCAGTCAGCTGCTGTCCCCCCTCACTCACTCATGGGACCCCAGATCTGCCCGAGGAGGAGGAGGGGGCTGCCCCAAGCAGAGGGGAAAGGGCAGCAGTGTCAGGAGCGGAGGGGGGGGGAGCGGGGGGGCATCCCTCTTCCCCCCCCACTCTCCAGATACTCACCACGAGTCCCTCACGTGGCAGTGGATTTCCAAACATGGCCGGCAGGTCGTTGAACTCCATGCTGGTGTTGTGCTCCGATACCTGGAGGGGGGCGGATAGAGAGTGAGCGAAGCTGAGGGGGGCTGAGCCCGGGCTGTGCACTGCCGTGGCCACTGGCCACTCAGACAGCATGGCAACCCACCACTTCACGCGCCACGGCGAGTGCCCTTGCGACCTCTGGCAAGGGTGATTGGCTGGGCGAGGGGCGCCGGACGCCATGTGGCTTGTGTCACACAGGGCAACACCGGACCGGGCTGTCTGGCTCCCACGGAAGGCCAGCCAAGAATTGGGGAGCCCCACTCAAGGGCTTGAGGAAAACTTCCTTGGTCTTACGCAGCCTGGCTCACTTGGTCAGGCCGCTCAGAACGGCTGACCCAAACCCAAACGCCGTGGGTCCTCCCGTCTGCCGCTTGCCCCACGTGCAAGTAGACCCCACCCCCTCCGGTTCCTCAAAGCAGTGACAAAGGGACCGTCCGTTCTGGGGCAGCGTTTCCCCGCTCTTTCCAGAGCGGTGCGTGCATCTCGCTCAGCGCCAAGCCCAACAGAAGCCTCCTGTGACCAAAGACAGGGCTGGGAGGCGCAGTGGCCACGCTCCAGGCCCCAGGGAGAGACAGCAACGTGCCTCCATTGCCCCCGTGTGGCCGGAGCGGGCACAGGCGCCCCGGGACCGCCAGGCCTTCACTCCCGTGTGGCAAGAGCCGCCTTCCCCGACCGGATGTCCTCCAGAGGGGTGGGAGCGTGACTCCCATCATCCCCAGGCTGCGAATGATGGGAGCTGCAGTGCCACCCCTCTGGTCGGGGAAGGCGGGCTCATGCACACCCGCAGCGTCCACCCAAAGGTACGTGCAAATGGCCCATTGGCCACGCTCCGGGAGTTACTTGGCCACAAGCAGGAGCAGCCGGTGAATCGGGCCCACAGCCATGTGGAGCTCTCCCGCTGGGCGTTTGCCTCCCAGGAACACTGGGGGGGGGTGCAGAAGAGATGAGAACAGTACACCCCCAAGGCAGCCCCAGACCCCGTTCAGGGCATTTTGGGGGGTGGGGGGGCTGGGCTGTGGTGGCCAGAGGCCTGTCCATCTCCAGGGCCACGCGCACGTGTGTGTCGGGGGGGGGGGGGGCTGCTTGACTCACGGCGTGGATGTAGCCCCTGGCAGCCGGGAGTTCCAAGAGCAGGCAAAACGGCAGGAGCAGAGCGCCGACGGAGAGCGGAGCCCGCCTCATGGCGACCAGCCGGCGGAGGGTCCGGCACGCAGCTCCTGCAGCAAAGACACAAGAGGGGGACTCAGGCAGCGCCCCAGGGGGCAGAGCCAATGGGCACAGCTGGCGCTTGGGCATGTCCAAAGTGCCGCCTCCTCCCTGTAGGGACCAGGGAGCGGGTGCAGCTGTGCAACGGGACTGAGCCCCGGCACCTCTCCTTGGAGAAAGCAGTGCTGCCTGGCCCACAGCCCGAGGGTGCACTGATCAACAGGGACACCCCCCCTGCGCCTCTTTCAACAAAGCCCCCGGCCCACGCCCTGGCCTGGCCTGACGCTACGGCCTCCTTAGCACCAGGGGTGGGTGTGGGTGGGGAGACCGTTCTATCCGCTGAGGCCCTTTGATTTAAAGAATTGCACTCGTGAGTTCCTGGAGCTTTGCACTCCTGGGCCAGATCCACACCAAGCAGAACAGGGCGGTTTGGAAACGGCCCGTGGAGCGCGTGGCCTGCCCACCCACCCCAGTTGCCAAGACCGTTATAAACCGTTTTAAAGCAGCTCCCGCCCTGGTTGAATTCCGTTTTAAACTCGGAAAAGTTTGTAGGTTGGGCTTTTGCCTTCTCTTTTGTGAACTGCTCAGAGGGCAGCTCTGGCCATTGGGCGAGACGGAAACGTTAGGAATGCATCTGTGGAACTCCGCCCGCCCCATTCTGCCAGGCACCGAGACGCTTTCCCGATGGTGGGGGGCGGGCACCAGCCCCGGCCTCAGCGCCTCAACTCTGGCCTCCGGGCAACGCGGAAAGGCCTGCCCACTCCAGCCACTCAACAAGAGCAAATCAAACAGAGACCAGCCAGCCAGGCCTCCCTCCCTCCCTCGGCTGCAGGAGGAGCTGCGCTCACGTGGACAAGCACGGAAGCTTGCCCAGACTCCGCTCCCCATCCCTGAAAGATGGCGTCCCACCTCGCAGGGTTGTCTGACGTACAAAACACCATGGTGGTTATACAGTACACTAAAACACCCTTCCCCAAAGCTGCACCTCCAAGTATGCTGGGCTAGGACACCCCCCCCCCAACATCCCCAGCCAATGGCCGTGCTGGCTGAGGACCCTGGGCATTGTAGTCCAACACATCCAGAGGGCACCAGGCTGGGAAGAACCCCACAGCAGGTATGAAGGGGGGGGGAAGAAGGCGGCTCTGCAGGTGCAGAGAAGCAGGCCCAACCCGCCTCGGCCGCCACCATTTTGCTACTCAAGATTTCCTCACGCACTTTTGAATTCGGTTCTTGCTTTAACATAAAAATGAGCCACATCACACTTTCCAGGTGCTCCTTCCACAAGGAGGGGCAGCGGTGGGCACGCACTGGATGGGCGCAGGAAGCCCCAGGATGTGCAAAACACCTCAGCTGCTGTGGGGCCACAGAATCCGCACTCTGGGGCCCTGCGCTGGTGTGTCTCCAGACCCCAGGAAAGAGCTGATGGCTACTTTGAATGCCCTAAACACTTTGGGACCAGGTTGCTTGAAGGCCCCCCCCTGCCTGCCCGGCCTGCCTCTGTATGAACCTGCCTGGGCCCCAAGGCTGCCTGCAGAGACCCTCTTCCCAGGCACAAGGCCTTTTCCAAGGTGGCTCCTACAGGGTGTGCATCCCCCCCCCCTTCTTGGGTTGCTTTTTAAAACGGGCCTTAATGACCTTTTTATTCCAGTCTGCTTTTAATTGCTGATGCTGGACTGGAGTTTTATCTTTCTCGGTCTGGATCGAGACGTTTTACTGCTGCTGTCATAAACTTAGTGAACTTCGTATTTGTTTTACGTCTTTATGATGCTTTTATATTATTGTGTTAAAGCAGGGATCCCCAACCTTTTAGTGTCTTTTGAACTCAGATAAACATGGCGCTGGATGGCACCAGCCGTTCACTCTGCACTATGTCAGACTCCTAAGGTGGCTCTTTTTCCTTATTTAAAAAAACAAAAACCTTGAAGAAATACCATAAAAATTAGGAGAAGCAAGGAACCTGGCAGGCACCAAGAGAAGGTCTCTGTGGGCGTCACGTTGGAGAGCCCAGTGTTCAAGCATATCTGTTACAAGTCTCGGCATATCATAAGCCTCTTAGCAGAGGCAGGATATGAATGCTTAAGGAAAGAAACCGGCACAGCGTTCCTAGAGCACTGCACAAAAGGAGTTTATAGGGTAGATTGTTCCAGGTAGCTCAAACAAGTGAACCAAGCCACACACTGAAGGTTAGAGCAGCCCACCCACCCAAAAAAACCAATGCCCAGGCACCAGCCAATCCGGCCCTCCCAACTCCAAACACAGCCTTCCCGTCCTCAGTAATGGATCCTACGGTGGGTGGCCTGTGTGGCTGAACCAGCCGCCTGAGCCCAGCAAAGCTCGCTCACGGGTGCAGGGCTCTCACTAGATAAGGCCAGGCCAAAGTCCTGGGCAGGCGTCAGCACCACCACCAGGAGCGGAACTGTCAAGGCTGGGATGGGTGGGGCGGGGAGAGTCTGGCGAAGAGGCCAAGGAAGGGCCCTTTGCAGCCACTGAGGCGGAAGCCAAGAGGTCTCTGCCTACAGTTACTGGAACGGCTGCCCTGGGGACCCTCCGGTCAACTCAACATAGTCCAAGCCAGCGGTGGGGAAGGTGTGGCCCTGGTGATGCTGTTGGGACTGCAACACCCATCAGCCCCAGCCGACATAACCAATAGGGAGGGAGGATGGGCTTTGCAGTCCTGCCCCAGCCGAAGTCCGCAGAAGCCCCATTTCGCACCCTTCGGTCCCACTGCTTGCCCCAGACCCCACGGACTGGAACCCCCCTGCGCCGCTTAGAAGCTGGCGCTGAAAGGGCGTCTGGAGGGCGTTAAGAGCTCCCTTTTATCTGCACTGAACGATCTCCAGGACTTCTCTTCCACGGATGTTCCACATGAGAGAGCAACCCTTGGCTCAACGAAGGGGTGCGCAGGCCCAGGGCCGCCCCCCCCCCCGGGAGAGTCCAGCAAGCGGGAGAATGCCGGGCCCACGGACACTGTGGTGGGGCGAAACGAGCGGCTGCTGCCCACCAAAGGAGCCAGGCAGGGCCCCGGGCGTTTGGCCTCTCAAAAGCACATCGTGCGCTCTTGGCGCACTCAGGCCCCGTGCACCTGAACTGCTCCGTGGCTCAAGCAGTGACCCTCCCCTGCATCCGCTTCCCGGCCCCTGCTCTTTTTCTGCTGCTCGCAATGGCCGCTGTGTTTCCTTTGCAAACTGCGCATAGATGCACACGTGAGCCCATGATGCACGGTGTGACAAGGAGACATGGCAGCAGGGAGTTGCCCCAGGACAGCCAGTCCCCCCCGTCCCGTCCCCCTCCTCAAAGCCCCCTGCTCCCACACACAGCTCCGTCCATAATCCCCCCCGCCCCCTTTCAAACCCTTCTCCAAAAGCAACCTTTTCTCCAACGCCTTTGGCCCAACCCACTCGTCCCCTCGAGGACTTGAGTAAATTGCAAGGCGGCCAAAGTACCTCCAAAGTTCCTGGAGCTCTGCAGGAGAGGGGCACAGAGCAGGCCTTCCCCCAAATCAACGCCCAAGTGCCTCCAGGCAGAGTACAGGCAGACTCTTCCCCTGTTTATCAGCGCCTCTATACCACCCCCTCCCCCGCTCTGCCCCGCCCCACTTTGTGTGGAATTGTAGACTGCAAGCCCTTTGGGGCAGAGACCTACCCTCTTGTGCTTTGCAAGGCAAGGGGAAAACAAAACACTGGAGAACGTCCAAAATGATCCAGTGGAAGAAAGCGACGAAGTCTCAGGATGTTGAAATAACATATGCGTGGTTTCATTCCCAGAGACAGCCCAGTGCGCTGCTATGTCTTGGAAACGAACCGCATGTACACGACTTTTCAACCTCCTGAGACTTTCATAGAATCATAGAATAGCAGAGTTGGAAGGTACCTACAAGGCCATCGAGTCCAACCCGATAGACTGCCTTACTTTGTAAGGCAGCCTCCCCTTACCCGGGACATGCCAGGCGTGGCTTACTTCCACTCCCTTCATTATGAGAGTTGCAGGCCAACACATCTGGAGGGCGCCAGGTTGGGGAAGGTTGCGATGAAGTGTCCCGTTCACCAAGGGCTCTAGTGAGATACGGCTGAGGCCAGGAGCCCAAGCGCCAGGCCTGCCCCGCTCACAGCCTCAAGACCCGAGGCGCGGCCCTGCCCCGTCTGTCCCCACCCGAAAGGGCCGCGGTGCCCAGGCGTTGGCGCTTCTGCCCTCAGAACCAGAAGGCCGCCATTCCACCGGCCAGTGCTCTCAGGCTGCTGTTGGGGGGGGGGCATGGAGGGGCCTCCTCTTAAACCAGTGCAAGGGCACCGCTTGTCAGGAGGAGAGGCGGCCACGAAACAGGGGACTTCCTGGGGTTCCCCCTTAGGGACTAGTGGCATGAGAGGGAGGCGAAACGAGGCCGTCCTGTGGGACGCGCGCATTCCAGCACCCCGTGCCTCTCTCGCCACTGGGCGTCCAGAAGGGACAGGCCAGCTCTGCCCAGGAAGGAATCTTGGGGGGGGGGCTTGGATGGAGCTGGGGGGGGAGGCGGAAGCAAGGTGACTGTTTGGCCTTTGGCTGTGACGGAGCCCTGGGCGGGGGAAGGGGGCACAGCCCGCGCCCTCACTGTCAGACCGAGGGGCAGGGGCAGCCCCCAAGGGCAAGACACCCCCCCCAGGAGGGGCAAAGAAGACGCCTCCTCCCCGCCCCCGCCCCCAACAGCTCCTCGTCCAAGGAAAGCAGAGGCAGGACCAGCCCCGCCCGGAAAACACGCAGGGGGAGGCCAGGGGAGCACAGCCGACCCCCCCGCAAGGAGCCGCATCCACAGCTTCGATCCAGGCTCCCCCGATCCTGTGTGAACCCACCACCACCACCCATACACGGGCTCCAGCGTCCCCCTTGCCCTCCCGCCCACCCGGCCTCTCCAAGGAAGTGCGCATCGGGAAAGGGGGGCGGGGGGGACAGGGAGGCCCTCCCCCCCCCGGCCAGCCAAGCTCAGCCCCCAACCCCGAGGGGGGCTTCCAGGGACGGGGGGGGGCTGCTGAGATTGCAAGACACAACGACCCCTCCCACCCACCCACCCAGGGACACCCTTCCCCGGCCCTCCACCCCTCCTCCCTCCGGAGGACCCAGGCGTCCTGGAGACGGAGGAAGATCCGGGGGAGGGAGGGATGGTGTTCAAGGCCTCCTCCCCCCTCGGTCACTCACCTTCTCGGGCTGGCGGCGCTGGGGGCGGGGCCTCTCTCCGGGGGGGGGGGCTGTCTCCGAGCCCCGTCCGCGGGCTTGCAGAGGAGGAGGAGGAGGAGGGGGCGTCACGGGCGGGCGCAGCTCCCCGCGGGCTGCCTTCTGTTTACAAGCCCCTTCGCTGCAACATGGCCGGAGATCTCGCGAGAGGCAGGCCGGGCAGCTCCTCCTGCTGCTCCGCCCAAGGCTTACGCTGCCCCTCCGCCTACTCCCGGACGCCTGGGTTCTCTGGGGGAGGGGAGGGCAGGGGGGAGCCAGGGTGGGAGAGAGAGAGAGAGAGCGCCACACACACACACACACACACACCCCGCGCCCCACAGCAGTTCCTTCCACCGCCGGGTCCAGGCAGCCGAGAGGAATGAAATAACATCATCATCAACAACATCATCATCATCAACATAGAAAGAGTGAAAAGGAAAGAAGCAGAAACAGAAGAAACCCTAAAAGTAACGAGACGTAACATGGAAGAAAATGAAACATACAAATATTTAGGATTCCAACAAGACACGAGAATCAACCACTCCGCAGTCAAAACCCAACTGAGAATGCCACAAATCCTAAAGTCCAAACTCAACTCTTAAGACATTTTCAAAGCCGTCCACAGCTCCGCGGCGCTACCCATCCTCACATCCTCATTCGGAATCGTACACTGGTCACACACTGAACTCGAAGGAATAAACAGACTCCGGAGTACTGGACTCACCGCCTGCTCCGTCCCAACTCGCGCACTGAAAGAATAACAACTCGCGGGAAAGAAGGAGGAAGAGGCCTTCTGGACATTGACACCATCCGTGCTAAACAGATAAAGCCACTCAGAGAATTCTTCCACACTAAAAACAGCCCCATTCATAAAGCCATAGTAAAAGCAGATAAAAACTACGCCCCACTCAACCTAGCACTACGAAACGAAGACCAAAGACAACCACTCACACTTGCAGAGAAAAAAACAAAAACAGGGGCACAAAAAGCACTCCATGGGAATCACTACAACATAATTCAGAACCCACAAATAAACAAAGAACCACCGTATTTCTTCGATTGTAAGACACCATCGATTGTAAGACGCACACTAATTTCAGTACCACCAACAGAAAAAAAAAACCCTGAAACACACCCGCGATTCTAAGACACACCCCATTTTTAAAGATGTTTATATTGGGGAAAAGTGTGTCTTAGAATTGAAGAAATAGGATATCTAAGGAATGGCTCAGGAAGGGCGACCTATTTCCTGAAACAGAAGGATTCCTAATAGCCATACAGGATCAAGTTATAGCAACCAAGAACTACCAAAAATACATCGTAAAAGATAACAGTGTAACAACAGATTCAAGTAGGAAATGTTATAGATCTCAAGAAATAATAGACCATGTACCAGGAGGATGTAAAATTCTGGCAGGAATGGACTATACAGACAGACACAACACAGCTGCAAAAATAATTCACAAACAACTGGCCATCAAATTCAAACAACCTACACCATATTCATCCGAAACCATCTTTAAAAATGCAAATCATAAAATATACTGGGACAGAACAGTTCATATGGATAAGACAATACCTTGCAACCGACCAGACATAACATTATAGACCAAAACAAAACAAAAACAAAAAGACCACCTACCTCATCAACATAGCAATATCTAATGACAAAAATGTTATAGGAAAGGGAAAGAGAGAAAAATACACCACTGGCTATGGAAGTTAAAAAACTATGGCAACAGGAAAAGGTTAGAATAATTCTGTTAGTCACATCAGTCACCAGCATCACATCAAAAAACTATACAGAAAACCTTCACAAACTGGGCCTACCAAAATACATCCACACCAACATCCAGAAAGCAGGTGGGATTACATCTCCCAGCATCCCCAGCCAGGTTAGGAAGAGCTGGATTAAAAGAAAAGAAAATTGGGGTCGGGGCAAAAGAAGGAAGACCTACTTTGCTTGGTGCCTAAAAGATTACTAGGGGGTGGGGGGTCACCACAGAAAAGGCCTTCTCTCCTGTGGCCAAAGACAGGGTGCGTGTGTGGGCTGGAGGGTGGGAGACATCAGGAGAAGCCCCTATGAAGGGGATCCCACTCACTCCAGGTCCATGGGGCAGAACACGGTCTTTTCGGCCTCTGTAGCCCATCATCCTGTTCACTCCCCCCCCCCCATGGGAAGCCCGCAAGCAGGACACGAGTGCAATTCCACGCTCCGCTCATGTCCCCAGCAACTGCATTGAAAGGCAGTTGGACCCTGGTATTGGAGGCAACATACAGATCGCTGGGAAAAAAAACCCCCACTCCTCTGAGTCATCCAAGATGGCAGCCATTACCAGGCCGCCTTGTGGAAGGGGCTTATTTATTTATTATTTATTTATTTATGGATTTTTTTATGCCGCCATTCAGCCAAAAAAGGCTCTCACGGCGGCTTACAAAAGTATTTCTTGACAGTCCCTGCCCACAGGCTTACAATCTAAAAGACATGACACAAAAGGAAAGGGGATTGGGAGGGAGGAGGAGGAGGGGGGAAAGGAAAGCAAACTCAGGCACTACAATCTTAGTTGGAAAGTTCAGCAGTTACAGTTGGTAGCAGGAGGGAGGGGGCTCTCAGCTGGAGCAGGACCCAGGCACGGTGGAGAGGGGCCTGGCTGCTGCTTCCTCCCTCACTGCTTCTTCCACCACCTTGTAACGCTGCGCTGTGCCACGAGGTCCTGCCTTTGATCTGGCCTGAATCTCCCACCATTCAGCACCATGGCAGGATCCTGTTGGGCTCCAGCATTATGGCCGAGGGAGGAAAATGCCTCCCTGCCCACTTCAGGCATGACTTTGTACAGCTCTATCAGGTCTCCCCTTTTTCCCAAGGGGAGAGGCACCAGCCCCTTTTTGTCTTGAGTTGCCCCTTTTCCTGCCCTTTTTCCAGCTCTGCGATACCTTTTCGTTAGTACGGCCACCGGAAGTGCACATGTTGTTCCTCGCACCATAGAGTTGTATGAAGGCCGTAGGGATGCCGGCAGTTTTATTGGCCACCAAATGCTTCTAGGAAGCCCACAAGTATGAAGGGATTAGTGTTGCCACTCTGTGCCCACCCCCCAAATCCGCCATCACCTTCCCCCGCCCATACATGGGATAGTCCCGGGCTTTTCCTCCCAGGGAAAGGAGCTCAAGACCGTAATCAATTTTGGATCATCCTTTGCTGATGAACTGCACAGAAGCGAGAGGGAGCCTTGGAGAAGGGCCCTTCCGGGGGCTGGGGGCTGGCCCTGTTTGCCTGGCTGACGGGGAGGTGGCCATAATGAGCCTGGGCAGGCAAAGGGCGTCCGTGGTGGAGAGGCCTGGCAGCCAGGCCTCATGGGGAGCAGATGGGGGGACGACGACTATTTGCTCTGGCACATCTACAGCTAGCCTTGCCGATAAAGAGCTTGAAGTGGGGCTTCGGCACTCGGGTTTTCAGCGGGGGGTTGGTTGTGTGGGGAGCCAGGACTGTGCTCAGCCTCTGGGCCCCTGCGGCACGGAGCTGCTGGCCTCTCCGCAGGACTTGATGGCTCCCACATCCAGGGCTGCGTGTCGTCCTGCCTTCCATTCCCTCACGTTGTTGCCACGATCCCGGGCTGATCCCTCGCCAAGCAATGCTGAGGGCGGGAGGCCTGGGGCTGTGGAAATGGCCCCAAGAGCGAGGCAGGAATGCTGTCGCACCTGGCGGACGGGCCCTAGAAGACGCTCCCCCGCCCAGGTGCACGGCTGGGGAGCCACGGCTGGGGAGCTGGCATGTTCAGAGCTCATGCAGGCAGGTTGTTGAGGATGCGCCTCACGCTCCCCAGCCAGGGGCAGCAGGGGCTTCCCTGTGATGGCTCCCCTTCTGCAAGCGTGGACCCGGCAGCCAGTGAAGGCAGCGGGGTTTCCTTCTCGGGGCCACCCCTGTGGCCGTGCTGGAGAGAAGAGGGCCACCGCCACAGGTGTGCCTAGCTGGTGCCCTCCAGATGCGTTGGACTGCAACTCCCACCATCCCCAGCCAACAAGGTTGGGGAATTAAACAAGGGCACCATGCAGAAAATGCGCCAGATGCCTCGCTCTGTGCTGCTGGACGCCCTTATTTTCGTGCGTGGCGACGCTGCCGCCCCTCCCTCACGTCACCTGGGATACTGGGTGAGGTAGTCCGCTCCTTGCCCATGGGGGGAGGCGGCTGCCGGGCCTGGGTCTCAGGGGTTGTGTGTTGCAGGTTGATCCCCCACCTTGAGACCCACCAGGGATCCCCCCCAACACGCACAGACTCCCAAAATCCATATAAGCCAGACGCCCCCAACGTGTGTTAGACTGCCACTCTCATGGTCCATGGCCACTGGTGCTGTGGATGATGGGAGTTGTAGTAGCCCAGCAGACCTGGAGGGCCCCCGGCTGGACAAGGCAGCTGCGCTCAGCTAGAAATACCACTGAGGAAGAGGTGGGAGGCTCAAGAGATGTGCAAAAATGCATTTTAATCATTATAATAAACTAATTAACTTAACAATAAACTAAGCAACTGCAAGTAAACTAATTAAACCTCGTTTTGAAATTGTACGAAGTACGATATATTTTTTATAATTTATATCTACAATATCGATGCGTGTAGTATCCCAGCCCAGCCCAACCTGGCGCCCTCCAGGTGCGTTGGATTGCAGCTCCCATCATCCCCAGCCAGCATGTCCGTCGGGGGATGACGGGAGCCGCCGCCGCCGCCGCCGCCTGAAGAAGAGCTCCCGCTCCGCAACTACTGCGCAGGTGCGAGTGGGCCCCTCCCCCTGCCCCCTCGGCCCCGCCCCCTTTGCGCGCGTGCCCTTCTCCTCGCTCGCGCTGCGTCCTCGCCCCCTCCCGGCAGGAAGTCCCGCCCCCCGTCCGCCTGCGCGCGCGGCCATTGGCCGCCCTTGGCCACGCCCCTCCCCGGCCGGCTCGGAGTCACCTTGGTCCCGGCGCGCGCCTCAGCTCAGTCAGGCCGTCATGGCGGCGGCAGCGGGCGGCGGGTCCGGGCCCGGGCCGGCCGCCGCGGCGAAGCCCAAGACCTCCCCCAAGTCCGTCAAGTTCCTCTTCGGGGGCCTGGCCGGGTGAGGAGGAGGAGGAGGAGGAAGGGCCGCTCGCTCGCTCTCCCCCCCACCGGCTGCCAGTGCGCGCGCACCCTCCCGCGGGCCAAGGAGCGGCTCCCGCGGCAAAACCCGCGGGCACGCCTCTGCTCCGACCGCTGGGCAGCGCTGCCGCGGGAGCCCCTGGAGCAGAGCCGCGGGGGCATGGCGCCTCCGCCCCAGCCCCACCCCCGGCAGCAGGGCCTCAGGGTGGGTGGGGGGCTGAGGAGGGGAAAGCTCAAACACCCCCCCCCCGCTGTGCTAGGGAGGAGGGGGGTCCATTGCCCCCTGGGCCATGGGGGGGGGAGGAGGGAGGGAGCGAGCCAGCCAGCCAGCCCCCCCTCCCCCCCGCCCCACAACAGGGTTGATGCCAGAGCTGTCAATCCCATGGGACCGGCTACTGTCCAAGCAGGGGTTGAAAGTGGATCCGGGGCAGAGGGAGGCTCCCCGTCCCCAGGTGTGAGGGGCGTCCACCACCACCCACCACCCACCACCCCGGGGCCATAGCTGACAGGAGCAACAGGTGTTGCAGTGACACAATGGGCTTTCGTGGGTTAACTAGCCCACAGTTCGCCCCGACGTGTTGAATATGCAGCCTCCGATTCCGTTTTCCCGTCTGTTATGCAAACTCCGCCATCGTGGGTTAACCGAAGGTTAAACAACCCACAATTAATCCTTGAATAGTTCTTGGGTTAAGCTTGGGTTGTTTAACCCTCTCTGGCTGGCTTCACACGACGTGCCACAATCCCCTTGATCGGAAATCACGTATTCCGAATGGCAGCTGCACGCGCTGCCGCTCATCCGTGGGTCAATTGACCCGCAATAAGCCCCTGCGTCACGCGCCTGTTTCCCCCGTAGCAGCTTCTGAAGCTTTCCCTTTCCAACCTCTGAGTCCTGGGCCTCCCTAAAGCCTCTTATGCAACGGAGGGGGCCGTGAGGAATGTGGCTGCAGGGGTGGGGTGGGGGGTCAGGCTTTCTGGCCTCCCTGGTCCGGTCCTTTGGACTTCTCTTTCTCGGAGGGGCAGCTGCAAAGTGAGCCGGGGCAAAGGAGCAGAGGAGGAAACGCCTCACCCGGCAGCCACAATGAGACCCCACAAGAGGGGGGGGCCCTCACGCTGCGACGAAGAAGGCCGGGGTGCTTTTGCACAATGGCCCCGCTTCCCCTCTGGGCCCTCTCTTTTTGCCTCTCTCTCTCTCTCGCGTGACATCTGCCTTCTCCCCTCCCCACCCGCAGCATGGCGGCCACCGTGTTTGTGCAGCCGCTGGACCTGGTGAAGAACCGCATGCAACTGAGCGGGGAGGGAGCCAAGACGAAGGAGTACAAGACCAGCTTCCACGCCGTGGGCAGCATTCTCAAGAAGGAGGGCGTCCGAGGCATCTACACGGGGTAGGGCGGCTGGGCCTGAGGAGCACGGGAGTTGCCCTGGGGGGCCCGGGGCGGGGCGGGGCCTGTTACCTGCGGTCTGGGGTGGGGGAGGGGAGGGAAAGGGAGGCCCTGCCTCTGAAACGCAGGAAGCCTTGAAAGTCACCTGGAGTCCAGAAGTGGGTTTGGAAACCGAGCGTGGGGCGACCGGAGGCCTTTTCTCCTAGGGTGGGGGCTGCTGGGCCAAAGTGCTCCTCTCACTGTGAGCAGCATGGTGGGGGCTGCCTCTGTCTCCACCCACCCTGCCCCCCACTTTCTGACAAGATGGGTCTTGAGCTGGGCCCTGGCAGGTTCCGTTCGGAGGCTGAGCTGGGTGGCGTGTGTACGTGTGGCACGGGCTGCCCACGCGGCTGATTGGCGCTGCTCTCTTGGCAGGCTGTCCGCCGGCCTCCTGCGCCAGGCCACCTACACCACCACCCGCCTGGGCATCTACACCATCCTCTTTGAGAAGCTCACGGGGGCCGACGGGACGCCCCCCAACTTCCTCATGAAAGCAGCGATTGGGATGACGGCCGGTGCCGTGGGGGCCTTTGTCGGCACCCCGGCGGAGGTGGCGCTCATCCGGATGACGGCCGACGGCAGGTGGGCACTGCTGCTGCTGCACATGTTGGTGGCCCCGTGGCGTTGCAGGGGGGCGGGGGTGCTGTGCCCAGCCAGAGGCTGCCTGGTGGGGAGGTGGCCTGGAGCCGGGCCAGGAGCGGCCTCTGAAACGCAGGCTGGGGCTGTGGCCCTGCTGCTGGTGGCCCCAGCCCTCTTCCGTGCGCCTTGCTCACGCGCTCTGACTTGCAGGTTGCCTCCGGACCAGAGGAGGGGCTACACAAATGTGTTCAATGCGCTTCTGCGGATCACCCGTGAGGAGGGAGTGCCCACCCTCTGGCGAGTATGTTCCCCTGGGGTTGGTCGGGGAGACCCATTGGCTGAAGCCTGGGGGATGGGGTGGCGGCGGGGTGCTTCCCTGGGAAGGCGCCATCACTCCCCAGGCGAGGCCGTGCTCCCTGTCGGGAGGCCTGAAAGAAGCCCCCCTCACTCGCCTGGCTCACCTGTTCTCTGCTTGTGGAGCTGAGCCGGGCATCTGCCTGCAGCACAGAGCTGCTCCGTGGAGCTTCTGACTTCATGGATCTCTTTCCAAACGGGGCCCGGAGGTGGAGCTCCGTCGTGGTCCCCCCACCAGCCTCTGAAGCCGCCCTCCGCAGAGCACGGTGGCTGTTCCCATCTCCCTGGACCGAGGCAGAGGCCGGCCTGGGCCCAGGTCCTCCGTCGCCGTGTGCCAGTCAGGAGATGTCGGGTGATGCCCGTGGGACGCCCCAGCTGCTCCTTCTGTCTCCTCTCATGGAGCTGGACAGATTTGTGGGTCTGGATTTCCCGGCTGTGGGAAGAAGGGAGCGCCCCTCCCTCCTAGTGTAAGGCTGGACTGTGGGGCAGGGGCGGGGAGTGTAGCGGCCGGCCCTCCGCTGCCCTGGCTGCTCACCCCCCCGCTCTCTTCCGCCTCGCTTGCTCCCATCCCAGGGCTGCGTCCCCACCATGGCCCGAGCGGTGGTTGTCAACGCCGCCCAGCTGGCCTCTTACTCCCAGTCCAAGCAGCTCCTCCTAGACTCAGGTAAGTTGTGCCCCAAGCAGGCTGCTGGGTGCAGAAGGCCAAGGACGCCCGGGGGTCGTCCCCCCCCTCCCCGGCCAGCCAGTCCTCTCAGTCCTTTGGTGGCATCTGGTGCTGCCTCCTCCGCTTCTCTCGTTTCTTACGGGAACGGCGGAGGCCAGGGGCGCTTGCGGTCTCCGGTTGAAGTGCTGGAGCTGCCTCCTGAGCTGCCTTGGGTGTGTGTAGGGGCCGGCCGGGCATCCGATGCCCCCGGGAAGGTGAGGCAGAGGCAGGTGACTCCACCTCCCCTGTGGCTCAGCCCTTGGCCTTGACTCTCTGCTTGGAAGTGGGGGGTGGGGAGACAAAGCAGAAGCCGCTCTCCTTCCTTCCTTCCTTCCTTCCTTCCTTCCTTCCTTCCTTCCTTCTTTTGCATCACCCTCAGGATACTTCCGGGACAACATCTTGTGCCACTTCTGTGCCAGCATGATCAGTGGGTTGGTGACGACGGCGGCTTCCATGCCTGTGGACATTGCCAAGACCAGGTCAGGGCCTGTTGCCCCACAGAGAGCGGGGAGGGGCTCCCTCCAGGCAGGGAATGCGTGGGTGGGTGTGTGGGTGCGTGGAGTGGGTGGGTAGAAGCCCAGCGCTGCTCTTGCGTGTCTGTGTGGCGGCCTCCCCCCTCTAACGGGCCGCCTGTCACCACTTCTGCATTTCCTCAGGATCCAGAACATGCGCATGATTGATGGGAAGCCGGAGTACCGGAACGGGCTGGTGAGTTGCCGTCAGGCGTGGCCGTGGTGCTTGGAGGGGCGGGCGTGGCTGCACTGGCTCCCTGAGCACCAGGCGGCTGGCAGGTCCGCATTCTGTGCGCGTGACACCACCGGAGGCTGGCGAAGGTCAGCTTGGCAGCCTCTCTGCTGAGAAGCCAGCTGGGGCTTCTTGGGACGGGGTGTGTGTATGGGGTGGGGTGCCCTGCCTCTCCTTGCAGCAGCAGCAGCAGCAGCAGCGGAATGGGCCGTGCAGGGAAGCAGCTCCACGTCTTTGTAGAACTCTCTCGGCCCGGCCGCCCCCCCCTCGAATGGCTCCTGGGCCGTGGTCCCCTGAGGGGAGGCGTCCAGCGAGGCCCACGGGCTCCGTCAGGCCCTGGCCATCAGCTGCTCCGGCTCCCTCCTGAGGACTTCAGCTTCCAGGCCAAGGACCCTGGAGGAGGGGTGCTTCACGAAGGGGGGGGTGTTTCTGTGAGGCAAAGCAGCCCCCCTTCTGGGGAGGGAGGGGTGCAGATATTGAGGCTCCGGCTGCACGCCCCTTCCCCCCCCCTGCCCTTCTTGCGGGGCTGGTGTGGGTGTGGCGCCCTCTGGCCAATGCCCAACTGTGGCACGTTGGAGACCGGGAGGAAATGAGCCACCAAGTCCTGTTTGTTCCCCTTGCTTTGCGCTGGACTTTGTCACCCCTGCAAGGGGTGCTGAAGTCCAGGAGCTGCTCAACTTTGTGGAGAACTCCAGGTCTGGAAGTGGGAGCTGGGCCTCAGCTCTCCCTGTTTGTGCGGCTTCCAGCCAGTGCCGCCCCCCCCCCCCCCCTGGCCTCAAGGAGACAAGGCTCCCGGAATTCGTTGCACGCGAGAGCCTCCCACCGCCCTTGTGTAAGGCCGGCTCTCTTCCCCCTGCCCCCAAAGGACTTGGGCGTCCTGACTTTGGGAGCAGGCGGCAGTGAGTTCCTCTGGCTGGGAGGGAGGAGGCAGTGAACTGAGCCGGTCGTGCTTCCCCCGCCTCTCGCTCGTCCGGCCTGAACGCTTCTGCCCGGGGCGTCGCCAGCAGCTGCCTGGCCTCTGACCGCCCGTCTCCCCGCTTGGCTTCCAGGACGTGCTGCTGAAGGTGGTCCGCTACGAGGGCTTCTTCAGCCTGTGGAAGGGCTTCACGCCCTACTACGCCCGCCTGGGGCCCCACACCGTCCTCACTTTCATCTTCCTGGAGCAGATGAACAAGTTCTACCGGAAGTTCTTTCTCAGTGCCTGAGAGGGGAGGGGGGTCCCCAGTGCCTCTCTCGAGTGGCCCGTTACGGGCCAAGGGCAGGGGAAGGGCTCCTCCCTCCCTCCCTCCCTCCCTCCCTTCCTTTGGGGGGTGGGTGTCTGTGAGCACGTGCCCAGGGCGGCCTCCTGCCCCTCCCACGTGGAGCCAATCATGAGGGAGGTGTGACCCTCCCGGTGCGTTGGGGGCTGAGGGCAGGTGGGGGCGACACACACTGTATTTATTGCCGGGAGGGGGGAGTTCTGGGCCGGGGCCCCCGCTGTGAAGCGCCCTTTCTCCAAACCGAACTGCCACCTCTCTGTAGCCCCGCTGGGCAGCAATGGCCCGTCTCCCGCTTTGCTTTCAACTTAGTAAAACCAATCATGGTCTTAAGCTCTTCCTCTGCTGTGGCGTCCTTCTGTTTCGCAGTGTAGCTGGACGGGGTGGGGGACGGGACGGGACGGGACGGGACGGGGGGCAAATCACGGCTTGGGTGGGGGTGGGGTCTTTTTGCTTTGGCCTCCTCTTGGTTGGGGCAGGCGTCGGGCGTCCCCTGCGGTTTGTGGTGGCTGGGAGCTGTGGGAGGATCTCAGGGAAATAGGTGCAGGGGGGGGATGCAAAGTGTCTCCTTCTCCCCCCCCCCAAAAAAAACACCTTTCTTTGTTGGGTAAGAACATCAGAAGAGCCCTGACGCTGGATCCATCTGGCCCAGCATACGGGGGCCCGACCAGACGCCCCGTAGGAAACCCACAAGTAGGACGTGAGTGCAGCACCCTCCTGCCCATGTTCCCCAGCAACTGGAGGTAGCACAGAGCCATCGGGACCAGTTGCCACTGGCAGCCGTCTCTTCCATGGATTTGCCTAAAGCCCCTTTTAAAATGGTTCACATCGGTGGCCTTTGCTACACCTTGTGGAAGCCGGTTCCATATTGTGCCTGTGGGGGCGTACAACGACCCCTCGGGGTTGTAGTGTTATGGCAGAGGGAGGAAAATGCCTCCCGCTCCGCTTTCTCCACGCCAGGCGTGACTTGATGCCCCTCGCTCACCCTTTTCCCAAGCTAGGCCATGCCAGCGGCTGCCCCTTCCTGCCCTTTCCCCAGCTCTTCAAGATCTCTTTCGAGGCGCAGGGCCAGGACTGTACACAGTGGGCGCACCTTCAGTTTGTATAAGGCCAGCGTGACCTTTGCCCTTTTATTCACGGCCGGGGCCTCTGAGCTTCCCTCGGGGGCACCTCATCTGGCCCGTGTGGGAAGCAGGAGGCTGGCCTGGGGGGGGGGGGCGCGGAGGCCTCCAGGCCTGGGGTTCGAGAACACGGCCATTGAAACGGACGCGTCTCCCATCGCTCTCCAGAGCGGGTCAGGCAGTTCGAGTACCAAGCGTGTTCTTCTGGCCCCAATCTTCTCCGCAGCCGTGGCCGAGGCGTGAGAGCGGGAGCCCACAGGGCAGCTGGAGGGGGGGGCACCTGGCAAGGCGGGGCGCATCTTCTGCTGGGCCAGGCGAGGGGGGCGGAAGCACCTGCAGGCACCTCTGCATCGGTCCCTTGACAGAACCGGGGCGGCTTTGTGCAGTTGGCTCGGGGGCACGGCTGGGCTGCAGGCGCTGGGGGCCCGTGCCCCCCCGCCGAGCAGTGGGTGGGTGCTTGGGCAAGTGTCTTTGCTGAATGGGGGGAGCAGCAGCAGCAGCGGCTCTGGTTCCTGCACAGTGAGGGTGTCTGGTGAGCCGGGGTCGGTGGGGGACGACGACGACACAGGAGGCGGCAGCTGCCCCCTACTGCCCTCCCTGGCCAGGGAAGGGGTCTTCCGGCACCGTGTTGAAATGCCCCATGAAGAAGATGGCCAGCGTCCCGATGGTGAAGAGCAGGATGGCCACCCAGAAGCAGAACTTGTCCATCACCTGCCCAATCAGCACCCAGTTCTCCATCTCCTGGGGGGGGGGGAGAGAGAGGGAGGGAGGGTCAGGAGGGGGCGTGGAAGCAACGGGAGGGGAGGAAAGACGAAGGTGGGCCTCCTCCCGGTCCTCTGGACTCACCGCCCCCTCAGCACTTTGGTCCTTGGTGCTCTCGGCGATGAAATTGCAGGCGTCCACGCACTCCTTGATGTCCGGCGCTAAGCTGGCCAAGTTCTTGTACAAGGTGCTGGTCGTGCCCACGTCAAGCCCATCTGGAGGGGGGAGGGGAGAAAAGGAAGGCCGCTAAAAAGGGACAGCCACGCAGGGCCTTCCTCGGAGGACGGGGCCGTCACAGAGAACTTTATTCCAATGGCGGCCTCTAAACAAGGGGCAGCAGTGGAGAGCCCCCAAACCTCGTCGGGGGATCAGGGCGCCCCGCCTGCCCGCCCGCCAATCGCACCTGAGGGTTTTGCCAATGCAAAGCGCCCTTTGCTTCTCTCATCAACCCAGGTGGGGCATAAGCCCAGCTCACGGGGTGGGGGGTGGGGTAGGACGGCCTGGGATTTGAAAGCACATGGCTTTGGGCGAGGGGCCGATCTCCGGGCCTTTGCGGAACCGGGCATCTGTTCTCCGGGACGGAGCAGCACGGAGAGGCAGGACCCGATCCCACCTTCCCCAGGATGCAGGGGGCAGCGCAAGGCAGCCGAAGGGCCTGGGCCGCTTCTCTGCTGGAACAACAGCTGCCGTCTGCGCTCTCGCGGAGCTTCTGCAGGAAATGGAGCCACTGAGAGACCAGAAACACCGGAGAACCTGGTGCCTCCCAAGGCTTGCTGGTCACGAGCAATGGGATTTGTAGTCCAAGCCACTTGCCGGATGCCTGGATCAGTGCATCGCCAAGAGCCCCCCTCCTCCCTGGAAGGCCCTGGGCTCCCGCCCTGCCCCGCCCCCTCCTCCTCCTCCTCCTCACAGGCCGCGCTGAAGCCGGGGCCCCTGCGCAGGCCGTGCCGCTGCCCTTGGCGCTCAAAGAGCAGTTCGCTCCGGGGCTTCTTGAGGATGTACTCTTCTGCCTTGAGCATGATGCCGAAGGAGCTGCGTCGGCGGGGGCGGGGGGCGTCCCAGGGGTCTTCACCGGCCGGTTCTAAGTGGGAGCCCAGGTACCGAGGGAGGACCTCCAAGAACATCTGGGGGGCGAGCAAGAGCGAGGGGCGCCACGTCACGGAGGGTGGGAGGGGATCCGGAGTCCACAACGGTTCAAGGCAGCCCCCCCCCTCCTCCTCCTCCGGTTCTCCATCCCTATCTCCATCACCTCCAGATCAAAGCCTGCCTGTCTTTCTATGTAAATGAGATTCACGCAGGCTGACATTTCAAATAAATCTCAAATATTAAACAGAACAAAAAGTATAATTGATAAAACGGGGGGGGGGCAAATTCAGCTCTCCGAGGTCCCCCCAATGGCCACGCCCCCTCCCTCCCCCCCCCGACCCCAATGGCGTGTCGCTTTCCTGGCTTTCGTGCCGTGTTCGCCCCGTTCTAAAAGGCTGCAGCGCCTCCACGAAGGCTCAGCGATGGGCACAAAGGGTGTCCAGCTGAAATATTTGGGTGGGTGGGTGGGCGGGTGTGTTTTTGGCCCCACCTCTTTTCCTTTGTGCCCCCCCTCCGAGCACCACCCTTCCCCCCATCCCCCAAGAGTGTCTTTGCAATTGAATCTGTCTCTTGGGCTTCCCCCCATCCCGGCCACCTCTGATATAAAACACCCAAAGAGATCACAGGATGCTTTTGTGAAAAGTGGGGCCAGAGTGGCTCCCAAGCCAACGAGAGGGGAGCCAACACCAACAGGGCCAGGCCTTGGGACATGCTAGACCTCATGCTAGACCCCATCAGAAGAGCCCTGAGATGAGATCAGACCAAGGGTCCATCTAGTTCACACAGGGGCCAACCAGCTGTCAACCAGGGACCCACAACGCAGGACACGGTGCAACTGCACCCTCCCACCCATGTTCCCCAGCAGCTGGTGCACACGGGCCAATGGCCTCAGACACTGGAGGCAGCACACAACCCTCAGGGCTAGTAGCCATGCATAGCCTTCACCTCCTCGAGGCATTTCTCCAAATGGGTGGCCCTCACCACATCTTGTGGTAGCGAGTTCCCTAGTTGAACTCTGCGCTGTGTGAAGAAGTCCTTCCTTTTATCTGCCCTGGATCTCCCACCAATCCGCTTCATGGGATCATGACCCCAGGGGCTTCTACTATTATGGGAGAGGGAGAACAATGTCCCCCTGCCCACTTCACAGCAGAGGCAGGCAATCGGTGGCCCTCCGGGAGTTGTGGCCTACAATTCCCATGATCCCCTCACCACTGACTATCCTAACTAGGGCTGATGGGACCATGAGGATTGCCCGCCCACCTGCCCACCCACCCTGGAAGATCTTTGCGGATGGGCAGGCTAGTATGGCCAGTGGCCCTGAGGGCAGCCATTCCTTTGGTTGCCCTGGGCACTTCAGGCAGGGTGAGAAAGAGTTCGGTGTAACTCAGAAGACTGCTCACTGACATGTCTTTGCGCAATCCTGAGCATTTAAAAATTTGGGACGAGAAGGTGACCTTTAATTGTATTGCTTGAACAGGTGAAGCAACAAGATTTTGTGCAGACTTCCCCCACCCGGTGCCCTCCAGAGGTGCTGGACTACAACTCCCAGAATCCCCCATCCAGCAGGGCCAGTGGTGGGGGTTGTAGTCCAACACCTCTGGAAGGCACGAGGTTGGAGAAGGCCTCTCCCCACATTTAAACACGAAGCCTGCAGAAGGGGCCCCCACCCCCGCTTGCGTTTGGGGCAAGTGTCGTGTGGGTGCCGCAGTGGCCCTTGGCCTCCTTGGATGGGGGGGGGACGGAAGCCCCCGCTGCGCCCCTCCCCCCCGACTCCTCACATGCTTGAGGCGCTCCGACATGGCGTGGGTGCTGGGGCTGCGGAGGGACACGTTGAGGACGATGACGCAGTTCGTGACGATCAGGGTGGCCACCACCATGACGAAGAGCAGGTACCTGCCGTGGGGAAGGAAAGGGTGGAGGGCCCGGGCCGCTGCGAGCCATGCCCCCCCCCGTGAGCCCAGGGCCCTGGTCCTGGCCCCCTCCCCTGCATCAAAGCCACGGGGTCCTCCGCTGGCTCCTGGGCAGTCCTCCAGCCTCTCCATCACACGATTCCAGGGGAGCAGAAACTCAGGGCTGGGAGTGGGGGGGATCTGGCCCTCCTGGGGCTCCACAGGTGGCCACGCCCCCTCCTCTGGCCCCACCCCTTCTCCAAGTGTTGGGTGGCCCCCCTGCTTTGTACAGTTCCCCCCCTCCCTGCACCCCATTCTGAAAGGTCAAAACGCCTCTCTGAAGGCCCCCAGTTCCTGGCAGGAAGGACGGGCAGGTCTGGCCCCGCCCTCTTGCCATTGGTCCCGCCCCCCACTGCGGCCCCCGAAGCGCAATGCGGCCCTTGGGCCGGAAGAGGCTCCGCCCCTCCACTCCCCCCTTACAGAGCCCCCCTGCGTCCAGCCCCACACGCCCTCCGGGCGACCCAGAGGTGCGGCTGGCTGAGCCCCGCTAGCCCGGCCCAGCCACTCACTTGCCGATGAGGGGGATGCTGAGCGAGGTCTCCGGCACCTTCTGCGCGATGAGGAACAAGAAGACGGTCTGCGCCAGCAGCACCGAGATGCTCACGGTGCACTTCTGCCCTCCCGCTGCCGGCAGAAGCAGGGCTGAGCGCCGGCCTCACGCGGCCCCCGGGGCCTCCGCGCACACCCTTGCCAGGCGGGCGGCCCTTGGAGGCGCCCCATTCGATCACACCCCGCCCCCGCCATGCTACCCCCTCCGTGCCGCCCCATTTGGCCGTGTGCCGGGTCCCTCCTGCCCCAGGGGCCGCCCCCGGCCCCCCCTGCAACCCCACTCCTGCCCCAGGCGGAGGAGGCGGCGGCGGAGGCTCACCCTGGGCCGGCAGGAAGTAGACGAGCACTACCAAGGAGGAGATGAGCACGCAGGGGACGATGATGTTGATGACGTAGAAGAGGGGCTTGCGCTGGATGATGAGGAAGTAGTGCATCTCGGAGAAGCCGGGGGCCTCCGGCCCGGACAGCGGCGCCAGGACCTTGCGGGCCGGACGGTGCTCGATGGCCCACTCACCGTTCTCTGGGCGGGGGGCAGAGGAAGCCTGGCCGTCGCTCGGCATTTGAGGCTGTGGGGGGCAGCTCCCAGGGCTGGCCGTGGAAGGCCCGACAGGGCCGGGCGGGGGACTCCGGGGAGGCCCAGCCGGTGAGGGCCCAGCAGTCTGCTGCTGCTGCCGCTGCTCCTGCAGGGGAGGCCCTCCGGGAAGGAGCACGAGCGCCACCCCCCCACGGCCCGGGTCTAGCTGCCCCTTCTAAGTTTAGGCGGGTGGCGGGGGCAGCCGCCGCCCCCTGAGGCACCCCCCTGCCCCAGCCTCAGACGTCCCCTACCTGTGAAGGCCGCGGGGTCGATCATGATGTCCTTGACCGGCTCCCCGGTGTCATCATCGGGGCCAAACTCCAGCACCACCTCCTTGGCGCTGTACGTCTGGGACCTGGGGGAGACCCGGGGCAGCGCCAATTCGCCATGGGGCCAGGAGCCAAACGGGGCAGGGTGGGTGGGGCAACGGCTGAGGGCCACCAGGTGGTCAGATCGGGAGCCGGGTCAGGGGCCCACGTGGCCCAGCAGGGCCGGCACAGACTGGCAGCCGTGGCCCTCTCAGAGTGCTGCCAGCTGGGGGCCTCCTGCAGGCAAAGGGGGCCACTGTCACTAAGCCAGGGCCCCCCTCCCGTTTGGGTTTGGGGGGAGCCAGTGACATTTAGAAAGGAGGCCCAGGGGGCTCAGTGTTCCCCTGCCCCCCAGGGAGGGGGAGCCCACGGCCAGCCCCGGAACCTCACCGGAAGACGAGGGAGCAGTTCTGCCAGTCAAAGGGGAAGAAGGTGACCTCGATGGAGCAGGTGCTGAGGTAGATGGCCGGGGGAAGCCAAAACACGGACCCCCCCGGGGAGATGAGGACGTTGCAGGAGTAGGCCACACCAAAGTTCCCGTCAATGCTGTGGGGGCGAGAAAGCAGGCAAGCGCCGTGGGACGGCACCCTGGGGCCCAGGAAGAGGCACCGGACCAGACCAGCCAGCATCTGGGCAGGCGGGCACCCTGGGAGCTCTGGACCAGCTCCAGGGCCTGCCCCCCCCCACTCACTCACTTGTTCTCCAGGACGATGTCCGGCAGCCACACCCGGTCGGCCGGCACACGAAGGGTCCCGATTCCACCATAGTCTTCACTTCTGTAGTCCAACCGGTAGTCCTTCCATTGCTAGGTCCACAGAGCGGGGGGGTGGGGGGGAGGAGGAAGGAGGGGAGGGGGGTCAGACCCGGGAGGAGGGGGCCATGCAACCAGCCTCCCCGCAGAGAGAGGCAGCCCCTCTGCCCATCCCTGGGGCTCCAGGGCTTGGGGGCAGAACTCCAACCCCGGGGCTGGGCTGGGCCGGGGGCCAGAGCTTCAAGGAGGAGGAGGAGGGGGCCATCTCAGGGAGGCGTCACCCCACTGAGCAGGGAGCCCCACGAGGTCAGGCTGGCAAACGGGCCCTGTGCTCCTGCAGAGCGCCCGAGGGAGGGGCAGGGGCATCCTGGCCGGTGCACAGCTTGAGCCCGGCAGCGGCACGGCTGGTACTTACTTGCGTGATCCAGACGTTGGTGGTCAAGGTCTCGTCTTTCTCGTTCTGCAAAGGCAAGAGCGCAGCTGGTGTCGGGCTCCAGCCAGGAGGTGCCTGTGGCTCCTCTCAGGGCCCTCCGGGAGCACGGAGGTCCAGGGAACGTGCCCCCCCGGATCGGCCCGCCACAGCGCCCCGCTGGCCCTGGGCAGAGGCAGTGACTGGGAGGGGAGACGGGGGACGGGGCGGACTTCACCTTACCAGCGAGATGAGGTTGGTGAGGGTGAGCTTTACGGACACCTCCACCGCATCCTCCACGTGGCGCACGGGCCGCACCGTCTTGTCGTAGTTGGTGAAAAGGGTGTTGAAGAGGCGGGTCTCTTCATTGGCCTCCAGGAGCCCTGGTGGGGTGGGTGGGGGACAAAAGCCCACCCATCAGTCCCAGGAGGGCAAGAACTGGACCGCAGCCACCGCCCCCAGCTCACAGCCCCTGCTAGATCCAGCGCCCACCCACCAAAACCCTTCCCCCAAAGTCAATCTCCGCTCCCCCCCTGAAGACACCTGGCGCTCGTCTCCCCCACAGGGATGCCCCCCCCAGTCCTTTCTTCTTACGGAGAAGCCCCCAGCAGAGAAGAGTCCCTAGGCAGAGTCTTCGCCCCATGGCTGCTCTGGGCTCATCTGCAGACGCCACAGAGACTTTTGAGGGGGGGGGGGCAGAAGGAGGTTATTTTGAAGTCACTTCTGGCTTGTGTGGGGTGGGGTGGGGAACAGGATATCTCCCACACACATCCCAGAGGTGTTTGCTTTCAAAGCCTCCTCTTCCCCCCCCCCCCACCCCAGGACCCACATCCTGCACCTGTTGACAGATTATCTGGATGCCTGAGAGACTTTCGTGGGGAAGGGAAGCCGTCTCCAGGCCAGGGAAGGGGGCAGTGGGAAAGGGACCTGCCTGCCTGCCCCCGTCCGCGCCAGCTCAGCCCCAAACACCCTCAATTGCTTGGGAGGAAAGGGGGTGGGGCACTGCCCCCCCCCCCGCTTGCTAGACCCTAGCCCAGAAGTTCTCAAGCAGGGTTGGAGCAGAGGCGTCGCCTGCAGGGCAGGATCGGTCCCTCACAGCTCCGGTTCAAAACGGACCCAGGAGCAGGAGATGGAAAGACGCCTGTGTGTGTGTGTGTGCGTGAGCCTCCGGGTGATGGCGCCCACGAAGGCAGGCAGGCAGGCAGGGCCCTCTCTGCTGGAGACCCCTCCCATCCAGGCCAGCCCAGCCCCTCGCCCGTCTCTGGCCCCACCGCCAAAGGAACGGCACGGTCAGAGGGCTTAGAGGCACCCGCCGTGGTCGTCTCCCCCCCCCCCCGCTCTCCAGGCTCATAAAGGACCAGTCCGACTGGGTGGAGGGAGGGAGGGAGGCTGGGGGGGCTGCTGGCCAGCGGACTCTCTGGGCTCTTCCCCCACCTGCTACGGGGCGCAAGAAGTTCCCCCGCTCCGCCCGTGCCGTGTGGAAGACCGCTTCCTCCGTCCACGGAATATAGACCTGAATGCCCCAAGGTCAACTTTGGGCACCCCCCCATCAGCTACACCTCCATGACTGGGGGACCCTCACCCTTTCCAGAGAAATGAAACCTTCCTGCAATCAAAAAGGTTGTGTTTTCGTGCAACAACACGCACTCAAGCGTGCTGGGCACAGCTGCGTTTCGTGCCGCCTGGCCAACCATAGCCGACATAGCCAACCATAGCTGTGCCCCCCCCCCCCCCGATAAGCTCCTGGCCATTCCAATTCACCCACCCTGACACCTAGGAGAGAGTCCTCCAAGAACCATGTGTGCCCAGCATTTTGCCTGCGTAAAAGACAGCCAAATCCGTGTCCCTGTGCCCAAAGCAGTAAGAAATCATAAGGCCGTGGGGCTGTGCCCCCCAGGATAAGCTCCTGGCCACCCCAAAGCACACACCCACGTTTCCAGGAGGGTGTCTTCTGGAATGTCTGGGTGCTCAGCCCCAGCTGGGCACCCAAACGCTGCCAAGGATGTGTCCAAATAACAAGCAAATCTATGTGCACCCCATAATGAGCTTTGGGTCCCTCTGAATCATACTCGCACACGTCCAGGACCAGGACTTCCATGGGATGATGCTGAGCGGCATTACCCAGCCCTCCAGGCTAAGGGGTTTGGGAGGGGGAGAAGCGCACCCCAGAGAAGCCAAGGAGACCGGCCTGCGTCCCTAGGCACGCCCTGCTTTGACCAGTTCAATTCCCTCCTCTCTCAGAGGACCCAGGAGTCCTGGCTCCAGCACCTACGTGACGGAGGGAAGCCTTGGGAGCCCGCCCACCCGCTGCTTCCTTCCGCCTCTGGCCTCCTCCTCCCCACAGCTCTGTCTGGGACTGACAGATAAAACCGGATACCTTTTCCTGGCTCTAATAATAACCTGCCAATTATTCCTGGCTCCATTTCCTCATCGTGAGGGGCATCACGCTGCCAAGATGGTGGCGGCGAGGCATGACCAAGTTGTAGCTGTTTCTGGGCTGGAGCAGCTGCTTCTACTTCTCCATGAGGACCATGAGAAGGACCGGACTGTGTCCAGATGAAGACCGGGCCCACTTTCTGGGCTGCTGTGGGTCCCAGCTGAGCCAGGAGCGGGGCTTCTGAGAGAGCCAGCTGGCACTCAGGCGGCTCCTCCCAAGGGCTTCAGCCCCTTACAGGGGATAGAGCAGCATTCTACACACTAGGCACTGAAACTGGTTTGAAACCACTTTTAATTGTTGTCACTTCCACACACACCCCTCAAAAAACCCTGGGTAGGGCGGATTTGGAAGTGCGCTGAAAAGGGAGGGAGGGAGGGTGGAGCCACGGAAACCACGCAGTGAGCAGGAGACGAGGTCTGAGTGCGAGTTGTCTGCAAATGTGCAAACGGTGAGCGTAACCAGGAGGAGCAGGGCAGCGAGGTAAGGCCTGAGGCGCGTGGGAGAGCGGGGGCGCTGGCAGAAGGCGTGCCCTGCAAGGGGGGATTTTGTTCTGACCAGCTGGTGTCCCCAACCTGTGGCTAGCAGCCCCTCAAGGCACAAAAATTGCAGGCAGCCATGTTGGCCCACTAGAACAAGAAGAAAGAAATATCCAGCAGTAACTGCCAGGCCACAAAAAAGTAGTGAGGAAGCTTTCAAATTTGTCAGAATTCTCCAACAGGCTGGACAATAAAGAAAAGAAAAAAAGCTAGGGGCAAAGAGGGAAAAAAAGCTATGAGGTCTGGTGGGAAAAGGCTCTGGGAGATGGCGTGGGAGGGGCATTACGTGGACAGGAATTTAGTGGCTAAAAAGCTGGAAAGGATCCCTTTGAAAATATAAATGCCAGCAGGAACTCAGACCTTGCAAGTCCCCTGGTAAAGAAGAGCGGCAAAGGGAAGGAAAACCGAGTGATCATTCAATTAGGAAAGCCGGCAGTTAATTTGAGGTAGTGCACAAAGTGTGAACTTAAAAGAAGCCGAAGTGGGTTATCCTGCCCAGGGGCTGAGCTCCCTCTTCTTCAGGCTTCACAAACTTGGGGGGGGGGGGGCTTTTTCCAGCCAGCGTGCAGTTCTCCTCCTCGCTTGTCCCCTTTCTGGGCGTTGTCCTGAAGAAGAGCTCTGTGCCACCGGGAACCTGATAGCTCGTACTTTGGCATAAGCTTTTGTGGACGTGCTCCACTTCATCAGCTGCATCAGTGGGCAGCGTTCACGAAAGCTTGTGCCAGAATAAAAAATGTGTTCGCTTTTAAGGGTCGATTCTTTTTCAGAAGTACATGTCTTTCTATATGCCTACTGATTTTGTCTTTCATAATGCTTTCAACCAATTTACCTGGAATAGATGTCAAACTAACAGGCCTATAATTTCCCAGATCCCCCCTGGATCCCTTTTTTTTTTTAAAAAAAATGGTGTTACACTGGCCATTTTCCAGTCCTCTGGTACATAGGCTGAGCTTAGGGACATGTTGCACATTTTATTTATTTATTTGGAGTATTAGAAGATCCATTTTCATCAGCAGTCTGGTTCCATTTTGGTTAAAGTGCAGCTTGTCCCTCTTGTACAGGCCTGGCTTATCCCAAAATGTTCCCCTGTGCCTAACAAATCTGAATCGCTCCTCCCTGCCCCACCGTCTCATCCACGCATTGAGACTGCTCAGCTGTGCCTGTCTAGCTGGCCCTGCGCGTGAAACTGGCAGCATTTCAGAGAAACCCACCTTGGCGGTCCTGGATTACAACCTCCTGCCTAGCTTTGGCTTCCAGGACCTCACGACTACATATCCTCACATCGTTGCTACCAACATGGACCACGGCAATTGACTCCACAGCAATTCACCATGCGGTCTATACGCCCGTCACAAACCCAGCTGCCTATGTGTCTAATGATCGACTCTCCCACTACCACGAGCTCCCCTCCCTCTGGAGGCACATGCTGGGTGCAAGAGGATATTTGCTCTGCCTCTGAGGAATGAGTCCCTTCTAAGGGCTCATGTCCCTCTTCCTTGGGACGATGCCCTCCTTCCTTCCTCGAGGCCCTCATTCTCCGTGACTGCAGGGAGCTGTCACCGGTGGAGTGGGACGCTGCTGTTAAGGTCCCTGGAGGTCTCATCTAGCAACCCCTCTGCCTCTTTTAGCTTCTCCAGGTCAGAAACCTTGGCGTCAAGGGAACAAACTTGTTCCCGGAGATCCAGGAGCTCATTTCACCGAACACACGCCTAAGGCAATGGAACCAGTTCCCTACTCTCCCACACTCGAGGCCTTCAAGAGGCAGCTGGACAACCACCTGTCAGGGATGCTGTAGGGTGGATTCCTGCACGGAGCAGGGGGTTGGACTCGATGGCCTTGTCGGCCCCTTCCAGCTCTGCTATTCTAGGATTCTATGACTTCTGTCCAGCCGGCAGATAGTTGTACATGCGGCACTCAGTGCAATACACTGGGAAGCCCCCACAGCCTTGCTGGCTTTCTGCATTCATAACTGTTTTTTTTTTAAATATTTTAATTATTTCTGTTATAGGGCTTGTTTACGAGGAGTTTGTCACTGGGAGAAGGTAGAGAGTTTATTTAGAGCTTAGTGTCTGCTTGTTTTTAATTTAAAGTTACTGACTGTGAGTGGGGAAGGGAATTCTTCGCTCTGCCCTAGTCACCTCACCCTGATGCTAAACTCGCTGCAGTGAATCTGATTGGAGGACCTTGTTTGAAAAGCAAGGCGATCTGGGAGCGAACCCCTGACCAGCAGTAGCTCCCAGGGGCTGGGGATGGGGGCCCCAGACTTCCCAACTGCACCAAGGTCAGAATGACCCCCAACGGCACAGGTTGGCAGGATGGGCTGTCCGGCTTAGGGTCGTAACATTGGCACCACGACTGAGGGGCCTGTAATGCGCATATCTAGGTACACCGGAAGCTCCTTTTGCATTCATTGTATTGTAATGCAAGGATTTTTCAGAATTGCAATCTGATTCCGAGGGCCTGCCCTACTGGGAAGGTGCAAAGGAAGGAAGGAAGGAGAGGAAAGGCAGAGGCCTTTAGAGGAAGCCCTCTGAAGTGAAAAACCCAGCCCTTTTCCCCCAGACGCGGTGGGGGCTTAGCAGGAGCTCTCCAGGAGGAAGAAAATGCAGCCTGCAGGTGCTCAGACACACCGTTCTCCTTCTTCCTTCACTTGTTCCAGGTGGGAAACTCCCCAGTTGAAACGCTACCCAGGCTGAGCACCCTCTAAGTAGCCTCTGCCCGACTGCCTGCCGAGGACCAGACGTCTCTCTCTCTCTCTGCCTGCTTTCCCCTCCTGAAGGAGATGCTGCCGTGTCCCGTGGGCCCCCCTCTGCTCATCGCCCTCCTGACCTTCTCGGCGGTGGCAGCCGCAGCCACGGATCCCCCAGAGCTCTGTGAACAGGAGATGAACAAGATCAAGGACCTGCTCCAGGTGAGCTGCGTGGCGAAGGGGCTGACCAGCATCCCTCCCGGGCTGCCCAAAGACACCGGTATTCTGCTACTGAGCTCCAACCGCCTGGCCCAGGTCTCCATGGCCTCCTTCCATCACCTGACACAGCTGAGGGAGCTGGACCTGTCGAACAACAGCCTGGCGGCCCTGGAGACCAAGGGGGCCCCTCTGCCTGGCCTCCAGCTGCTGCTGCTGTCCCACAACGCCCTCCAGCGCCTGCCCGCCTTGCAGGGCTTGCCCGACGTGACGCGCCTGGCCCTGGGCCACAACGCCATCTCCCAGCTGCCCCAGGGAGGCTTCCGGGGCCTGGGGCATCTGCTGGACCTGGAGCTCCAAGGCAACCGTCTCCAGCACCTGCCTCCGGGAGCCTTCGAGGGCTTGGACAGCCTGAAGGACCTGGACTTGTCGGATAACAGCCTGGAGTCGCTGCCCGGGGAGCTGCTGGCCGGGCTGAGCGTGCTGGAGATCCTGCGGCTGGAGAGGAACCGGCTGAAGAACGTGCCGGACGGCTTCTTCCCGGAGAAAAAGATTTTCGCCTACGTCTACCTGGTCGGGAACCCCTGGGTCTGCGACTGCCGGCTGGCGTACCTGCGGGACTGGATCCTGGAAAATGAGTTCAGCGTGTACACGCGCACCCCTGTCTGGGAGAGGGGCCTTTTGAAAGAGACCACGGAGAACGAACCCGAGAGTGTCACGTGTGTGGCCCCCGCCGGAGAGAAGGGAAAACCCGTCATGCACTTCAAGGCTGCCTGCGGGGACGTGGCCATAGATGGGGGGGAGGAGGAGGAGGAGGAGGAGGAGGCTGCCACGCTGAAGCCCCCCAGCGCCACCCTGCAGGCTTCATCCGCCCCTCCTGCTGTCCTCACTGCCCGCGCTCTGAGCATGCTGGCAGCCACCACACCCACCGCAGCTGCCACCACCGCCCCCCCCCACCGCAGCTGCCGCCCCCCCCCACAGCTGCCACCCCCACCGCAGCTGCCACCCCCCGCCACCCCCACCGCAGCTGCCGCCCCCACCACCGCAGCTGCCGCCCCCACCGCAGCTGCCACCCCCACCGCAGCTGCCACCCCCACCGCAGCTGCCACCCCCACCGCAGCTGCTGCCACCCCCACCGCAGCTGCCACCCCCACCGCAGCCTCCCCCACCACAGCTGCCGCCCCCACCGCAGCCACCCCCACCGCCACCGCAGCCACTGAGCGCCCAAGCGCTGCAGAACCGCCCCACACAACACCTGCCCTTCCCCCCCCCACCTCACTGACCCCCAGCACCCCCACCGCCGGCCAGCCAGCAGCTCCCGCAAAGACGCTGGCATGGCTCCTCCCAGCCAGGCAGGCCACCGAGAGCCCCTTCATTACGGCCCGGCCCACCACAACGCCCCAAACCACCCCCCGCCCAGCTGGGATGACCACCCCTCCTGCCAGCACCTCGTCCCTCCCCCCACCCAGCCCTCCGTCCCCGGTCCCCCCCTGCCCACCCCCCGAGCCCTCCGTCCGCTGCTCGTGCCCTGTGCTGCTGCCGCCGCCAGCCAGGGCGCTGGGGAGAGACCCTCCCCCGCGCCCGTTTCCAGCGACCTGGGCGGGCTGGCTGGCGGGCCGCTGCTGCGCCCTGCGCCTGGCCCTGTACCTGGCCTGCCTGGGGCTCATGGTGCTGCTAACCCTGGCTGCGCTATGCTGGCTGGCGTGGAACTACCTGAGCTGGTACCGCCCAGCTCTGCAGAGGCCCCCGGGGCCCCGTCTGGTCAGGGCCCAGCAGCCGACGGAGGCCACGCCCAGAGGGGGGCAGCTCAGGGGCAGCGAAGCGTCCCGGCCCCGGACCTACCGTGTCTGCAAGACGTTCACGATGGCCCCTTCCCACCACGTCACCTGGCTCCTCATCAGCCTGCCGGGGCCTGCAAAGCCGTGGCCCCTGGGGGGCAGGCAGGGCCAGGTCTCTTCATACAGCTTGGATCGGGGGAGGGATGCCATCGGGGCCGTGCGGGTGAAGTATGCCACCTCCTCTTTGTAGAGGCCCAGAGATCCCACATTTGTGGGTGGGGGGGGGGGGACAGCACTGGTGGGCAACCCTATGCCCTCCAGATGTCATTGGGCTACAGTTCCCATCATCCCTTACTGGCTGTGCCGGCTGGGACTGATGGCCCTCGTGAGCCCAACACCATCTGGAGGGCCACCTGATTCCCACCCCTGCACGATGAGTTAGCACAGAGGCTGGGAGCCCAAAGGCCCAGGAGAGGGGCTGGAGCGGGCCTTGATGCCTCCCTCGGGGGATCCCGGCCAGTGTCCGCGTCTCGACAGTCTGGCCCGATAAGATGCTTTTGAATGAACTCAAGAGGGGTACGTGGGTGTGTCAAAAACTGATGCCCCCTGGAGAATTAACCAGGCCGCGGAGGTGTGGCAGAGCCATGCCCAGAAGAAAAGGAAGTGGCTGCAGTAGTGGGCGTTCCCACAGGGCCCAGCTCCTTCATTCTGGGCCTGAGGCAGAGAGTTCCACCGGTTAACACAGGAACGGGGTTCGTTGGTTGATCCTTTCCTTTTGTATCCAGGCTCCAAAGTGCCGCGTGCCCCCGGGTTCTGCGCTGAGGCCTGAAGCTGGCTGGGTAGCCCTCCCTCCCCGGCCACCCCAGGGCCCCCTCCTTCCCATGCCGCTTTGCTTCCTCACCTCCCCCCCAAAAGCTGACAGCTTAACGTCTCGTTGACTCTGTTGCTGCGCTGCGGGGATCCCTGCACACCATGGGAAACCAGCCAGCCACGCTGCCCCTGCCAGCCTCACCAAAGCGGAGCGAGGGGCCTGGGTGCCGCCACGCTTTGACTCGATAGATCCCACACGCCTCCGCCCCCAAGGTGAAGGCGGAAGCCGTCAGCTCCCCTGCCGGAATCGCGCCACTTCCAGACGTCATGTGTGAATCTTCACCATCTTCTACCGAGCACAGCCACCGCCGCCGCCTTTTGGATCCGAGAACACGCGGCCCCCACCCCGAAGGGCACCGCAGCCACAGCTGCCCGTGGCGAGGGGAGCAGAGGGTCCAGGGGAGCCTCCTCGTGGCCAGGAGAGCTCCCTTCTTGGCCCTGACCGGAGCGTGCCTGGGCACAGCGGCAGCCCCAGGAGAGCTGCCTGCCTGGGCGGGCGGGCGGAGGCCGAGGTGGTCAGGTGGGCTGGAAGCTTCATGCCTTTGAGCCACTTTAGCCATGTCAACTTTCTTGGGGGTGCTTTTAACGCTCCACATAAACATTAATTCCCTGAAATAAATTGGATGTTGCTGTGCGAAAGCCCCCCTCCTGTGCCTTGAGCTCATTCACCTGTGGGCGACGCCTGCTAGGCCTGGGGGGGCTGGAGGTTTGCATTAGCAAGTCCGGATTGGGGCGCTCCAAACGCAGGCTGTTCACAGTTTAGATGGCAAAATTGAATTTCTTAAAATGAGGGTGGGGGTTGGGAGAGGCCCGGCCCACATCCTCAGGGGGCCCCACGGCGTGCTCCTGCCTCACGCTTAGGCCGGATGGCTTGCTGGCCTCTCCCCAGTGGCCGGGAGTGGGGCGCTGCTGCCTTCTCCTTCCTACGCCATCCCATGGCCGGACTGCCCTTGCAAGAAGCCTCTGCTCCGCCCTGCACTCCCACGGGGCCTGTGTGTGTGGGGGGGTCTCCCTCTGAGGCACCAGATCTAGCCCCCACCATTGGGCGCTCCTGCTTTTGACGCAGCCCCCCTTCACTCCCCTCGCCCCCCCCCAAACTTCTCTGGCTCACCCTGTCACTGAGCCACAATTGCTTGTGAGGTGGCTCACTTCCAAATCCTCCCCACGGGGCCTTCTCCGGACACCAGGAGGGCCCCCCCCCGGGAGGCAACGCCACATCAAGCACAGCCCCACGGCCATCTGCCCCCCCTCCCACTGAGGACAGCCCCAGCCGACCTTCTTGCTCACGGCAACGAAAAGGAGCGTGGGCCACACCAGCAGCAGTCACGGATTTTGGCTCTTTTATTAACAGATGAAATGCCAAGGCCACCGCTGAGTTTTGGAGGGTGGGGGGCGGGCGGCTCCCTTTTTCCAGCGGAGATGGGCTGGGTGCGGAGGAGGAACATGTACAAATGCAAGCAAATACGCAAGAAGCCCAGTGGCCCAAGGAGGGCTCGCCTCGAGGCCCCCCACCCCCCCCATCTCTTGGCCGGCATCTCCACAGCAGAACCCTAAACCCAGCAAGGAACCAAGGGGCTGGGGGGGGGGGGAACATCGGCCGGGACCTGAGCACAGCCCCCACCGGCAGGCATCCCAGGGCGACTGGGAAACCCTGCTCAGCCCTGGGCTTCCCCCGTCCCCACTCCAGACCCACCGACCCCCCTGATGAGCTGGGCCATTAAAGTGCTTTGTTAGTTCATTACTTGAATCGCCATTACAAAAGAAGGGTAATTAAAGCAAAATATACACAGCTCCCCCCTTGGTGGGGGTAGGAGAGAATCCTGATATACATCCACATATATCCCCATGGCTTGTGGGGGGGGGGGGCGGAGGGGCGGAGTCCCCCCCCCCCCATTCTCAGCCGGTAGAGCTGCAACATGGACCTGACGCGTCGTGTGCGAGAGAGAGAGGAAGGCGGCTGATGCGGGGGGGGGGGCATGAGTGGGTCACATGCTACGCGGGTGTTTCACAAGTCAGCTGCTGGGGGGAGAAAGTGGGGCTGGGGGGGGCACCAGCTGCGCTGCTCAGATCACAGTTTCCAGGAGGCTCTCCAGTGTGTGTAGGGGGGGGGGGGGTTGGGGTGGGAGGAGGGAGAGAGCTGTGCGGGGCAGGGTGGGTGGGAAGGGGGCCCAATCCAGGAGAACAGCCGCGCTCGCTCGCTCCCTCCCTCCTCCTCGAGGGGCAGCCCTCCAGCTGCTGCAGCAGCCCCTTCCCCACAAGCTGCTGGGCGGGAGGGGGGGGACATTCCTCCACCAACTCAAAAAAGGGGATGTGGACTCCCAGCTGTTTTCTTTATTTACATGATTTGGCTTTGATCATCCACTTCCTGGCTGCCCCCTCCAATCCTGCAAGGGCCACAGAAACGCTGCTGCAATCTGGGATTGGGACGGCCGGACGGACACGGGGCTCCTGCCGGCTGCCCTGCAGAGGGAGCGCTGCCGAGATTCCCCCGGGGATGCCTACTCAGGGAGTCCTCCCTCGACCTGCTCCCAGGGAGGCCGGGAGAGTAAGTGTGTGTGTGGGGGGGGGCAGAGGCCTCACCCCCCTGCCTCAAAATGGCGGCAAGGGGAGGCCGAGGTCAGGAATGAACCGCCAAGGCGAAGGTCTCGTGGGCCGCGCTGCTCCGGTTGGTCCGCCGCCTGAGCGCAGTGGGGTTCCGGCCACGCTGCTCCTCCTCCGCCTCATCCCGTTCCTCCTGGTGTGGCGGGGGGTTGGGGGGGGGCTGGATGAGGCCCCTCCCTCACCAGTTCATGATGCAGTTCCTGTTCAGCGTCATGAAGTACACCTGGCTGCTGCCCCCAGAGCGCACCGAGGCAAAGAACACCTGAGGGAGGGAGGGAGGGAGGAGGTTTGACATGCCCAGCGGCTGGGCCCCGATCCCCCAGAAGAATCGCGTGGATCCCGCCACGCATCTAGCGGTTTGCTCTCTTCCCTCGGATCCCAGCTCTTCACACAAGCGGAGCCGGGATCAGGCCTCATGGCCGAGGCAGAGCGGCCTCTCCCACATCGCCCCTGCTGAGCCAGGATTTGCAAGGAGTCCCTAGATTCAGACACGAGGGAGGGGCGCTTGACAGGCACAGGCCCAGGCACAGGCCCAGGCCCTCCCCCATATGAGCCCCAGAGGCAGGGCTGGGACGGCTGGCCCACGCCTGCTCACCACTGGGAACCAGGGGGCGGGGGGGGGGCAGCCCCATGAAGAGCTCAGGAAGGGGCCTTTGGATCTGGGCTCCTTCCCTTCGCCACTGCAGTCTGCTTGGTAGGGTGGGGCGGGGCGGGGCGAGCCCTCCCGGGGGCCCACAGGAGCCCTGACTCAGAAGACCTGGGGGGGGGGGACACACACACGTTCCTGCCAGCTGACCCACCTTGTCGTTGCGCTCACACAGGAACTTCAGCCGCTGGGCCCGCTTGTGCATGAAGACGCCGTCCAGGTGGCCCGTCTCCACCGAGCGGATCTCAATGGCTTTCTCCCCCCAGCCCATGATCTGGTTGGAGCAGATGTACGCTGGGGGGGGACGGGGGGACGGGACAGCCGTGAGCCAGCTGCGCTGGGCCCAGGAATCCCACCCGCTGCCCTCCTTCCCTCCCAGGAGGCCCGGCCCGCAGCCCCTTCCCCACGCCCCCTCCCGGCTCACCTACGGAGGTGGGCATCTCTCCCCACTGCAGCACCACGTCCTTGATGATGCGCCCGTAGGTGTTGACGTAGACGCCCTCGTCCTCGTAGCAAAGCAGCATCTCCATCCCTTCCGTGTTGGGCAGGAAGATGATGGCGTGGGGGGTGATCTGCGACTGGATCTGGGGCAGGGGGGAGGAGGAGGAGGAACGGGGGGGGGCTTACTGAATTGCCCACGTGGACGCGGCCCGCAGCTTGTGGCTCAGCCACGGCGAAGGCTGCTGTCCCCCCCCCCCGGCGCCCCCTGGGCCTGGGACTCACGTGCACGGGGATATAGATGTCGTAGTTGTTCCCTGAGTCCACATCGATGGCGTGGAAGCCGGCGCAGGAGCCGTAGATCACTTTGAGCCGCTGGCCTTCCTCCACGGTCAGCTCCACCAGCAGCGGCCGGTGCGGCAGGTCAGCAAAAGACTAAGAGGCAGCCGGGGGTGAGGCGGGGGCCGACGCGAAGGGCACCGCGGCCTCAGGCTTCGGGGCTCCGTTCGCCTGACCGAGGAGTGCTCAAGACCCCCAGCCGTCCGCCTGGGCAGCGCCCTACGCCCCCCCCCCAGGAAGACCCAGGCGAGTCAGGGCTGGGGAATCCACCCCAGACGCCCCCCCCCCCGGATATTCCAGCCCAACGTTATCTCCTTTCCCCCTACTATGGGGGGGGGGAGGGAGGAGGTTTGCGCTCCCCCTGCCGACTTGCAGGTTTCACTGCACCCCAGAGTGCCCAGAAGCTGCCCACCCCCACCCCCACCCGAGGCTCAGAGCCCTGAATCCCCGCCCCCTCAGCCTCCGAGTACCTTGAAGGCCATGAACTTGTGATAGGGCTTCGGGGCCCAGGCGTACACCTCCACTGAGTTCTTGAGCGCAATAACCAGGAACTTGATCCGCTCGTACTTGACTGTGGGCGAGACGAGGCGGGCCGGAGTCAGACGGGAAAGCGCCGCGGGCCGGAGCCAACGCTTCCCAGCTCAAGGGGCCGGTCCGCTGGGGCCCAGGGAGAGACGAGGCACCTCCCAGGGGCGGCCGCTGCGGAGGCCGAGTATTCCTTGCTCAAAGCCGGATTCCGCGTCTTGCCGGATGACCCGCAACCATTTTGGCAGCCAGCCAGCCAGCCAGCCAGCCAGGGGGGCCGTGGCAGAGGGCCTTCCCGTGGCTTACCCACGCGATAGTGGACGCAGCCCTCCATGTCCCCCACGGTGGTCCAGCCTTGCTTCTTCTCCACTTCAGGGTCGTTGTGCAAAATCTTGTTCCGCAGCCAGGAAAGGTAGTAGACACGGAGTTTGTTTCTCTTCCCTGAGGACGGGAGGGAGAAAGAACGTTATTCACCTGGAGGGGCCGCCGGGGCGGAGGGCGAGGGCAGGAGCCGGACTCAAAAGGAGATGGGGGGGGCATTGGGGGGGGGAGTTGTGCTTGAGTGGCTCCCCGGCCCCTCCAGGCATCGCCCCTGCCTCTGCCTGCTCCACAGCGCTGCCAGGAACACGGGGCCAGGTGGGGAGGGGCAGCCAACGGGGCCAGGCTCCGGGGGCTCAAGGGCCGCTTCTCTCACCAGAGATGGTGGTCAGGAGGTTGAGCCCTTCCAGGACGTCCATCTGCTGAAAGCGCCGGCGGTTGATAAGGCCGTAGACCTTCCCTTGCCCGCTGCGGTCCAGCAACATCAGCCCGTTCTCCGTTCCCACCAGCAAGTTGACCCCTGCAGGCACCGAGACGGGGGGGGGGGGGTTGAGCTGGGCTAGGAGCTGCCCCTCCCTCCTCCCCTTCCCCCCTCCCTCTTTCCGCACCCTCTCGCTCCCCCTCTCTCACCCCACAGGGCAGCACACAGGATCTCCGAGTTGAAGCGCTTCTTGTACTTCCGGATCTCCGGCGTGTCACTGTGGGGCCGCGTGTTGGTGGGGTTCACGTTGACCACCGAGCCTTTCCGGGCTTCGAGCTGCAGCTGCTCCAGCCGCCCCGGGTCAAATGCTGCGGGCGGGGGAGGGGGGGCGTCAGCTGGGGGAGGGGCGCCCAGCCTTTCTGCTCCAGGAGGGCCAGCTCTGCCGCAAGCCTGGCGGGGGGGGGGTGCGCACACACCCCAGCGCCCCACACGACCTGCCGCGGGGTTGAGGGATGGAGCGGGGTCTCAAGACAGGAGCACAAATTAAAAACTGGGCGCAGGCCTGGAGGAAGCCCTTCTGCGGGGTGCAGGTGGGGGTGAGAGCGGCCTCAGGGGGCCCTTGGCAGGAGCAGGGGGCTCAGGAGAGACAAGGGGGCGCCTCGTTTGCACTTTCCTTGCTGTAGGAGTTGGGAATGCTTTTTTGTAAGATGCCACATCTGCACACGTGGCCCCTGATCCCTTCCTCACGTGGGAAGAACCCGCCTCTCTCCCCCCACCCCCACCCCCGCATGGGGCCTCCCCCTCCTCCTCCTCACCAGTGATAGGGATGGTGTCTCCCCCTCCCGGGGAGCTCTGATAGATGCCGAGGTCCACAAACATGGTGAAGGAGCTTTTCCCAGGCGCCTTGACGAGCCCCCGAGACTGGTACTGTCAGAAGCAGGGAGGAAATGCAGCAGGTTAGGGCCCCCCCACCTGGCCGGCCCTTGGAGGAGAAGCCCCGGCACCAGACCACGGTGCTGTCCCGTCCATGTTTAAGAACGGGGGGGGGGCTTCTCCTCCAGCCCTGGGGGTCTCTAGCTAAGTGGCCTCCACTGCCAGAGGCTGCCCCCTTCTTCCAAGTAGCTGAGAGGGTGCTCCCCCTCCCCAGCAACCCACGCCCCCCTTCAAATCCTCACTTGCTAACGTGCAAATCCACCCCCCCATCGGATTTGGGCCCCTAAATCCCAATGAATTCTAACAGGGCTGTAACGGAGCACCCAAAGGCTCTGTTTTCCTGTTGCCCCTGCTGAGGAAGCGCCACGGCCAAGCGAAGGCGTCGGTGGCACAGGGAGACCCAGCGTCCCCCCGCTCTCTTTGCTGAAGCACCCCGCTCTCGCCTCTGCGGTCTCCCCATCTCCCCCCCCCCCGCCCCCGTCTCCCGGGCCCTTCCTCTGAGCTCACATCCGTAGGTGCGTCCTTGGCAGGGGAGGGGGAGCCGTTGCTGCTTTTGGCCTCCGTGGGCGAGTGGCTGGGCTGAACCACGTCGGGCAGGTTGGTGTAGCCGTTGCTGTCGCTGTGCAGGAGGCCACGCTCCTCCTCGGGGGTCTGGAGGAGGAAGAGGAGGAAGAAGAAGGGGGCCACGCTGAGGCAGAGGGAGAGACGCAGCCTCCGGCCCTGTGGGTGGGGGCTTGGGAGCAGGGACCGGGCTCGGGACCCCGGGCAGAGTCCGGGGCCTGGCTGGGCACGTTGAGCGTTTTCCGTTTAAAAAACAACGTCGCCAGCTTCTAGGCCTCCCTGTGGTGGAGGCCCAGGGCCTCAAAATAGGGCTCCCTGCATTTCTCTGCCGTGGGGCCCCATCAGTCCCACCAAAGGAACCCTCGCGATGGCACAGGAGGCTCGAAGGCCTAAACCAGCAGAGCATTTGGGGAGGTTCCGGCGTCACTGTGCCAGAGTGCCCCCTGGGCACAGCTCTCTCTCTGCCACGTCCACAGAGGCCGACCCACCCCAGCCGAGTCCTGAGAGGGGCGGCCCCCTGCATGGAAACCGGGCGGCCCCTTCCTCGGGTTTATCTATCAGGGAAAGGGCCGGTGGCCGAGAAGCCTCCGGGATCCCAAACGCCACTCTGCAGAGATTTAGTGAAACGAGGAGAGCGATAAGAACGTTCTACCGATCGTAGAATGACAGTAAGAAGGGGAACCGCTTCCTTTTATAGTTTCTGTTTGAACAGGTGCCTGCTATTGTAGTTGCGGACAATAAGCTGGTCGTACTCTGCACAATAGTTGAATAAAACAAAACTTCTAAAAAAATCTAAACCAGTGAGTAAGCTAGTGAATAATAAGCCAAAGTCAGGATGGGGCCACGGACACCAAAGCCGTTGGGCCTTGCTGGGACCACGGGCTCAAAGCAGGTGGTTTTACTGGGAGGGGGACGCTCTGCTGCTCCGCTCTGAAGGGTCCAGCTCTTTGGCCAAATTCCAGCCAAAGAAGCATGGAGCAGTCCTGAGGTGGAGAGGTGGGGAAGGGGCTCTCCCAAGCGGACCGTGGGCAGGAGGGGGGGAGGGAGGGGGGAGGGGGGGCCGGCCGGCTCACCCGCTGCACCAACATGGTGCCCTCGCCGTAAGAACTCTCTGAGCCGCCACTGCCGCCACCCGTCAAGTCCTCCACATCGTGCACCACCATCGTGCTCACGGAGTCCGTGTCGCCGTCCCTGGACAAGGGAGGCTGCAGGTCAGGCCACGCGCAGCAGCAGCAGCACCGGAAGAGGCCGCAGAAGGGCCCAGGTGAAGAGCCCGGTGGGACCGGGCCAAGGGGGGTGCCTCCCCTCGCCCAGCCTTCTCTCGCCCCCACGGGAGGCCCACCAGTAGGACGTGAGGACAGCGGCACGCGCCCACCCTCGCTCCCACGCAACTGGCGCACGGAGGCCTCCGAGGCTGGAGGAGCCCACGGGCCGTCGCGTCGGGAGCCACGGACAGCCTCCTCCGCCGGGGCTTTGTCCAGCGCCCCTCTAAAGCCCTCCAAGCCGGGCCTTCTCCAGCCCCCCACAGCATCCTGGGGCAGCGAACCCAACCGTTGAGCTCCGAAGAAGCCCTTCCTGGGATCTTGTCCCGAACCTCCCACCAACCTGTCCTAGGGGAGAAGGACCCCCGGGAGGGGGGGTCCCAGCGTCACGGGAGAGGGAGGAGCAGCCCTGTCCGCTTCTTCCATATCGTGCCTGATTTTGTGTCTCCCCTCGCAGGGGAGCGGCTGGAGCCCATTGGACCTTTTTCTGCCCCTCCCCCGGATCTGTAATCTCCTTTTTGGAACTACAGCGACCAGAACTCTACACGGGACTCCAAGAGGGGCTTCTTTATAAGGACAGTTCGATGTTGGTGATTTCACTTTGGAACGCTTTTCTAGCCAGGTCTAACATGGCATTCACACGCTGGGCCGAGCTGTCCGTGGCGCTGCCCACCCAGACCCCAAGGCCCCCTCCTCCCCTGGCTCAGCCCCCAGGGGAAGCGGGGGCGTCTGGCCCCAGCCGGCAGCGTCGCCTTGCGCTTGCTTGCTGCGTCGAACGGAACGGCGCTCGCCTCGGGGACGCCCACAGCCTGGCGCTCTCTGCAAGCCCTGTTCGCTTTCGCCACCCGAGAGGGCTTGGTGCCCTCCTCCACCTCACCGCTCCCCCACCACTCCGCAGAGGGGGATGTGGGGCGGGGGGAGCAGGTGCAGGGTGCTCGTTTACAGCATGGGACAGTCGCTTCCTGCCGGGGGGGGGGGGTCGCCCAGGCCTGCCCACGAGCCCCGAGCGGATTGGGGCAACGCATGCACCCCACCGCCACCGCCGCCGCTCGACCCACCGAGCCCCCGGGGTGTCCGTGCCAGTCTCAGAGTGCTCTCCCTCGGCCTCCTCTTCCTCCTCCTCTTCCTCCTCGCTGGAGTCCATCTCCTCACTGGAGGAGGAGTAGTCCATGGCCTTCTTGAGGGGCTTGGGGGCCGCCTCCTCCGGCCGCTCCTTCAGCAGCACAAAGTTCTGGGCAGGGAGAGAAAGGGGCTGTGTGGGTGGGGGCCGCCCGTTCAGGCAAGGCCAGGAGAGCAGCAGCACACCGAAAGCAGCACACCACGCCAGCAGCCAGAGCCACGAGAAGGGTTGCCCGGGAGGCCCACGCCGGCACGGAGACCTCAGGACCACAGCACGGCAGGCAGGCAGTTGCCCAGGGCCAGCACCCTCTTCTTCCCCTGGCGGCCCAGGCCTTTCCTCCCACGCCTCCAGAGCCCAGGCTGGAGTCCCGGCCCCTCTCCTGCTTCACCTACTCAGGGGGCCCCTGCTGTCACAGCCCTCAGGAGGGCGGGTGGTGGTCGTGGGGCAGGCTGCGCTGGCTAGGGGGTGGGGTGGGGGATCAAGGCCAGGACCCCTGGGTCCTGAGGGTGTGTGTGCATGTGAAGTCGGCATGCACTGCCTGCTGCTCAGGCACACTGGGGGGGGGGCAGACCTCACCGGCTGCACCCCACTGATGGCACGGGGGGGGGAGGGAGGGAGGGAGGGAGGGAATCAGCTTGTGCTGCCTTCTAGGCCCCGTATCCTTGGGTCACCCTCCCTGCCCTGCAAGCCTCCGCCTGGAAGCCAAAGCTACTGCCCCCCACCAAGAGCTGAAGGGAGAAAGTGCACGGTCAAAGGTGTGCATGTGTGGGGAGGCACGGTTGCAAGCGTCCCTTGGGTGGGTCACGGAGGGGGGGGGGAGGGCGGCATCACCCTCAAGCGAAGGAGCAGCCCAGCGACTCTTAGAGGGCTGCCATGGCAGAGCGGGGAAGAGACACAGGGGGGGGGGGGCAGGCAGACACTGCAAGGGGGGGGGGGAGGGAGGGAGGGAGGGAGGGGCACTAACCTCTCCGATTGCCCGCTTATAGCTCTGAGCCGTGCAGAGGGGAAGAGGGGGGAAAGGAAGGAAGAGAGAAAAGGCAGAACGGTTAAGGCCCCGCTGCCACCAGGCGCCCCACAGCCAGTCACCCGGCCGTTTGCTGCCCGCCCTGGTCAGTAGGGGCCCACGGAGTCCGGAGGGTGGTGCGCCTTCAGAGCAAATTCCTAGTCCTCACTGAGGTGGAGGAAAGAGCGGGGGAGGGGGGCTCCTCCAGGGCCAAAGAGCAGGACCTGGCCAGCCCCAATCAGCCCCCACCCAACGCGGAGTCTTAGGCCCAGATTTTTATCTGAGTCCATGAGAAAAAATGCGGGCAAAAGACCCCCCCACACACACAATTCAATCACAGAGCCCAACTGGACCGTTGAGCCCCAGGGCCGCCCCCTCCACCTACCTCTTCCCTTTCCCCTCTCAGGACTAGCCAGTCTCGGCCAGGCCCCCCCGCCCACAAGCGTGCTGCCCTGCCATGGAGCCCAGTGCCCCTCCCCACACCCCCAGGGCCGCTGTGCAGCGCCCTCCCCCACAACACCACTGTACTCACTGCTGGCCGGCCGGGCCGGGAGCGATGGTCGTCCGCCTTGGGCTTGTTCCCTTGTGGCAGGATGGGGGCACTGTCCAGCTTCAGGGGAGCTGCAGGAGAGGCCAAAGGGGTCAGAGCAGCCCGAGGGGGGAGGCGTCCTGGACACGGACACCCCCCCCACACCCACACCGATAGCCAACATTCCCAGCTTACGGACCTGGTCACGATGCAGAGTTTGCCTGCTCTCTGCAGAGCCCTGAAGCCAATGGGCATCCTGAGCCCTGAATGGCACGACTGGGCGCCCGCTTTGCTCTTCCCAGCTGTCACCGGCCTGCTCCCGCCCAGAGGGGCCGCCTTGGGCTCCCGGCCTCTGCCCAGCCCTCCCTCCCCCACCCCCTCATGGCAGGGGAGCTGGGGCCCACCAGGCGGATTGGTCTCCCTCCTTCTCTACAGTCCACAGAGACCCACCAGCACATCACACGCATTTGCCCAGTGCCCGCAAGAGTCAAGGGGAGGCACGTTGGGGCCAGAGATCCGCGCTCACGGAGGAATTAAGAACATCAAGAGCAGCAGCAGCTGGATCAGGAGAAAAGGCTCCACCTGGTCGCCCCCCCCCCATGGGACGCAGCTGTGAGGAAGGCGGGTTCTATGCAGGGGACCCAAACCCAAGCACCCACTTTCGCCCCGCCCCCCATATAGAAGTCTAGGGTGCAGACACCCTTGGCACAGCATGCAAGGTCACATCTGTCCCATCTGGAAAAGGAAACTATCAGGTTAGAATTGATGACTCAAAGGATCCGGGGGCCGGAGAAAAAACCCTGATGTGGAAATGGGGGGGGGGGGAGATTTCCTTTAGCAAAGCTGAAGGAGCCCTTCCCTCAACACAGAACAGATGCAGGAGATGTGGTGAGGGCCTCCGGCAGAGGGGGCTTCCAAAGGGGGAGGGGGAGTAGACAAAGAGATGAGGGGGGGGAGGGGGGTTCCCAACGGACAGGGCCAGGTGCCACCTCCACCCTCAGGAGCTAAACTCCTCTGAACAGGCAGAGTGACTCGGAGGCAGGATACTGGGCCAGAAGGACTAGCATTGAGCAGGGGGTTGGACTCCATGGCCTTATAGGTCCCTTCCACCTCTGCTATTCTATGATTCTATGACCCATCTTGGTCTCATCCAGCAGCCAGACTTTGCTGAGCCCTCACCGCCTGTATCCCTAGGATGGATGGTGTTGTGCTGGAAACCTGGAGCCCCGGACCGGGATGTCAGTGAAGGCACCTGCGACTGCCAGGGGCGGGCAGGCAGGCAGGCAGGCAGGCAGGCAGGCAGGGAGGGAGCAGCCTCCTTCATCGCACGCACGCACGCACGCACGCACGCACGCACCCCCCCCCCTCACGCAGCAACGGCCCTCACCTCCTCCACGGTTGCGCTCCAGCGAACCTGCTTGGGGTAGGTTGGCGCCCCCTGCTTGCAGCAAGCTGTCTGCGCGCTCCCAGCCGGGGTCACTCCTCCGCAGGTCGGGGTTGCTGTGAGGGGCAGAAGGGAGGCCTGCCTCAGCCTGCGGCCACCAGATCGCCCGGCCGGGCCAAGGCCTCCTGCGCCGCCCCCACCGTGCCCAACTCGGCAACCCGCTCCTCCTTTGCCTGCCAGCAGCCCGACACCACAGCGCCCGTCACCGCACAGAGAGAGAGAGAGAGAGAGCAGGGAGGGAGGTTGGGAGGGAGGCAGGGGGAACCACCGCCGAGAAAGCCGGGCCCTTCCAGAGAGAGCCGCCCCCGCAGCGTCCAAGCGACCGCCAGTGTGGAGCTCCATTACCTACTGGCGTTTGGCCCGGAAGCCAGCGGGTCCCGGGACGGGGTCCGGCCTGCCGCCTGGGGGAGAGCAGGGACTGGCCAAGGAGCGCCCCACTTGGGGCCCCTCTCCAGCCGGCTCTGCATGTGGATATGCCACGCAGACTTGCTACGGGGTCTGTGGAGGGGAGCAGAAGCACGTCAAGGGACTGCCGGGGGGGAGCGCGGGAAGGGATGGGGGCCGTGTCACGGCCAAGCGGCGAACGGTCGCAGCAGGACAAACGTGGGCAGGGGGTGGCCCCTCATCGGTGGCTGCAGGGGGAGCTGGCTAGGCACATTCGGGGACCGATGGGGGACGGACTGTTGCCTCTACGGTCCAGACGGCCTTGGCGTGAGACACCCAACGGACCTTCCTGCAAGGCGGGTGGCAGGGGTTCCAAACCGGCCGCTCCCAGGGAAAGAACCCAGGTGTCCTGGCTCCCACAGCCCGTCCCCTCCGGTGCTCTCGGCTCACCCGGCCGCCCCGACCTTTGCCATCTCTCCCCGCCAAAACATTCAGCTTCCATCTCAGGAACGAGGCCCAGGGACACGGGCAGCTCCCTCCCCCCACGCAAGGCCACAGAAGGGCTGGTTACCTGGCACGGACGGCATGGACCGGCCTGATGCCGCCGCCGACACCGCCGCTCATTGCCCCGCTGGTGTTGAGTGCCGTTGCTATGGAGGACGTCCGCTGGGGAACCTGGAACAGAGCCGTCTCTTGAAGGAGGGGCCAGACGGGCCGGGATCGGGGCCCCCGGGCTCAAGCCCCGCCTTGGCTACAGGCACCCTGGATGGCGCTGGGGGAGCGGATCTCGCCGGACTCCGGTTCTCCTTCAGGAAAAAGGGGGGGGGTTCTCCCTCCCTCCCTCCGCCCCTCCCACGGGTGAATAAGCGGAACACTTTGGCCAGAGAAGCCAGTTGGAGCCCCCCCACCCCGCCAGCCCTGCTACCCACCCTGATGCTGTGCGGTGAAGATGACTCCCTGGCTGGGGAACCATCATGGGGGCAGGCAGGAGAGGAGAGAGCGTGCCTTGCTCCACATAGGCCGCCTTGGGCCAGCGAAGCAGCTAGGGCACGGAGGCAGCACCAGGCCATGGGCCTCACCTGAGCAGCAGAGGCTGCCGTCAGCCTGCACGGGCTGGAATGGCCTCCATGAGTTCCCCCACCCACCCTGTGGGCTAGGGGAGGGGGCACAGGGAGGAATCCCTGGTGGTGCCTCCAATCAGCAATCAAAGAGCACAGCAAAGGGGGGGGGAGCGAAGCGCTGAGAGCTTTGCCTGCCCTGCGTCCACCCCCCATCAAGGGAAGCCACCCGACAGGGGCCCTGGCCGGCCGGAGGAGTGCCCCTCCAGCAGCTGGGATGCAGGTGGGCGTTCCTGACCCCCTGCCAACACATTGGGGGGGGGAGGAGGAACCTTGGCTCTCAGGGGCGGCTTCAGTGCACCCTGGCTCAGTGCACCCAGGTGGCGTGGCCCCGCTCTATGCTGGCATTTGGGCCACGGAGGGTCGGAGCGGCTGTAAATGATGGATTGATTGCTGGCTGGCTGGCAGAGCTCCGTCCCAGGCAGGCAGATGCCCCCGGCTCTGCCCCTGACGGCAGCCCTGGCTAAGAGCACCGGAGGTGTGCTGGGCGGGGGGAAGGGGGACGCTCTGCAGGACAGCAGCCGGAGGCATTCCAGGAAGAGGCACTGCACGGCATGGGACCACGCAGCCTCCGGGGCAGAAAGACCCCCGGCCCACACAGCGCACCTCGAGCCTGCAGAGCGTGGGGCAAATCCCGGCCTGGCCTGGAGCGGCAGGCACCCAATGCCCCGACGGAGACCGCGATGCAGGAAAACACAGGGCGATGCTGCAGCACAGCAGGGCCCGGAGGGCAGAGGAGGGGGGGCTCCATGGGAAAGGGCCTTGGGGAGGCGGCGGCGGTGCTGTGCCCCTGCCTACATACAGCAGGGGATGGGGGCTGCCCTTTCCCGGAGAACCCAGGAGCCCCGGCTCCCCCTGAGAGCCGCCGCCCCCCCTCGCCAGCTGGCTCGCCCGCCCTGCACCCCCCTCCCGCCCCACCGTTACCTTGGGGGGGGGCTCGGGATCCAGTTTGACCCAGGGTCCTCGCTGCTCAGCGGTGGGCCTGGACGGCTGTGGGGCAGGCCCCTCCGAGGTGGGGTCGGAGTTCTGCCGGATCATGCCCGCTCGCGGTGGGGAGGGGGCGGAGGAGGAAGAGGCGGAGTCATGGACAGGGAAAGCGGCCATGTTCTTGCTGGGCTGGTCCTGCAGCGACTGGGAGCGAGGGACGGGGGCAGCGTAGGGTTTGAGCGGGACGCGGTGGGCCAGGTGGCTCTGCGGACGGACGGAGAGGCGGGGGCACAGGCTGAGCGGGGGCCCGACTCCTCCCAGCGGCAGCTTCGCCCTGCCTCGGAATGGTGCCCCCCCCAACCCCCCTGGGCTGCTGGGGAGCGAGGGAAGCATGACCCACCACCACCCACGGGCCTCTGACACGGCTCCCTCGCCACGGGGGTCCTGGGTGCGGCTCACAAGGCCAGAGGGCTGCGAGACGCTCGTGTGGGCCAGGGATTTGGGGGCAGGGGTGGGGTGGGCGTCCTGCAGACGCTTCTTCCAGGGAAGATCCAGCTGCTTGCTAGATCCCAGCAGCCCGCTTCTGGAGAACCCAGGAGTCCTGGTGCCGTAGGAGCCTTTGCATGTCCTCAGCCCCCTATCCGCTGGGCAAGGGTGACCCACTGCCAAGCTCTCTACACACTCCAGGGAGAAAGGGGCCCCGGGGCAACCAATGGGAGAAGCAGCGGTGGCGGCAGCGGCAGCAGTGATGGCAATGAGCGGTTGGGATGACTGGGGTGGAGGAGTGGGGTGAGCGGGCGGCGGGCGGGCGGGCGGGCGGGTGGGCCGGCGGGCCGGCAGGCGGGGAAGCTCCCCCGGGAAGGGCGGCAGAGGCACTCACCTTGTGCTGCCCCTCCTGGGGCTCCACCGGGCGCTGCATGGGCGGGGTCTGCGAGGCGGGGGAAGAGCTGAGCGACACCGACTCCGAGCGGGGCTGGAGGGCGGAGTCCGGCCCCGAGGAGGAGGAGGAGGAGGAGGAGGACGAGGGGGGGGCCCCCAGCTTGGCCTTGGCCACGGGGGAGGCCGAGTTCTGCTTGTTCATGCGCGTCCGCTCTTCCACCTGCCGAGGGAGACGGGGCACAGAGGCCTGAGCACGGGCCGCCCCCCCTTATCCCCTACGGCCCTGCTCCGCGCCGGAGGGAGCCGGGTGCGCCTGCGCCAGAGAGCCGGCCGGAGCCCGTCCCGTCCCACTGCGGCGAGGCCTACCTCACGTGCCCAGGTGGGCTTGTCGGCGGGGTTGGCGCTGCGGTTGTAGTGGTACAAGGGCTGCTTCTGCTTCTCCTGCTGCTGCTGCTGCTGCTGCTTCTGAAGCTGCTGCTGCTGCTGCTGCTGCTGCTGGAGGGACTTCAGGTAGGCGTGCTCTTGCTGGAGCTGCCGCTGGAGCCGCTCCGACTGCCGCTGCTCCTCCAGCTGCTTGCGCTTGTACTCCTGAAACGGGGAGGGGGGGCTGCTAGACCTCCTGCCCGCAAGGCCTCCCCGCCCCATGGTCTGGCGCCTGCCCCCACCGGGCCTCAGCCTTCCCGCCCACCCACCAGCCCGCCCGGCCAGAGCCTCCCCCCAGCGGCGCTCCCTTTACCAAGAGCAGGGCCTGCTCCTGGAGGAGCTGCTGCTGCAGGATCTCTAGCTGCCTCTGCTCCTCCTCTAACTTGTGCCTGATATATTCCTGGAGAGAAGAAGATCAGAGCGGGGAGGCGGAGGGGGGGGGGAGGCGGAGGGGGGGGGGAGGCGGAGGGGGGGAGGCGGAGAGAGGGGGGGAGGCGGAGGAAGAGGGGGCAGCAGGTGAAGGAGGAGCAGCGACACCCGACAGAACTGCCACCCAAAGAGCAGAGAGGGAGGCAGACAGGGCGGAGGGGCCTTCCCACCACCTCACCGGGACAGCAGCACACGGGCACCCGCCCGCCCGCCCCCTGCCCTGGCACAGCCACAGCAAGGAAGGAGGGAGAGAAGGCAGACAGGGTGGCAGGGACAGGACCCCCGCTCCCTGGCCTGTTCCTCCTGGCAAGAGGCCCCCGTGGCCCCAGAGTCCCCTTGCGCCTTTTCGGGGCGAAGGGCCCTGCAGAGCACAGGCCGCCCCGCTCTGGCTTCCAAGAACTCAGCCAGCGCTGCCAAACCGGCCTGAAGGCTGCTGCTGCCTGCACAGGCCGACCCAACGGCCCGGCCGGGACACAGATTCACAGGAGAAAGGAAGGAGCTGCCGGCCAGGGATGGGGGCGTGTGTGTGTGTGGGTGTCTGCCGGCCGGCCGGCCGGCCTCTCACCTGCTCCCGCTCGGCCTGGCGGCGCTCCTCCTCCCGGCGCATCACTTGCATGTCCTCCAGGCGCCGCTGCTGCTCCTTCTCCTGCAGCTTCCGCTGCTCCCGCTCCCGGCGCTGCTGCTGCGTGGGAGGAGACCCAGGGGGGCGGTCAGGGCAGGCCGGGGGCAGGATGCCCGACCCCCCTCCGCCCCAGAGGCCCTCTGGCCCCCGCCTCTCAGGGCCCGGAGGCGGAAGCGGCTGGCGCAGGCAGGGCTCCCCCCGCCCCATAGGGCCCAGAGGCGGAAGTGGCTGGCGCAGGCAGGGCTCCCCCCGCCCCAGAGGCCCTCTGGCCCCCGCCCCACAGGGCCCGGAGGCGGAAGTGGCTGGCGCAGGGAGGGCCCCTGCCGCCCCAGAGGCCCTCTGGCCCCCGCCCCACAGGGCCCGGAGGAGGAAGTGGCTGGCGCAGGGAGGGCCCCTGCCGCCCCAGAGGCCCTCTGGCCCCCGCCCCACAGGGCCCGGAGGCGGAAGTGGCTGGCGCAGGGAGGGCCCCTGCCGCCCCAGAGGCCCTCTGGCCCCCGCCCCACAGGGCCCGGAGGAGGAAGTGGCTGGCGCAGGGAGGGCCCCTGCCGCCCCAGAGGCCCTCTGGCCCCCGCCCCACAGGGCCCGGAGGCGGAAGTGGCTGGCGCAGGGAGGGCCCCTGCCGCCCCAGAGGCCCTCTGGCCCCCGCCCCACAGGGCCCGGAGGAGGAAGTGGCTGGCGCAGGGAGGGCCCCTGCCGCCCCAGAGGCCCTCTGGCCCCCGCCCCACAGGGCCCGGAGGAGGAAGCGGCTGGCGCAGGGAGGGCGCCCCCCGCCCCAGAGGCCCTCTGGCCCCTGCCGCCCGGCTCACCTCTTCCACCCGCCGCCTCTCCTCCTTCTGCTCCTCGATGCGCCGCTGGCGCTGGTGCAGGAGGTGCTTGATGTGGGCCTCGGAGTCGCGGTGCTGGGCCGCCAGCTGCTGCTGCTGCTGCTTCAGGGCCTCCGAGTTGCTCTTGTTCTCCTGCTGCAGGCGGAGGAACTCCCGGCGCAGCGTCGACTCGCCCGGCACGTTCATGATGGAGCTGAGGGGAGGGGCCCAAGAGCAGGGTCTCCGTGGGCGGCCCAAGAGCCCCGTGGCCCTGGGCACGCACGGGCCTCCGGGCTCCCTCCCCCCGCAGCCCGGGGCGGAGCGCTCCCCACGGGCCGCCTGCCGGCAGAGTACTAGCCCAAGGCCGCCCCCAGGGAGGGTGCCGGGATTCTCCCCGCTCCCTTGTGTCAACTGCTGGCCCCAACAACGGACCCCGGAGGGCCAGCGGGTTGCCGTGGGGCGGGGCCGGAGAGCGAGCGAGCGGCCCCTCGCTTCAACCCTGTGCCCGGTACCTGGGCTCCCCTTCCTCGCCCCGCCCATCGTCTTCCTCCTCACTGCCGCTGTATTCGTATTCCGTCTCATCTGCCAGAAGCAACACAAAGTCAGCCCGGTGCCAGCCCCGCCCCGCGAGGAGGCGAGAGCGGAGCCCCGCCCGCCCGCCCGGCCCCCACGCAGGGCCCACGCACCTTTCTCCCCCCTCTTCTTGCGGGTGCGGTCAATGTGGTCCTTCAGCTGGATGCGGACCTGCCGCTCCGTGGGCTGATCCCGGATGAAGGGGAACTTGAGGAGCTGCTCCGTGGGGGGGCGGCTGGTGTAGGCCTTGATCAGGCAGTTGTCGATGAAGTCCATGAACTTCTTGGACCTGTGGGGGGAAGGGAAAGGGGGCCGCACAGGGCCCTCAGCCGGGGACGGAGGGAGGCCCTGGGCCCAAAAGGAGCCCCCCCCCTGGGAAAAGCCCTGCCGCTCCAGCCCGTGGGGAGCACGAAGCAGCCCCTCTTCACGCCTCTCACAAGCCCGGTCCGTCACAGAAACAGGCCGCCCTCCCGGGCCAAAATCGGAGACATTTTAGTTCTGAGTCAGACTTTGAGTGGCCAGCATGGATAGGGTTAATGCTCAGGTTAGGGTGACGGAGGCCCGGCTCTCTAGGGAGAACGGGGCCATGGAAGAGCCTAGCAGGGACTCTCCGCCCATGCGGACGCGAGGCCTGAAGAGCAGCGTTCCAGGCCTGAGGCGGGTGCGGGGCTCAGGAACACGGGCTGTGGTGGAACGGCCTTGGAGGGCCTAGGCGGGGCTCCCCCCCCCCCCGGCCGCGCTCCCTCTCCGCCTCCCACTCTGGCCCAGCCAATTCTCCTCCTCCTTCCTGGGGGGCAGAGCCCAGGTCCAGGCCTTGCCCAGCGGCACACGTACCACTTCTTGGATTTCAACTTGGGTGGTGGATTGCGGGGGATCAGGAAGAGAGCTCTCATGGGGTGCATGTCGCACAGGGCTGCGGGGGGACGAGGGGGAGAGAGAGAGGGGGGAATGAGAAGCAGAGCAGCCACGGCCCACCGGGGCCCCAACCACACCCAGGCTCCCCCCCCATTCCCCGCTTCTTCTCGCCCTGGGTCGCCCCCCCGCCCTCCGCCGCACAGACACTCACGTGGCGCTCCCTCGGCCATCTCGATGGCGGTGATCCCCAGCGACCAGATATCGCTCTGCAGAGAGGAGCCGGAGAAAGGTTGGTGCCAAGGGAGTGCCCCGCCTGTTCCCATGACTGACAGGCTCCCCGACCTACCGCTGGCTCCTCCACCGGGCTGGCCCATATTCCGCCAGAGCACCCGCCCTCCTGCAGAGGAGGACCGGCTCTTTCCTCTCTTCCTCCACTTCTCAAGGAACAGCCTGGGCAACCTCAAGACTAGATTACTGCAATGCGCTCTATGTGGGGCGGCTTCCTGAACTAGCGCACAAAGCCCTAAACCACTCGGGGCCGGGGTACCTGAGAGAGCATCTTCCCCCCAACCCCCCTGCCCCATCACTGAGGTCGCTGGAGGGCCTGCTCCTGGCGGTTCCGCATGGACCTAGGGTCTGATTGGAGTCCACCAGGAGAAGAGCCTTCAGTGTGGTGGCCCCCTTTGTTACGGAACTCTCTGCCCCTGGAGGTCAGGCAGGTGCCGACATTCGGCTGCTACCGCCTCCTCCTGAAAGCAACCCTTTTCCAGGAAGCATCCCTCAAACGATCAGACACCGATCTTACTGGTGCTTTGCTTTAAACTGAACAGTTTTAATTTGCCATTTAAATTGTTTTTCTGTTTCATTCCTACGTTCGCCGCTCCGGAATCGATATAAACATTGTCAATAAACAAACACATAAACAAACACTCCGGGCCCTCCGCCCTCCGCTGGCCTTGGGAGAGACACCTACCCTGTAGTCGTACGTGGCATCGGGGTTCTCGTCACAGGCGATCACCTCCGGGGCCATCCAGTACGGGGTGCCGATGAAGGTGTTGCGACGCCCCACCGTGCGGTCCAGCTGAGCGCTGACCCCGAAATCGACTGCGGGAGGCAGGAGAGGGCAGGGCACGAAGTCAGGGGCCTTTCTGGCGGCCCCAGCGAGGGCTGGGGCGCAAAGGAGCCCACCGAAGCCGGCAGAAGCAGCCCAGGAGGGCAGGAGGGGAAGGCGGGGCAGACTGGCCAGTGTGCAGGACTGGGGGGCGGGGGCAGAGGAACAGGCGGAGAGGGAGGAGAACCTTCACCCCCACCCCCAGAAGAGACCGGAGGCTTGCTTCAGCCCACCCCAGAGGCGCTCCCGTGGCAACGTGGCAGGGGATCCCTCCGCCCAGGGCGGACCCAGGAGAGCCAGCCCTCACGCACCTAGCTTCACCTCCGCGTTCTCGGTGAGAAGGACGTTCTGGCCCTTGATGTCTCGGTGGATGACCTTGTGGGCATGGAGATGGGCCAGGCCCTGGTGGGGGAGAGGGCTGGGTCACGGCCCGGCCTGGAGAGGCCTCCCTGCCCCTGGAGCCCGGGGGGAGTGGGGCAGGCTCTCCCAGCTCTCTCCCGGTGACCCCCTAGCCGGCCCTCCTCCCCAGTTCTGCCCGTACCCTGAGGATCTCCCGGCAGATGTAGGCAATGCAGTCCTCCTTGAGCGCGTTGCCCTTGGTGTTCTTCACCAGGTCCGTCACCGAGCCAGCACCGCAGAACTCCATCACCAGCTGGGCAAAGGCAGGGAGAGGCCCACGTTGGGAGGTGCGGCGCTCCGGCCGTACCTGCCGCAGCCGCTCCTCCCGCCTTGGCGAGCGGCCCGAGGACACCCCTCCCACACGGGCCGGGCTGGGCCCCCTTGGGCGGCGGCAGCAGCAGCAGCAGCACTGCAGCCTCGTGGGTCTCCCAAGGGGCCTGGCCTGGGGGGCGGCCCCCCTCCCCTCCCCGCCCCTCCCTCGAGCGGCTCACCCAGAGCTGATCGTCGTTGCCGGGGGGGCTCTTCTTAATGAACGCCCCGTAGTAGGTGGCAATGTTGCGATGGTGCGAGTACTTCTTCAGCATGTTGATCTCTTGCTTGATCTCTTCCTCTTCGTCCTTTTGAGGAGGAGCGGAAGTGGAGCCCAAAGAGGCCTCGGTCTCCCTCCCGCCCCCCCGCCCGCGTTCTGAAGGATGAGTGACCCTTCGCTCCCCTGGGGCTGCCTGGGCGCACGTGGGAGGGGAGGCCGAAGGGGCAGCCTGGTTTGGGAGCCAGGCATGCCAGCGAGGGCTCAGCGGTTGCCTTCTCTTCCAGCCACGTGGACCTTCTCAGGCCCTCGGTGCCGTCTCACCAGGGCCGGGCCTTGCCAGCCTGCCCCTCGCCAGGGATTCCCAGCCCCCCAGCCCTCCGCACCCCCAAGCATCGCCGTGCTCCATACCTCGGTGACGTCCATGACTTTGATGGCAGCCAACTGCCCAGTCTTGACATGGCGGCCCTGGGAGGAGGAAGCAAAGGCAGCCCTGTCAGCCAGGCCAGCAGCCTTCTGCCACCGCTGCTCCTCTCACGCCACTCTGCCTCCGTGGCACTGTGGGCGGAGTTTTGCCAGCCCTCAGCCTGGCCCATGCCACACCTGCTGACCCCTCCCGTGGAACTCAGAGGAGGCCCAGCTGAACCTCGTTCCACAGGAGAGGCAGGAAACACCCACCGGTGGCGACGCCCGCACAGTGCAGCATCCCGCCGGCGTGGCTGACTGGCTCAGTTTGCCTCACGGAGGGCTGAGCAACACAATGCCGCCTCCGGCAAGCCAGAGAGGCGGCTCTCCAAGGCGCCCCGCCCCAGATCCCGGCCCCGTCCTTTGACAGGGCACTCCACTCCCCCGGGCTGGCTGGAGCTCATCACTCCCGGGACCTCTTGCTTCCTGATGCCTATTTCTCTCACCAGGGCCTGAGGGGCAAACTTGGGGGCTCCCCAGAGGCGGCACCGGGTGGCTGGAGCTAACGGCATCAGCTTCTGACTTGGCAGGGGGGAGGGGTCAGACCTATTGGCAGCAGGCAAGCTGCAGGGGGCGTGTGCCAACGTGTGCTGGGGCAAACAGCAGGCCAAGTGCCAACAGGGCTGGCCTGGGGGCCTGAACCAAGCCCCACCTTGTCCTGCATTCTGTTCACATGGCAGTCAACCAGCTACCTGTGCGAAGCCCTCACAGAGGGCCTGGGGGCCAGAGCCCCCCCCCTTCTGCTCACAGGCCTCAAGACAGGCGGGCTCTACATCGCCTGCGCTTGCATCGATGACACGTCATTCCGCCCTGTCCCACACTTGGAATACTGGGCCCAGTTCTGGCTCACCACACCTAAGCAAGACACTGAAGAGCTGGAAAAAGGGCAGAAAGCGGCAACTAGAATGACCAAGGGGACTGGAGCATCTCCCCTGTGAGGGACGGTTATGACACCTGGGGTTGCTCAGCTTGGAAGAAAGGAGGCTGAGGGGACACCTGCTACAGGTGGACAACATGATGCCCGGTGTGGAAAATGCGGACAGGGAGGCATTTCCCCCCATCCCATAATAGTAGAACCCAGTGGGGTCCTTATCCTACGAAGATGATTGGTGGGAGATTAAGGGCAGAGAAAAGGAAGGGCTCCTTCACACAGCGCAGAGTTCAACTAGGGAACTCACTGCCACAAGCCGTGGCAGTGCATCAGTTGCTGGGGAACATGGGTGGGAGGGTGGCGTTGCACTGGGAGCCTGGTGGGCAGCTGGCCGGCCACCGTGTGAACAGAGTGTTGGACTGGAGGGGCCCTCGGCCTGACCCAGCCTCAGGGCTCTCCTGATGGCCTCCGTCCCTCCCTCCCTCCCTCCCTCCCTCCCTGCTCTCTCCCCCACTTTCTGATGTAGGCCCTAATAAGCTCCTAGCGGGCAGAGACCTGCTTGGTCTGGCCTATGCAGCTGCGCACGGCGGCGTCTGCGTGGATGGCCCTGAGTGCGCAAGCGGCCAGCAGAGGGAGCCCAAGGCCGGCCCAAGCCACAGCCGAGCGGCCTCTGGCTCCTGCTCCCGCCCTGCTGCCCGGGATCCACCTCTGGGCTGCTTTGCCAGGGCTTCCCCTGGAGCCGGCCAGCGCTTGCCCTTGCCCTGGGGAGTGCTCCCTCCCTCCCCTGCCGCCTCTGCCTCCCTCCTGTACTTCCCAGGACCTCCAAGCCCCCCCCGCCCGGGGTCCCCGCTTGCCTGCCCTTGGCTAAGCTACATGAGAGCGCAGCCAGGAGCCCGGGGGGGGGGGGGGGGCTTCAGGAGGGCACTGATCAGGACGCGGGAAGGACCCGAGACCCCAGCCCCAGCCCAGGGAAGCCAGCTGGGGCCTGCCTGCCTTCCAGAGAGACAGCCATGGATCACAGCCCCCTGCTCCCCACGACCGCAACCCAAGTGTGGCAGGCAGACCCTGCTCACCTGACCATGGTGGGGAGAGGGTGCTAGATGATCAAGGGGGGGTCAAGCGAGGGCCTGGGCTGGGCCCCCTCCTCCACAAAGCCAGAGAGAGCCAGTGCTAGACTGGGACCCGGGAGATCCAGGTTCTAGTCCCAACTCAGCCGTGAAGCTCACTGGGGCGTCTTGGCCCCCTCGCTCGCTCTCAGCCTAACCTACCTCACAGGGTGGTTGTGGGGATAATATGGAGAGGAGGAGGACGACGACTATGTGAGCCTCCTTGAGAGAGGCAGGAAGAAAGGCGGGATAAAAATGCAACAGTACTAGAAGCGCCCTGTCAAATCTGGGTCCGTCACCGAGGATTTATCTGCGGCACTGAGAGCCCACTTTTCCTCCAAGGAGCTCGAGAGACCCTGCCCGGTTCTCTCATTCTCCCCCACCCAACTTGTATCCTCACGGGCCGACCAGGCTGAAAGGCAGTGAGTGGCCCTGGGGGCTTTGAGGCTGAGTGGGGGATCTGAACTCAAGCCCCCCTGACCCTAGTCCAATCTCTAACCACTACACCATCCTGTCTCTACGGGTGAGGGCAAAACATGTGCTTTGGGGGGGGGGAACCCTGTACCCTGCCTAAGGCTTCATGGAGCCGCAGCCGCCCATTCCTCTGCCCTCAGGCTCAGCTTTTCCTCCCCTCCCGAGGCAGGGGCTGCCGCTTTTCCAGGGGACACAGAGAGCGGAAGAGAGGGGGCGGGGGTCTCCCCTGAGCGCAGGAGCGGGGCGGCTCCAGGGGGCGGCAGGGCAGGGTTCAGGGGCCTCCGCTGCCTAGCTGCCTGCACTCACTGGCCTCCGCCCTCTGGAGAGCGCAAGACAGCAAGCGACGGGCGCGTGGAAGAGGCAGCGCTGAACCCCATGTCCCCCAAGCGCCAGAGGCTGTCGTGGGGGGCAAAAGAGAGCCACAGCACTGGCAGAGGCGAGCTGGCCAGCCCAGATCAAGGCTAAGGGTCCAGTGAGCAGGAGGCCAGGCGGCAGGATCACCTGGGTGGGCCTGGCCCCCCGCCTCCCCTTCACAGGTGCTGAAGCCTTATTGCATGGGGCCCTCCCCTTCAGCCCCCTGGCCCTCCCGGGACCTTTCCCCTCCCCACAGGCATGCACGGAGGCCCCCTCCCGCCGCCAGCCCCTGCAGGGGAGTATCCAGCCCCCCTCTGGGGCGCCCATCCTCCCTGGGGGAAGGGGGGAGACGGACAGAGAGCCGCAAGGCATTTCTGCAGAGCCTTCCCCCACCCGCCACTTTGCCCTCAGCCATGCGCTGGCATTGTCTCTGATGTCGCGCAGCCTGGCGTGGGCAGCTGTCGCCTGGCAACCGCCTCCCTCTGCCTTTCAAGTGGTACTTGCGCTGAAACCCCCCCTCCCCTCCCCTCCACTGCTGTGTGAACAGAACGATCTGGTACAGCTTCTCTCCTCTCTCTCTCTCTCTGCTCCGCACCTCCTGGGCATGGAAGCTGGCGGGGTCGTGTGTGTGTGTGTAGAGGAGGAAGGAGGAAGGGATTTCAAGGCAGCCCCTGCTGGCTTATTCGTATCCCCCCCCTCCCAATTCCCGCAAAAGGGGCGCAGCTCACGCACTGAGGCGGCCGGTGGCTGCAACCGTGGCTCACTTGGGGAAGGCCCGTGGCCTGCCGTTCTTGTGCTTCTGCCCTGCCCACCCATGTCCCAAAGCCAGAGGGCAGAGGGAGCGGGGGGGGGGGGGCAAACGGGCAGAGCGGTGCCCCTCCCCCCCACTACTGCCCCTCCCCCCCACCGCCCATTTATGACCTTGTGCCCCTTTGTGCCGGGAGCGGAGGGGGCCCAAAACATGGGGAAGGAGCAGCAGCAGCAGCCCTTCCCCAACCCAGTGCCCTTCAGATGTGCTGGACTACAACTCCCATTCTCCCCAGCCAGCATGGGCAATGGCACGACTGTAAGAGCGGGTCAGTGAGGAAAGCGAGCAAAGGAACCGACGCAGGGGGCTCCTTTGGGGAGGCATCAGACCCCCTTCCTCTCCCGACTCAGGGGAGGGGAGGGGAGGGAGGGGGCAGCGGAGAGAAGAGGTCTCAGGTGTCTTTTGCCATCCTCTCGCACGGAAGAAAAGGTGACACACACACACACCCGTGGCCCATCTCTCCACGGGGGAGGGAGGGGGGAGACCTCTGCCAGGCACTCTGGGCCGGCTCACCTCCAGACAGTCAGTCTGAAGACACCCCCTCGCCCCCCCCGGGGAACGTGTTTGCCGACGGAAGATCCGCACCCAGATCACAGCGAGACACATTTCTCGGCTGCCAAGCGCCTTGTTCAAAGGGAAAGGCCTGTCAAGGTGGTGAAGGGGGGGGGGGGGAGAGAGAGAGAGAGCTCCCCCACGTCTTGCACGCCCCCCTCCCTCCCTCCCTCCGTCTTAACAAGAGCTTCTGGTGCTGGGGTGTGTGCCTGTGTGGCGGGGGGGGGGTCGAGCGTGCAGCAGTTTGATCTTCCTCCCTCCCCCCTCCCCCCTCCCTGGCTCAAGTTATTTTTATTCAGCGGGCTGGGGGGGGGGTGTTTATATCAAAAAAGGACTGAATTCCAGGGACGGGGACGGGTGCAGAGAGAAAGAGCGCAGCGCCGGAGTTTCCATAGGAACCCACGCGGAGAAGCAGCTGCTGCTGCTGCTGGTGAGCGCCGGCTGCTTTGCTCAGAGAGGGGCTGGTGGGGGTGAGGGTGGGGTGGGAGGGTGCCCAGGAACCAGGCCTCTTGGCCCCTTCCCGTGTGGCCTTGCACTCTACACATGCCAAAAAGCACTCCTCCCAGGGCTTGGGCCCTGAGCACAGGAGCCAGGGCTGAGCTCGCCCCCCCCCCCCGTTTGCCCCTGCTCTCGGGTTGAGGCCCACTCAGGCCTGGAGTGCCAGGGAGGGGGAGAAAGGACCCGTCTGCCTGGAGATGATGGGGGGGGGGAAGAGATTCCGTGGGCAGATGCTAGCCGCGATGGCCGACCACCTCTCTGCTGTTTCCGGCAGGAGGGGGCCGGGGGCCGAACGCTCCCACTGCTGCCCTCCCTCCAAGACAAGAGCTCTCCACGTTGAAGCAGGGTGCGTGTGAGCGGGGAAGAGGAACAGGAGGAGGCACCTGGCAGGCAGGGGCCATCACCAACCAGGCAAGGGAAACAGCCCCCAAGACCCGCTGCAGGGCTCCGGAGATCCCGGGCTGCTGCAGCTCTTTCCCTACCCCCCACTTCAAAACAAGAAAGCTTCTAGCCCTCATGACCACAGTGCGTGCTAAGCCGGCCTGCGCAGGGATGGGGCGCGGAAGCCTCCTGGAGGCTCCTTAGAGCAGCAACTCAATATGTAAAATATACAAATGTGGGTTCGCTTGCAAGATTTATGTGCCAGACAGGAGTGTTTAGGAGGCTTCTGGGTGGCTGGAACACGGCCTGATCCGTCGGCTGCTCTAGGGGACTCGGGCCTGGGGTCCCCCCCAAGATGGGCTGTGGGGTGGGGTGGGGGCTGCGGTGCCCAGTGGCGTTGCTGAGCCTCTCAAGCAAGAGGCAGGGCGGAGCGGCCCCCAGGCAGGGCAAGAGGCAAGGAAGCAGAGGGCCCACGGCGGGGGTGGTGGAGCCGGAAAGGGGAGCAGTGGGCAGGAGGGCAAGAGGAGCCACTAGGCCGGCAGGCCACGGGCCTGACTGGGCCATGAGAACCGTGCGGGGTCCCTCCTCTCTTGGCTGAGGGCTGGGCAAGGGGGAGGTAGCGGCCTCCGGGGGCCGAGAAGAGGGGCCACACGACCCAGGCCCTGCTCCCCAACACCGCTGGGAGAGGCTGTGCCAGATCCCAGAAGAAGAGCTGCAGGGCTCGTCTGGCACCGCTGGCGCAGCAGCGCTCTCCCAAAAGGGCTCCCCTGGGAGAAGGACCCAAAGGCAGGGTCTCCCGGCGTGGAGGTGCCGGCTGTTACCAGATGCTTCTGCCAAGGGCCGAATTCTTCTCCACTCGGGCCAACAACATCGGAAGAGCCCTCCTGAGGCGGCATCGGGCAAAAGGTCCCGCTAGTCCAGCCACCCGCTTCCACGACGGGAGTTGTAGTCTAACAGGTCCGGAGGGCTCCAGGTTGGGAAAGGCTGCTCTAGGCAGAGGGCTCTGCCGCCGCCACCACGCACCTGCCCGCTCTGTGGCTGCCACCTCTTGCGGCACCAAACTCTACAATCGCGGGGGATCCCCACCCCACCCCACCCCACCCCACCCCCGGAGGGGAATGGGAGCCCCCGCCAGGGCGGCCCACCTGCCGCTCTTCCCTCCCTTTCCTTGCTCTGGGACCGCCTGGGGCCGTGAGGCTGCTGCGCTTTCCTATCACGGTACTTTAGCTAGTTGTATTGGAAGGCCCTGGGGAAAGGTTGGGCTCTCCGTCAGACGCCTTCGAGGGTGACCGTCCAGAAGCCACAGGCTGTTTACTGGCCACGGGATCAAAATTCCAGCTCCCGCTATGAGTCTCGCTTGCCGGGGAGGGAGGGATGGGGGGTGAAGCCGCCCCCGGGCCCAGAGGAAGCCCCCCCCTCATTCACTCACCTTGTACACTTGGCCGTAGGTCCCATTGCCGACCACCTCCACCAGTTCAAAAATGCCAGCGGGATCCTGCAGAAAAGAGAGAAGTGGGGGGGGGGGTTTAAGACGAGCCCTGAGGCTAAAAACCTGTCCAGCTTCTGTGGCTGCTCATGAAAATGAACTGGTCAGGGAGCAGCCTCTGTCCGTGGCACTCCCTAGCCCCACCCCCAGCTCCCACAGATGGGAGGCGGCCTGCCGTAGGTGTGGTGGAGGAGGCGTGACTCCTGCCTGCACTCAGCCAAAAGGGACAGGGCCCATCGGGGAATCCCATGAGGCCCTGCTGATGCTGTGCCCGACAGCACCCACGATCCCAGGCGCTGGCCATATCGGGACACCCTACGCTAGGCAGCAGCTGCAGAGTGACCTCCCTCCCCCCCCCCCCCGGCTCTCCTTCGGAGAAAGAAGGGTCTTCCCAGGCCTTGGGGAAAGGAGGCCTTCATTCTGCAGCAAAAACGTCTAACCTGAAAGAAGTCAGGATGACTGTCTCCACATCGTTCACTGCACTTGCTGTGAGGGGTCTGCCCGACACATGCACGCGTGTGAGTGCAGGCGGTCAGGAGTGACAGAAAGACAGCCTGCACATGCTCAGAGGCTGAGCTCTGAAACCCAAGGGTGTGGATTCACGGCATATCAGATGGGCAAAGTGGTGTCAGCAGAGGAAGCAGGAGCCAAGCTGGGGAGCTGGAAGGCCTTCTTCGCGTGGCGCGTCCAAGTCCCCACTGGCAGACTGAGAGCTCTCCCATCTCGCTGGAGGCCCACAGGGGAGCGCCGGTGTGCTCAGAGGCCCCAGCTTGGGCCCCGGAGTCCGATGGCTGCTCTGCGCTGGGCAGGGGCTGCCCCTTAGGCACACGGAGCTTCCGGGGGTCCAGTGCCATGAAGGGAAAGGGGGGCTGTCTGTCTGTCTGTCTGTCTGCCCTGAGGGCTGACGGCCCAGGGGCTCCTGCGTGCATCCCAGCTGGCTCGTGCCAAAGCCAGGGGAGCTGGAGTTGGAAGGGGCCCCAGCGCTCAGAGGGGATCGGGGGCTATGGCTGCAGTGGGGGGGGCACAATTGCCTGGGAGCCTGAGCTGAGCCCACGCGGACAGACCCCCAGGCTGAATGCGCTTGGCAAAACCTGCACAGCCCTCCTCTGCTGATTTATTTAGAATTATATTTTCACAACACGCATGAAGGCCGAGCCTTCTCAAGGGAAGAACGAGACACAGACACGCAATGTAGAAGCAGGCCGCCTCTGCGGAGGAGGCCGGCCTTCTGCCTGGTGCGCGCGGCCGGGAGCCACTGGCCCTGCGGGTGGCATCTCCCCCATGGGGCTGCCCTGCCCCCAGCAGCTGCTGCGGCGCTCTGCCTCTAATCTAGGGTAAAAATGTGCTGGAGCGGCCGCCGCCGCCACGTCCCACCATCAGGCCGCCTCCCTTGAGGGCAGTATTAATAGTTTCTCATTAGGGCGCGAGGAGGAGGAGGAGGAGAGAGCGCTTTGCCGCTCCAGCCGCGGTGGGCCAGAGCCGGATCTGCCCTGGATCCGAGGCAGACCTTGGCCCAAGCACCCAGAGAGAGGCACAGCCGAAGCTGGCAGCTGGCCCTGGGCCCGGAGAGCCCCCCCCTTCTGACTCAGCAGAAAGAATCTCCTTGTAGCACCTTGAGACACGCTGCAGTGCCGACAGACAGAAGCCGTGACGGAGAAGGGGGCGGGGGAAGCAGGGACAGTGGGGCCGTCGGAGGCCTCGTGGGCAACCGAGGGTGCCGCAGGGAGGCAGCTGAAGGGTTGTGTTCACCCACCACAGCCGGACTACCACTATCATGTATGCATGCACGCACAGGCGCAAAAGAGAGAGAGAGAGAGAGAGAGGTCCGTGGGCTTCTGCAAGGCTACAGGAGACCCTGGAGTGAGGAGCCCCGGTTGGGACGCGGGCCAGGCCAGCCAGCAGCTGCCATCTGCAACGGGACACCCCAGCGGCAGCCTCCTCCGGTTGCAGGAGGGCCCTCCGGCACCTGTGGCTGCCTTCCAAAGGGAGCTTCCGCCAGCGGAGGGAGGGGTCTGTTTCCGACTTCAGGGGGATTAGAGCTGCCCATGTGGCGCTGCCACGGGGGGGGGGGGGGCGAGGGGCTGAGTCCCTGCCCGTCAGGGAGAGGCACCGTGCCTCCTCACCGCGCCGCCTGAGGAAGGACAGGAGAGGCCGGCCTCATGCGCTCTTCGCAAACCGGAAGGGTTCCCGGGACATGACGTTGCAAAGGGACAGAGGAGGCTGCTGCAGAAAATGGTGTGATTCGAGAAAGAGAAGGGCCCCCCCTCCACCTCCTCCTGGGCCACCAAGCCAAAGTTTTCTACCCCAGCAGGAACCCTTCCACAGTACGAGGTTAAACCAACGTGTGCTGAACGAGGCCTTTCCTTTCCTCCATGTGGGGCAGCCCTCCGCCCACCCGAAATCTCCCCTTCACAGCAGTGAATCCTGAAAGGGCACCGGCAGAACCACGCGGGTGGCGGACACGGCCGGCTGCCACGCATGTAGGGCTTAGTCCAATTCCCGACCCATGTGGGATGACCTCCCCTCACATCCACCACAGGCGATGCGTCTAGCCCACCTCCCACCTGCCCACCCCCGGCTCAACAAATGAGAGGTACCCGGGCGACGGGGGGGGGGGGGGGGCTGTATCAAGCGAGGCGGCATCTTTGCCCAGACAGAAAAACAACATAAAAACGCCCCCTTTCCCTTCCGCGAACGCAAGAGCTGCTGCTGCAGAACAACGGCTACCAGACGGCGCTCCAAACCTGCCCACCCCCACCTGGGACCTCGCTCCTGCCACGAACACACCCCACAAGCGCCCCACTCGTGGCAGCCCACCCCCATCGGTCACAAAACTGGGATGCAAAGCACTTGCAACGTTCTCTTAACGGGCTGAAAGAAACACTCGTTCTCGCTGCCGTGTTCAATATACAGAGCGTGACAGAGACGCTGTGGACAACATGCTGTTGTTGCCTGTGGGGACCCCCTGGGATGGGAGTGGGGAGGGCACTGGAAAAGGACCAGGGGACCAATGGCACACACACCCCTCGCCAGCCCCAGCGGGCTCCAAAAAACGCTCCAAGGGGGTGAAGGAGGGAGACGCCCCTGCCGGGTTCATGCAGAGCCAGGCCTTGTCCTCCTCTCATGCCCCCCCTGCAACCGAAAAGGGGTCGCTAGGCCCCCTTCCTCCACCCCCCAGAAAGAGGAAGCGCTTTCAGCCACATTGTCGGTGCTGGGAAAAGCGAGTGTTTTTCAGCCCTGGGTCTTGGTGGGGGGGGCAGCCTCGGGGGCCCTCCCCTGTCTAGGTGCCTGTCTCTTCCTGGTGTGCCCTGGCCCTGGGTCATCCCTGCCCTCAAAAAGGAAGAGGGTGTGTGTGTGCTTGGCAGGAGCTCCAACCCATCTATTTTTTGTCTCGCTCTGAAGCCGAAAGCGCCGCCTCCACCTTTGGGACTTCTGCTGGTGCCCACTGACGCAAGGAGCCTCCCTTTTCTCCCGTGGAGCTGAGACGGGATGGATGGGAACACGGCGTGGCGGTGGCCACAGACCTCCCCCCACCCAGGTACTCTTGCCTCCCTCTCAGTTTCTGATTATTGAGTTCAGCTCTTTGGTATTTCTGAACTCTGGAAGAGGGAGGGAGGGAGACGACCCCGGAGGAGATGCTCCACAGAGGGGGCCCAGGACCACAGAGGGAGGCGCCTCTGCTCCCAGACTGGATGAGCTCATCGCGTCTTCTAGAAACAGGGGCGGCTGCAGCAGCCGCCCCACAAGCAGGCCTCACTGCCGCCCAGCAGCAGCCTGACAGGTGAGGAGGGAGGGAGGGCGGCCTCCTGAACGTGGAGGATGCAGGCAGGCCAGGCTCCACTGCCACTGAACTGCCTCCAAACCGGAGAACCGCAGTGGTGGCAGTGGCAGGTGGCCATATACACAGAGGCCGGGTGAGCGGCCTTCTCCACCACCACCACCGGCCAGGGCAGGGCTTGGCCAGCACGCAGGAGAGCGAGAAGGTCTGAGCCTGCGCTGCAGGGAGTGTTCCTTCAGAACCTCCGGTCTGGGGTTTCTCCACAGCCGGATTCTGCTGCTAGTTGCCTTGGGAAGGTGACGCTCACCAGCCAGGCTCCCTGGGAAGGAGAGATGGCAGCCGCCTTGCCTGGTGGAACCCCTTAAAGACATGGCAGGGCCTGCCAAGGGGGGACAGGGAGGCAGGCCAGGCTGGGCCTCCCCCGACGGGGTGCTCGGGCCTCCCGTCTGCCCCAGCACACCCCCCCTTCCAGGCACAGAAAGGCCCCCGGCACAGGCAACCTTCCACTGGCTCGTTTCAAGGCATCCATTCCGGCTAACTTTGGGGAAAAGGAGATGGGGAAGAAGCTCCACCATCGCCCCCGCCCTGCCCCGGCACACGTCTCCACCCTCTCCTCAGGCCCCGTGACCTGGGCTCTATTCGCCAAGCCCCCTGCGAACCGTATCGCCCAGGCCCAGCTTCTGCTGTTCCTGCAGTTGCAGCCGGGAGGTGCGGAGACCTGCCCATGGCCACATGAGTCTCGTGCCCCGCAGGCCAGAGCCACCAATTCACTGCCTCTCCCAAATGCCCCAGGAATCGCCGTTCCCTGGGCAGCCAGGTGGGCCCTTCCAGCTCGCATGGCTGGTACCTCCTGCCCAGCTCACCTCTCCAGCCTTTTCCAAAGCCATTTACAAGGGCAACGAGTCCCAGGGATACATAGGCCCTGTGTGGAGAGGGAGCCAGGGGTCTGGGTCAGCCAGGCACTCCCCCTCCCTCCCTGAAGGCCCAGGAAAGGCCTGGCTGTCAGCTACCCACACAGCAGCCCCCCTCCCCACCCACACCTTCCCCAGCGTTCCCTGCTCTGGAACACAGGCGTCCTAGTCGCCTCCCTGCCAGCCTTTTTTATGACAAGGGCGGCAGCCGCCTTCCGCGCCTCTGCCCACTCCCAGGGCAGAGTCCTCAGCCTGTGCGCCGCCCAGCCTGCCAAAAGCAGCGCGTGGCTCCCAGGCGTGACCCCGTGCAGGACAAAGAGACCCTTTCTGAGAGAGCTCTCGGAGCCCTCCGCCTGGCTGGGATGCCGGGCCTCCCAGCGGAGCCGGTCACAAGGCTTGGGAAGGAAGCCAGAAGCAGCGGCAGCCGCAGCAGCAGCCCCCCCGCCCCCCACCAGGCCTGAGGCCACTCGGCCACGCCACGCCACCTTCTCCCAAGGAGCCCAAGAATCCTGGCTGGGTTGCCGGCAAGGGGAAAGGCTGCCCAGGCCCACTGTGGGGGGCCACGGCAAGCAGCTGGCTCCTTTGGGAGGAGGAAGAGGAGGAGGAAGAAGAGGGAGGCCCAGAGGACCCCCCTCCTCAGTACTCGGAGGGATTGGGGGAGGGCTGTGAGTCAGAAAGGAAAAGGGAACGGAGAACGAACGCGGCATGTAGCCACAGCTGCCACCCACTTGCGCTGCACTCTCCACAGGCCCTGCCCACGCCACGCATGGGGGAGGGAGAGGAGGGGCGGCGGCAAGGTTTGGTCATTGGCAGGAGCCCCCCCACACCCCCACACCTGGAAAGCGCAGCCAAGCAAAGCAGCAAAATCATCTCCATCTACCTGCCCGCCCCCCAGCACTCCATGCCCAGTGACATGCAAAAAGAAGCTCTCTCTGAAAAACTGTCCAGCCCCACTCCCGGCCCAAGCCAGCCCCAAACAGGGGAGAGGGCCCAGTGGGGAGAGGAGGGAGGGAGACAGGGCCTGAAGAACAGGCACAGAAACATTGCTTCATGCAGGAGGCCAGGAAATGCCTCAGGCCAGAAGAGTCAGACCCCGAGAGAGGGGAGCCTCTTCCAGTGCCCGGCACAAAGCATTTCTGCCCCCAAAGTCCGGGTCCTCAAGAGGTGCCCCACAGAACCCATCAGAGCTCCTGGCTATTCTCGATCTCAGTCCCCAGTGCCGTTGTGGGCGCATCTTTCTCCCCATTTCCTGGGCACAGTGGTGTGGGGGGGAAGAGAGGTGGGGCCCTTGCCCCAGCACCCTGCTTTGAACCCCCCCCCCCCTGCCTTTTAATTATAGGTCACCTGCCCGTTCATAAGCGGGTTACACAAAAATCCCTAAGCAGATTTGTGGGGCCAGCTAAGGAGTCGGTTCCTTAGCCTCCTCTCCGCTCTTGTTTTTCTCTGCCCCTGGAAGAGGCTCTCTCTGGGGCACGGGACGAACTGACCCTGGGAGAGGAGGGGGACACAGGCTCCCCGGAAGAAGGTCGCCTGGCCTGTTCACGGTGGGGGGGGGGGGAGAGGGAAAGTGCTGCTCCTGATGGGCAGCGCATGTCCCAGGTGGAAAAAGCGCAGGGGAAGGGGGAGGGCATATCAAGGGGCACCGTTTGGCATTTCTGGTCCCTGAGCCCAAAGACGCAGGCCAGGGGGTGAGGCTGCCCTTCCTCCAGCGCAAACTCTCGGCCTGCTGCCCTCCCGGGCAACGTATCTTTCAGTAGGCGGCTCCTTTTATTCAAAAGGCTCCTCCCAGAAGCTACTGGGACTGCAGGTACACCGCCCAGGCAGGCAGGCCACTTTAGCAGAAGCTGCCCCCGGCACGACACAGCGGAGAGGCCCGGAGAGGAATCGGTCTGCGGGGGGCTGCCCCAGCTCAAGCCCGGAGACGGGCCAGCCACAGCCACAGCCACAGCCGTGCCGTGGCTCCTCCGAGGCGGTTTGAGAGCGAGACGCTGCGCCAGGAGCCACCAGGGAGGGAGAGCCAGCTCCCACCCGGATCCCACTCAGGCTGCCTCAGTCTCCATGGCAGCCTTCCTGAATTAGACGCAGCAGCAGCTCTGGCTGAGTCGCTCCCTCTTCAAGCAGCGCTCCAGTGAGGGCCCTTTGGATGGGAACAGGTGACGGGCCAGCTCCTTCCGAAAAGCACATTTCTGCCAGGCCAACATCTCTTGACCGGATCTCAGGGGCTTGGGGGAAGGGTCAAAGCTGGCGCTCCTGCATCCTAAGAAGACCAAGGGTCCCTCCGGTCTAGCCTCTGGGTCCCACAGGGACGGGGAAACTCTCAAGTGCAACAGCACCTCAGAATCATAGAATAGCAGAGCCGGAAGGGGCCTACAAGGCCATCCAGTCCAACCCCCTGCTCAATGCAGGAATCCCCCCTAAAGCATCCCTGACAGAGGGTTGTCCAGCTGCCTCTTGAAGGCCTCTGGTGTGGGAGAGCCCACAACCTCCCTAGGGAACTGGTTCCATTGTCGTACTGCTCTAACAGTCAGGAAGTTTTTCCTGATGTCCAGCTGGAATCTGGCTTCCTGTAACTTGAGCCCGTTATTCCGTGTCCTGCACTCTGGGAGGATCGAGAAGAGATCCTGGCCCTCCTCTGTGGGACAACCTTTTAAGTATTTGAAGAGTTCTATCATGTCTCCTCTCCCTCTTCTCTTCCCCAGGCTACACATGCCCAGTTCTTTCAGTCTCTCTTCATAGGGCTTTGTTTCCAGACCCCTGATCATCCTGGTTGCCCTCCTCTGAACACGCTCCAGCTTGCCTGCCTCCTTCTTGAATTGTGGAGCCCAGAACTGGATGCAATACTCTAGATGAGGCTTAACCTTCCTGGGACTGGTGCGGACAGGCACAGCACCTGCGATACTGAAGGTAGCTCAGAGCCAACAGGGCTAGTAGTAGCTGGTTTCTCCAATCTGCTGAACCTCAGACACAGCGGGGGGGGGGGGGGGGCTCCATTTCACACTTTGACTCAACGATACACATTTCCTTGGTCTCCGTTTATTTCACAGGTTTTGCTGCATTTGGGGTCCTGGTAGAGGTCACCATATTTTGGGCAGCCTGATAGCAGACAGCTAGGAAAGTGGGAGTGGGCCAAATAAGAATAGAGGGCCTGGGGGGCAGGGGGTGAAGCAAGGCACCAGACCAGCAAGAGGCTTGCAAAGGGGGAGCTGGGTAAGAAATAAATACATGTGTTGTTGTTGTTACTACTACAATGAGCCATGCCAACCCAGCCTACACACACACACACACACACACACACACACACACACACACAGCCCGGCTCGGGCATCCGGCCCTTTCTCCAGAACCCTTTTTCCAGGCCTCGTCCCCCTCCCCCGGCATGCCAGGATCCCAGCAGAGCTTCCATCCCAGAGGAGGACCAAGAACGAGGCACCTGGGAAGCGGCCATTTTATCCCCTTGGGGCATCTTGGCACCTGGGGCCGCCCCCGCCCCTCCCACTGCCTGGAGGGCATGTCCTGCGCTACGCCGGGCCTCCCTCCACCCCGCCACGGGATTATGCCAGGCTCTCTAGCAGAAGCATCCAGCCGCAGCTGAGGACGAAGGGCAGGATAGAGAATGAAGGACCGGGGGGGGGGGGTTCCTCTAGCTCCCACCATTTCCTTGCTCCGGCGGAAACTGTCTCTCTTTTCCCCCTTTCACTTCCCGCAGCAGGAAGTTCGGCCGGCCGGCTGGCTAGCAGACAACAAGCAGGAGGCTGCTGGGTGTGGATCAGGCCTGGCCTTTCCCTGTGCGCAGCACCCCAGGAGTGAGGCATCCGGCCCGGAAGCCAGACTTTGCTCCCATCCAGGCCTCTGCCCTGCCTAGCCTGGGCAGGGCATGCTTCCGGCAGGCCGGTCCCTCTGCAACGGGCGGCCTTTGCCCTTCTGATCAGTCCCCTGCAGACGGACGGACAGGCAGGTGGAGTTCCACTGCCGCCCTCCCTCCCTCCCTCCGGGGTGTGACATTTTCACAGCGGTCTCCGCTGCAGGAGGTGGCCAGGCGCCAGGCCCCTCCCCAGACAGGCACTTGCGTTCCACATTTATTCACCACACAGGCATCCCTGGGAAACACTCGACCACAACGGCTGCGGCTGCTGGATGTTCCTGGGCCCAGAGGGAGGGCAGGGCAGGGCAGGGCGGTTGGCAAGACCCCCCCCTTCCCCCGTGAACAAGCCACAGAACTGGCCACTCGCTCCGACTGCGGAAGGCGGCAAGCTCACAGGCTCAGGAGCCAAACCAGCGGCGTTGCCAGGCCACCCAGCGGGCTGCCCTCCAGGCTGGAGCCATGCCAAAGTTGAGGACTAAAGGGGGAGGCAGGCAGCTGGCAGGGGTTCCTCAGTCCACAAAGGAGCTTCCCGGAGCATAACTGGAGGCCCTCGCAACCCCTCAGAGCTGGGCCACGAGGCCCCCGTGGCCTCATGCAGATGAGAGCAGGGTCGGACTCCATGCCAAGGCCAGCCAAGGCCATAAGGAGGCAAAGGTGCATAACGCCGGACTCCAGGGTTCCTGCTCAATCCCTTCTAGCTGCTGGACGCTTGCCAGGCACTGCCCACACAATTCACGAGGATCAGAAACTTGCTTTTAAAACAGAAAAAGTGGGGATGAGGGGAGCCCGACACAAAATCCATCCCAAGCACAGCAGTTCTTGTGCAGAAATGCCGAGTAGGCCAAGCCGTATCTCCCCTCCTCCGCTCCCCCGTCGCAGCCGACATGCGAGGGGAATGGGAGGCAGCCCCCGGACGGACGGACGGAAGCTGGAGCCTCCTGGGGCGGTCACAGGAGTTCTGAAGGGACAGGTGGTTGCTGGGACAGGTGGAGAACAAGCTTCCCTTTTGTTTGGGGGAAAAGCCCTAAAAAAAAACTTGGGGAGGAATGAAAATATCGGCATCACTCACTGCTCTCGGTTACAGACAGAAACTACTAAAACAGGCCCTGGGTTTCTCAGGCAGAGGAAAGCCCCCCAGGTCTGCAGAAAAGCGGAGGGGAAACGCGGAAGACTCGGGACCCTCCCCAAAGCCTCCCTCTCCCCTCCCCACGAGGTCTGGGGGAGGGGGGAGTTACATCCCCACGTTGTTGTCTGGTCCGGGACTTGCCTCCGAGGTCATTAACAAGGCACAGGGCGCAAGGGGGCCTCCAGCCCCCCACCCTGGGCTGCCACACGGAAGGAGGTGCCAGCTGCACTAGCTCCTTTGCTCACCCGCCAGCCAGCCTGCCAAATGCTTACCCACCCAGAGCCACCAGGACAGAAAAGCAGGTTGGGGCAGGCCCGCCCTGAGCAAAGGCAGCAGCCCCACCCTGTGCAGCGAGAGGAGCGGCAGGTCAGCAGAGGGAATCTCACCCCACGGAGGCCTGGAAGGGGAGACCTGGAAGGGAAGGCCCAGCGGCCGCTCGGCCTGGTTCGGGGGCAGGGAGGGACTCCACAGATCCAGCCTTCTGCTGTTCCCTCTGCTCAGTTTGGCCCACGGCACCCACCATGGCCCACGGCACATCAGCCTTCGGAGGAACAGCCAGGGTGTACAGCCACCTCCGGGGGCGTGTGTGCAGGGGGCCCTTCCCGACTCATCGCGAGGCCCACCGGATGAACCCCCCAGCCGCGCGACAGCCTCTCGTGTCGGAAGGGGGCCGGGCTTGCGCCCAGGACCCGGCCTTCGCACATCGTCGTCGCTCCCCAGAGCTTTCCCGCACCAACGGCAGCTCCACAACCCCACAGGCTCCTTCATTTGCACTAAGCGCGAGTGTCAACATGGGGGAATTGCTCGGGGACACCAGACCAGGGAAAGGGGCGTTGCCTCGCAATCCCAGAATGCAATGGGCCAACAGAGAGCCGGCTTTGGTGCGGCTCATGGGGCGACTGAGGTTCCCCCGCCTTTCATTCTCTGGCAGCAGCCCTCTTGGGCAGAGACCCCCACAAGGGCTGCCGGCAGGTTTGCTGACCCGGGAGGGTCTTGGGCGGACAACCCTTTGCAACTCAAGGGGCGGCAAAGAGGAGGGGGGCGCGACAGAGGCCCACCAGCGCCAGCCTCACTCTGCACGCTTTGTGTGCGCGATCGCAGGAGGGGGCACCGTCGTCACTCGATTAAGGCCTACATGCTGCAGTCAACAAGTTCACCCTAGCAACAAGCAAAGCATAGCGGAGAGAACGCAGCCCAGCACGAAGGAGGCCAAGCGAGGGGAGCGCAGGAGCGAGACCCGCCACAGCCGCAGGCCTCTGCACCACCCCAGATAGTGGCCTGGAAGGAGCATGGCAGCTGGGGCTGGAGGGAAGTCAGGGGAGGGGGCAGCCAAGGGAAAACGGAACAGGGCCCCCCTGCAGACTTAGGACATGAGATCCCCTAGGCAACAGTGAGGCCTTCCGTAAGGCAGGAGCCTCGCCCCTCCTCACGCACACGCAGGCCCGGTGATACCGCCCAGAACCAGCCGGGCCCATGACTGGGGAGCCACGAGGGCTGCTGACAGAGCAAGGGGCCAGCCCAGAACACTGCAGCAGGGGACCACGACACCAGCCCCACCCCAGACAAACAGGTGCTAGTCAACAGGACCTGGGGACGGGGGAATTCTTCCACCACCCCAAGGAAGGCCGTGAAAGGGAGCAAAATCCAGCTCTCAGGCCTCCAGAGAGGAAAAGGAAGCACGTCTGGATGCTTGACCCCGAGCAGGGAGAAAGAGGCACAGTAGGGCAACGAGAGGACAGGCGTCACCAGGCCCAGACGGCATCCGTCCTGGAGTTCTCAAAGAACTCAAATAGGAAATTGCGGACCTCCTCACAAAAATACGCAACATGTCCCTAAAAGATCTGGGATGAGGAGCTGATCCACCAGAGCCCAGGGGACGCCTGGGTCTTGAGAAAGAAGCCCAGCTCCAGAATGCTCCATGATTCCCTTTTGGAACTGGAGCTCCGCACCAGAGCTCACAAGAATGCAGGCTGCAGCGCAAGCTTCCCGGCCCAATGCACAACCCTGGAACGGGTGGAAGAGCGCTCAGAGGGCCCCTGTGGTCATCATATCCAGAGCATAAGACCCCAGGCCCGGCCTGACCCCAGTATCTGGGCTTGGAAGAAGACGAGTCCTCCGGGCTGACTTAAGGGCTGGAAATGGGCCCCTGCCTGCCCTTGAGAGTGACCAGAGAAGAGGTGGGCTTGGCGAGGGGACGTTCAGCCGACGGGTCCATCCTACCAGACAGGCACACACACACACCCCGGCCCGGCCCCAGAGCTTCATCCTGCTGTGAGCTTCGTTTCAAGCACACTCCGCCTCGGCCCCCACCCTGCGATTCCTGCTCAGACAAGGGCATCTCAGCCTCCCGCGCTCAATCACCAACCCTTCACCCCACGCGATGTCTCCAAGGGCACCCTGCCACCGATTCCAAGGGAAAGCCCCAACTGCCCCCGCCCAGAGGCAGGCGCAATGAGCAGCCGGCCAGAGCCAGCCAGCACCCCCAGGTCCTGGATGACTTTCACCTCCGAAGCAGAACTCCCCACCCCACCCCGTGAAAAGCAACTTTCCTCATTCGCATTCTGCTCACTCAGGTTGCTGCTGCTGCTGCTGCTCCTGGCCACACCCAGGGCAGCGGCAGGTTCCATGACCCACTTTCGTCAGCCTGCCTTTCAGGCGCGTTCAGTGGCACCTTCTGGGATGGAAATAAAAACCAAGTGTGGGAAGCTGTCTACAGTAAGTGTACGAGCTGGCCATCCAGCAATTACTCTGGAGAATCTGAACTTCCAAAAAAGCAGCCCCACTCCAGACCCCGCAGGGCTAGAGGGCAACCAGGGAGCCATTTCCACAGAGAGTTCCCCGAGAGCCAAAGGCCACATCGTGAGGTCACCACTCATGGCCAGAAACCCACAGCGGACGACTGATGCTGTCTTACTGTCAGCCGAGTGGGGGCGGCCAGGCTTTATCAGCAGCAGCGACCGTCCCCAGAAGAGTGGCAGGCTGACCCCTCCCATCATGCTGTTCTTTGCAGGCTCACCTATCGTCTCTGATGAGCGCCAAGTGCGACTCGCTGCTTTGGGGTGGGCCTGAATTACACAACGTCTCTCCCCAGACCCCCTTTTACAAAAGCTTCAAGAAGCACCTGGCCCTGTCCAGCGACTTCTCCATTCAGCAAAAACAGCCCGAAAAATTCTACAACCTACAGAAGAGAACCGGGTAGAACGTCTTTGCTTTGCTTTTCACTACCAGGGCACATGGGACTTCAGAATACCTGCTGAGAGGTTGCCCAATTCTTTCCAGCCATTTCTTTTTCTGAGAAAGAGAATCATCCAGTTTGTCAACAAAAAAATCCTCCTATTGTGCAAGCAAAGCAGATTGTACTAATTGCCCACTTTGCATCTTTTAAGAGGGTGCCTGTTCGCCATGCACTAGTAACACCAAGGCTACGCTGCAACAGCACTCTCTAAGTCAGCCTTCCTCAACCTGGGGCGCTCCAGATGTGTTGGACTACAACTCCCAGAATGCCCCAGCTGGCTGGGGCATTCTGGGAGATGCAGTCCAACACATCTGGAGCGCCCCAGGTTGAGGAAGGCTGCTAAGTGGGGCTACCTTTGAAGAGGGTTCAGAAATTTCAGCTGGACCAGAATGCAGCCGCTGAGATGCCGGTGGGGGGAAGGCGGTCGGAGCACATGAACCCCTCCATACTGCACCACTTGCACTGGTCGCCACGATTTCTGGCTCCAGTTCAAAGTGCTGGTCTTGCCCTTTTAATGGTACGAACCAGATTACTTCAAGGTCTGCCTGCACCTATGTCAACCCACCTGAGCTTTGCAATCATTTCCCGAGGCCCTGCTCTCGAACCCAAATGAGGGAGAGGGCCTTTTCAGTAGTGGACCCATGTTTTGGGAGCTCATCTTTACAAACTTTCAAACAGGTGTTGCTTCTGAGTTGCTTTTCCCTAAAAGTATATTATGCTGCTGCTGTTTGAACGGATACTCAAATTATTTTTTCTATTCTTAATGCTGTTATGCAAAATTCAGTGTTGCTGTTGATTGCTATAGATGTTAAGTTATTGCTATTGAATCCCTTGTTTTTTGATGAATTTGTTTTTATTAGATGTTGTGATTTTGTAAACTGCCTCGTAAGGTTTTAGCCCTAAAAGGCGACCTATATATATCTTACTAAAGATTTGGAGGGGTCTGAAGTTAAAAGTGAAGGAACACAAATACATCCCATTTAAAGAAATTGAATTCTCTTGTCCCAGGGTTCAATTTTATTGCAAGTTATCGATTGAGTCCTTGTGGATGAGAGTTCCACAGGCTGATCTGTCTCCATTGCTCATAAAGCTCCGTTACACTTTATAAATAATAATGACACGCTGAACAGTCTCTTTCCCTTGGAAAGCTAACTTCTCAGGTGGTTTTTGAAAAGGATCCCATACAAAAGAATGCTTAGATTTCTCTCTCAGAGTGTGTGGCAAAGTCAATTGAGGAACACTCATTTTCAGAAGCTTTTCATTTTCTGTCTCTTGTTTTCTAGTTAAATAGATCACTTTGGTCCAAAAGGACAGGAGACACACAAAATAGATTGAGATGATGGCTATTGTACCAGCATAGGTTGGTGTAGGGCTGTGCATGTGGAGTTTCACAGAACTCTTCATCAAGAAGAAAAAATGCTTTCTTTCGCCTTTGAGGAGCACTTATGAAACTGAAAGTTTGTACATTCTGGCACTAAGATGCTATATTACATTATTCCTTTGTCATGGTTTCAAGAAAAACTGTCTTCCCCTAGTTCACATCACTCCTGGGACGAATCCTTATTGAGAGACACAAAGAGAGTGAGGAAGCAGATCAGCTGAGGTAATGAGGGCAGGGGGGAAGTGCCCCCGTTCACTCAGGACACAGCATTGTGCAATCTCCCTGAGGTGATGCGTGATGTGAAGAGGCTCCCACCCTGAGTGAAGAGGCAAAGGCACAGCCGCTTTCCGAAAGGGCTTCACTGGCTCCCGGTTCTGCTGATGGAGCACAGATGAAGCTGCCCAACTGGCAGCAGCCAATAAACAAAAATAAGAAGTGTGGAAGGGGGTGGGGGTGTAGAAAAGCAATTCTGCATACGAGTCTGATAAGGAAAGAAAGCAACAGGTGAAGACACCCCCTCACAGTGGCACATTTTCATAGAACAATCCAGCCCCTGTGCATGACCAACCGTAAGAGCTTCTGGAGAGGCTGATCTTCCTTTGGATTGTTAGGAAGAGGAGCCATTCCAGAAACTCAGAGCTCCCTCGCAGAGGCCTTGTAGCAGGGCCCCCCTCCATGGGCAGCTGAGCCAAATCCACGTACGTCACAAAGGTGGTACGGGGAAGCAGGAGCAAAACCACTTACCCGTAACCCACTCCCCAAAGCCATCCTGCCACACAGCCAGCGAGAGAGAGAGAAAAAATTCTCAAAACTGCCTGAGAAGTTAGCATTCCAAGGGAAAGAGAGCTGTTGAGCAGGTCATTATTATTTATACAGTGTTAACTGATACGCGCAGCACTAAACAGAGCTTGGTGAGCGAGACAGATCCCTGCCTGACAAGGAGCTCTCAATCTACAAATTAACACAGTCCCAAGCGAGGGAGGGAGGAGAGGCAGGCCTCTTTCTCCATCCCTCCAGTTTCTGGGTAAGAAACGGTGAAGGCTTAACTAGGTTGTTGGGGCCCCAAGGGGTTCAGAGCCCAAAAGGCACACCTTAAAGAAGGCCCGAAAATAGATCGGCGCAGCAATTATCCAGAGAACCCCGTGGCTAGCTGAATAATGAGGGTAACCAGAAAGGCGGTTCAAAGAGGATCGCGGTCAAGGAGTGAGGTGTGCGTGCATTCGTGCACCAGAGAGGAGACAGGAGGGCAGGCCAGGGAACACGGAGGATCAAGTTCTGGAAGAAAACTGTTCAGCCAACTGCTGACAACCCCAGAGACCAAACCAGCCTCAGCCCAAGTCAGCCAGTCGGAGTCGTTTGTGAGCTCAACGCAAGTTTAAGGACTAAATAAGCCTTTTCTTAATCAACAGGAGATTCCAGCGTTGGACAATTGGAGCCTTTCGACACAAGAACCCATGAAAGCGGAGGGAGGGAGTGGGGGGGGGGAGAAAGTCTGCTCCCCCTCCTGTTAGTGCAATCTGGCATCTACCACATCACATACTTCTCCACCCCCCTCTGCGCCCCACTCCTGCAGAGAGTATATGTAGGCACGCACAAGATAAGCCAGCCACCCCCCACCCGCCCCTGCATCTCCCCCACCCCCACCCCGTTGCTGGCGATGTGGTTTTCAATAGCACTTCTCCAACCCGCTGATCCTGAGGAAAAACAGGAAAGGAGACTGCAAGGAGAGCAAAGGCAAAAAGGACCGCGGCACTTGGGGGCGGGTTGGTGGTGTGTGTGTGTGGGGGGGGAAGCGTAGCAGGGCGTGTGTGAGGAAGAGGAGGAGGGGGAGGCAAATAAAGGGGGGGCCCTGCTCACTGCCACTCCGCCCCTGCTGCAGGTTGCAAAGGAAGGAGGATGACACTGCACTGCACTCGCCCTGCAGCAAAAGGAGGATCGAGGGCCAGGAAGCGACCTGGCGGGCGGGGAGGGAGAGAGAGAGGGAGAGACGCCCCCCTCATGCACCCCCCCAGTCACAAAATGGGGGGAGGGGTGCAAGGGAGCCACCCTTTCCTCCCCCTCCCCGGTGTAAAATGGCAGCATTCAGAGAAGGGGCGCCTGGGAGGAGCTCGGGGGGGGGCTCCCCTCCTCACAGTGCACGGGGGCGGGGGGCCCTCCTGGAATGGGCACCAGGGAGGGAGGGGGGAGGACGACGACGCCCCCCCTAACAATAACAGTCACCTCCGCCGCCCCTCAGCCCCTCGCAGCGTTGACCCCGGTGACCCCGCCCAACCCTTGACCTTTGCCCCCCGCTCACCCTGAGGGCGGAGAGGTCGATGTCGTCGAGGCTGCGGGCGGGGGCCGGGTCGGCCATGGCGGCGGAGGGGGGGCTGCTGCTGCTCCCCTCCCTCGCTTCCTTCCCTTCCTCCTTCGCTCGCTCGCTCTCGCTCTCTGCTTTCCTTCCCCCTCAGTGCTGCGGCCCCATCAAGCCGGCTGCGCCTCCGCCTCCGCCTCCGCCTGGGCCGCCGCGGCTCCTTCTGCCTCCTTCCTCGCCCGCCTCGCTCTGACTGACTGACTGACAGGCGCCCGAGAGGGAACGGCGCCGCACTGCGCACGCGCCGGCCCGAATGGGCGGGGACGAACGCGCGCAAGCGCATGGACGGCGGCAGCCACCGCAAGGCACTGCGCACGCGTCGCGGCGGAGGGCGGGACCCTTCCGCGCCGGCGCTCAGGCGAATAATAACAAGTGCAGAAGAGGCAGACGCCCCGACCAGATGGCACGCGAGCGCGCTCGCCATTGGCAGCCGGGTAAGGACGGGACGGGGCGGCGCATGCGTAGGAGCACTAGTGAGCCGCGCCAAAAAAAAAAAATCCGTTTCGTGACAGCATGCGCAGAAGAGTGGCGGAAGTAGCGGGGACCGAACAACCAAACCTTACTAGGCGGAAACGTATTGAAGTCCCGCTCTGGGAATGGTCGAGGGAAGCGTGGCGGAAGTCGAGTAGTCGGCGGGCGGAGGTCCCAGGGCGCATGCGCCGTCGAGCAGATGGCGACCCGGCCTCTCCCGCCTTTTCCTGACAGTGTGGGGGTGGGGGAAGGGCGACGGCGCCTCGTGAGGCGGCCTTTGCCTTTTACCTCACGGGCGTAGTGAGGCCCCCGCGGGCGACGACAGGCCGAAGCCTCGGCGCGAAGCCCCGCCCGCTTCAGTTTCCCCGCGGTGTGTCTGGGGCCGCTGGGCGTCCAAAGGCCCCACCCCCAGCCCCAGCCCCAGCCCCGCCCCCGATGCGGCCTCCGCCCCGGGCTCCCTTGGCGGACGGAGGCGGCTTTGGGGTCGGGGGTGAAGCAAGAGCAGCCCTTGCTGTGCTTGAGGGGCCCCTGCCGGGTTTAGTCTTGGCGGGGGGGCGGGGGCGGAGACGAGGGGCCCCGGCGCTGCGGCTGCTCTCGGGCAGGGCAGGGCCCGGCCTCCCCCGCTCCCCTCGCCGGCCCCCCAGGCTCCGCTCCAGGCCCGCCCTGCGCCCCGTCTTCACCGGCTTTCGGGGCAGGGAGCGCGGCCCTCCGCCCGGCCCCCCCCCTGCCCGGCCTTCGGAGGAGCTGCTGCTGCTGCTGCTCCTCGTCCCGGGAAGCAGCAGCAGCAGCAGGGCCTTCTCTGTCGCGGCCCCCCAACCGCCGCCCTGCCCTGCCCTGCCCTGCCCTCCCTTGCCCTGCCCTGCCCTGCCCTGCCCTCCCTGGCGCGGGGCGGGAAACGTGGTGGTTGATCTGACGCGGGCGCTCCTCCCTGCAAGCCGTGCACTTGGGGTCTCAGCCCGGCTCCTCGCCAGGGAGGGCTGCAGCCAGAGCGGGTCCGCTCCTGGCAGCCTCCCTGCCTCTGGCCTGGCTCGCGCTTCCCCCAAGCCTTCTTAGAAGTCCGTTCAGCAGCGTGGTCTGCACACCTCCCCACGTGGGGGGCGGCTTCCGAAGGTGGAGGCCAAGGTCCCTGGCCTTCTTACGGGATCTTCTCTGAGAGAAAGAAGGGTTCTGGTCATGGCTTTGAAACGCCTCCTAAAAACGGTGTCGTTTTAAACAAGCCTCCCCTGGACTGTTGATTTATTCTGCTTTTATTCTGTTTTTAACGTTTCAACCTGGATTTTTATGGTTTTAGTTGTAAACTGCCCAGAGAGTTTAGGCTGTTGGGCAGTGTCAATATATAATAAATAAAATTAGTTAGATGTCCATGAAGCAGCTCCGACCCCCACCCCACACACACAGCAGACCCATCCCTCCAAGCCAAACCCCGCCAAGGCTGGCTTTGCTCTGGGGCAGCCCACGGGGCCACGGCCTCCCCGCTACTGTCCCCATTGACAGCCACAGAGAGCAGGGTCTCCCCACCACTTCTGGGGTGCTGGCCGGTGGGGGGGGGGAGGTGGAATTGGGCCTCCTCCCCACCACCCCACATCTTGTCACCATCCCTGTCACTTCTCCAAGGGTCCCTCGCAGGAGCCGCTCATCAGCTCTGACGCTTGGAAACATCACCAGGAAAGACACAACTCAGCGGAAAAGGAGCAAGCGTGTTCACTGAAAACATTGCCAAGCAGGAGGCGCCCCAGATCTTCACCTTTGGGGGCAAGAACTGCACTGGCCACTAGTTGCCCCCTTGACACCCAGTGGCCAGGAGCAATGGAGACAGGGCAGTTGCCTCTGAACCCCTGAGGGTGGCTGAGCCCCATGAAACAGGTGGCATAGCGTGGCCACAGCTCCCGAAAGTGGGAGGAGGAGGAGGGCAGGCCCCACCTGAAGGCTGGTGTGGCTCAGTCCCATAAAGAGTGGGAGGGGCGGAGGGGAGCCCCCCTCATTCACATCACACCCCCTGGGGTTTACACCACTCTTCACCCGGGAAGCCATACTAGAATCATGAATGAATGCCTTTATTGAATAAGTCTTCCGACAATTTAAAAAAATCATTAAGAACAAACAGACATTAATCACACCCCCTGGGGGTTTACACCACTCTTCGCCAAGGCAGCCATACTAGAATCATAGAATAGCAGAGTTGGAAGGGGCCTCTAAGGCCATCGAGTCCAACCCCCTGCTCAATGCAGGAATCCACCCTAAAGCATACTTGACAGATGGTTGTCCAGCTGCCTCTCTATTCTGACTCATTTGAGGCGGCACGAGGCGCTCCACGGCACAGCCAAGAGGGCACCAAGCGTCCTTCCTTGGAGCTTCTTGGTAAGTCCACAGAGCCATGAGAGAGTTGCTGTAGTGCAGACAAGACCACAACAATAAAGGTATTGCAGCAGCACAGGTTTTGGCGCTCTTTCCCACGGACCCCAAAAGTGGGTCGGCTGCAGGATGTCCACCGTATGGAAGGCAGGCGGTGGCTGGCTGCTCCCAGGCCCAAGCGCCTCCTGGGATGGGGCCAGAGGGGAGTGGGGCTGACGGGGCTTTGGTCAGGGGCCAGGGTGGCTGCCCCCAGGACAGGGCGGTGGCGGAGTCAAGTGTTGGGCGAGGGCGGGCTGCCCAACCGGATGCCCGCCAGATGCTCTGGAGCTGCCACTCCTTTCCAGCCAGCGTGGCCAAGGCACCCGCTTAAAATGTAGTGGAATAGGACTCGCCACACTCAGGCCCACACAGCAGGGATGGCGGCCTTTGGGATGAACGATGTCTCTTCTGGGGATGGTGGAAGCGGCACCACGGGCAGATGGACCACTTCTGGAGAGCAGCGCAGACAGATGCCAGTTGGGCCAGCAAAGGAGGGCAGCTGAAATGTGGGGATGCTGCCCCACCCTTCCCCGGCCAGGAGTCTGTCTCCTTGCCCCGTGGCCAGTAGCCCGCTCTGTTGCTTCGCTTTCCTCCGGGCGTGAGTTCAAGTCCACACTTCCACGGGGATCATGCCCTCCTTGCTGCGGAGAGGGGGCAGGAGGGACTCCTCAGCCAGGAACTCGAGGGGGAACTGAACCAGGTGGCCCCGGATGCTTTGGAGATGGTCCCGGGCCATGATGCGACTGACCAAGGCCAAGCTATTCACATTGACGTACTCCCGCAGGGCCCGGCTGGACTGCACGGCGTCGGTGGGGAGGCAGCGGAAGACCTGCCCCCAAGAGGCACGGGGGGGGGGGGGATAAAGAGGAAAGGCCCACGGTTAGGTGGCGACACTCCCGTCATTCAGAGAGCTGCGCGCTCCTCTTGGGAGCTGGTTCCGGGTCTGGGACTGGCCGCTGTTTTGGTGCTCTTCATGCAGCAGCAAGGAGAAGATCCTCGCGAGGCAGCCAGTGGCTCTAGGAAAAGCCGCGCCAGGCCAGGCCAGGCCGCTGCTCCGAGGGGCTCAGAGAGGAAGAGGAGGGTCTTCTCCATGTGCCCCTGGGGAGGGCTGAGGCAGGCTGCCCTCTGGGGTCGGAGCCCCAGGAAGACAATGGTTAAGGAGGGCCCCCACAGGCCCCCTCCTCACTTTAAGACCTCCTCGCGTCCATCAGGACAGGAGTTCCAGGACGCGTTGCCTGGAAACTGTGCAGCCCGCTCAGTCAGTCTGGACCGGACTCCTGCGCACCAGCCCCCACCCCCAGCGCACGCCATGGTCACAGTCCTTGTGGGCCTGGGGAATTGCCCCTCTGCAAGGGCAGAGCAGGGCCCCAGCCTCCCTCTGTCCTTCTACCTCTCCTAATTCCCAGGGGGATGAAAGTGTGGTCAGGGATTAAAAGCGATGGGGAGGACGTCGCCCTCCCCTGCCAGTCCAGGTACTCAGCCGTATCAGCGGAAGGGATATGCCCACGTCCCTCCTGCTCGGTGTGCTGTGCCCCCTTCCCCCAGAGGCCACGGCGCACCTGATCGTAGATGTTGGTGTTGGACTGGGCCCGGGCTTGCCAGGTTTCATGGAAGAAGCGGTCGCTGACTGGATCTTGAATGTCGACGCCAGGCTCCGAGGTCACGCCCAAAATGCACCTGCCAGAGAGGTCAAGAAAGGGACTTTCCATAGAGAAGTTCCACGTCTTAGGAAAAGACTCTCAAGGGCAACAGCACCCTTCCACCCATGTTCCCCAGCAACTGGTGCACCCAGGCTTTCTGCCTCTGATGCTGGAGGTGACACTTAGGCATCACGACTAGTAGCCATGGATACCCTTCTCCACCAGGAATTTATCCAACCCCCTTTTAGAGCCATCCAAAAATTGGTGGCCATCACTGCATCTTGTGGCAGTGAGTTCCATAATCTAACTATGCGCGGTGTCTTTCCTTTTCTCTGTCCTGGATCTCCCACCAATCAGCTTCATGGGAGAATGATCCCAGTGGGTTCTAGTATAACGGGAGAAGGAGAAAAATGTCTCCCTGTCCACGTTCTCCACACCAGGCATACTTTTGTACACCTCTGTTTTTTCCAAGCTGAACAGTCTCAGCTGTTGCTGGGGCACATGGGTGGGAGGGTGCTGCTGCAGCATGTCCTGCCTTGCTGGTCCCTGGTCGACAGCTGGTTGGGCACGGAGTCTGATGCACTTCTTTCGTTCTTATCTCATAGGGGAGATGCTCCGGGCCCCTGATCATTTCAGCTGCCCTTTTCTGCACCTTTTTTCCAGCTCTACAATATCCTTCTTTAGGTGTGGTGACCAGAACCGCACACAGTACTCCAAGTGTGGTCGCACCATAGATGCGTATAAAGGCAGTAGGATACTGGCAGTTTTATTCTCAATGCCTTTCCTTATCATGCCTAACATGGAGTTTGCCTTCTTTGCAGCAGCCGCACACTGGGCTGACGTTCTCATCCATCTTTCCAACACAACCCCAAGATCTCTTTCTTGGTCGGTCAACGCCAGCACAGATCCCATCAGGTTATACTTGAGGTTGGGATTTGTTTATTTTTTGCCTCAATGCGCATCACCTTCACACTTGCTTAACGAAGGAGCCAGAACACCCCTTTTCCAGAAGGAAGGGGGTGGGAGGGGGCAGGAAGAATGGCCAAGGTTAAAAAGGTACAGAAGGGAGACGGAACAAATTCACTCCATATCAGGGTCATCCGGTGACGCCGGCTGCGGGTTGAGGGTGGGGCTGGAGCGCCGTGGGTTGAGGCCTGCTTTGCCTGTAGAAGGGCCCAAGTTCAACCCCGGCAGCATTTTCTGGCAGGGCAGGAAAACGTCCTGCCCGAACCCCTGTGGGGAGGGAGAGCCTGGGCTGCTGGGCCCCATGGGTCGGTCCTCTGCCTAAGGCCGCTCCCTCGGTTCCTAGCAAAAGCAGCGCCTGTTGATGCTGCGTAGTAGAGCTACGGAAACAATCTCACTGCAGAACACACAAGAGCCTTTAAATTGGGGGCGGCGGCCTTTTGGGGACCTAAGAGCGACACGCAATGCCAGCCCATGGGTCGGGGAACCCTCTCTCTTGCCCCACACCTCAGCATGCGGGGATGAGGAGCTTTAAACTTTCCCCCGTCAATCCTTTTATTAGCATCAGGGAAACAGACCTGCCCCCTGGCCCAGGGTGGGGTGGGGGAGGTCGCCCAGATGTGCTTTAAATGGGTGGAGGGAGGTGGGGGGTCTTCTCAGAGGCTGTCAAGCGCAGTAGCTGCAAACCTAGCCTCAATGTTCAGAGGCGAGGAACCTCCTCTGTGCCAGTGGCAAGCACATGCAACCGGGGGTGGGCTGGGGAGGCATTCCCACGTTTTTGTGAGCGCCTTCGTTCAAGGGAGGGGGAGAATGGAGCTGGTGCCCCAGTTCAAGCCCACCACCAACGGCCTCCAGGCACCGTGGCCTTGATCCTGGCTCACGGCTTCCCTTCCCCTCCGCAATCCCCTCCGCACCCACCTGAAGCAGTCAAGACGCAGGCTCAGGGCAAACCTGCCCGCCTGGTACTCCTGCCCACCCATGACGGACGCCACGAACTCCGTGTCCTCCACCAGGACGGCCAGTTCACTGTCCCGCTTCCCCAGAAGGCTCCGGTCGTTGATGTTGGCTGAACCTGAAGGCAGGGAGGTGTGTGTGGGGGGGGTGGTGTTAGGCAGCGTGGACGGCACCTTACGGGCGGGACCAGGGGGCGCCACCCCCCCCACCCCCCGTCCATCCACCGTCCCTCACCGATGATGACACGCCGGTCGTCGGCGATGAGGATCTTGCTGTGGATGTACACCAGCTCCGTGATGAGCTGCCCGTGCAGCTCGCCGTGCGTCCTCAGCCCGCAGAAGGAGATGTAGCTCTTCCAGTCCTCCCCCACTTTTGGAGGGGGGGGGGAGGCAAGGGACAGTAGGTCAATGAGACACAGCCGAGCCTTCTTCCCCAACTGGGCGCCCTCGGGATGTGTTGACCGCAAGTCCCAGCACTCGTAGTCCGACACATCCGGAAGTGTGGCCAGGATGGGGACAGCTGTGCTAGAGGGAACTTGTACAGCAACATGCAACAGAATACCTCTGGGCATGTGCAAAGGACTTCACCCTGGAAGGGATTTCAGCCAATACACACACACACCATTAGGGGCAGTGATTCCCCCCCCCGAGTCAAAATGCCCCCAAGTGCCTCTCACTGGAAGCAGAGGGCCCACCCCCTCAGTCTCAGAAGCCATCCTGGGATGACTGTAGCAAGCTGAGGGGGAATTCCACATGGCCTGTCCCATCCTGTCCCGCCCATGGACACTTACTGACAGCCTTGAGGCGTCTGACGATGGAGGCCTCCCCACGGCAAAGAGTTCTGCAAAGGGGGGAAAAGATGGACAGGGGTCACTCAGCTTCCCCACCCCCACCCCCCCTTCTCCCACCTTTGGATGGGGGGGGGGGTGGAGCTCCAGCTGTGCAGCGTCTCTTTCTGGCCATAAGAAATGGGGAGGGGAAGGAGGGACGCAGCAGGAGAAGAACCTCTGTTTAACACCCACCACCACCACTGCCACCAAATGTGTATGGGGATGTTCCCTCCCTCTGAGCAAACGCCTTCTCCCCATGCATCAGCACACGGGCCCCGTGTTCTCTCCCCCCCACCGCGTTCTCCCCCCCCGCTCGCCTTCCAAACTCACTGGTACGTGAAGTGCAAAATGGCTTGGATGGAGTTGCCGCCCCCCTGCGCGATGTCCCCCTCAAATCCGGGCAGGAGAGGGAGCAGCACGTACACTCGGAAGGCCTTCTTCTCTCTGCGGGGGGGAGGAACCACCCCGGGGGTTAGCAGGCACAGCCGACAGCGATCGCCACCCCACCCACCCCGTGGGCCTCCAGGCCTCTGCATGGTTTACACGGCAGATTGATGGGAGTGCCTCTGATCCCCCTTCCCCCCGCCCCCCCGGAAGCCCCCACACACGGCTGGGCAGTCCAGGCTGCCTCTTGCGGGGGGGGGGGGGGCTCTGCTTAGCCACCACAGTGAATAACGGATTCTCTTAATGAGTGTTTAGAAGCCATCTCAGCTGGCCACAGTCGCCACTGCCCCCCTGTGGTTCTGAATGCCCAGGCCCCGTTCTCATTTGCAAGCAGACCTCTCGCGGTCAGCACCACGGGTTGCCCCCCCCCCCCGTGGGCTCCCTCAGCACTAGAACCTGGGGAGACACAGCTGTGAAAGATGGAGGCAGAGTGGCTTTCCTCTCACCCACGAGTGATCACAGCCCATCTGGAATTGGGGCCGGGGTCAGGCCTTAAAACCAGGGCCAACGGTGGCCACGGCCACGAACCTGTAGGCGAGCAGCACTCGGTCCACGAGGGCGTCTCCCACGGTGTTGAGCACCGAGCGCCCATCCGCGCAGCTGATGAAGAACTGGTTCTGGGGCAGGAAAAAGGCCGTGAGTGAGACGAGGAGAGAAGAGGGAAGGCAAAGAGAGAGAGAGAGAGAGATCCACGCTGCAAAGAGATATCCACGCTGTTTTAACTCTGTATTAACCCTGAACTCATGAGAACCTTAATTTTGCTGCGTGGTTTTATCCTGGTTGTGCTTTTTATATTGTATTTTGTATTTGTGTTTTTAACTTGTTGGTTTTATGATGTTTTTAATTTTTGTGAACCGCTCAGAGAGCTTCGGCTATTGGGCGGTATAGAAATGTAATAAATAAATAAATAAATAAATAAAAGAGAGTCCGTGAGCAGCTCCCCGAAAGCATCTTCCAGCCCCAGGAGCTATTTTCAGTGCTGCGCTTCCACCTCAGGGCACCTGGCGTGTTCATAATAAGTGATTACATCTTGAAGTGCATAACACAAATGAGAGTGCCTCTGAGGAAATGCAGAGTGCTTTTCTTGCTCCACTTTGGAAATGCAACCCTTTTCGCTGGGCATCAGAGAACGGTGGGGCGAGGCCGCCAGATGGAAATGGTGCCCATGGCCTTCATAGCTGCTTTCTGTTCAGAAATTAACCATCAGCTCAATGGTGGATTCCTGCCTTGAGCAGGGGGTTGGACTCGATGGCCTTGCAGGCCCCTTCCAACTCTGCGATTCTATGATTCTATGATAACGCTGCCCTCCGCCCCCTCTTCTGTCCCCGGGCAAACTGGTGCTGACACCCGTTTCTGTTCCCTGAACTCACGAGATGTTCCCTCTTCTGCCAGGAGGAGGGAAGCGCCCCCCCACACCCACACACCTTCGACCCACCTGGCCACCTACCTCAATGTACAGGAAATGCTGGCTGTCCCTAATGACGCTCAGGTAGGCGTTGTAGATCGAACACTCATGGAGGCCGGCCGACCAGCGGTCCACGGAGCGCAGCACCTGAGGGAACGGGGGGGGGGGGGGGGCGCTGAGCGACAGGCTTTCTGCTTCTGCCCAGAATCAGAAAGGTCCCACCCGACGTGGACACAGAGGGAAGCCTGGACCCCCTCCGTGGGCAGTGGCTGGGGAAGGCGGAGGGCCTGCCTCGGGCGGAGAGGAGGGCCGGCCTGCTTTCCCGGGGGCTTCAGGGCCTCATGGCACGTCTGTGGCATCCCCTGAGAGGCCCCCAGCCCTTCCTTCCACCCCGTGCCCAGAGCAGCGGAATGTGTTGAAAGAGAAAGCGTAGAACGGGTCGTATGGGAGTGGCGCCCAAGTGGCCATGTCCGCCACGCCCTGCGGCTTTAGAGTCGCTGCTGGGCCCTCCCTCTGCCGCCCCCCCCCAGCCCCTCACCTGGACGTTGGCCGTCTGCGCTCCAGGCACCACAAAGGGGAGTCGCGGGGGGGGCGCGCGGGGGGACTTGGGCAGGAGGCACGGGTACTCGGGTCCTTTGTACTTGGCCTTGATGATCTGAGGAGAGGAGACGGGGAGGGTGAGGAGCCCAGACGCTGCCCCGGCCCACCGGTGTGCGCTGGCTGCAAGGGAGCGTTTGACACAGCACGGCTGTGCTGGCTGGGAACGATGGGGCGTGTAGTCCAACACATCTGGAGGGCACCGAGGTTGGGGGAGGGGGGTTAACTGGTGTACTGAACCATCTCAACTCTGCAGCGGCGTTAATATACAGTGGGGCGGAGGGGAGAGGCTTCGCCACAAGACTCCCCCTCCCCCTCTATCTCCAGACCGTGGGGTGGGGTGGGGGTCCCCCACCTCTGTACACCCCCTCCTCCCTGAGCCCGCAGGAGAGGGTCGCAAGCCAGGCAGCCAACGGGGCAGCCGCTGCCACCATTGCCCCGGCCGGCCGTTGTCACGACGCTTCCGCAGGGCTCCCGGCATTCCAGGAAAGGGGAGAAATGCGCCGTGGGCGCACCAACGAGCAGTGAAAAGCCGCTGTGACGGACGAGCACCTTGGAGGCCCCACAGCCCCCCTTTTACAACAGGATCCCTCGACGAAGGGGGAGAGGGGCCTCCTCTCGTCCCTCTGCTCCTGAGCACCCCACCCGTTTACTGGGACCAGCAGAGACGCCAAACGGCACTTGGGGGATGCAGGCAGAGACGCCAAACGGCACCGCGCGGAGAAAAACGGGACAATCTGCTCTGGAAACGGATGTTTCCTGCCCCTTGGTGGGGCTCAGAACTCCGCCACTGCGCAACGCCCGAGGCAGAGCCAGGATCCCGACGCTCAGCACAGCCTTCCCCCCTTCCACGCTCCACTTTCATGTCACGAGGGACGCTTAAGGAAGGTTTAGAATTCAGCCGCTGGAACCCTACGCCCAGTTTCTGACATCCCTTCAAAGCACTCCCCAGGGCCACGTTCAAAGGCTGGGAAGGGCTCCTCCCACCCCAGCCGTTCATCTTCATCATCATCACCACTACCACCACCATTTAAAATGTAAATACGTCCAGACAGACTTGCAAACAACACAATTATGGTTGCATTTAGACAATAAGACTGTAGAAATGAACTAATAGCCCTGGGTGTAGCCATCCCCAAAGGCTGGCCTGCCCCATTTCCAGCAGTTCATTTGGGTGGGGGGCAGGGGCAGCCCCTAAGCCTGTGGGGTCCCATTCCTCTGCCCCACCCGCCCCTCCGTGGGACTCGCCTTGGTGAAGTTCCAGCGCTGGATGAAATGTCTTGCCACGTCTCGGGCGGCCACTCCGTGCACAGCCACGCCCACATCTCGCCACGGCATTCGGGGGGTCTGGCACCTATCAATGAAATCTGGCCACGCCCCAGAGGCCCAGCGCCAGAACACAGCAGGGCCGGACAGCGTCAGGGCCGGAGGAGGAGGACCACCACGGCCGACCACTTCATTTTTCAAAGCAAGTCAACCCGTTTCCCAGGGCCTGGGGCTCCCCTGGGGCCTGTGCCCAGGGGCTATGGGGGGGGCATACCCTGCCTGGCACCCTGGAGAGCCGCTGCTGCCAGTCAGTGTCAGCAGTACTGGGCTGAACGCACCTAGGGTCTGACTGCGTCCGAGATTCCTGGGGCGGTGAAGAAGAACGCAGAGCCTCCGGCCCCCAGGCCCCCATCTGCGCCCTCGGCTAGTTCTAGGGGGACGAGGCTGGGGGGGCGGGGCGCGTAGAGCAAAGGCCCCCTGCTCAGAACCGCCCCCGCCCCCACTCACCTTCAAAAGGCCTGTCCAGTTGCACCCAGTCTTTGGCAATGAGGTTGCTGTAGTCCTTGCCCAGCCAGAGGCGCTGGTTGGTGGCCAAGTCAATGGGGGGCTCGGGCTCCCCAGGAGGGGCAGCCCCACCCTGAGGGAGAGACAGGGTCAGAGGCGGAGGAGGAGGCTTCCCTGCCTGGAGAGGGGCGGCTTGGAGGCGAGAGAGGAAGAGGAGGAGCAGAAAGTCAGAAACCGGAGAGAAAAGTGAGGCTGGCAGGGCAGCGGACGCCGGGACCGCCCCTCGATCGATCCGGCTGCAGCCAGGCGCCGCTGGCCTGCCACCTCTAAGCCCACCTGCCGCTGTAGGCTGAGCACTGCTGTGATGTCATGCAGCACTGTCCAATCAGAGCGGCTGCTGCAAGTCAAGAGGCAGCTCAGTTCAGCTGCAAAAAGGGTGGGGGGGGGGAACCCAGACGGAGGCGAAGCGCGGAGAAACTGCAAGCGAGAATGAGGGAAGCCGGGGTGGCGGCGGAGAGAACACAGGACCCCGTTGCCACAGCCCAGGAATGGAGCGGGACAGGGCGGGGGCACAGGAGGCACCACCGTACCTTGATCTTCTGGCAGGTCTCCCTGCTCAGGTCTGTGAGGCGGTACTCGTGGGTGTCCCAGCGCCCATAGGCGAGATCCAGGCCCCCCAGGAAGGCCACGGATTGGTCCACCACCACCAGCTTTTCATGGTGGGCCCACAGGAAGACGATGGAGGAGACGTGGTCGGGGTGGCGCATTACCTGAAGGAGGAAGGAAATGGGGCTGAGTTTGGCCGCTAAGGGCAGCCGGAATCCGTGGCCCCTGCCCAGGGGTCGTCCGCTTGCCCCCTCAGCTGACGTGTCAGCCACAGGCCACGGCCAACCCCGAGCAGCTTCCCCAAAGGCTCTTACTGTGGCAGAGGCTTTCGTGGACACACTTCACTTCCTCAGGGATTTGAGGGGCCACCTGAGCAGGCAGGTGTGCGTATGCACACCCCCACACACCCCGATGAAAGAAGAACAGGGACGTGGTTTCTCAAAACACAACAAAGGGGACCCGAGGTGGACTGGATCACGTCCACTGATTTGCACCGCTCGGCCTTTCATCCTCACTTTGCAGTGGGGGGTGGGGAGACCAGCCTATAATGGTATGTGGGGGGGGGACAGGGTCCACAGAAGCTAATAACCCTCCGGACCAAGCGCAGCTCCTGCAGAAGAGACCGGTGGGAGAGGAGGGTCTGGCTGCCACAGGTGGAAAGCACAGCAGTCGGGGGGGGGAGGGGGGGGAGGGGAGGTGCTGGATGGGGGGGCAGGAGGGGAAGGGGGCCCAGCACCCGAGGGAAGGAGAGGCAGGGGGGTGAGCGGGGCGAGAAGGTGCCAGGAGGGGGAACAGGGTGTGTGTGGAGGGGAGGGGTCCGTGACATAGGGAGGGCAGAGGGCAGAGTTTGAGGCAGGCGGAGAGGCCGGGGGGGGGGGGGCTTTACCTTGATGTTGGGGTGCAGCAGCATGAGGGCGCGCTTGCTGTAGTCGCTGTTGATGCCCAGGGCAAGCTCCACCTCCTTGAAGAGCAGCACACAGACGCGCACGCCCTGCTCCTGCGGGAGGCACAGGGGGGGGGGGGTCAGCGGCCAGGAGGCAAGCCGGACCCTCTCCCTCCCTCCCTCCCTCCCCCCCTGCCCAGCCCCGGCCAGGCGCTCACCGCCTTGTGCTTCAGGATGAGGTCCAGCCGCCACTCATCTGACCGGGCCGGGCGCTTCAGGTAGATCTCCGGGCTGAGCCTGCCAGGAGCAAAGAGAGAGCGAGACGCGCCCCGACGGTCACAGAGAGCTTCGGTCTGAAAGCTCACACACACACTCGCGTGATCATCACTTGCGTGCTGCGACTCCGGGGGTGGCAGCTGGCCTCGAACCAGCGCCGCCTCAGCCTGGCTTCCCAGAGGGCAGCCACCAGCCCGTCTGCTAGAGGCAGGCAGAGACTCCGGGCTCCCCCGCCCCGGCACGGGCTGCCAGCTCCAGGCAGGGAGAGGCTTCACCTGACTGACTTCTGCCTGCCATTCAGCCCACGCAGGGCTCAGCCCCAGAGCGCTGAGGGCGGCTCCTTTGGGGTCTTCCTGTCCCTTCCCAGGAGCCCTGGGAGATCAGCAGCAGCCGGGCATCTCCAGCCCCTGGTCAAACTTCCCAGACCACGTGCCCTGGGCAAGCAAGATGGGCCAACGGGCTCCTCCTGGTGGATGCCGCCCCCTCCCACCCGCATGCTGAGGCCATCACATCAGCAGCCAGACATGGGGTGGGGTGGGGGGGCTGCCACCGGCCCATAGCGCTGCAGGGGACTCCATCCCCCTGCCCTCCGCACCCCCCCTGGCAGTGCTCAGCGCTCACCACCAATCCGTGATGAAAATCTCTTCCTGGGCTTGCATCAGTGCGTCGGCCACAGCCGCAAAATAGCCGGCACCATTGACAAACCTGAACAGGGAGAGAGGGGTGAGGGGGGGCGGAGCAAGACCCCCCTTCTGGATACCAGCCCCCCCACACACACAGACCCCCCACTCACCAGCGAGCAGGGGTCTCCTGGCGGACCGGCACAAAGGCCTGGAAGCGATTCGGCCGCAGGAACTCCCTGCCTTTGTCCTCAGCCAATTCTCGGATCTGCTGGCACCACCAGCGGGCCTGACGGTAGCTGCTGCACTTCAAGATGAGCGACCTGGGAGCAGGAGGAAGACCGGGGGTGGGTGGGTGGGTTTCACCAGCAACTCCCAGCCTTTCTCACACACACACCCTCCGCTGCCACGGGCCAGGGTCCTGCCTCCTCCTGCCTTCCAAATGCCTCCCGTCCTTCTCCCCTTGCTGAGGGAGCCAGGACTGAATGGGAATGTCAAGGGGAAGCCATGAAAAGGCTGCAAAGCGTCCGCGCTGCCACTCTCCATGGCGGCAGGGAGGGGGGAGGGGGGGCGAAGGATGAGCAGGACCGTTCTCCTGCCCCCCAGCTCCCTTCCTGGCTCATCCTGTGGAACCACTACCAGCCCGGACGGAAAACTGCTGTCCTCCAGTTTTTACCCAAACCTCTCTATTTCCTTCATTCCGTCTTCATCTCTGTTCAGATTTCTCTGCGTCGATTAACTCCTGTGCTCTAACCCCGGTTGCTCCCTGCCTCTCCCAAAATCCTTCTATGAGGATCCACTTGCATCGGGTTTGCACTCACTGCTCACACCTCCACGTTCCTAGAGCAAGGCGTGTGTGAGGCCGTGGGCTCTGCCTCTCTGCACGGAAGTCCCCAGACAGAATGATAGAATAGCAGAGTTGGAAGGGGCCTCTGAGGCCATGGAGGCCAACCCCCTGCTCAATGCAGGAATCCACCCTAAAGCATCCCTGACAGGTGGTTGTCCAGCTGCCTCTTGAAGGCCTCGAGTGTGGGAGAGCCCACAACTTCCCTCAGTAACTGATTCCATTGTCGTACTGCTCTAACAGGAAGTTTTTCCTGGTGTCCAGCCAGAATCTGGCTTCCTGTCACTTGAGTCCATGATTCCGTGTCCTGCACTCTGGGAGGATCGAGAACAGATCTTGGCCCTCCTCTGTGTGACAACCTTTTAAGTATTTGAAGAGTGCTATCCTGTCTCCCCTCCATCTCCTCTTCTCCAGGCTAAACCTGCCCAGTTCTTTCAGTCTCTCCTCATAGGGCTTTGTTTCCAGACCCCTAATCATCCTGGTTGCCCTCCTCTGAACACGCTCCAGCTTGTCTGCGTACTTCTTGAAGTGTGGAGTCCAGAACTGGACACAATATTCAAGATGAGGCCTAACTAGGGCCAAATAGAGGGGAACCAGTATCTCGTACGATTTGGAAGCTATAATTCTATTAATGCAGCCCAAAATAGCATTTGCCTTTTTGGCAGCCACATCGCACAGTTGTCTTGAATTCTCTCTGCCCTGACTCAACTCACATCAGGGTGTCTCCTCCTACTCCTACTCCTCTCCCCCACCAGGGCAGAACCCCCTCCACCCTACAGCCCCCCGGTGTCCCCTAACCTGCAGGTGTTGTCCACGCGGACTCCGTACTTGGTTTCCGTGGGCTTCTTGCCCACCTGGACAGAGAAGCCCGGGTCGAAGAGCAGCACGAAGGAGATGATCCCTGAATCCGGCTTCATGTAGAGCAGGAACGAGTCCTTCACCACCAGCCACCTGAAAGGGTCAAGGGGGAGAGTGAGGAGGGGGGTCTGAAGGCTTGACGCCCACGGAAGTGAAGCACAAAACTCAGGCCTTGGAGGTCTGGGGATATGTTGCTGGGAGGGGGAGTCTCCTTTCTCAGGTAAAGATCCATCTGCCAGTTCAGTTTCCATTCCTGAGTTAAATTTCATTTCTTCAGGTTTGAAATGGTACTTTCAGTTTTTTGGGAGGGGGGAAGAGGGGAGAAAAACATGAGAGAGCCACCAAGAGAGAGAAGGGAGAGAGAAAGTCAAGAGAATGAGAAAGAAGAGGCTGGGAAACCCTAATGCAGCTAGGGTAAAAGAATTTGCTCTGTGGACTAAATACCTTTAATTGTAAGTTGCTTGTTTTACTTTCCTAGTAAACTGTTGTGTTGAGCCCAGTGTCTGGAGTCTCACTCAACTCAAGTCTACCACCTAAACCCCACGATATTGGGCAGGGGAAGGTAAAGGCAGGCAGGCCAAAGATCCTTAAGGCGTGGCTCAGGGGGTCCAGGTCATAGGAGGAACCCTGACCGGGAGAGATAACGAGAGCCCCCGTCCCTCCTCCTCCTCACCAGAGCTCCTCCGAGGACTCACCTCTTCGACCAGCGGTAGCAGACACGATGGCGCCCAGCACAGTTCAGGCCGTGGAACCGGTGCCCCCCGGACCGTTTCAGGATCATGCCCTCCCTTGAGGAAGAGAGAGGAAATGCAAGGCTGACTGCTCAGGGGACTCCAGAGTCTGGGATGGAGCCAAGGCTTCCTCCCCTGAGCAGCAGGGAGAGGCGCACGGGCCCAGCCATCGAGGGAGTGGCACAAACGCAGAATTTGAGGCACCCTAAGGCCCAAGGCTCTCATTCGGACGAAAAGGCCACATCCTATTCCGCGAGGCTGGGTGGGAGGGGGAGGGGGCTTTCCCCTCAAGGAGGGTGAGGGGCAGTGACAGTGGGGTGGGGGTGCGTGACATCTCCCAGGCTCGAGGGGAGCCCTCAGAGATGACCCCTGGGCAGAATGTAGCTCAGGCTCGGGGAAGGAGCGGGTGTCTGCCGAAGCGAACTTTTCTGTGAAACTGACTAACAAATATAACCGATATTGTTATGTGTGAAAAATTGCCTGACTGGCTAGAATTGACACGGCTGTTTTGAAAAAACAAAACAAAAACCATTTGGCATCATTATAAACATTACAAAAAAAATAAACGGACTGGTCCGGGGCAACACTGTCCGGTTTCTTTCATGAAACCATCAGCCTCCACAGTCCTTGAGGGCTAGCAGCTTGATTCCCAGGAGGAAAACAAACTGAGAATGTTCCAGGAAGCAAAGGGCGCGACCGGACGGCAGGGGTGCAGCTGTGGACCCACAGAGATGCCACGAGGCGCCGGTTCCCCTGGGCAGTGGGGAGCCCCCCCGCCCCGCCCCCCATGCTCACACCAGCGGAGACGGGGCTGCGCTGGACTCACAGGCCTTTGGGTCCCAGATCCGGAATGAAGGAGAGTCGGCTGACGTCCAGGAACTCCGCCTGCCAGTCGGAGGAGGGAAAGAGGGAGCGTCAGCACCAGGGACCGGGAGGCAGCGCTCGGCCTCATCCACAGCCAGGGAGGTGGCAGAGGAGAAGCCAGAGGCCGGGATCCTGGCCCTCCGGCTAGGCCCCATCCCTCCCCAAGGGAAAACGGAGTGGGCGGGGGGAGAGAAGGGGGCATTACCATAGCATGGTAGTCCCGGTACAAGCTCATCTCCAGCAAGGTATTGAGGTAGCTCTCCAGCTGTTTCTGTGGGGAACAAGCAAGTAGGAGCACCTGGGGCTGGAGGGGCATCACTCCCACCACTCTCCGTGGCCCAGCCAGGCTCTCGTTACCTGGACCCCTGTCTGCTCTGCAAAACCCGAGCAGCAACTATTCATGCAACTTCACACACACACACACACACACACACACACACACACACACACACACACACTCCCTGCTCCAGGGCCTCTCAGGTTTTCAGCAGAAGATGCTAGAGTTAACTGCGCAGTTCTAAAGCACATTGAAATGCATTAAGTGGTTACTCCTGTCACTGGCTAGTGCTTCTCCTTCGCTCTCACGCACGCACGGCTCTGGCGCACCTGTTTGCTGGATGGGCGTCGGGAAACCTCACCCCCGTGGGGCAGAGATGGTAACCCCAGGGCCGCTCCTTCTGAACGGAAAGCAAACCTGCGTGGGAAAGAGAGAGTGAGGCAGGCAGCAAACTGAACTTGCAGTCCTCCACCCCACCCATTTGAGCCGGCAAGCCCAGGAGAAATGCATCCACTGAATGGAAGCCATTACGCCCCCTTTTCTGCCATCGAGTGAGGGGATGCTGAAGTCCCCCCAGTCCAAGACCGCCTCCACCAGCTCAGGCAGGAGACGGGGCCAGGGGTGTGGGGCCAGGCAGGGCCCATGCACAAGCACCCTCACCTGGGATGCCGGGAGGGGGAGGGCGTGGGTGGGAGGTGAGAGCTGCTGACCCTGCCCAGACTGGCCGGCCGGAACGTTCTGCCGCTCTCTGGGATCAGCGCAAACTCAGAAGGCGAAGACGGCCAGCTGGTGGAGTGGCCCAAGTAGGCTAATTCATTGGATTTCCAATTAAAAGGAAGGGGGCTGGGGAGACGCTGAGCGGAGCAGCATTTGTGGCAGGTAACCACCACCACCCTGAGATAAAAGGAGGAGTGAGGAAAGCGACCCAGGAGAGGCTGGACCCTCCGCCCCTCTTCCTTCGATTCACTCCCAGTTCAGACCAGCACTTTAGAATACAAGAAGAGGAGAGAGAGCAGCGATTTCGGAATGGGCAGATATCTTTGAGCAGCTTTTAAAAGGCGGCTTCTCCGCGGGCAGAAGGGGGCCGGCCGTGCGCTCTGCAGGCTGAACCTATGCGTTTTACTCAGGAGTCAGCACTGAGTAAGAACATAAGAAGCGCCATGCTGTATCAGCACTGTTCACACAGGGGCCAACCAGCCGTTGGCCAGGGACCAACAAAGCAGGACATTGAATGCAACAGCAGCCTCCCACCCATGTTCCCCAGCAACTGGTGCACACAGGCTTCCTGCCTCTGACACCGGAGAGAGCACACAACCATCATGGCTAGTAATCATGGAGAGCCTTCACTTCCTCCAGGAATTGATTCTTCTTCTCCCCCGCCCCCCGCACCCAGTTTGCTCCGGGGGTCTTTCTTCCTGTAACCTGGCCACAGACACACTCCGCCGTGGCCCGTTGCTAGTAGCCATGGATAGCCTTTGCCTCCGGGAATTTATCCAACCCCCTTTTGAAGCCATCCGAATTGTTGGCCATCACTACTTCTTGCGGTAGTGAGGGTCGTGTTTTTCACCCTTGGGGTGTACTTCTGGAGTCAGCCCTGAGCCTGAACGGGCAGGTTTCAGGAGCAGCCAGGAGTGCCCAGGGCCTCGCTCGGCAAGTACACCAACTGCACCCGTTCCGGGAAATCTCGGATCTTACCAAAAAGGCACATGCCTTACTTGCATCTCGTCTTGACTACTGTAATGTAGCCTACATGGGAATGCTGCAGATTTCACCTCCCTTTTTAACACCTTTTTAAAAGCTTTTTAAAGTTATGGAAGTGTTTGTAAACTGTGTTGATAACCCAGGAAACTCCATTTTACACCACTTTGCTCAATGACGGATGTTCCCATGAGGCCTTAAGCGCCCTGTGGAGTCTGCAGGTGATCATGGGACACGGAGGCTGTGGGGGCGGGGAAGGAACAGCTCAATCTCTGATGCTAGGAGGGAATTTTGCATACCAAAACCTGGTTTGGTTACAACATGTCATTTAAATGTTTGCAAAGGGGAAAAAACCACACCTCCAGAGCAGCTTTTCCAAACCGCCCAGGGTGGAGCGAATTTCCATGTTCAAGGTTTGAAAGAAACCTATGTCCTTCCCTAATCTGATAAACTCCAGGTATGTTGGACTACAACCCCCATCATCCCCAGTCAGTGTGGTCATTGGCCAATGGAGTTGCAGTCCAACACATTTGGGGGGGGGCACTGGGTTGGGGAACGCGCTCCGGCCGTGACTTCAAAGGTGCCAGAGGGTCCCTTCGGGAGAAAACGGGCAGCCATTCCTGCAAGGTTGGCAATAAAACTTGTTAGCTAGGAAGTTAAAGCAGGCATTGTTCTCCTTTCCTCCTCATTCCTGGTTTTGTAACAGAAAACAACCATGTACAGCAGCCTTCCTCAACTTGGGGCGCTCCAGATGTGTTGGACTACAACTCCCAGAATGCCCCAGCCAGCTCTGGCTGGGGCATTCTGGGAGGTGCAGTCCAACACATCTGGAGCGCCCCAAGTTGAGGAAGGCTGCTGTACATGGTTGTTGAGTATTTCGGGTTATTTAAATCAATTACTATTTGTGTGAGGAGAAAAAAAAGTACCACCTTTAAAATTTGAAACGGGGGTGAAAAAGCACTGCCCCCAAACGGCGGGACTTTCCTCTCCCGCGCATCGAAAAGGACCGCGATCCTCACCGAGACAAAGGCAGGATGCTCATGAGAATCCGATGCTTCATCAGGTCCCGGTGCAGCTCCTGGAAGTGCTTGAATTTCTTCTTCATGGTCCAGGTGAATTCGCCGTGCGTCAGACGCAGGGAATACACCGTGTTTGGCCGCACCTGCCAAGGAGAGAACTCCAGAGCTGAAATGGCCACCTGAGGCCCTTGGGTGCCCTACAGATAACTGCAGCGCACTTGGGGTCCTTTTCTCTCCCACGCCCACCGCTCCACACACACAGAACCCAGGGGCCGTAGGACGCTGGATGGTACAGGAACGGCTGTCAAGGCACACGTTCAATTTCACATGCGAAGCCACCTTGGGAAACACGCAGGTTCCAATATGGCGCCCACATAAAAACGGCAGGGAGAATTCGCTCATTTGGGTATTTACAATGTTCATATATGACATAATGACCTGGTTTGCACATAATACCAGCCCAGCATACAGGTTCCGCATAAACTATCATCAAATCATGGGTTGTATTTATGTCTGAACCCTGCACTATGGTTTAGCTATAGGTTGTTAAACCCCAACTAACCCAGAGTTCACAACCCAATTTTAGGGTGAAAATCCATGTTTGAGCATTCACACATCCCTTGTCCTAGGATGGTGGAGCTGAAAAGAAGGTCTCTCTGCCACAAGCCAGGAGAGCCAGTACTGACTGGGGGCCGTTTTCCTCTTCCCCTCCCCCATTCCGCCCCCCCTTTTGTATCGTGTCTCTTAGATCGTGAACCTCCATGCAGGGGGCTGCCTCGTCTTTTAATATCTGCACAGCCACTTAGAACACTTCAGGTACTTCTGTGAGGTTAAATAATCTTCTTTCATTTCTTTAATAAAATAATCGTGTAAAAATACATCCTTCTAAATATCATATTTTCACACCCAAAAGGGCTAACTTTCATCACTAGACCAGTAATGGGGCATCCCGGATCAAGAGCCGAAGGGCAGCACTGTGGACGGGGTGGGTGGGGGATTGCGCTGCCCTGCACACACCTGTCGGATGAAGGGGGGCCTGAGAGCAGACTTCAAACACCTGAAAGGCTGCCAGGCTCTCTCTGTGGCTCCCGAGGGCAGGACGGGAAAACAATGGGTGGAAATGGCAGGGAAACGGATTTCGGCTAAACCGTAGGACAAACTTCCTAACTGCGAGAGCTCTTCAGCAGCGGAACCGGCTGCCGGTGGAGGTGGTTGAGCAGAGGCTGGATGGCCCCCAGGCAGGGAGGCGGTGGCGGCGCCCTGCTGTGCAGAGTCTGCACCGAGCAGGGGGTTGGACTAGGTGATCTCCAACGCCCCTTCCAGATCTGTGATCATGAGGCATCATGAAAAGCAGGCAATGTTACCTTGGCTAAAGAACTCCGTGTTTTTTTTTTTTTTTAAAAATGCTGGTGTGTTAATCCACAAAACTTTTACGAGAGCCACAGTGAAATGGGGACACCAAAAAATGTGGCTTAACTCTACTAAACCTGGAAAGACCAAGAAAATATATATTTAATAGTCAGGAGTCATAGTTAATGGACAGCTCTTGGCTTGGCTAAGAGTCCAGATAAACCACTCAAATCCACATGCAGTGAACCACGTCAGGGGCCTCCCGCTAGAGAATATTCCGCTTCGCCGGTGTTCCACGCTTCAGCCTTGCAACTTTTGGAGTTGATCGAGGTGGGCCAGCGGCGTGTGACTGGAGACCACCGGGCCACGGCTCGGACCAGGATGGCTGTCGCCAAAGAGCAGGCTCTTCTCAACAGTCAGCTTGGAACGGAGCCTTGAGAAAACGGTGCCTCCTCCGTCAGCCGTGGCCGCACAGCAGCGGGTCTGGTGCAGCCTTCCCTCCACAGAGACACGGGTGGGTGTGAGTGTGGGTGTGGTTCAGCCACCTGACCACCAATCACCGGGTGTGGGCATTGACTTTGGCTGGGACAGATCCATCACCCAGAGTATTATGAGACGGACATAGAATCAGAGTTGGAAGGGGCCTACAAGGCCATCGAGTCCAACCCCCTGCTCAATGCAGGAATCCACCCTGTTATGACCACAGCTGCAAGAGGAACGAGTCTGACGTTTGGGCAAGATCCTGTGCCTTCGCCGCGTGAGGGAGCGCCCCAATGTCCCATGGAAAAGGGTGATGCGGGGGGAGGGAGGAAATCTTCATGAAAGCCACAGCTGGTCCTTGTGAGGCCCCAGAGGCAATTTGCGGCTCTTCCAGCACCACGTGGTTCAAGCTGCCGTGATCCCCTCCTTCCTTCTTGAGCAGCTTCTCGTCCAGGGCTGTCGTCTTGCAAGTGACCTTGGTTGTGTTGCTGCTGCAAGGCTGCAACTGTTTACACAACAAGAAAAGTGGGGGGGGGTGGCTTTCCCCTGGGGGTGGGCCGAGGCTTGCCACCTGCGAAAGGAGCCACGCCAACTCCGAGTTGCTGACCCAGCTGCCCAGGCCTGGAGACGAGTGGAGGGCCGCCCTCCTGGCAGAGGGGGCCAACGCTAGGAAGGTCCATCACAGGAACAGGAGCGGCCACCGCTTGCGGAAAGAGGGGGGCGACGAGAGCCACGAGCCATTGGGCTGTGCTCACAAGGACAGACAGACGAGAAACCACGGCGGCTGCAAATGCCCACGGCTCCCAGGGGCTGTGAAGGGGGCACCTGGCCAAGGCAGCCTGTGGGGCTGGGTTGGAGACAATCCAGAACACACGGTTCCCTTGCTCTTGAATGCAATGGGGGCAGCGGTGTGTAGACATCGTTGCCTCCCATCTTCTATGGTAGGAAGTTGCATTTCATAGGCACGTTTAATGCCCTTACTTTCAAAGGGGTTCTTTTGGGGGGTGGTACAGCTCAGTGGGTAGAACCCATTTTGTATGCCAAAGCCCCCCGGCAGGCCTTGTTGGCCTCAAACCTGGAAGAGCCACCACCAGTCAGTGGACCGTGAGCAGCATGGGGCAGGGCGGGGGGGCCCCCAGCAATGTGGTCCAAGGCTGCAGCCCAGGGGAAAGGGCCCCGGGGGACCAAGGTTCTCCTGTAACCGAGAATCATAGAATCATAGAATAGCAGAGTTGGAAGGGTCCTACAAGGCCATCGAGTCCAACCCCCTGCTCAAGGCAGGAATCCACCCTAAAGCATCTCTGACAGATGCTTGTCCAGCTGCCTCTTGAAGGCCTCTAGGGTGGGAGAGCCCACAACCTCCCTAGGTCACTGGTTCCATTGTCGTACTGCTCTAACAGTCAGGAAGTTTTTCCTGATGTCCAGCTGGAATCTGGCTTCCTTTAACTTGCGCCCATTATTCCGTGTTCTGCACTCTGGGAGGATCGAGAAGAGATCCTGGCCCTCCTCTGTGGGACAACCTTTCAAGGATTTGAAGAGTGCTCTCATGTCTCCCCTCAATCTTCTCTTCTCCAGGCTCAACATGCCCAGTTCTTTCAGTCTCTCTTCATAGGGCTTTGTTTCCAGACCCCTGATCATCCTGGTTGCCCTCCTCTGAACACGCTCCAGCTTGTCTGCGTCCTTCTTGAATTGTGGAGCCCAGAACTGGACGCAATACTCTAGATGAGGCCTAACCAGGGCCGAATAGAGAGGATCCAGTACCTCACGTGATTTGGAAGCTATACTTCTATTAATGCAGCCCAAAATAGCATTGGCCTTTCTTGCAGCCATATCGCACCGTTGGCTCATATTCAGCTTGTGATCTACAACAATTCCAAGATCTTTCTCGTTCTCGATCCAGAAGCCTGACTGGCCTTAAGCTTTTGGGTTCTCTGTTATTTTACTACGTCAAAGCTCTCCAAGGATCACGTAGCTTGTGCATCTCTCTTTGTGTGTGTGTGTGTGTGTGTGTGTGTGTGTGTGTGTGTGTGTGTTACATTTTTTAAAAAGCTACCCTATAGGAACCTGCATTTCCAAAGATGGATGGTCTCTGAAATTGAATGCATGAGGGATGTCTACAATCCTTTGCCAGTTTTCTTCTCAATAATTTCGCCCCCGCCAAGAGCCTTCCGGAATCACCGTGCGGTAAGAAAGCTGGATTCCTGATCACTTCAGCTTTCAATCAACAAAAAAGAATTAAGTCCCTAGTCCTCAATAGACCCTCTTGCCATCACCACTCTCGACATGCCCCTTTCCTTTCCTCCTTACACCCCAACGGCGAGTTCGGATCCATATCAAACACAGACTTTGCCAACTTGGAGTTCTAGTATTTTCAAAGGACACTCCCTCCCTCCCTCCCTGCTTTTGCAGCCATGGTGTAACCTGAGACGTTGACTCCCTAATTAAGGGCTCCGAGACGAAGGCTTAGCGCAAGCCCCCCCCCCCCCCGCTCACAAACAAGGCCTCTGCGGCCATTTTAAGGAAGCCCCCTCCCCAAGAGAGTTCAGGAAAGCCACCCGCCTGCCTTGAGAAGAGTGCTGGTTGGCTGAGCCTGTGAACGGAGGCCCCTCTGGGCCCTCCCCCCATGGCAGCTGATGTGGGATCCCCCCAGGGATGTGTGCTGCTTGAACATCAGCCTGCAGGAGGCCTGCCCCCAGCCCCCCACCTTTGCCCCCGTCCCCTCCCGGATGCCACCCACCCACCCCTCTCTCTCTCTCTCTCACCTTGGAGCCGCTGGCATATCGCTCGGAGCCCTCTATCCGCACGGTGACCGGCACCCCACGGAGAAAGAGGGGGCCCTGGGAGCGCAGCGGCTTGGATTCGTAGATGGCACGGAAAGGGCACGGCTCACCTGGAAGAGGAAGGCAGGCACGGAGGCCGGGGGGGCCACGTTGGAATGGAGGCCAGGGGCATCTTTGGCCCAACCCCCCATCCCCCCAAATTGCCCCCCACCCCCGCCAGGCCCGCCTGGACTAACCGGGGGCCTGTCCGTCACGGAGGCCATCGTGCTCGTCCGGATCCACGCACAGCTCTGTGATGTCGAGAGTGTTTTCGTCGGGGCTCTCCATGGTCAGCGTGGGGCTGGCCTGCTGGGAAGGAGCGGCAGAGGAAGCCCTGCAGTGCCAGGCCCCAAGACACCGGCTGCCCTGCCTGTCAGGGAAAGCAGGGCCCCATCTCCAAGCCACCTGACGTGTGTGTGTGTGGGGGGGGGAGGCCCATCCACCCACTACCACATCCACCGCCCGGGGACTCAGTGCTCCTGGCAGCCCCCCCCCCCGGCCTGTCAGATGACTTGTGCCGGAGATAGTCGCCTAAGGCCGCCACGGAGCAAGCCGTCCTTCCTGCCCCACCCTGCATGGCAGGGTGACTCACTGAGCAGGAGGGGGGGTCCCCCCCGACTTCTCCTGCAAGGAGCATTGCTGGCTGCTGAAGGCCCCAGCAGGCCGGCTGATGGACAGACACGTTTGGCAGGACGGGCTGGATGGGGAAAGAGAGCAACGGGCCACGGCGGAGTGTGTGTGTGGCCAGGTTACAGGAAGAAAGACCCCTGGAGCAAACTGAGTGCGGGGGGGGGGGGGGGGAGAAGAAGAATCAATTCCTGGAGGAAGTGAAGGCTCTCCATGATTACTAGCCAAGATGGTTGTGTGCTCTCTCCGGTGTCAGAGACAGGAAGCCTGTGTGCACCAGTTGCTGGGGAACATGGGTAGGAGGCTGCTGTTGCATTCAATGTCCTGCTTTGTTGGTCCCTGGCCAATGGCTGGTTGGCCCCTGTGTGAACAGAGTGCTGGACTGGATGGACCCTGGGCCTGATCCAGCCTCAGGGCCCTCCTCACGTTCTTAAGAAGAAGGAAGGGATCCAGCCTGGAGCGCTGCAGCTGCCACTCGGAGACCAGGCAGGCCTCGGGAAGGGGCACGTGGCCAGACGGGGGCTCAGGAGGCCTCCTCTGTCCCAAGAGGATCCCCTGCCCCAAAGGGGAGGCACCGAGTGCCAGGACGCCCGGCTGGGCCCCAGGAAAGGCAGCTGAGGAAGCGATGGAAAACTGGGGCTCCTGGGCACACAGATCCTAGCAGGGGCCTTCCCTTGGGCTGAGCCCTGATCCCAAAGGAAGGGACGGGAGGACGGGAGGGCCCCACGCAAGGCCACTCTTTGGGCCAGGACTGGAGATGGCCCTGCCTGCATCTGGGGGGTTGTGCTCCCACGGGGCTCGGCACGGTACCCAGGGGGACGTTCCTGGGGTAACGACCGTGAACTTGGCATTAAGTCCTGGGCAGCAAGGGAGAAAGGGTGAGGAACCATGTCGGTGGGGGGAGTCTGGAGGGGGCAGCATTCTGCAGGCGCTTGTGTCCCTTGGTCCACGGAATTTGGGGACTCGGCCCATGGCCATGCCTGGCTCCGTCCTGGGTATGTCCAAGGCCACGGACAAGCCCGCTTGCCCCCCACCCCCAGTACCTGCCTTGCCACCCCACACCCAGCAGAGCACCCATCCAGATGGAGGCACCCAGCAGGGCCGCTGAAGGGGCCGAGGCACCGGCAAGGAGGGCATCAGTTGGCAACACAGAAGCTCGTTTGCTGTAGCTTCGAAGCTTCAGATTGTATCACGTTCAGCTCCCGGGAGCCTGAGGCGGCCAGAGGGTGGGGGGGCAGAGGGGGGCCTTTTGCTCACCCTGACCAAAAGTGGTGCCCGGTTCCAGAGGCAGGCGGCATCCCCGTGTGCGCCCAGCCCCTGCGGGGAGGGAAGGCAGAGCCTGCCCCGGGGGCAAAACGGGGAGGGGGCTCCTCTGGGGCGGACAGCCGAAGACCGGGGGCCCAGGGGAGTCCCTTCCACCCCCCACCCCCGGGCAGGGAAAGTGCCGTGAGCCCTGGGCTCTTGCCAGCTTTATGGAGGGGGGGGGAGGAAGAGGCGCCCCCGAGCTCCCCCTGCCTTCTGCAGAGACCTCCCTAGCGCGGCAGCCCCAGGAGTGCTTCCCGCAAGCCCCGGCACCTTTCCCTCCAGAAGGGCAGCGCCGCTTGCGGCCTCCGGCGCCAACATTCCTGCAGCCGAGATGGCAGCCGCCCACCCCACCCCACCCCACCCCCGGCCCGGGAGAAGGAACCCAGGCGTCCGGCCCCTTCTCGAAGCCCGGCGCGGCGCTGCTCTCCCGGCAGAAGATCCCCGCGAGCTCCCTGCGAAAAGGGCCGCGAACGTCTCCAGCGAGCGGAGATTTTGAGTCATCCGCCAGCCGCACGCGCGAGTTAGGGTGGGGGCAGGGGGGGGGCGCTTGGGACTCTCGTCTTAGACGCGGGGGGGGGGGTTAGGGGAGATCCTCCGAGGGAGGGGGCGCCTTGAACGGCGGGGGAGGGGGTCCCGAAGCTTACCTGGGGCGGCGGCGGCGGCGCTACTGGGAAACGGGACGGGGTGGCGGGGCTGGGGAAGAGCCGGCCGGGTGAGGAGAGGAGAGGAGAGGAGAGGCGGGGACGGGAGGGCTGGCTGTTTTCGGGCTGGGCTGTCTCGGGCGGGGCGGGCGGCCGAGCGGGAGGGCTGTCCCAGCGGCGGAGCCAAAGGCAGCACCGCCCCGGCCGTCAGCGCGCACCGCCAAGAGGGCTCCGGAGCACGTGCAGAGTGCCGTACCGCTCTCAGGCGAGCAGGTGGCAGCTGTGCACGGGACGCAGGGCGGCGGGCCCCGAAGCGGGAGAAGCTCTCGCCCTGGGCCGCTTGGGGGGAGACTGGCGCCCGGAAGGCCGCGTCCCAAGGGGCGCCTGGCCGGGCAGGAGCGGACCCTGAAGGGGTCGCAGGGGGAGCCCCCCCCCCCCCCCGCCGCTCTGCCCAGAAGACGACGGTGCGATTCGGAAGCTTGCTGGCTGCTCCCAACGAGACGGGAGCGTAAGCCCCCCCCCCCCCGCCGCGCGCTGCCTCCGTCTGCTGCTGGGCGTCCCCCTCTTTGGACGCCCCCTCCCCGTGGCCGAGGTCCGGCCCCGCACACCTCTGAGCATGCACAGAGCGCCTCTTCCCGAGGCCCCCAGCTTAGGACGCCGAAACTTTCCACGCGCGGTGGGGGCGGCTGCTTCCCTTCTTCACCACCCTGGGGGAAAAGAGTGCTCGACTAGGGAGGCGGATCCAGCAGCCCTTGCCAAGGTTTTGGGGTGGGGGGAGGCGCCTGCCCTCGTCCTGCAGGTACCTGGTTCATCCCGGAGGGGCTCCCTCCCCACAGGAGCCCCCCGCCCCATGCCTACCAAGAACCTGCCCCGTGGGGCGTGCCCTACATCCTCCGCTCCCCCCCCCCCGGCCTCCAGCTGGCGAGGGGGAGGCGCCGCCGCCGCCAGGGCCCTGTTTGCCACAGGGGGCGGAGCAGGGGGCGGGGCGGGACTCCCGCGTTTGACACTCCAGCAGAGGAGAGCCATCAGCGGCCAGGTAAGTGGGGCTGGGGGGAACTCCCAGGTTGGACACCGGGGAGGGGGGGGGCAGGAGCAGCCTGGCTGAGCGGCCGCTTTACCAGCGCATGGGCCGGACCCCCTGGGTTGCAGGGGGGGGGGGATGATCAACGTCCCCAAGCCTTACGAAAAAAAAACCCATTTACACCCCGACATGAAGCTACAAAGTAGGGAGGGGCACCAGCCGCCCCCTCTCCCTTCAGAGCGAGTACCCCAGATCCTGCCCCAGAGCCTGGGGAGGGCAGCCCCCCCCAACGGAGAAGGAAGCCCCCCTCCTTTTGCACACTGCTGCCTCTGTTGCTCTTCCCTGTGCAGGCGCCTCCAAGATGGGAGCCAAGTTCCCGAGCTGCTTCCCCCGAGGAAGGCGCTGGAGACGGGGCAGCACGACGGGGCAGCAGCAGCAGGCGCCCCCCACGGGTGAGGACTGGCCGAAACCCGCCTGCCCCATCTGCCCCCGCCACCTCCAGCACCAGCCCTGCCCTGCTCAAAGGGCCGCTCACTCGCTCTCCTCCCCACAGAGGCATCCGCCCACAGCCCCGACGTCCCCGCCGCACGGACCCGATCCACCCCATCCACCAGCAGCGAGACGGATCCCCAGAGCGGACGGGCCTACTTCAGCGGCAAAGCGCGCGTCTCCTTCCGCCACCAGCTGGACTCGGAGAGGGATTCCACCAACTGACTCCTGCGCCGGAGCGGAGGAACACGTGTGACGGCAGCCAGGGCCCTGCCGCCGGGGCCCCCAGGGAGACCACTGGCCAGCAGGGCTGGGTCAGCCCAGAGGCCCTCTCCCCAAGTAGAGGTCCCTGCTTTATTAGGGGGAGGGGGCCGGGAATGCTTGACGGCGCCCTTCCAGAAGCATTAAAGAAGTCGGGGTTGGAGCGGAGAAGTCAGATGGTTGCAGGGTGGGGGGAAGGGGGGCAGCAAAGCAGCCCTGGGGCTGAGGCTCGGGCAGGCTTGCTCTGAAGCAAGACAGACACAGGCATGACCCCAATCCCATAGCCCTGGCAGATGTACAACAATAAAAGTAGCGAGTGCTCCTGAGCCCGTGCAGAGTGCCTTTCTTTTGGCCCAGAGAACGCAGCATGCCTCTACCCCTCGAAGCGCTGGGCCCAGCTCACGGGGGTGGGGGTGGGGGTGGGGGTGGGCTCCAAGGTGGTGGTGGGGGAAGAGCCGTGCCCATGCCACGCGAGCCGGGGGCGGGTGACCGTTGGCGTCTCGGGGAGGTGCCAGTCTGTAAACAACTTCTGAGCTGGCGCCTGGCCCGGCCAGCCCCATCCGAAGAGAAGGCAGGCTGGAGCAGGAACGAGGGAGGGCCGGTGCTGAAAGCCAACCCCCACCCCGCTAGAACATGTGGGAAACATTGAGCTTTGTTGAAAAGGTCCAGCAGGCTCTTTCCTCCCTCACACCCTCAAACTCTCTCCAAGAGAGAATCCGGGGTGGTGGTGGTGGTGGGGAGAACAGCATTGGCCAAGTCCTGGGCGTCACCCCCTTATCTCACCCACGCAGGCAGCACTTGCCATAATCACAGCTGGGAGAGAACCACGAGAAGGAGGAGGAGGAGGCCCTGCACTGTCCGACACCCACTGGGGAGGGAGACACCAGCACCCTCTGCTGGGGGCCAGAAGGCAAGCGGAGGAGCAGGACAGGGGGCACACCCTTGCCCTCTTTGCCCCACAACCCCTCCAGAGCCTAAACCCAACACAGCACCCAGGGGTGAAGGCTCCGGCCCTCCCCAGGAATTCTCTGCACTTCGCTAGAACTACAATTCCTGCAACGCGTGAGGAAAACCGAGGCAGATGAGACCGGCTGAGACGTGGCGTAACCCTGCCCCCCAACCACTCCTTCCCGCCCCCCTCTGCCCCAATCTCCCCCCCTCCCGAGAGCCCAGGGGTTTGAGAGGAACCAGCAAACACGCGCCCTTTGGACTCCCGTGTTTTAATACAACATCAAACCTACAGGAAAACCGAACACGTCGCCCACTCCCCCACCCGGCCCCTCTTCAGAGGGAGGAGAAGCGAGGCAGGTCGTTGCCCAGGATGACTTTGCGTTCCACCCCGTCCTTCGTGATGGCAGCCAGGCGGATCACGCCCCCGCTGGAGCCGTCCCGGTCCATGGCCAGAGCGAGGGCTGCAAGGAAAAAGAGGGGCGTGAGGTAGCACTTCCACAAGGAACAGGGGCAGCCCCACACCACCACCGCCGCCCGGGGGAGCCCGACCTCGCTGCAGCCTGGTGTGAAGGCGCCCCTTTTGCCTCCGGTGGGGGCTGGCAGATGACGGGGAGGGGGCCGCGGCCGCTTACCGTTGGCCGCGAAGGCCAGGCACTCCTCCTTGCTCATCCCGGGCTTGTAGGAAGCGTCGACGAAGCCGTAGATGTAGGAGCTGCCGGAGCCTCCGATGGAGAAGGGCTGCCGGACCATCATCCCGCCCATGGGGACAGAGTACACCTGCGAGGAAGGGGGCGCGCAAGAGATGAGCCCAGGCGAGATGCCCGGGGCTTGCGCGGAGAAGCTGCCGCTGTGCCTGGGCCACAGGGCTAGAGAGAGGGAACCCTGCCTCCTGGGACTCGGGTGCAGCCGTGGGGTGCGTGGGGGGGGGGGCAGGGCTGCCCACGTGGAGCCCCCACCCCAGCCTCTCACCTGGCCTCCTTTGCGCTTGTCCCAGCCGGCCACCAGGATGCCAGCAGTGAGATCCTCTCGGTATCGGTAGCACATCTCCTTGAACAGGTTGGCGGCTGTTTTCACCAGCGGGCGCTCGTCCAGTTCAATGCTGGGGGTGGCAGAGGGGGCGAGACACGGGACAGGGGTCGCACCGCGGAGCAGGCAGGGGCAAGGCCTCCTCCACAGCGCCTCGGCCTGCAAAATGCCTTAGCGGTGACCTCATTGCATGCACTCAGCCCTTCCTAAAGCTGAAGCACGATTGCACAATCCTGAGGCGTCAGGGCCTGGGTTTTTCCAGTCCTGCCCTGTGGAAGAGTCGCTTGTTTTTGGAGCCGTTTGTTTCAAGGCCCGTAAAGGAAGGGGAAACTGCGAGCAAGGCCCTTCCCGTTTGGAAGAGGCCCCAAAGCAGAGGGGGGATTTCTCTTGCAGCCACGTTCCCACCGACCCCCACCTCGTATGCACCAGCCAGGGCAACGAAAGAGCAGGAAGGTGCCGGGAATTTTCCAGCCTTGCAATGGAAGGCTTGGAGGGGAATCAGGGATCCTGAGTGGCCCAGGCCTCTCGGAAGCGGTGAACGCAAGCAGGGCTGGAAGACCGGACGGGAGTCCAGGAAAACGTTTCCCCTCCATTCGCAACGGAGATTGGGGCACTGGGGCGGCACGAGGCGACTGGGGAGGATCAAGCGTGGCAGCGGAGTCAAGAGCAGGAAGCGGCTGGAGCTGCCAGGCAGGGAGCAACACGGAGAGGATCTCCACAGTGAAGCCCAGAGGCCCACTTGTGCCGCCCAGCACCTGGCTTGTCACCATGCCTCCGAGAGGCCCATGTGCAGGGCAGGTGGGCTAAGCCCCCCATCCCTCCGGGGCAGGCTTCCCTCCAAAGCTGGAGCTCTCACGGCTGACGTGAACAGTCCTCCCTTGGGAACTCCTTTGCGTCGCTCGGTGTGGGGCCGCGGGCTCTGGGTACGCAGCACAGGCCTGCAGGCTCCAGGTGCCAGGGGACGGACCCCCACCCGAGGGTCAGCACTCCGTACCTGTGGAAGCCCAGCTGGTACGTGACAGCATCAGCAATGGCTTGGGTGTCAGCGGCTGAGCCTGACCGGCAGCAGAAAATGTGGTCGTGGATCTGCGTCAGCTTGTCTGTGACTCGGTTGGCAATGTACGACCTGCAAAAGACCCATCAGTGCGGTGCCTCACCCACCCACCCATTCACCCACCCCGCCCGGGGAGCCCACTGATGGTTTTAGGATGCCTGTGTTTGAGGGGACCTGAGAGGTCTCGCGGCTGAGCACACGCACGCACAGCCCCGTGCTCAGGGCTGCCCAATACTTTGGGCCCTCAAACCTCCATGCCAGAAGAGGGAGCCCTGGGGAAAGCGATCTGTCTGAAGACCTGCTTTCCTCTGCTAGTCTGGCAAACGCCCCCCCCCCCCCCGAGGAGAAAAGGGGGAGGGGATGCCTCCCCCGGGCACCTCCAGCCCCCAGGCGGAACAAGGGATTCCCCCCCCCCATAATGCTAGGAGCCTACTTGGCCCTTTCCGCTCCCCCCCCCCCCGCACTCACCCTGTAGTGGTCCTGGAGTCGGCCCCAATGACGACCCCGCCATCAAACTCCACAGCCATGATGGTTGTCTGAGAGAGGGGAGGGAGGGGTTAGGAACAAGCAAGGATCTTGGGCGACACCGTGGGGGCCATGGGGGGGCCCAGAGCTCTGAAATCCGCGTAGCAGGATAAAACCCACTCGCTGCTGATACTCCCATGACTGCAGCCCATGCTGGGAGACGCTGCACACAGGAACGTCAGGCGAGCCCTGAGGCTGGATCAGATCGAGGGTCCATCCAATCCAGCACTCTGTGCACACAGGGGCCAACCAGCTGTCGGCCAGGGACCAACAAAGCAGGACATGGTGCAACAGCACCCTCCCACCCATGTTCCCCAGCCACTGGTGCACACAGGCTTCCTGCCTCGAATACTGGAGATAGCACACAACCATCAGGGCTAGTAGCCATGGATAGCCTTCTCCTCCTCCAGGAATGTATCCAACCCCCTTTTAAAGCCATCCAGATTGGCGGCCATCACTACATCTTGTGGCAGTGAGTTCCATAGCTTAACTATGCACTGTGTGAAGAATCCACTTGGTGGAGCCCTTCAGCTCCCCCACCTGCAACCACCGAAAAGCCTCCAGCTCTCCTCGAGCTCTTTGCTCCACCCACTCTCTCCCGCTGCCCCTTAAGCCTGGAGCTCCCCCTCCCCCATCGAACGGGGCCGTGTTGCCCCTCCCCCTCCCCCCCCCATGAGAACATCAAAAGAGCCCCGGATGCTGGATCAGACCGAGGGTCCATCTCGTCCAGCAGTCTCTTCACGCCGCCGGGGCCCCACGAGCAGGGCCTGAGCGCAGCAGTACCCTCCCACCCATGCTCCCCAGCCACGGATGCGACACAGGGGCCTCCTCCTGCCTCTGAGGCTGGAGGGAGCTGAGTGGGATCAGCCCCAGATCTCGCCTCCTCCGCTGAGTTACAAACTGAGCATGGGGCTGCGTTTGCCCCCCCCATTCCTGCCCCCCCCCGCCATCACTTGGGGGGCAGAGACCCCCCACCCCCGCCCGGGCTGAGGAAACGCTGCCAGGGAGGGGGCTGGGTCAATGCTCAACCCACCCCTGGGGCCAGAGAGCAGCCAGCGGCGCGGCCCCACGGCACGCGTCTCCCCTGGAGCCGGACGGGCGCCGGACTGCGACCGAGGGCCATGAGCCCTGGGTTCGAATCCCGCCGCTGCCCTGAGCGGGCCGGGTCGCGCCAGCGGCGCCCCCTCCTGCCCCCCGGCCCGGCAGCCGCGGCCCTTCCTCACCCCGGTGGTCTCCGCCTGGTGGGTCCAGTCCGGGCAGCCCCCCGACAGCCCCCAGCTCGGCCCCAGCATCGCCGCCGCCGCCATCTTGGATCTGAGCACTGTCGCAAAAACGCCGAGGCACGCCGCCGGCCGCGCGCTTTACGGCGCCGGGTCCTGACGCGCACCGCAGAGATAGGCGCGAGCAGAGGGAGCCGCGGGCCCTGCACTCCCGGGCCCATGTGGGCTGCCGCTCGTGGGCTCGTCCTCCCCGGGCTGGAGTGGCCGAGAGCGGCCCGCAGCCTGTCCCCGGGGCGGTGGGGAGCCCAGGAGCCGGCCCGCCCCCCCCCCGGGGAAACGCCACCAGGCAGGGGCTCCTGCGCAAGGGCCCTTTCTTGCAACCTCGGAGGTGGGGGGGGGGGGGGAGCGAGCGACGAAGAGCTCTGTGGCGCCTTAAAGTCGAATACGCTGATTGACTGACTGACAGGGTTTATAGACAGGGTTTTTAAATTTTGTATACTTTTTAATGTTTACTGTTTAAACTTTTGTGAACCACCCAGAGAGCTTCGGCTGTGGGGCAGTATATAAATATAATAAATAAATAAATAAATAAAATAAAATAAATATCCTACTATCTCTTCCCCAAGTATAAAGTGCTGGTTATCACCTTTAAAGCCCTACATGGTTTGGGACCAGGCTACCTGCGGGATCGCCTCCTCCCGTACAATCCGCCCGCAGGCTCAGGTCCTCTGGGAAGAACTTCCTTCAGCCAGCCAAAACTAGGCTGATAGGTATTATTACCAAGAGGACCTTCTCTTCTGCTGCTCCCAGACTGTGGAACGAGGAGATTTGTCAACTTAACAGTCTTTTAGCATTTAAGAAAGCTGTCAAGACTGATCTCTTCCGGCAGGCCTATCCAGTGGAATTTTGGGATGCTTTTAGGATGTTTTAACAATGTATACTTTGCTTTTAATCAATATTTTATGTATTTTATACTTACTGCTGTTCCCTGCCTCGATCAAAATGGAGAGGCAGGTAAGAAATAATAATAATAATATAATAATAATAATAATAATAATAATAATAATAATAATAATAATAAACACAACAACATCTGAGGAAATTGGTGAACAATAAAAAGGGGGGGGGGGAGAATCAAAATATGGAACTAAAAAACCTTCCCAGTGAAATTGTGCCAGTACAGCTACGAAAGGTCTGTCAGGGAAAGCTCCTGGTCAAGAGCAAAACCAGGCTGGAGCAGTGAGTTCCCCAGGCTCTGCCCCAAGTGGGCTCCAAATGGCACCCCTCCTACCCATCCCACCCCAACAACAGCCCTGCAGGCATAATGTCATGGTGTGTGTGTGTGTGTGTGTGTGTGTGTGTGTGTGTGTGAGAGAGAGAGAGAGAGAGAGAGAGAGAGAGACCCTATTCAGCGACACACTCAGCCACGGTGGTTCAGCACTTTGAGTTAAACAATGCGACTTAATGGCTGAGTTCAGACAACACACTAATCAACCGGGATGGGGAGCAATAGGAACAGAATGGGAAACAACCCTTGATTAGCGTGTTGTCCGAACTCAGCCAGTGTGTCACGTGAATCATTCCTAGCCACGGTGGATACAGAACCATGGTTTAAACACATTCACTAACTGTTTTCTGCAAAAGGGTTAGTGGCCAAACCAGGGCTTAGCGTGTTGTCTGAACAGGCCCTGGGCATGTTGCCGTTAACCACCATCTGGCCTCGGCCTGACCCCCACAGCGTGCAATACTGAGAGTGATCTACGCTGCAGGGCCGACACCAGCCGCTCTCTCCCAGCTGGCATTGTGTGGGCTTTGAAGATGACAGGAAACACTGGGGAATGCTTCATACTGGAAGAGTCGGAAGGAGCAGGACCCCACTCCACATAGCCAACCCCTTGGCCGCTATAGGCGCTCTGTCCCAGCAGTGGCAATCCAAGCCAGGCTTTCTCTGGGCTGCTCCTGCTTCTGCAATGAGCAGGGGGTTGGACTCGATGGCCTCATAAGACCCTTCCAACTCTACTAATCTATGACTCTATGCATAAGCAAGCACAGCTTCTTGAAAGGAACCAGGAAGTAGCCTCTCCAGGAAATAAGACCTGTCCCTCTTCCCTTTTTATATCTCTTTGGCTCGCATTCTGCCAGCTTTCACACACACCCAGTCGTCTGACGTCGTGATGCCCCTAGAGCTTGAAGGAGGTGTAGAATAGCACTTCCTTTGCCTGGGGATGACCCTTCCTGGTTCCTTTTGGCTCCCCTCCCCCTATTTAGAGGGGTGAACCTGGGAACTACTGCCCATAGAAGGCAATGGGAACATCCGGGCATTTTTGTATTGGCAGCAGTGACAGGAAGGGAGGGGCTGTGGCTGAGCGAGTGATATACGGTACAACAACCCTGCATTGTAGGCCACTACTATATCACCCTCACATTGCGGGGGCAGAGAGACTGATGGGCAACAACCCTGCGATGCAGCCCAACATTAGGATGCTCCCAATGCACCTCCAGGCACGTTCTTGTAAAGCACCAATGTTGCTGAGCAGTGCTTTCAAGTGCTGTGGCAGAAGCCCCCCCAGTGGCACTTTCTACCAGTGGTTCTGGACGTGTGGCAAGCCCCCCCCCTTCACCACCCCATTTGCTGAGCAGGGGTCATTAGAGATACATTGACCCTGACTGTTAGAGCAGGACGACAATGGAATCAGTGACCTAGGGAAGTGGTCGGCTCTCCCACACTAGAGGCCGTCAAGAGGCAGCTGGACAACCATCTGTCAGGGATGCTTTAAGGTGGATTCCTGCACTGAGCAGGGGGTTGGACTCGATGGCCTTGTAGGTCCCTTCCAACCCTGCTATTCTATGATTCTATGCATAGGGTGACCATATGAAAAAGGAGAACAGGCAAAGCTTTGCAAGAGCCAAGCTGCTAGCTCTTCCAGACCTCAGCAGCTCCTCTGCAGTTGATATACAATTGGCTGGTTAAGCTGTGCAGGAGCTCAGCTGCAGGCCAAAGAACAGAACTTCCCATTTCGTTGTCCCCACATGCTGCTCATCAGGCTGCCTTTCAATACACAAGGAAAGTGCAGTGCTATGTAGGTTTACTCAGATGAAAGTCCCACTGTGTTGAGTGGGGCTTGCTCCCAGGTAAGCTGGAGCGTGTTCAGAGGAGGGCAACCAGGATGATCGGGGGTCTGGAAACAAAGCCCTATGAAGAGAGACTGAAAGAACTGGGCCGGTTTAGCCTGGAGAAGAGAAGGTTGAGGGGAGACATGATAGCACTCTTCAAAGACTTGAAAGGTTGTCCCACAGAGGAGGGCCAGGATCTCTCCTCGATCCTCCCAGAGTGCAGGACACGGAATAACGGGCTCAAGTTAAAGGAAGCCAGATTCCAGCTGGACATCAGGAAAAACTTCCTGACTGTTAGAGCAGTACGACAATGGAACCAGTTCCCTAGGGAGGTTGTGGGCTCTCCCACACTAGAGGCCTTCAAGAGGCAGCTGGACAACCATCTGTTAGGGATGCTTTAGGGTGGATTCCTGCATTGAGCAGGGGGTTGGACTCAATGGCCTCAAAGGCCCCTTCCAACTCTACTATTCTATGATTCTAAGTGTGCATTGGATTGTAGCCAAAGTCTCCAGTGATGTCCTGAATTGGCACTTTAAGACTGAAATCACTTTGAATGACGTGGTGGTGGTGGTGCGTCTCTCACATAATGGCAAGTCCCTGCTTTCCTTCCCTGAAATGGGGAACAGGGTGTACGCGCCCCCCGTCCCCCCCCCCCCCGGCAAAATAAAAATGCCAGACAAATGGCCAATAGAGGGCGTCACGCTCCACGTGCATTTAATTCTTTGCCTCTGTGGGGGTGAAACAGTCTGGTTCTCAGTGGTATTTGACCTCATGCTGCCCGTGAATTAACAAATAGGGAACTGAGTGGTGACCTGGGATGGAGTCATTTGCCCTCCCAGAAGATCGTGTCTAGCCCTGCTCCCCCTGGGCTGGAAGAAGGTGTTTCAGGCAATCAATCAGAATCAGACTCTGAAGTAGAGGAGTCGGCACCAGACACAGGCCAGCCTGCACCAATGGGGGAGGAAGCTCTCACGGGCTCTTCACCTGCTGGGAGTGAACCCTCTCCAGAGCTTATCTCCTCAAGGGCAAACGATACACAGTCAGTGGGAAGCCAATATTCTTCCGAAGAGGAGAGCACGGAGGGGTTAGCCAATCCTAGAGCCCGCTGCAGACTAAAACAGGCGGAGCTAAAAGAAAGCGAGAGAAAGTCAGCCTGGCTGTCATCCCGTCAGAAGGTGCCCCAGAACTAGTCTCTCTGACGTTAACACGACTTGGGAAAAGGCTTTCCATTCTTCTTGAAAGGACAATGGTCTCGCTTAGTTTGCATAGTTTTGCCTAGGAGAAAGTTCCTAAAGATTAAACTCTCTTCAGGTGAGAAGAGATGTTCATTGCTTGAATAAGGCTTTGTGGATTACTTAGCAGGTCTCCTTATTATCTCCCAAGAAGGCGGGAGGCTTTTGAGAAACATGACAGACGGGAGCAAACCCTTTGCCTGGCGATGGGCTGGGGCTGGACCATGTGCAGCTCACCTCCAAGAGCCTCTGGCATCAGTCTTAAGTCTGCGCCGTGCCCCCTCCCCCGGTGCCTAGAAGCCGGGCGCCCACCCTGTGGAGCCCACTAGAACTGGCGTCCCTTAGAGGAGAAGTGGAATCCAGCTGCCCGGTGTCCGGGAAAGCTGCCAATAGACCAGCTAATTGGATGGAGATACAGACGTGGGCAGCGTGCCCAGACAAACTCCAAGAATTCGGCCACAAACTCAGCAACACACGGTGGAGTTTGTCTTTATCTGTGCTATGAAATAACACAGTTAACTCTTTAATGTCAGAGTACAAGACGTTTTAAACATAAGCAAAGTCCAGTTCAGTTCCAAAAGTCAAGGGCTTACGAGAGGTAGAGAGAGTCCAAAAAGCAGTCCAGAGGTCCAGGGATAGGAGCAGGTCACAAATTCCAAGCCGGTCCAAAGTTCAATCAGGATACAAGGTCACCACGATCCGAAGCAGGAATCAAGAGCTTTCGCCAGGATGCTCAGTTAATCTCTGGCAAGTTCCTGTTGCTTCCCAGCTCTCTAAATACCCCTCCCTGGCAGCTACAGGTGTTCCCTATTGAGTTGGCGTCTAGTATAAATACGCAGAGATCTGCGCCGGGCCTCCTTTTCCGCCCTATGCTGTCTAAACAACTGTGCAGGTAAGTTTGTTGCTTCTCCCTCTGTGTCTTCTGAATTGGCCAAGCTCCCTGCTGGTTTAATCACCGGCACGCTGGTACGTGGCTCTGCTTCCCCTTCATTCTCTGAGTTGGCCCCACTCCCAGCTGGCACCAGCTCAGCAGCCGTGACACTAGCCTCTGCCTGTAAAGGTTCTGTTTCCTCCTCCTCTGAGTCCATCCCCAGCAACTCTTCAGAGGGCCTAACACCCGGTTCCTTTGGCAGCCCTGGGCAAGGGGGCTTCAGGGCAGCTCCAGCATCCCGTGGGCGGCGTAGACGTCCTGCGTGATGTTGTGCACCCGGGCGAGGCTGCGCACAGTGGCCTGCAGGACGGTCCGCGTCTTCTGCTCATCGTCCTCCGGGCAGATGATGCGGTATAGCTCCTGGCGGGAGGGCATCGCCAGGAAGGCAATGGCCACTGCCTTCTGCACCCACCAGCTGTGGTAGGGGGCCAGGGCCACCTGGTAGGCATCCGAGCACATCCGGGAGGGGTTCCCGTCCCTCTTGCTGGTGCCCAGATTGTGCAGGAACAGCTCCAGCCACTTCAGGGCCCGGTGGAGCCGCAGCAGCGTCCGGCAGCCGGAGGGGGGTTTGGTGGGCGGAAAAGCCTGGAAGCCCACCAGCCCCTCAGCCAGTTCAAAGGCCACCATGGACTGCACGGTGCGGTAGTGGGGGCTGTGCTGACCGCCCTGGTGGAGTTGCATGATGGTGATCTTGGCGTAAGTCTCCTGGTTGATCAAGCTGAAAACCGTGCCCAAGGTGTCCATGAACCTGCAAAGAACAACAGAGGTTGCACTGCCAGGGCAGAGACGCAGCCAAAGGCCTCCCTCTAGCAGCAGCAGCAGCAGCAGCGGGGCTCACGGCATCACTTCTCCCGCCCCCCGCCCGCCTCGGACCCGTTGGCTCTTGCTGCTTCTTCTTGGGAACTGAAGTCTTGATGGCAGGCTGGTCACCTCCCGCCCCCATTGCTACAAGAAACACTTATAGCTGCTGAACTGTTCTATTGACCCATGATCCAGGGATATCAGTAGGGCTGTGCACCGCCTCGGGCCGAATCCCTGACACCAAGGTGAGGTTTCCCTGCTTTCCCTCCTGCCGCTGCCCACCACATTGCTGCATTGCCCGCCACGACCAAGAAATGCAGCGCTCCTGAGAAGAACCAGGCCGCAATTTCAAGATATTGTGGGGGCTCTGTTTAGTACTACAGTGGGCCATAGAGGTACCAAACAGAGCCCCCGCGATATCTTGAAATCGCGGCCTGGTTCTTCTCACTAGCGCCGCATTTCTGGGTCGCGGTGGGCAGTGCGGTGGCGGCAATGGCGGCAGGAGCAATGTGGCCGGCTACGCAGCCAGGGCCCAGGGACTTGCAAGGCTGTTGCCTCGGGGGGCCCAAATCTTGCCTTGGCTTCAGCACTGAGTCAAGGCAGGCAACCCCCGAAGCATCCCGAGTTGCATCGGGGCTGTTTCGAGGGCTCTGAAAGAGCCTCTGAGGTGAATCGGGGGGACCGTGCACAGCCCTAGTAATCAGTAAATAAATATGATACTCGGGAGTGTAAGACAGGAATGGCAAAGAGAATTGGAGCGCTCTATTTTGCCTAACCAATGGATTGTTTCAGCGTCTGTACCTGAAGTATCTACGGATCTTAGGCTATGCCTTATTCAGCAAAAAATCTTGCTTCGGGTCTATTGGACTCTATAATGCCCTCTTAAGAAGGACTTGTCTAAGTTGCATCATTGTTGGAGATGTAACACACCTAATTCTTCTTTTATTCATATATTTTGGCAATGCTCAATAAGCGCCTCCTTTTGGGAAGAAGTCATAATATGGCTAGACTTTGTACTGGAACAGCTCGAGTTCATGGCCCAGCGTAAGAGCTGCAAAGGCCAGGGGCGGAAGGTCTCCCTGCTAAGCTTGCTTGGTTTCTTCAGCGGCCCCCTGGCCTGAGTTCTGACTCACTTGATCAGCTGTGCCCAGCCGCAGAGGTATTCCTGGATGAGGATCTGCCCGTCAGGGGTGACGCTGGTGGTGAAAGCGCTCAGCAGGTGCTCGATGTGGAACCCGTTGCCCTGGGGCTGGTGTCCGGGGGCCTTCAGGAGGCATGGCGCAGGGGTCTCCATGGGCACCGGCACCGGAGTGAGCTGGGAGCAGAGCAGAAGCAAGGAGTCACCACCGGGCCGGGTGGCTGCGCGGGACCAGCAGCGATTGCAAGGAGCAAAGCCACTCCGGTTCCTTTTCTCCCAGCACAGCACGCAGTTAATTCAGCAGGACTGGGAATTCCATTCCAAAGGATCAAAGTCTGAGTGGGAAAACACTGGAGCAATGTCGTAACGTTATCAGTCATGAGGCAGCATTTCCAAGGATTCCATGAGACGAGCCCTGCTGGGTCAGACCGAGGGTCCATCTAGTCCAGCGCTCTGTTCACACAGGGGCCCACCAGCTGTTGACCAGGGACTAACCAAGCAGGACACAGTGCAGCAGCAACCTCACACCCATGCTCCCCATCACCTGGTGTATATAGGAGGTCGCCTTCGCCTCCAGGAATCCATCCAACCCCCTTTTAGAGCCATCCAAGTGGGTGGCCATCACTACATCTTGTGGTAGTGAGTTCCAGAATTTAAGTCTGCGCTGTGGGAAGAAGTCCTTCTTTTTATCTTCCCTGGATCTCCCACCAATCCGCTTCAAGGGCTAATGACCCTGTTGGGTTCTACTATTATGGGAGAGGGAGAAAAATCCACATTCTCCACGCCACACATAATTTTATACACCTCGATCAGGTCGCCCCTGAGTGAACAGAGTGCTGGATGGGCCCTGGGTCTGATCCAGCATCAGACCACTTCTTATGGTCTTATGTCCTCAGCCTCCTTCCTTCCTTCCTTCCATTTTATACCACCCAATAGCCGAAGCTCTCTGGGTGGTTCTGTTGTAACCCCTGCCAAATGCCATTTCAGAGAAGCTCCAGTGCTGGGCGGAGCCAAAGGGGCGGGGCCAGAATGCCCGCATCTTTTAACATAAACCTCTTACTGCCAGTAGCAAAGATGTAGGAAAAGGCAGGGAGAAGATGCACAAAAGATGGGGACCCACCAAGTGGGAAAGGGGTGGAGCCAGGAAAGGGGTGGAGCCAGGAAAGGGCGGGGCCATCCAGGGAACCCCATAGGGCTGGATTTGCGGCCCAGGCGTGAAGTTCTGCACCCCTGCTGTACTCCTCACAACAGTCCTATAAAGTAGGCCCATAACGTTAAAATCCCCAGAAGTGGGGGGTGGGGAGTTATAGCTGAGAGGGAGAGGGGGGCTCATCACCGCTTAGTGAGCGTGCGCCAGAGGCGATCTCCGCAACAGCCCGGCCCCTCCTGTTGCATTGTGGCTCCATCTCTCAACACTTCGGCTACAACTGTTCTCAAGACTCCGCAAGCCTCAAGATTAAGATTTCTTAAAATGACACACATACACACACACCCCGAAATAATAATGACATGCAAACCTTTCAAAGCTCTGCATTTCAGATTGGAATTCAAAATGCATGCAAAATTTCCTTTCAGCTCTGGCACGAAAACCAGAAGCGCCCGGATTGGGCCTGTCCAAGGTCTCACCTTCTCTTGATCCTCTTTGTCAGGAGGCTTCTCCCGGAACCAGCGGCAGGGGCGGCCCCCCCAGACGCAGGGCGAGAGCGGGAGATCTGCTGTGGCGGAGGGAGGAGGGCCAGGGGTCAGGCTCACAAAGATGGGCGCCCCCCCCCCGCGTTAGCCAGACCCATTGCTGCTTGGCTGGCCTCTCCTGGGGGCCCCACACCACCCCTGGGACGAGGGCAGCAAGCAGCCTTGGCAAGAGGTGATGCCAGCTTCGGAGCAACACAGGCCTTCTGCCTTTGAAGTGTCAGCCCAGTCGGTGTGGAGGGTGGGAGCCCAGTCTGTGTGGGCCTTTGTCCCATCTGCCCAGCAGGTGGGCCTGGACCTCCAGGAGGCAGGGGAGGGGGGAAGAAACTTTTGCAGATTCCCACAAGGTGCAGAGGAGAGAAGGGGCCCCATTGGGCTGGGGGAGCTGTGTGCTGGGCAGCACCCCCACCCAACCTACCCCTCTCTCTCACCCAGAGGCTCCCACACACCCCTCCAAACCCTTGACTTACGGAGGTGCCGGCTGGAGAAGTAGAGCAGGAGGAAGAGGAGGAAGAGCCCCCCCGGGAGGAGCAGGCGACAGAGGCGTGGGGGAGCCCACGCGAGAGCCCCCATGCCCACACCCTGGCGCGCCAGTCGCCTCTCGGCCAGCCTTGGTCCCCGACCCGGGCGCTCCGTCAGCTGGGGAGATAAGCGCTGCTTATCAGGCGGGGGAGGGGGAGGGGAGGGGGGAGGGAGGCAGCGAGGGCAGAGGTTGCGCTTGGGTGGGGAAAGGGCGGGGAGGGGGCTGCGCAGCCCGGGCGCCCCTCCTCCGGGCCAGGGTCTCGTCCCGGAACATCCAACACACTTGCAAAGAAGAGAGCACCTCTGGGCCTGTGCAGAAGGCTTTGACCTACCCTGCCCTCTCCCCCGCGCCAGAGTTGAAATGGACTGCCAGCTCTCACCCCTCTGAATCCTTTTCAGCATCACAAATCCGGTTCAAGAGCGTGAAGTCATAATAAGGAAGGGCGCCTCTGAGCGCGTCTAGAGTTCTTTCCCTTCTACGCTGAGTAACCACAAGCACCTCCCACATCCCAGAGCTCCCAGGCCGAGCAGCTGCAGCGGCATCTGGGCAGGACTTGCACATGAAGGGGGTCCGGCCTGGGACGCGGCGGGGGGGACGGGACGGCAAATACGCCCGCGGAGTTCAACCCCTCACTGGCGTTTGGTTGGCCCAACAAGCAGGAGGGGAAGAAGGGGGCGCAGCCCCTTCCTCCCCCACCCCGCATGGCCATGTGCAAGGGTTGGGCAGCGTCCTGCCCGCTTTGTCGCAGACCGCGTTGCCGGGGAGGGGGGGTCAGGAAGGGGCTGCTGCCTGGGGCCGCCTGGACCCGGTTCCGCTTCCGCGTCCTCTTGCCGAAGGAGGGGGGGGGCGTTTGCCGGGCGGCTTAATCATTGACTCGCTGCGGGGACCTTTGGCCGCCCCCGACGCCGCCAGCGGCCCCACAGGTGGCGAGAGCGCCGGGCCCGGGGGAGAAGGACGGCGCGGTGGGAGGCTGGCCGCGGCGGAGGGGCGGGCGGGCAGGCGCTCGGGGCGATGCGAAGGGCACCCGGAGGAGGACCTTAGAGGTTCATGTCGGGAGAGGAGTTCCGTCAGGTATTGTGGTCCCAAGCCGTGTAAGGCTTTAAAACCAGCACCTTGAATTGGGCTCGGAAACATACAGGCAGCCAGTGCAAGCGGACCAGAGCAGGTGTTATACGTTCGAACCTTCTGGTTCCTGATATCAGTCTGGACGCTGCATTTTGCACAAGCTGCAGCTTCCAAACTGTCTTCAAAGGCAGGCCCACGTAGAGCACGTTGCAGTAATCTAACTTGGAGGTTACCAGAGCATGGACAACTGAAGCCAGGTTATCCCTGTCCAGATAGGGGCGTAGCTGGGCCACCAGCTGAAGTTGGTAGAAGGCACTCCATGCCACTGAGGCCACCTGAGCCTCAAGGGACAGAGATGGTTCTAGGAGAATCAGATCATATGATATCATTCTCCTAGAACCATCTCTGTCCCTTGAGGCAGAACCCCCAAGCTACGAACCTGCTCCTTCAGGGGGAGTGCAGCCCCATAAAGAACAGGTTGAGCACCCTCCATCCGGTCAGAGGAACCACCCTAAGGTTTATCCTGGGCTCGTCCAGGGTTCGCCCCTGCCTGAGCACTGGATCCCCTGTGTGTCACCTAGATGAACAGGTTTGACCCCTGGACGATCCAGGGATAAACCTTAGGACTAGCTATGGCCTCAGTCTTGTCTGGATTGAGTTTCAGTTTATTAGCCCTCATCCAGTCCATTGTCGCAGCACATCCACAGCCTCGGTCACCCTGTGACCTCTGTCGGGAGAAAGACAGGAGAGGGAGTGTGACTCTGTTGATCCTCCTTGATCTCTCAGTGGCTTTCGAGACCATCGACCATGGTATCCTTCTGGGACATCTGGCTGAGTTGGGAGTGAGGGGCACTGCTTTGCAGTGGTTCTGCTCCTACTTGGCGGGTCGGCTCCGGAAGGTGGTGCTTGGGGAACTTTGCTCAGCCCCGTGGATTCTCCAGTAGGGGGTTCTGCAGGGGTCAGTCTTGTCGCCCATGCTGTTTCACATTTACATGAAACGTTGGGTGCAGTCATCCGGAGTTTTGGAGTGCGTTGTCATCAGTATGTCGGCACGTACTACTGCTCAAGTTTGCTGTTAGAGGGGGGAGATGTAAATGGATGCTTGCCATGAATTCGTTTTCAAAAGAAGGAATCCTCAAAAATGAGGAGGCTGGTTAAAAAAGGGGAACGGGGAAGTCCAGAGGATCCCATCTCCGCAAGAGGCTTGGTGGTTGTTTAAAACCACTATAATGGAAGTGGAGCGAGAATCTGTGCCAGAGATTAGAATGTAAGCCTATGCGGCAGGGTTTTGCTATTTTATTGTTTTACTCTGTACAGCACCATGTACACTGATGGTGCTATATAAATAAATAAATAAATAAATAAATAAATAATAATAGAGAGGAGGAAAAGTCCCACCAAGTCTCGGAGGGAGAGAGCCCGGTCAAGGAAGAAGGGAGAGGCAGGGGTTTTCCTGGAGCCCATTTTGCTCTGAGGAAGAGTAGCAAAAGGAGCACAGTGTGTAACAAAAGAAGAAAAGTAGCTGACCATGAACTGCGGGGTGGTGGTGGTGGTGGTGGTGGGGATTGAATCAGAGGAACTGGAAACGCTTAGGACAAAAACAAAACGACAACAACCCATGATTGAAATACACCAGAAGCGGCAATGTGGCTAGGAAGGGCCCTGGGCCATGAGACAACCAAAGAGTGAAAGGGCCACGGAAGGAGCAGGAAGGGTCCCTGTTCCTGAGCTATTTTTCCCCCGGAAGGGTGCCCGAAAAACAGAGCGACCCAGATAAAGTGTTAGGGCTCATTGCCAAGTTAAAAATTAGAAGCCACCGAGTCCAGATGGACGAGTCCCGAGACTTCTTTCGAAACGCAGAAGTGATTCTGCTGACACAAACGGGCAGCTTATCTTTGCAACTGGGAAGTCCTGGAGAACTTGGAAGGAACAAGCCGCACTGGCTTAAAACGTGGTGAAGCCAGGAAAGGACAGGATGTCTCAGTTCTGGGGAAGCTGTTGAGAGAAACTCGAGGAGGGGGGTGGGGAGGAGGAGGAGGAGGAGGAGGAGGAGGAGGAGGAGGAGGAGGAGGAGGAGTCTGTCACCAGCTAATAGCGATTATAGGTAAATGGAACCTCCAGCTTCAGTGGCAGTCTGTGGCTGAGCCCTAGTGGCTAGGGCACCGGGGAAGGGAGGGGGGCTCTTGTGCTCCTGCCCTGCTTGTGGGCTTCCCGTGGGAGACGGGGGGCAGAAGAGCCAGCCGCCCCCTCCTCCGCCCCCTTCTCCGGCCCCAGTGGTGGCAACTGCACACAACCCTGAACGGGGCTCTTCGGCCTCCTCGCCCCGGCAGCCCGGCCCACGCCCAGGAATGCTGCAAGAACCCCCACGCAGCCTAAGGAGCCCTCTGAAGCCTTGGCTGCTTTTTCCGAACCAGGCAGATTCCGTGGAATGGCAGACCGGCTTCTCTGCTTTGGAGGGTGGGAATTAGGGCCAATGTGCACTTGCACAAAGCCACTCATTTGCATGAGCACAACTGCAAATTAGCACAAGTTGAATGACGTTCCGGTAACACAAAACACAAGACACCACATCCGATTCCATGAAGGTGCAGATGAGAACGGAAGACACCCAGCAATCCACAACACACCCAGGGAGCGGATTTAACCCCATCCGTCCATCTGTCCATCCCTCTGGAGTCACAGCCCGCCCTCCTCCCTTCCATGCAAACCCATTCTCAGCTTCCTAAATAGCTGAAACTGAACCACCATCTGACAGCCACCTGTCAGGGATGCTGCTTTAAGGTGGATTCCTGCATTGAGCAGAGGGGGTTGGACTCGATGGCCTCACAGGACCCTTCCAACTCTATGATTCTCTGATTCTATGAACTGCAAGCAATGAAGAAGAGATTCAGTGTATCCAACAGTGGACTGTAGGCAAAGGGTGGGTGGAAGCTGAGGCAGGTTGGAAGGGAAGCAAGCAGCAGTGTGGACGTGGTGGACGGAGCAGCCGCCGGGCCAGCTGGGCCTCCGGGCCCCACTCAGGATGGCAAAGGGGTGAGGTGGGGTGGGGTGCAGTGAGCGGGGAGCACCGGGGGGCGGGGACTCAGTTCCCGCCAGGCAGGAACTGGTGGGAAAGGGATGAGATGGGGCTGAGAGCAGGCAGTGAGGCCTGGTCACTTGCTGACAGACCAGGCAGGACAAAGGAGAGCAGATCTCAATGGCTCTCAAGCAGAAGTGGGAAACACCCAAAGGTATCGCAGTGAAGAAGGAAGTAGGGGCGGCGGCGGCGGCAGCCCTTCTACGGGCCCAGAGCATCATCGGTGAGGGATCCGAGATGGGAGCCCCCCACCCCCGCCCCCAGCCTTTCCCACCCACGTTGTGGTAAGAGCAGGAATGCCGTTCCTCCATACAGAGGGAGTTCGTTGTCCAGCCAAGAGTCAATTTTGAGATGGACAAGCGGGTAAGATCCCCCAAAATGTGTTTATTTTGATGCAATTGCCTCCGGCCCATACAAGCGAGGGCATATGAGCCCCGTTCTATGGTTACAGCCGGTATTTTATTCATGTTTGTTCTTTCAAGGCTTAATCTTGTTGCCTCACCCGTGTTGCTATTCTTTCAAGGCAGGGCGATGCGCCCAGTTTTCTCAGTAGGAAATGAGACTTCCAGCTTTTGCTTAGCAACTGGAAGATTCCGCTCCAACCCCCAACTTTTGGGTGGCTGCATCTCTTCCTTCCTACACACGATGTACTTCTTGGATCTAAAGTTAAAGCAAGAGTTGTTTTCCCATCGGTTATAGCTGACTGACATCTCTGTAGCTCAAGGGCTGAGTACAGTTCCCCACAACCTCCTTGCCCTGGTGAACGTGCAAGTGCCAGGCGCCCCTCGCAGCAGGAAGCGCACGGAGGGCCCCAGGCCTCTGTGCAGCGTTTACACAGGCCAGTTTGGCCCTTCAGCAAAGGCGCACATTCTCCCAAACCTCCCACGCAAGGAGGTGGACATGAAAGAGGCCTGGTGGTGGTGGTGGTGGGACAAAAGCCTTCCGTCTCTGCTCAGTCTGAAAGGACGTCCTGGGCCTCCTGCGCTCCCTGGGCTGGAGGGAAAAGCACCCTCAGAGTCCTACACAAATGGCCTGGATGGCTTTGTTGATGATTTCCAGTGCCATGCTTAAGCCATGGATGTTCTTTTCTTTGTTGGTCAAGGGGGAGGCCCTTAACAAAATTCCCATCTCTTAAGTCACACACATATAGTAGGGGACCTTGTGTGCACCTTCAGAGAGGACAGGACCAAGCACAGGCAATTCCACTATAATCGGAAAAGAAAAAACAAAACAGAAATAGACAATGTGGACGGAAAAGAGTCTCTAGCAGTGGTGACCTGTAAAGTGTGTGCAATGTTTGTGTTCCTGCCCGAGAGCGACGTGGCGTACACCTGCAACAAGTGCAAGCTGGTGGCACTTTTGGAAGAAAACGTGAGAGGACTTGAGCGGCAAGTGTCCACCCTCCAAGCAATAAGAGAAGGCGAGGAGTTCTTCGACCGAATGGTGGAACTGCAACAGCAACAAGAAGCACAAGAGATTGAAGAGCAACAGCCAGCTGAAGCAGAAGTGGAGTGTGCTGAGGGGAGGAAAGCCAATGAAGAGGAAACTCCCTGGAAAAGAGTGGCAGGAGCAGAAGAACTAGAAGGCATTCTGCACCAGTGGAAGCATTAGAGTTAAGCAACCGCTTTCAGCTACTGGAGGATGAGACTGCAGAGGAAGAATTTCTGGGGACACCAAGCAACAGTGAACAAGAGTCAGAAGGTCGGTCGACCAAGAAGAAGAGAAGAGTAGTCGTTGTGGGAGACTCCCTGCTGCGTGGGATTGAAACCCAAGTATGTCATGAAGACCCCTGGACTCACCAGGTATGCTGTCTCCCTGGAGCACAGATTAGAGATGTGACTGAAGGATTGCCAAAGCTCATAAAGCCCTTTTCTTCTCATCCATGTGGGAACAAAGGATGTCACCAGGCAGAGTTATGAAGAAATCATGTCAGACTTTGATGCTCTGGGAAGGAAACTGAAGAACTTTGGGGCCCAGGTAGTTTTCTCATCCATCCTCCCAGTTCTTGGAAGAGGATTAGAAAGGGAAAGAAAAAAATACTCCACGTCAACGACTTGCTACGAAGGTGATGCCGACTGAGAGTTTTGGATTCTGGGACCACGGGCTACGCTACTTGGAAGATGGACTGCTGGCAAGGGACAAGTTGCACCTCACAAGGGCTGGAAAGAACGTGTTTGACTATTCTATGATTCTATGAATTGCTTGTCAATTAAAGACTTGAGTCTGTGCTCTTTTTCACTGGCTGTGTTTTCCCCAGTGGGGCTGCCAGGGTGCAAATTTGAACTGGGATTAAACAACGCAATTAACAGGAGGGGCTTCCTGGACCAGAGGAGAATGGGAGGCTGCTGTTTGTCCACCTAGCTGGGACTGGAGCCCCTCTCTCTGGAGTATCATAGTAGAGTTGAAGGGCCCTCTAAGGCCATCGAGTCCAACCCCCTGCTCAATGCAGGAATCCACCTTAAAGCATCCCTGACAGATGGCTGCCCAGCTGCCTCTTGAAGGCCTCCAATGTTGGAGACCCCACAACCTCCCTAGGTCATGGGTTCCATTGTTGTACTGCTCTAACAGGAAGTTTTTCCTGATGTCCAGCTGGAATCTGGCTTCCTTTAACATGAGCCCATGATTCCGTGTCCTGTACTCTGGGAGAATCGAAAAGAGATCCTGGCCCTCCTCTGTGTGACAACCTTTCAAAGACTTGAAGAGTGCTCTCATGTCTCCCCTCAGCCTTCTCTTCTTCAGATTAAACATGCCCAGATCTTTCAGTCTCTCCCCATAGGGCTTTGTTTCCAGACCCCTGATCATCCTGGTTGCCCTCCTCTGAACCCCCTCCAGCTTAGAATCATAGAATAGCAGAGTTGGAAGGGGCCTACAAGGCCATTGAGTCCAACCCCCTGCTCAGTGCAGGAATCCACCCTAAAGCATCCCTGACAGATGGTTGTCCAGCTTGTCTGCGTCCTTCTTGAAGTGTGGTGCCCAGAACTAGATGCAATACTCTAGATGAGGCCTAACCAGGGCTGAATTGAGGGGAACCAGTACCTCGCATGATTTGGAAGCTACGCTTCTATGAATGCAGCCCCAAATAGCATTTGCCTTGTTTGCAGCCACATCACACTGTTGGCTCCTATGCAGCTTGTGATCTACAACCATTCCAAGGTCCTTCTCGCTTGTAGTATTGCTGAGACAAGTGTCCCCCATCTTGTGCATTTGGTTTCTTTTTCCTAGGTGTAGAACTTGAAACACCCAGCCTGTCTTGGTTTCCAAAACACCGGTCCACCTCCTTCCTTCCTGGAAGACGGATTAGGGCCCTGGGTCTGGTTTCCCGCATTGTTCTAGGCTAATCCCAACTGGCCGAACCTGCCTGGCGTCGGGGCAGCACCTGTGGGTGCTTTCGAGCGCTAGCCGGGATGCTCCGCCCCCCCGCGTCCTCCGCCCCCCAAGACAGCCAATCCCTCTGCAGGGCGGAGGACAGGGCTTCCTGGCAGGGGCATATAGCGCACGGCTGGCGAGCCCCCCTGGCATTGCGCAGTTGGTGGTCATGGCAGGGCACGGAGGCCTGGCCTCGCTGGTGCTCCTGCTCTCAGGAGCCCTGATGACGAAGGCGGGGGGCGCCCTGGAATACGCCTCTGTCATTGCGGTGCCCAACGGGGGCCCCTGGGGGGCCTGGGCCTGGCAGGAGATGTGCCCCGAAGACACGTACGCCACTGGATTCAGCCTCAAGGTGACCCCCGCTTCCCTGCTCCCCAAATCTCCTTTGTGCCTCTCCTGGGGAGGGGTGCAAATCGGACCCTGATAGTTTTGGGGCTGGGAAAGGCCCCTGCAAATGCCTCTGAGCATGGACAAAGGGCCTTCCTTTCTCCCACTCCCATGCCAGGGTGTACTAAACTAGCAACATGTGAGGGGAGAAAAATGAAAGTGCATCTGAGCATGTACAGAGTGTTTTTCTTCTCCCCCCCTCTCTCCCCCCCTGCCAAGTTATGAAGGCCATTCCATTCCAATTATTCACAAAATAATTTTTGTGAACCGCCCAGAGAGCTTCGGCTATTGGGCGGTATAAAAATTTAATAAATAAATAAATAAATAAATAAATAAACTGCGCAAGCGACCAGAGGGGTTACTTGGGGAAGCAGCCATGCCCTTGCTCTGGGCCCCCACCCACCCTGGATATTTCCTGGCATGGCAGGGGGCTTCCGGGGGCCAAGGGCCTTGCAGAGGCCCTAGTGCTAACCACGGCACACAGACACACCCCACCCCAGACACACACCTGGCCTTTGTGGGTTTCCAGGTGTGTCTTCCTTGAGAACTTTTAAGGCTCCTTTCAGAAAACAGCCACGGATCTGGGGCTTCTGCGAAAGACTCCTTTCTTCGGGTCAAGAGCTGTGTTTGTGTGTGGGGGGGTCCATAATCTGCCCCCTCCCCAATCCTCTTTCTCGCTGCCCAAGGTGGAGTCCTATAAGGGGAAAGCCGAGGATGACACCGCGCTGAACGGGATCCGGCTACACTGCACCCACGGCAGCCACAGCGACAAAAGCAAAGCCCACACCGTGGAGTCCCAGAGTGGCACGTGAGTACGTGGCTTTGCTCTCTGTGAGCCTCGGTGCCACTCTAGGCCCTCTGCTGTGCTGCCACCCACCCCCACCCCCCAGCTGGCCAGGGGACGTGCCCTGACGCGGCCCAGAGGTCCCTGCAGCCACGGGCCCTTTGTGTCCCACTGGGCCCTTTCGGAGGGAATGTTCCGGAAGCTTGGACTTGGCCGGCCCTTTGAGCACGGGCCTTAACTTGGAAGTGCTGGAATCTGCTGGCCCCACAGTGGCCCTCCGTCCCTCCCTCCCTCCGTCCCTTCTGCCAGAACCACCCTTCCCTCCCCGGCTTCTGCACTGAGCACCGTTTCCCTTCTCTGCATCCGTCCCCTGGTCCAGCACCAGCAGAGGAAGGTGGCTCTCTGCTCTGCTGCAGCCGGCCGCCCTGTGCGAAGTCTTTAGGGAGGAGTCAGGCATCACTGCCAAAGCGGTACAGCCCAATGGTTTCCTGCGTTGCCCTCCGTGCCTTTTCAGACCTGATTTTGGTGTGTGGGTGTGCGGGGGTGGTTGTGTGGGGGTGGGGGTGTGGGGGTGGGTGTGTGTGCATGGGCTTCTAATATGCCACTGTAGCACCAGGGTGGACAATCAGGCAGGGCTACTGTGCCTTTAATCAAAAGTTCCCTGTTGGCAGGAAACAACTTCAAGTGATGCAGGAAAATGAGCTTTAGTGTGGAAGTAACCCAATCACTGCAGCTGGCAAGCTGCAGTTGGAGGGGGCAGGAGAGCACCGGGTCGGGTGTGTAGCTAGTCAGCCCCGCACTTCCTTGGGCAGCAGCCTCCTGTGCCATCAGCCGGGGTCTCACTGCCCCCTTCTTCCCTCCCTCCCTCCTTCCCTCCCTCCTTCTGTCTTGCTCCAGGTGGGGGCAGTGGGCGGAGCCTATCTGGTGCCCCCAGGGCAGCTATCTGACGAGATTCTCCCTGCGGGTGGAGCAGCCCAGGGCAGGCCTTCAGGATGGCATGGGAGCCACCAACATCCGCTTCGCCTGCTCGGGCAGGGAGACGCTGGAAGGTCGCGGCTTGAGCTGGGGGGAGTACGGGGAATGGAGCCCCCCCTGCACGAAAGGCCTGCGTGGGATCCAGACCAAGCAGGAGCCGATCCGTGGGGTCCTGGTGGACGACACTGCCCTCAACGACGTCCGCTTCTTCTGCTACAGCCGCTGAGACCTGGAGTAGGGTGGAGACCCCTGCCCCACCCACCCCACCCCCACCCCCGGGACGCTCCACGAGTGATGAGCCCCCTCTCCTGCCCCCCCCCCCGTGGCATTCTTTAACCAGCCCATCTGGCTCGTTGGTTTCACCTTCCCCAGAGGGCCAGCGCCTCCTCCGTGTCCTCTTCCGTGGCTTCTTCCCCCTCCAGCAACAACTGCTGACCCTCACCAAGGAGACACGCTTTTGCCTTCCCCTCCCCCACCTCCTCCCGAATGTGGCGGATTTGTCCTAGAAAGTGTTTAATAAAGTGAAGGTGAGAGTGCCTCTGAGCACAAGCGGACTGCTTCCCTTTCATAGCCAAAGCTTACCAGGGTTCACCTGGCAGTATGAGCAGAGTGTCTCTGAGCACGTGCAGGGTGGCTTTTTACGCAATGCCCCGTGCTTCCACACAACAGCCTTGGTCCCCTCTATGGCTTCATTGTTTCCTGGCAGTCTGTGGCTGTCAGCGCCCTCCTCCTCCTCCTCCCCTCCCCTCCCCGTGGCCAATGACTGTCCCCCACACCTGGTGCCCACTTGGGAGGACCAAGGGGAGGCTCACACGTGACCCCCTTCCTGCACTTCGGAGGGAGGGGACTGAGAGCCACCAGTTGCTGAGGGCAAACCATGGGGAGGGGGATGTGGTAGGGGGCTGTTGCCCAATTGGCATGCTGCTTGTGGCTGGCCATTGTGGGGAGGGGGATGTGGTAGGGGGCTGTTGCCCAATTGGCATGCTGCTTGTGGCTGGCCATTGTGGGGAGGGGGATGCAGGCAGCCCCCCTTCCCTTGCAGTCAGGGGTCAAAGCCCTCCCACCACAGTGCCCTGCACACAAGCCTTCAGGCGCTGGACGTTACAGCAGAGAACCGTGTTTATTTCTCCTTCTTCCATGAACAGCTGGCGTTGCACCTTGCAGCCAAGGAGTCCAGGCCGTCCGAGTGTCGCGGGGTGGGTGGGGTGTGGGGGTGGGGAGCTTGGGAGGAGTGTTCACGTGTGCCGGTGGGGCAGGCGGTCCAGCCGGGTCCCCCACAGCCTCACAGGCCTTCGCCCTGCCAGGGAAGCCAAAAAGAGCAATGAGGAACTCACACAAATATAGAAGCAGGAGGGGCGGAGGGAGAGAGAGTGACCTAGCTGGCCGCCCTGGGCTGTGATGCCATGGAAGGTTCACAAACATCACAACCGCTGGAGGGCAGCTCGGGAGAGAGTCTCGGCAACAGTTCATAGGCAAACACTGCAGGTGCTGTCAAGGCAGGGGAAATAGGGGCGGAGGGAATCTTTACCCAGAACATAAAAAGGGGGGGGGGGCTGTTCTATTTACTTCAATCCCCACCCCACCCCGCGCTCCTTGCCCCTTCTGGATAGGTGGATAGATAGGGGGGCTCCTCTGCCTTCACCCCTCCCTGCTCCACTGCCCCCCCACAGGTGCCAGCCCACTTCTCCAGACACCCCCTGCCCCTCCCTCTTTTCTGGTGCTCAGCCTGCCCCTCACCTCACGGTCCGCGGCCTTCCGGCAATCCCCACACACAGTCCCCAGCAGGCCGTTCACCGCCTGCACCCCGCACAGCACCAGCTCCAGGAGGCCTAGCCCCAGCAGGATGGAGAAGAGGACGATGTGCCAGAGCACTATTTTGGGGGGGTTCAAGCACAGGTCCCACAGCTCCTCGTTGCGCAGGTAGCTCTCACTGGGTATGGGGAGAGAGAGAGAGAGAGACGCTCAGCAGTGGGGCTGAAATTGGGGTGTGTGTGTGCTGCAACATGCTTCCCACCCCACACAGCATGGAGCTTTTAGGGCAGAGGCAGAGCGCTTCCTTCCCAGGCCCCATTACGCTCCAGCACCTCTTCTTCCCTCTGGGCACAGTTGGGGCAGGTGGCGCTGAAGCAGACTGAGGGCTGACCCTGGTGGAGGCAGGGAACTGGGGCGATGGGCATCAAGGCTAGGGGCTAGAAGGAAGGGGTGGGGAGGTTTCAGGGATGGCTTCTGCTCTTTGGAAGAAGGCCCCTGAGCGACGGGTCCCCCCGCCGCCCCCTCCTCACTTGAGAGCTTTGAAGGGGGACTCCCAGTTGTTGTCTGACGTCTCACATAAGGGCCCGTCGGCCAGGGCTGTCGAGGCCACCGTCACGCAGTAGAAGGCCCCCAGGCCTCCGAAGACGGAGCAGAACACCGAGCGGAGCATCTGTGGAGCGGCCGGCGAGGAGGAGGAGGAGGAGGAGGAGAGGGTGAGCGGGGGAGGGACGGACAGGGGGACACCCGCGGACACCCACGCAACCCACCACTCGCGTTACCCTCGGACTCCCTGGCCGGCCGCCACACTGTTGGGTTCTCTCGGAGTGAGCTTCTTTCGCTCCTCCGAGGGGCTTGAACCCAGGGCTCTCCGACTCCCCTTCGGCCCTAGAGCCGGTGCTCTGGGCCCCAAGACAGTCCTCATCGTGCCCCAAACATAAGAGGGGAGGGGACTCCTCTGCGCCTTGCCGCCCAGGGACCCCGCCAGCCCCCGTGAGCCCTCAGGCCTGCGGAGAGAGAGACGCCTTCCCCTCATCGCCGAGTGGCCGAAGCCGGCCCCAGAGATCGGAAACCCAGAAGGGGGGGTCTTCCAGGGGAGAGGGAGGGGCTTCCAGCATCCGTACCCGACATCGGTTCCCGCAGCATCCATATCCGCAGCAGCCCTTCCCTCCGGCCCGCACTGCTGAGCAGCCGGTGCAGAGGACCTGGGTGGAGAGGAGGGAGAAAGCCAGGCCTGGCTTTGAGCGGCATCCCACGTCGACCCTGAGACTGCGTCTGAGGGAGCAGGCCGGCCCTCCCGTGAGGCAGGGTGGCTCAGTTGCCTCAGGTGGCAGATAGGAACGTCAGACGAGCCCTGGTGCAGGATCAGACCCAGGGTCCAGCGGGTCCAGCATTCTGGTCTCACAGCGGCCGACCCACAAGTAGGGTATGAGTGCATCTGTGCTCCCCCCGCCCGCCTTCCCCAGCAATGGCCGCCCCCACGCCGCCTTGCAGTAGCAAACCCCGTGGTTTGGTTCCGTGCCGTGTGAAGAAGCCCTGCCTTGTCTTTGCCCTGACTCACCCCACCCCCCTTCAGCTCCGTGGGGTGGCCCTGTTGTGCGCCTCGGCTGGCCGGCCAGCTGCTGTCCACGGAAGGGGAGGTGGGGTGCCGTGTTCCCCTTCCCCAAAGCCAGCGAAATGACCTGAGAAGGAGTCGGGGGCTGCCAAAGCAGCGGCTCAGAGCACAAGGGGGGGCGATGTTGGACCTGGGGAGGGAGGGGCCTGGAGAAGGCCTGGGCTCTTGGGCTCCAGGCAGGGGCTGCCTTTCCTGAGCCCCCTCCTCCGAAGAGGGCCTGGCGCTGTCCAGGTGCTCTTTTCTCCAGGAAATTCCTACCAGTCCAGGGGAGAGGGGAAACAGCAAAGCACCCTGGGGCCCCCTTCCCCCCCATCAAGCCTCCCAGCCACCTGCTCCTGAGCCCCGTTCCCCCCCCTCCCTTGTGTGCCTCAGTTTCCTTCTTGATGCCTTTGCAGGGGGGCAAAGGTCACCTGCCTTTATTGATCCCCCCCTCCCCGGTCATGCCACCTATCGCCACCTGTCTCACAGGCCAGATAAAGCCTCTGTTATCGCCTCATCCTCCCTCCCTCCCTCCCTCCCTCTCCCCACCAGAAGTTTGCTCAAAGTTCAAGAGGAGGGGAAGTGCAGCAAAGAGGGAGGGGGCCCAGCCCTTTCGAGGCTTCGGGGGGTCAAGGGCAGGGGGGAGTTGGGGAGGCGGGGAGGCTGGAGCTGGGCCCCAGGGTGGTGCTCCCTGCTTGGCGACGGGAGCCCTGGAAGGCTGGGCAGGCAAGGCTGGGGGGCTGAGCAGGGAGCAGCCGGACTCCGGGGTTCCCTCCGGGGCACCTCCTGCCACCTGCAAAAGCGTTCCTCACCCCACCCACGCTTAGGGAACAGAGTCACAGGGGTGGGAGCCTGTGGTGAGGAAGGACTGTGCCCCCTCCCAAGCCACCACCCCTTCCAGACCGTCCCAGTCAATCCGGACTGTTCTGCCCCCACCTCCCACCCCCCAAGCAAGCCAGGTGACTCCAGGAAGCGAGTGGAGCCGTTCTCCACCAGGCAGAGCTGGGGGGGGGGACACCGTTTCCCCTCCCCAGCCTGGCTTTTGGGTGTGAACCAACAGGGGGCCCTTGAGCTTGCGCCCCCCTTCTGACCAGCCCCTCCCACCAGCGGTGCCTTCGGCATTCCCCCCCCCCCACCCTCAGAGCCCTGTGTGCCTTCCCTGCCAGTGCCAGGGCTGCTCCCATCCTGCCCTCCTTCCTCCCCCCGCTGGCCCTGGAGCCGGGGCTCATTCTGCGGGGGCGGGGTGGGATGGGGGCGACGGGGCAGCCAGGAGGCCAGCGCTACTCACCATGAGGCCGCCACCGAGGAGGCCCCCCAGGAGCCAGACCTGCAGGGTGATCTTGCCGGGCGTCCACTCGCGCTGGGCGTTGGGGAACATCAGGAGGACGTTGGCCACCATGCAGGCCAGGCCCATGGTCACCAGGGCCAGGCCCACCAGCCGGGAGCATTTGCCCGTACACATGGTGGCGGTGGGGCTGGTGGCGGTGGCGGCACTGGCTGGGGCGGAGGCCGGAGCGGCTGCTTATGCAAAGATAAGCCGGGCAAAGGGTAGGAGCGACACGGCCCTCCCCCCACTGCCAGCACCAGCACCCTCCCTGCCGCTTCCTCCTCCTCCCTCTGAGGGTTTCTGTTCCACGCAAGGTGGGGCGCAAGGCAGCCTGTGGGGCAGAGGCCCACGGAGTGCAGGCAGGCAGGCAGCCTCTGCTCGTGGGAGGCCCGCCCCCCGCCCCCCAGCCTGGTCCTGTTGGGCCAAGTGTGTGCAGCGGCAGTCCTGAGGTGGGTGCTGGCCTTGGCCCCAGCGGGCAGGAGAGCAAACAGGGACACCCTCTCAGAAGCATCGTGGGCTATTTCCACTCTGCACATGCTCAGAGTTGCATGCTCATACCAGCGAGTGCCCTTTGTACGGCGTCTGGATGGGGCTGCCATGGCCGATGCCGCTCGAGGCCTGGACTGGGGGCTCCGAGCTGAGGGCATCCCCCAGGCCAGCCTTGGCGGGGGTACACTCTCCGACCCCACCCGGGTAGGGAGCTGATGCTCTCTTGCTTGTCAGAGAGAGGGCAGGTGGCCATGTGCTGCACGTGGGAAGGGATGAGGGTCTGGGATGTCCGTCTGTCCGTCGAGGTGGCGGCGGCAGGTGGGCTAAGGGGTCCCTTCCTGGGGGGTCTGCATGGGAAAAGCTCTCCATGGGTTCTGCTTAGGCAGTGGCGGACTGGGTTGGTCCTGAGGGTCAGGTTGGTCCCCTGGGCCAGTCCTGTAGGCTGGGTGATGTCACGGGGCTGGGGGGGGTGGCCCCCTGAAGCCCCGCCCCTGACCTCAGCAAGCCCCTCCCTGACACCCCTCTTGCCTTTCCCTCTGCCCTGAGCTTGGTTGACAGCTCTCCTCCAGGTGCTGACACCCCCCCCCCCAAGCCAGCCATGGCCTCACTTGCCCTCCCACCCCCTCTCCCTTCTGAGGGGGGCTTTGGTTGGGGGTGAACTGCCCTGACGATCTCCTGGGCTGGATGGGTGGGCCTGGTGAGCCACAGGTGGGCCGATGGCTGGAGGCTCCCATCCCGTCTCGATACACCTGAGAGTTTATCACACTCAATTCCTCCCAGAGTCGTAGCCTGGGAAGGGACCTCAGAGGTCAGCCAGCCCAACCCTCCCTCCACTGCAACTGCGTCCCTCCTCCGGCCCCTGATCAAACACGGCAAACGGACAGGAGCACGGCACCTTCCCTTTTGTTCCGGCCCGGGCAGCTTGCGCCGTCAGGAAGTTCTTCCACATCTTTTGTCGACGTCTGTCGACGTCCCGGGGCGGCGGGGCGCTTTGAGGCTCACATCGGAGTGGCGCTGGTTGTCTCCCTTGTGCTGTGCTGCTTGCTGGGTGAAGCAGGGCCGTGGCCGTGGCCGTGGCCTCTCCTGTCTTACTGGCTGTCTGCTAGGCACCTGGGAGGGCCGGGTGCCACGCTTAGTGTGATCATGAGTCGGGGTGGGATGGTGCTGGGGGTGGTGGTGGGATTATGGAGAAGAGCAATTGGGCTTCTTATGCCTGCCCCCTGCTCTGGCTCCCCCCTCAACCAAAAGCTCACCAGCTGGGCAGGGGCGGCGGCTGCGTGCTGGGTTGGTCCAGAATCAATCCTCTCTCAGCCACACGACCGACCGGACTGTGGAGGAGGGGGCCAACCCGGTAGGCCTAACGGAGGCTGGGTGGGGGTGTTTGGAATGGGGAGGGGTTAGCCGAGGCCGGGCAGTGCCTTGGTGAGACTGGTGCTGACCGTGTCCGGACAGCTCTTAGAGCCCATGACTGAGATGTGACACTCTGCAGGTAAAGTCGCTCACATCCCTCATGGCTCAGACGCCACCCTCAGTGGGGTCCCAGGATCGGGGGCATCCTCAACACCGTCTGGTCTGGTCCTGTTGGATGAATTTCAGCGTTGAGGCCTGAGGAGGGGCAGCCTGGGCACGTGGTCCTCTTCAGCTGGTCACTTCCATGCTTGCCTCTGGAGGTTTGTAAGAAGAGGCTGGACAGGCACCTCTCAGGGGTTGTTTGAGTTGGAACCCCCTGGACATTGAAGAGGGTTGGACTAGATGGTCCTTGTGGTCCCTTCCAACCCCACCGTTCTGTGATCCTAGGATACCCAGGGATCCCTGTTATCCCTGCTGTTCTAAAACACCCCCCCCACACACACACACAGTGTGGCAGATTGCAAGGTGTTCCAGGTGGGGCTGCCTCTGGAAGAGGACTCGAAGCTTCTGTTTGTGCAAAATGGGCTGCCCGGATCACTCCCTGGGACTGGCCGACATGACCCCATTGTGCCAGCACTTCTCCATCTGTTCTGGCTGCCGTTCTGTTTCAGGCCCAGATCAAAGTGCTGCTGGCAGCGTTAACCTTTAAATGCCTAGGCAGCTTGGGGTCCCTGGGCCAGGTTACCTGAAGGAGTGTCTCCTCCCATATTTACCTACCCGGGCATGACCTGAGGCCATCCTCTACGTTCCCCCTTGCCAAATGAAGCAAGGTAGGGAGCTACGAAAGAGAGAGAGGGTGGGGTGGCGCCTTTTCAGTGGTGGCCCTGCCTGTGGGGCACTCTCTCCCCCGGAGAGGCTTGCCTGGCACCTGCCTTGGGGTCTTTCCACCTCCAGGGGGAGACCTTTTTCTTTATTCTCCCCGGCCTTTTAAGTACTGTTCGTAACGCTTTTCGATCTCTGCACTTTTACTTGTGTTTTGCGTGCTGGAGTGTTTACTCTGTGCAGCTGGTTTTATCTTAGTTTTATTATGTGCTGCTTTTATTGTTGGCCTGTCATATTTTCAATGCATCAAACGTTGAAAAACACCCAGAGAACTGGTGCTATTGGCCAGTTTAAAGTACGTTGGATTCATCACACCAATTAGCCTTCGTGGCCTCACAGAGTCAGGAGATGGCGCTCGGGGCTGACTCACCTTTAATTGGTGCTTTACGAACACCCCCCACCCCCGCGGATCCTTCTCCCTAGCGCTGCTGCTGTGCCAGGCACCAGCCCATCACCACCAGTGGGGGCTCCTGCTGGGAGCCAAGAGCTCCTCCGTCCTCACGCCTGCCCTCGGCAGGTTCCCCTCCCAAACCGGGAGCCTGTGCTCAAGCAAAGGCCTGCAAGGCCAGCCCGGAGGGCCCAGGTCAGCTGAGGGGGGGGGGTGCTCAGGGAGAGGCCTGCTGCCTCCAGAGTCACAGAGCCGAGGAGGGGGCAGCGGCGCCCTGGGAAGGCTCCGGCCAGAGCCTTGCTATGCACCTGAGCGGAGGGCAATGTGTGCGTGACTAAGTGGAGTGCAAGGGTGTGTGTGTGTGTGCCAGTGACGTTGACACTGGTGTAGAATCATGGAATCGCAGAGTTGGAAGGGGCCTATAAGGCCATCGAGTCCAACCCCCTGCTCAATGCAGGAATCCACCCTAAAGCGTCCCTGACAGATGCTTGTCCAGCTGCCTCTTGAAGGCCTCTAGTGTGGGAAGCACACTAGAGGCATGTGCAGAGTGTGCCTTTCAACAGAGGGGCTCCAGAGAGGAGCTGGGGAGGAAGAGGGGCTGCCCAGGATTCCAGGGTCTGCACAGTGGCGAAGGGAAGGCACTTGGCGGGTGCTCAGTCCCCATTCTGGGGTGCAGCTCACCTGGACAGCTGATGGGAGAGGCAAGGCTCTCTCTCTGGGCATGTGGCCATGTGGTTTTCCCTTGGAGGGAGTGGGGGGGGGCAGAAGCCACACCTGCCTGCCTGCCCCACTGACCTAGCCATTTTCAACCCCTAATTTCAGATGTGAATGGGCTAAAGAGGGGGATGTGCCCTCTGCACATGCTCAGAGGTGCCTTCAGTTTCAATACAACTTCACACGGCTGGGCTGAGCCAAGGCATTGAAAATGGCTTGTGGACCCCGAATTGAACCCTGCAAGAAACACAGACTGTGCAAACCGCGGGGCGTGTCACCACTCCCAAAACGTAGCGAGGCTGCATTCCGAGGGCAAAGCTGGCGTGGAAGGGTGCCAGGTGTGTGTGTGTGTGTGTTTCCACTACTTCTGAGGCGAAAGGCACCAACAGCTGTGTGGACTGTGGAAATGAGCGCAGAGGCAAAATTTCAACGCTGCAGTTTATTCCCCCCCCCCCGGTCCCCTCCGCCCCCTCACTTGCGCCGGCGCCCAGCGGCACGGATCTGCCTCTTCTCCTTGCGGCGACTGCGGGCCGGCTCTGCCGGTTCCGGGGTCCTATTGGCCGGGAGGGGCTGCAGAGGAGGGGCGGGGGGGGCCTGCCGGTGGCTGCCAGCCGAGGCCTTATAAATCAGGTGAAAGATGAACGCGTTCGAGTACCTGGAGGAAGGGCAGAGAGAGATGGGGCAGAAGGGGGCCCTGGGGGCCCTGCGACTGGGGGAGGCGGGAGGGCCACCCCCGAGGTCACCTGCCCAGTTGTGGAGGCCAGGCGCCATCGAGACAGAGGTGACCCACCCCCACCCCCTCCCCCGGCCTGGCGTGCCGGCCACAGCGCGTGGGCATCCACGGCCCCCTGCGTGGGGCCAGAGCAGCGCCCAGGTACCCACCAGGGCATGGCGTTGTCGATGCCAGCCTGCCGGAAAGGCGAGCGGAAGGGGTTGATCTGGGCCGGGCTGGCGCTGCCACCCGTGGCCATGGAGACGGCGGCCTCGTCCACGGCACAGCTGTAGGCGCTGCATTCGGTGAAGTAGGCCGGGACTCGGAGGGACTGGGGGGGGAGGCAGAAAGAGGGAGGTGGGAGGCGCGTGGGGTGGCAAGGGGAGGAGGCCGCTGCTGAGGATGGCCAACGCGGGAACCCCACCCTCGCGGGTGTGGGGCGAGGCCCCCGGGCAGCACTGCCCAGGACGCACGTCACGTCCACCTGGCCCCGCCTGTGCCCAGGATATGGGGGGGGGCTGGGGGTGAGGTGCTTTGTAGTCCTGCGTGACCTGGGGAGTGGGGAGGTGGGATCCTTACCTGAAGTCGTGGCAAAGAACTCAGCCAGGTCTCCTTGAGGGCGAATCCAGAGTTAAACCCTGAGCGGAGGGGGGAGGAGGGGGGCAAGGGCATCAGACACACGCTCCACGCCCCCATCCAGCGCCAAGTCTTCGCGCCCTCCCTGGCCATGGCCCGCTTCCCCCGCTGCTGCTGCCTCGGGGGTCTCTCCCAGCCCCTCCCCTTCCCCGTGGCTCTCACCGATGACCAGGTCTGGCTTGGGTGCTTGCAACAGGTGGTACGGGCGGGCGCTGAACCCCAACTGCAGCTCGCGGCGCCCCCCTTTCGATCTGGGGGCCAGTCCAGGCTGGACAGAGACGCCGTGCTCCTCCTGGATGTGGCGAGGGGGGGGAGAGAAGGAGCCGGTAAGAGGCCACGTGTGTCAAGCCCCCGCCCAGATGGAGGGGGCCTGGAAGCAGGCAGTGGGGGGGGTGCCACCCCCTGGAGAGAAAACGCCGTGGAGCCCCCAAAGGAGTCTGGGCAGGTGAGGACAGGAGCAGGGTTGGGCGGGTGGGGGGCAGGGATGGGACAAGCTGCCCAGAGCGTGAGCCAAGGGCCTCAAGAGGCCAAGGGCCATCGGGGGGGGGGCAGCCTTGGGCTTGCAAGCAGGTGCCTGAGCCATCCAAGACGTAGGGGCTCAGGTGAGGGACTCCAGAGCATCTGGCACTACTGCTGCTGCTGCTGCTGCTGCGGGTGTGGGTGTGGGGAAACAGGTTAGCAACTTCCCCCCCCCCCCCAGCCCCAGGTAGAAACGGCTGCAGCTTCTGGGAGAGGAGACACCTCCCCTCTCCCCCCCCCACACCCCCAGCTGAAACTCACATCTCTCTGCAGGTCAAACTGCTGGCCGTCCAGTTCGGAGGGCAGCCCGTCCCCCACAAAGAGCAGCTCCAGCGAGACGTGGGGGAGCAGCACCGACAGCTCCTGTGGGGCGGAGGAGGGGGCGGAAGGGGCCCTGAGAAAGGCACCTCCGGTGGGGAGCCTCCGTGCTGGGGCTGCCCAGCCCCCCCCCCCAGGCCCACTTCTCACCAGGACCTGCTTCAGCCCCCCTCCCACCCCCACGATTCCCAGACGATCCCCTCTCCCCACCATCGGCTCGGTCCTCCCCCTTGCTGGCCCCCTCTCCTTCCCCTCCCAGGGCCCTCCTCCCAAGCGCTCTACAAAAGCATGGGGCTGCACAACCACAGATGGCCTGGCCTGGAGTGCCACCCAGCCTCAAACAACTCTTAGAGAGCGGGGGGGGGGTGGCGGCAAAGGGGGGGGGAGACCCCCTGTGACTCCCAGGGAACAAAAGGGCAAGATAAGCCCCACCCAGGGGAAGCTGCGCTGCAACGTGGTCTCAGGCTGGCATCGTCATGGCGACCTCCACCCTGGCTGCCCCCTCCACACTGTATCAGAAATGGTGGGGCAGTTGGGTGTTTCCTAAGACAAGGAGGAGGGGGAAGCCCCAGCCTGCAGGCCGCCTCTGGCCCACGGAGCCCCTTGGGTTGGGCCAGGGGACAGGGCTCCCCCACTGCCATCTCTGATCTGAGGTTGGAGATAACCGGCGGGGGTGGTGGAGGGAAGGGACTCCTAACTGGGGAATCCCTGCTCTGATCAAAGGTAACAGATCAGAGATAAGAGCGGGGAGGCAGGCGGCACAAGACTGGAGTCTTCCCAGTGCCGGGTGGTTTTGCGCAGCCCCCTGCTGCCCCCAGGGCGTCTTATTTGGGGAGGAGGTCAGCATGGCACGGGTTTGAAAGTGGGTTCGGCAGGGCCAGTATAGAGGCACCCGCAGCCCCCCCAGAGGGGGTGTCTTCTGAAATCGTGCCCAGGGGCTCCTTCCCTGCCAGGCTGTTTAAAGAGCAGGCCTCTCCAGCTCCTGCCCCGCTCCTGCAGCCACAGCCCCGCCCTCACCCTCTGCCCCCTCACCTACCCAGAAGACCATCAGCACCCCAAACTCTCGGCCTGTCTCCACCACATGGATCTTGAGGGACTGTTTGTTCAAGATGTTCAGCTCAGGAACTGAAGGGGACAGAAAGCAAAGCAGGGGAGTCAAAAGCCGCCCTTGAAGTACCCTTTGCCAAAACGCTTCTCCTTTGTTTACAAACATTCTGCATCCTGCCTCATTCTATACACCAGTAATAAGCACTTGGGGCATCTCGGTTAGCCCTCAGCAACCCAACGTCCTTTGAAACGTCCATCAGGGATGTGCAAACCTCCTCCAGGAAGCTTCTCCACCACTTTGGGGTTGCCACCAGAAAGGCCCCGCTCCTTCCTACAGGCTTGCTTTGGCCTCATGCGGTGGTGGAACATGGTAACAGGCACCTGAGGCAGCTCTGAACTGGGGGGGGGGAGCAGAGAGGGAGAGGGGCGCTCATAGGCATGCTGGTCCCAGTGCATGGGGGGGGGGGCTTTCACAGTTAAAGCCACACACCCCGCTTTGATTCCAGGAGCGAAGTGGAAGGCAGGGCAGCCCCTGCAAAATGGGCTGTGTGCCCCCATGCCTTCCCATCCCCTTCAGGAACCTGGCACGGCATTTTGGACCAGTGGAAGCCTTCTGCATTGTGCCGCTGAAGCCCAGTGACTGGGGAATGGCTACGAGGGAGGGGCAAGTGTCGGCCTGCAGCAGCCAGTCCCAGAGGTCCCAAAGGCACAGGACAGGTTGGCAGGGTCCCTCTTTTAGAGGAGGAGCGGCAGGAGGGGCACTGTGTTGTTGAGGGCAGGAAGTGACTGGGTGGGTGGGGTGCTGGAGGGCCGCTGAGCACGGCGAGGAGAGCGGGGTGGGGAAGGAGGGGGCAAAATGTTACCCGGGGGCTCACAGCAGCCCACCACGTCTTTGGGCGCCACGGATGCGTGGTGTGGCGTGGGCAGGAACTGGCTGGCTGTGCTTCCTTGCCAATGGGCAGCCAGAGGCCAACAGAGGTCTTGCTTTGGCCAAGGGGCACCCCTGAGATTGCGAGGGAGGGCACACGCCTGGTGCGTCGGCCGGCCTTGGAGGCAGCCGGCCTCAGATCCGTTTCCTCTGGTGTCAGCGTATCAAGTGTGCGTGTAGTTGTTCATCAGGTAAATCGTGGGTGTTTTTTATCTGCACTTGGGAGTCACAGGAGTCCAGCGCAGCTGGAGGACACCAGGTTGGGGAAGGCCGGTGGGCATGAATGCCAAGGGTTCGGGGGCTGTTTGGGAGGAGCCCATTAAGCCCACCAGCAGAGCCCTGAGGCTGGAGCAGGCCCGGGGTCCCTCGATCCCAGCGCTCTGCTCACACAGGGGCCAAGCAACTGTTGACCAGCCCCCTCCCACCCATGGTCCCCAGCCACTGGGACACACAGGCTTCCTGCCTCGGATCCTGGAGGGAGCGCATAGCCATCAGGGCCAGTAACCATGGACAGCCTCCTCCTCCTCCTCCTCCAGGAATCCATCCAGCCCTCCTTTAAAGCCCTCCAAACTGGTGTCCGTCGCTACATCTTCTGGTAGCGAATTCCATAGCTGAACTCTCTGCCGGGTGAAGAAGTGCTTCCTTCCCTCCGCCCTGAATCTCCCACCCATCAGCTTCAGGGGATACTGACCCCACTGGGTTCCAGTATTATGGGAGAGGGAGCAAAACGCCTCCCTGTCCACATTCTCCCCACCAAGCATGACTTTGCACACCCTGAGCCTGCTTTTCCCCAATTCCGACTTGATGCCTTCATAAAACAAACGCTGTGCTTTGCTAGGCAAGCGCCCCTCCTATTCAATGCCAGAAGCCTTTGGGCGGCCGTCCCGGTCTTCTGACAGGTGGGAGGGCCTCAGGGGACCGGTGAGGGACGATGGCAAGGTCTCTCGAGCGGCGGCCGTCAGAGCCCGGACTCCCACGTGCCACCGGCCCAGCAGGGGTGTGTGTGTGTGTGTGTGCGGCCGTGCAAAAGGCGTGAAGGGTCGGGGCAGGACTGACCCCGCAGAGACCCCGCGCACCCCGGTACTCACAGTGCTGAGGGGCCAGCTGAGTGATGATGTAGTACAAGGTGAGGGGGTAGGTCAGGATGACGGCCAGGGGGGCTCCAAGCGGCAGCCCCCGCCACTGGTAGTATTCCTTCCATGAACCTACGGCAGGCGGGCGGGGGGGGGGAAGCATGGGGGTCAGCGTGGCTCCGTCACTCCACAGAAACTGACCCCTGATGCACACAGAGGCCTCCACCCCCCCAGTGCCTCCTGAGCCCTTCTCACCAAAGTACATCCGGGGGGTGGGGGGCTCAGGCGGGGCGGCTGGGAGAGCCGTCCCTCCTTCCGGCCTCAGCGCCTCAAAGGGGTTACCTGGGAACAAGAAAAGGCCTGGTCAAAGAGGGGAAGTGCCAGGGGGTGGGGAGGAGAGACCCTCCCTCTCCTTCTTGCCACCCACGGATGGGCTGTGGAGGTAGCGGGGGGGGGGGGAAGGGAGAGTCTGTCCGGGTGCTGAAGCAGCCGTTTGCACCCTTCCAGCCTGATGGAGAAGCAGGGCAGATTTCACAGGAGCCATTGTGGCTACAGGGGGGGGGGGGGGAGGGAAGGGGGGTGTAGGGATGGGCGGGGCGGCTCCTTTGCCAGTTGCAGGGGGGAGAAGCAGGCGCCTGGGGTGCTCTGAGTGGTCAGGACGTGGGCTCAACACCGGTCCCCTGTCCTCCATCTTCCCCCCCGGAGGGGGGGCAGCAGCAGCAGCGGCACCAGCTCCCGGGACAGCAAGGAGAGAGGGGAGGATCCTGGGGCCTGCCTCCCTCCCCCCTCCCCCCCAGGGCCCAGGCACCCCAGCCGCAGCCCCTCTCACCGCTTTGCAGGACCGCCGCTGGCTTCTCGGCAGCAGCCCCCTGCAGCCCCACGCCGTAGTCGGGCGCCCTCACCAGCATGCTCTCTCCGGTCCAGTAGCCGCGGGTCAGCCCCCGGGCCGAGAGGAAGCCCTCTTTGTTGAAGCTGTCGCTGGTCACCTCTGCAAAGGGGAGCGGGATTGGTCGCAGCCCCTCCGCCTCGGAACCCCCACTCTGCCACCGCAGCCCCCCCGCCCCCAGGCATCTCACGGTGGGTGCTCCGTTCAGTGTTGGAGCTCCCCCCTCAGCTGACCAGCCCCCTTGCGAGGGCTCGCCTGGCCTGCTCCCACCTGCTGTGAAGGTGAAGGGCAGGCTGGCCAGCTCCCGCGCATGGCTCATGTACCCGGCCATGCGCTGGCACCAGAACTGGTGTCCGATGTCTTCGGGGCTACGATTCCAGTCCAGCTTGCGGCAGCGCTCAGAGCAGTACAGGACGGCCCGGCAGTGCTGGCTGTGGATGCAAAGGGGAGCCCTCGGTCGCAGGGCCAGGCGGGCGACAGGACCCACGCAGGCCGGCTGGCTGTGCGCAAGTGCACGCCTCTCAAAGACGAATGGGCTGCGCCAGAGCGCACAGCCCCAGCGACAGTAGGGTGCCCGCCAGGGTAGGAGGGGTCTGAAAGAGAAAGGCAGCCCCGGTGCATGTGCAACATGGGGGAGAAATGCGCAGGGCATGTGAACGTGAGGAAGCCGGAAAGTGTGCACGAGAGCATTCCGGAGGGAGGCCAGAGCTGAGGGGTGTGCCAGAGAGTGCCTATGAAGAACGTCCTGGAGGCTTGTCAAGGATCTGAGCCTGTCAAACGGAGCGCACTGCAGCACAATGGCTCCGTGGCCCTTTCTGTCTGGCAAACAGACGTGTGTGCAACAGGAGCACGTGTGAAGGAGGATAGAAAACGTTTCTGCGCAATAGTTTGCTTGTGCAAAACTTTGAGCAGGTCGGGAAATGCGTCCTGGTCGCCATCTTGCCCACAGACATGCGATTTTTCACAGGAGGTCACGCGTGTGCACGTGCGTGCAGAGGGGTGTGCCCCGGCGGAAAGGCCCCTGCTGTGTGCTCACCACGCCGTGACTTGGCCTTCAAAGCTGTGCCGCTTGCACACGTGGCAGGCTCGCACGCGCATGGTCGGGAAGGTGAAGGCTGCCTTGGGCGCCCAGCCCCGCATGGGGCCCTTGCTCATTTTCACGCCCAGCCGGGAGAGCAGCGGCTCCAGGGACCTGCGAGGGGGAAGGGGAGGAGGAGGGGGGAAGGTCAGCAGGAGGGGGGGACTGGGGGCAGGTGCTGGCTGCCTGCCAGACTCCTGCCCCCCCCCACCCCGCCCGCCCCCCACGCCTCGTGGGCCCCCTCTCACTTGTGCAAAGCGGCGTCTCCCACGGTGAGCAGCTTGGGCCTGCGGGGCTCCCCGGCCCCCAGCGGGCAGATCATGCTGTGGCAGAGGAGCGTGGCGGCCCGGGCCTCCAGGGGCTCGTGGCCCGCGGCCCCCGCAGGGCCCCCCAGCAGGAAGTCGAAGCCCATGATGGCGCCGTGCTCGTCCGTCACCAGCAGGAGGCGGTCCACGCGCCAGAGCGGCTGGCCTGCGGCGGGGCGGCAAGCGGGGCGTCACGCGCGGGGGCGGCCTCGGCGCGCGGGCGGGCGCCCTCCCAACGGCCGGCCGGCCGGCGCTGCTGGCCTTCCCAAGCACGTGGGCCAGGGCCGGCTCCGGGGCGGGCCAGGAGGGCCCTTAGGCGACCCCCCTCCCTCCCTCCCTCCCTCCCTCCCTCGCTGCAGGGCCACCACCGGGCTGCTCGAGAGGCAGCGCGCCAAGGAGCCCCGCCGGCCCTGGAGAGGACGGGGCGCGTGGCGCAGCGCGGCGCATTTGCAGGGGCCCGGGCTGGCTGGCCGGGGGAGCCGGGCGGCCGGGCGGGCGCCCCTCTGTCCCCGCCGTGGCCAGCCAGCGGGCCCGCTGCGTCCTCCTCGGGCATCCGGGGCGGGGCGCGGCGGGGGCTGCTCCGGCCGCCCGGGCTTACCGCTCTCCGGCGCGGCGGGTCCCTCGTCCTCCTCGGCCGCCGCCGCCGCCGCGCCCATGAAGGTGATGAAGCGCTCGAGGTCGCGCAGCGCCAGGGCCTCCTCGCTGTAGAAGCGGCCGCCCACCTGTTGCCCCGGGTCGGCCACGGTGAAGGCCAGGCTGCGGTTGGGCAGCACGTGCAAGACCCACAGGGCCGGGTCCAGGGGCAGGCGGCGCAGCGAGCCTTCCTGGCGCTTGCTGCCGGTGCCGGTGCCGGGGCGGCCGCCGCGCCGGCAGGCCACGTCCAGGAGGAAGCGCCGGTACCAGCCGAAGAGCAACTCCGCGAAGTCCAGGATCTCGGCACGGTAGCCCGTGACGAACTCCATGCCTGCGGGGGGAGCGAGGGAGGCAGGGAGGGGGCCAGGCCCCGGTGAGCCCCGGAGCAGCCCCGCGACCTCTTCGCCGGGCGGCGTCTCAGGCCCTGCCGGAGCAGGAGGTCGAGGGGCCCTCTGAGCACGTGCCAAGTGCATCACCCCTCTCTCATCCCTCTGGGCTTAGAGGGAAGGCTCTGATTTCCAGGGAGGAGGATGATGATGATGATTATTTATTGCATTTACCCCAGCCCCTCCCCCTCCCCTCAGTGAAGCGGGGCCTGCCCACCTCCTGCCCCCTCATCCCGGCCCTTCAGCGCCTTTCCAGGTTCTGGGAGGCTCCTGGGAGAAGCATTGTGGGGGGGCCCACACCAGCGGGAGCCCCTCGGCACAGAAGTGGGGGGAGCCCTTGCTGCCTCCCCTTGCTGGACCCATTTGTGGTTTCCAAAGGCCTCAGCAATTGCGGGGGAGATTCTGGCTCTAGGGAGGCATCCGTGCCCCCCAGGCTCCTGCCCCAGGGAAGCGGAAGGTGGCTGGAGAGCAGTGCCGCCCCCCCGCCCCCGTGTGGAGGCAGCGAGTCGGGTGTCTTGCCGCTGGCACCAGGCAAAGGCCTTTTCCTTTCTCCCGGGCCCTTTAAGGTGGCCACAGGATTTGGCCGTCTTTCTGTCGTTCTCGTGACCCAGGTGGCTCGGCTACAGTTGCCACGGCTCCTTGCTGCTTCAGAGTTTCTGTTGGAGACTGTTAAGTGCTCGCGGGGCAGGGCCCACTGTTCCTGGCTCAACGAACACGCAAGCCAAGGGGGCTGTTGGACAGAGGCCGGCTGCCCGCAAGCCCCCGCCAAACGAGGCCAAGGACAGCAGGGGCCCCCTCTCTGAGCCGGGATGGCCAGAGCCGCCGGTGGGGGACGGCTCAAGTGATGGAGCCTGCGGGAGAAGGCCCCTTCTGATCACCAGCAGCAACCTGTGTGGCCGAGATCCCATGGACCCCATTCCCAGGGGGCCTTGGAAGGGCTCACCGCGGGACAGGCACCTCTTCTGCCCCATGGCCGGGGCTCCAGGCCTCCCCGACCCAGTCCCCCTCGCCCCTTGGCCCAGCTCAGCCTCCCCAAGTACCTGTCGTCACCAGCGCTTTGAAGGTAAATAGCCGGGGGTTTCCCTGGTTCCACTGTGACCTCAGGAGTTCCAGAATCCTGGGCCGCCAGCCTCCTCCCCCTCCTCCCCCCTCGGACGCCTGGGTCCCCCACCAGAGGGGAGGGCGCCACATTGCCCAAGTTGGCAAGGAAAGGAGACCTCCCCCTTGCCCCCCCCCGAAAGGCCTCCCTGGGCACTCTGCCCATCATCACCCCCCAGCCGGCCTGTAAATCCTGGTCCTAGGCACCGAAGTGCCGCTCTGGCTTTGGAGGCCCCCAAGGGCTTGGAGTGGGCAGCCTTTGGGGGGCAGGGAGTCCAGTTGCCCAGTGCCCCATTCAGAAGCAGGCGTGACCCACGGAGCCCCACTCTCCCAATCCCAGTTTGCAGTTTCAGCCTGTGAATGGACCAGGCGGAAAAGGACCAGGCGGCTTTGCCACATGTGCTGCATGTGTGTTGCGGGGCAGAAGGCCACGAAGGCACTTTGCCTGCACACCCCATTGTCGTTGTCCCCCTATTGGCAGAGGTTTCCCACACATCCCCCCTGCTTGGCCCTGAGCCCCCCCCCCCAGCACTTTCAGATGAGGCTTTTCCATCCCCCAACCTCCTTCACAGAATTTTTTGGGGTGTGTGTAGGGCGGGGTGTCAGGCTCCAGCCGTCTTCTACTTGTGACTCCCCCTCCCAACACTTCTGCCTTTTCTCTTAGTGCAGGAAATCCATTACAGAGAAAATCCTGCTGCACAGCGCTTGGCAGCAACTCCCTGGGGAAGCAGCCTTCGATGGTAGGTGCCTTGGGGCAGGGACCTGCTCTTTCATTCTGGGAAAGGGGCCGTCAGGTACAGAGAAGGGGCTGTATCCATACACCTGTGAGCAGGCATTTCTTTGCACGTGCCTCTCTAATGCTGGGAGATACATATGGGGTGGAGAGATCTCCCCCTCCCCTCGGCTGCGGGCCCTGCTCAGCTCCCTGGGGCTGCCCCATGCTGGCCCTGCCTGTGGCCCGTCTCCTTGCCTGCTGACCCGCCTCACCCAGCACGGTCCACTCTGGCTGCCAGGCTTCCCCCGGGGGTGTCTCCCGTCCCTGCCTCCTGAGACTGTTTTACTTGCAGATTCTGTTGGGGGGGGGCGAAGGGGGGGGCTTTCCGCATGCCAAACAAGGCTGTACCTGGAGCACCTGGCCTCTCTTTGGGACACTGAGGCTCAGAGGCTGAGGGGGTGCCCTGGCGTGCCTGTGGGCATCTCCTCTGGGCCCCTCGGCCTCTGCCCAGCACCGCCCCCCAGCTGCCCACATTCTAGATGTTCAGTGGGGCTCAGCAGGCAGAACCCACTTTGAGCATCACAGCTCAGACCTGGGACCTGTGGGTAACAAAGAATGCCTCTGAGCACCTGCAGAGTGCTGCTTCTGAGTGACCAGCCCCAGCCATCTGGAATGGAAGGCAGAGCAGGAGAGGGTCCTGGGGGGGAGTGAACACTCTCTCTGCACGTGGCTCATGCCCCTCACCTCGAAGGGCTTGGTTTGGGGGCACGTGGCTGAGGGGAGGGGCAGCGGATGCTTTCTGTCCCCCCTCCGCCATGCGGGGGCTTCCTCTTCACTTCGGGCCCTCCTCCCATCCGCTGCAGCCCCTCCCTGGCTCAGGCGCGTCTCCTTCTCCGCTCCCAGATGGAGACAGCCCGGCTTCTCCAAGAATATTTATTTCACCCCTCAGCCCACCCCCAGCCATCCAGAAAGCGCCTCGCTTTCTGCCCAGGGTCCTCCGTGGCACGGCCCCCAGGATCCTCTGTGTTTCAGAAGAACCGCCGCTCGCAGGACTCCTCAGGGCAGCAGCCAGGCCAGGGCCAACGCCGCAGCCCCCAGCGCCCCGGGCGGGAAGGCCACGATCCTCCTCCTGCTGCTGTTGCCGCCGCTCTCGATGCCAAGAAACATGTCCGCCTCCAGCGGCTCCGCGTGCAGCGGGGAGTGGCTGGCCGGGGTCTGCGGCACCCGGAAGGGCCGCCCGTCGCGGGCCGCCGTCTGCTCCAGCCAGGAGCGGTAGTTGGCCACCCGCGTGTAGACCCCTGGGCTCTGCCGTTCCGCGCAGCTCCGGCCCCAGCTCACCACCCCAACTTGGTACCAGCGCCGGTGGCTGCCCCCGCCGGGGGGGCGGCACATGAGGGGGCCCCCGCTGTCCCCCTGGATCAAGGAGAGAAGAAGAACAGGAGGAGAGGGGGTGAGAGCGCGGAGGCAGGCGATGTACTTGGGGGCAGGGAGACCCCAGCGCCTACTGGAGGGGCTGTGCGGCCCCCTTTCGGACTCCCATAGTGGGGAGAAGGAACTGGTATCTGGCTGCCGACTGGGAACATCAAAAGAGCCCTGAGGCCAGACCAAGCGTCCACCCAGTCCAGCACTCTGTTCACACAGCGGGCAACCAGCCGTCGGCCAGGGACCCCCAAGCAGGACACGAGTACAGCAGCACCCTCCCACCCACCCATGTTCCCCACCCACTGGTGCACACAGGCTTACTGCCTCCGATACTGGAAGAAGCACAAAGCCATCAGGGCTAGTAGCCATCGATAGCCTTCGCCTCCAGTAATTGTTCAAACCCCCTTTTAAAGCCATCCAAACTGGTGGCCCTCACTACATCTTGTGGTAGTGAGTTCCATAGTTTTACTATGTGCTGTGTGAAGAAGGTCTTCCTATAATCCGTCCTGAACCTTCATGGGATAATGACTTCTAGTATTTTGAGAGAGGAAGAAAAATGCCCCCCTCTCCACATTCTCCACACCAGGCATCGTGTTGTCCACCTCTATCAGGCCTCCTGAGCCTCCTTTCTTCCAAGCTGAACACCCCCAGCTGTTGTCACCTTCCCTCATAGCAGGGGAGATGCTCCGGCCCCGGGTCGTTTGCGTTGTCCTTCAGCTTTGTGTCCAGCAGGAAGGAGGGGAGGCCAGGGGTGGGCGAGGGAGGGGTGGGCTTGGCCACGAATGGGCGCCCCTGGACTGCCCCTTCTTGCCTGTCACCTGGTGGCTCAGGCATGTGGGAGGCAGAGCAGCCGCGTGTTGGGGCGGCTGGAGAGGCTGGGGGCATCGCCCAGCAGCCTGGATTCCGGAGGCGCGTCCCCCAGCGTGCTTTGTGGGAGCTCTCCCTTCCGGCCCTTCCCTCGGCCATGTTCCTCCGTCTGGAGATGCCCACGTGGTTCCGAGAGGAAGGCCGGCTGCATTGCTGCCATTTGATCAGCTGGCTTGAACTTGCATAGGCGGAATCCAACGTTGGCGTTAAAGCCAGTGCTGGCCTCGCATCCCCCTCCCTGCCCCCGCCAGCCACAGCCAACCTGTTTTCAGTTCTCCTTGCCCCTCCCCCACTCCCAAACGAGGCTTCCCCCCTTCTCTTAAGGCCCACTTCTTCCTTCCTGTCCTCAGCAGCTCCCCCCCCCCATCTCATTGTGCAGGCAGCTCCACTGCCCCCCCAGGGCCCTTCCCTCGCCCATCTCCATGTCTCATCCATCCACAGCAAACCTTTGGGGAAGGGAAATCCCACCCAGCACAGTTGGGAGAAGGCTTCGGGGGTGGGTGGGTGGTAGGGCGGGGAGGGGGGGCGAGCTCCCACCTGGCAGGCGTCCCGGCCCCCTTGCTCGTATCCGGCGCACATCATGTTCTGGGTTATGGAGTAGAGCCACTTCAAGCATAGCCTCCAGTCCACTATTCCTACTTGGACGTCCAGCAATGCGTAGGAGCCCCGACTCGACCCTAACAGAGGAGGAGAGAGAAAAGACCCACACGCAGGCTGCTTTGGGGTCAGAGCTTGTGACCTGTGCACTGGCAGGCCCCGGGGCGGCCTTTCCAGGGGGGTGCCGGTACAGAGGGGCAGCAGCAAGGAGGGCAGAGGGAAGACATTTGCTAGGGCGGAAACGTCGTTGGCCTGGAGTCCGCTGCGTCAGAGGCATGAAGTGGTGCCCGACGCTGCTAGGCCTGCAAGGGGTGGGCTGTAAGCAGAGGCCACGGGGAAATGAAATGCCAAAAAACTACAGAGGATGACAATTGCAAGGAAGCTGAAATATATGCAAAGTTGCTACAGTGACTGTGTGCAAAGCAGGTGGGACTGAAAGGTAAACATGCTGGTGCCGGAAAGCAGATTAACACGCATAGTGAGACTTGGCTGATATACCGGCGTTGCTCAGCACCCCCCCCCCCAAAAGATATATGTCTGCAAGTGCTAGGCCTGAGAGTTCACTTTTAAATTTATTTAAAGCATTTTTATAGCGCCGCCTCACCATTTCTGGTATCGAGGTGCTTTACAATGTCACATTACAACAATTCCATTAAAACCCTCACCCTCAAACCATTAAAAGCCCTTAACCCCAGTTTAAACCACCCCCTCCCCAAACTCTTGTGAAAATAAAAACGCCTTACAAAGGCGTTTGAAGCAATTAAAAGTGGGAGCCTGTCGAATCTCCAGTGGCACATTATTCCATAACCGGGGGCCAGCCACTGAAAAAGCAAACTTTTAAACAAATAAAATTGCCCAAGGCATGCTGGGAGTTGTAGGAGTAAGCCTAGGTTTTTTTTATTATTAAATTCTTTAAAAATACTTAAAACCCCAAAATTCGTGTTTTTACATTTTTCTTGTACATTGTACTGCCAGACTTATCAGCATGCCAGATGTCAAGTTTCTAACTCATCTGGAAGTGGGTAAACATTTATGGACATTCAACCCACACACATACTTTCAGCTTTAAAGGTAGAGATTAAAGCCCATTATTTCAATTCCGGCCACAGGGCATAGAATCAAACTTAATCATCCTCTCTTACGACCACCCACGAATGGTAAAAACTGGCCCCTCTTCACTGCGAAGCCTTGGCAGGGGCCTTGCTGGGCACCTCCCGAGAGTACCTGTAAACAGCTGCACATCCCGTGGGTCTCCCCTCCATGTGCTGCCAGTGGACTCCCCCCAACGGGCAAACCACAAGCAGGACATGACTACACTGGAGTCATTCATACACTCGAGGCCTTCAAGAGGCAGCTGGACAACCATCCGTCAGGGATTCTTTAGGGTGGATTCCTGCATTGAGCAGGGGGTTGGACTCGATGGCCTTGTAGGCCCCTTCCAGCTCTGCTTTTCTATGGGGAGGGGGGCGCCTCTCTCCCCTGCTGTGGCCCCTTAGCCTGGGGTATGCAGGGACAGGCTGCTGCTGAGCCCGGGGCTCCTGCCCAATCCCTGCACGGAGGTCTCTTTCCGTAAATGGGTGTCCTCCCATTTCAAAGCCATCTTGGGGCCTGGCAGTGAGGGCCGTCAGGGCAGCAACGTCTCCTGAAAGAACACTGGGGGGGAAGTGCTGCAAAGCTGGATCCCAGCCCTCCACCCCTGCTGTTGGAGCCAAGGTCCAAATTCGCTCTTCACAGCCGCCCTAAGAGGCCTGGCGCAAATGCTGCCAGGGTACAGATGGAGAACAGAGAGAGCGCACTGCCCAAGGCTCTCCTGTGGTGAGGTCTAGTCAGCGCCCCCTTCCCAGGTGGCCAGGCCTTGCTCAGCCCTTCCCAAAGGCGGCTGGGGAGGGAGGGCCCAGCTCCGGAGCATGGGGGCTGGCAGCTTGGATGGGTTGGGGGTGGCAGGAGGGGTCCCCCCAAGCCCCCTCTGCTCAGGCCTCCCGGAGGACCCACCAGCAAGGCTCACCAGGCTGCGTGAGCCCCCAGCCGGCAACGTAGCAGCTCTCCCACATGTTTTCGTCGGGGACGATGGTGTGGTCGGGCAGGCAGAGGGGGCTGTGGTACCAGCTGTAGGGGATGGGTTTCTGCAGCAGCAGCAGCGCGATGTCGTTGTCGTAGGTCTTGGTGTGGTACTGGGGGTGCACGTGGATCTTCTGCACCCAGCGTGTCACGTTGTTGCGCCCCAGGAAGTTGCTCCCAGCTGCAATCTTGATGTTGTTCCTGAGCAAGGGGTGGGCAGAGGGAGCAAAGGTGGGGGAAGAATTATTTCCATTCAAGAAGTGGAGTCCCTATGGCAGCATCCCAACGAAATAACAAGACATGCTTAATCCTGTTTGCATGTGGGCACATGTTGCCAGTGTGCTGGCGTGTGTTTGCTGCGGGCTGAGAGCGAGAGAAGTGGGGGGATGGGGGGGTCTCTTCGAGGGCCCCCCTCTTGCCAGCTGGCAGTTTTTGTGCTCATGCTTTACAAACAATAGAACTGCGCCTTCTGAAACTCTGCTGCCGTCTTCATAAAGGGCACCTTTTCAGTTGATCAAAAGGTTTTAAACCAATTAATCACTCCCTCTAATCGGCCAACTTAGGTGCTGGGCATGAAGGAGCCTGGAGGCCTGTGGGAAGTAAGGCAACGGCACCAGTGTGCTCAGGAGTTGCACACTGGAGTTGAAGAAGCACTTTAAAAAAATCCCTTCCCCTTCCCACTTCATTCTTGGTGAAGACTGAGAAAGCTCAGAACATTGAATATCCATTGGAAAATAAACCCAGGATGTGGCTAGGTGGGGTCAGAGAACGGAATACCCCACCAGGAGCAAAATAGGCTTGAAATAGGCTACACATTGCAGTCCTACTTTCAAAGGGGGGAGGGAGATGACCATGATCCAGCCCCCTTCCCCTCCACCCCACACTTTGAGATCTGCCAGAGAAGCTCAGCTCAGAATTCCACCTGGTAGGAGCAGGGCCTTCTCAGTAGCTGCCCCAACAGTGGGACTCGGTGAGCTCAGCCCTATTGCAGGCTGCCTACCAGAAACAGGCTAAAAACTCGGCTCCCCCTCATCTACTCCTGGAGGATGCATTGAAAAGCCGCTTCTGGCTTGCTTCACTGCTAAAGTAATTTGGTTCTAGCTCTTGCTTCATGCTTTAAAATTGCAGAGTGCTCTGTTAAATTAAAAATGCTCTGTTCTATTTCCCAGGCTGTTCAACATCTACACGAAACCAGAGGGGAGATTATCTGGAGGTGTGGGCTGAGGTGTCACCAATATACCCAGCTCTAGCTCCCCTTTTCATCCAATCCAGGTGAGGCAGGGGCTGTTCAGAATCCGTGCCTGGATGAGGGCCAATAAACTGAGACTCAATCCAGACAGGGCAGAGGTACTGTTAGCGGGTGGTCTGTCTGCCCTGCTGAGTCCACCTGTTCTGGAGGGGGTTGCATCCCCCCCAAAGGTTCAGGTTCATAGCTTGGGGATACTCTGAGATTCAGGATTCCCGTTGGAGGCACAGGGGGGACGGGACGTGGTGGACACCTTTTATCCGCTTAGGTCTCTACTATGTCCTAGACAACGATAGCCCAGCTCCAGTTCTCCATGTTCTGGCAACCTCTACAGCCATGTGTTACCTGGGGGTGGGGGGTGAGTGGGGCTGCCTGTGAAAACTGCCTGGAAAGTTCAGCCGGTCCAAAATAGGGCAGTGAGATTGTTAACGGGCCTGGCCAAAGCGATCCTACGGTACCCTGTCCTTTTCCAGCTGCCAGTCCATTTCCAGCCCCGTTTCAAGCTACTGGTATTAACTTTTTAAAGCCCCGCGAGGCTTGGGGCCAGGATACCCGAAGGATCATGCTCCTCCCATATATATCTTCCCTGGACCCTAAGATTGTCTTCCGTGCTCCTTGAGTCCCTGCCAAAGGAAGTGAGGTGGGTGGGTGGGGCTTCCAAGAAGTGGGGGCCTTTTCAGTGGGGGCGCCGTGGCTGTGGAATAAGCTCCTCAGAGAGACTTGCATGGAGCTGTTTTTGTATTTCGCAGGTAGTTCAGTCTTCCAGTTTCTGATTTAAATCAGTTGCTGTATTTTAAACCTTTGCATTGCTATTAGGTTTCATTTTAATTTTTATTACCGTAGCTTTAAACTTTTATATTGCAGTTTATCATGTTGAATTTTACAGTTTAAATTGTTGTGAACTATCCAGGGAGCTTTGGCTATTGAGTGGTATAGAAATGCTATAAATAAAATCAAAGTGACCCCCCCCCCCAGAGGCAACAAGAGACACCTCCAGCGAACAGAGCTGGGGGGCAAAAAAAGATTGGATGCCAGCCGGCCCTGGGGCTGAGTAGAACCTGGGGCAATAGGCAAAGACCCCAATTTTCTTGGGGAAGGATCACACAGCTCCTTCCCCAAGAAAAGCCACAGCCTGTGACCAGCACATGGTGCTCCTCCGCCCCCACCCCCTCTGTCTAAGCCACCCCCCACCCTGGCAAGGAAGCCCTCCCCCTGAAGAACTTGTGGGGTGTGGCCCCCACACCTCCTTTTGCCAGGCTTTGCCCCCGTCTCCTGCTCAGCCGTAAAGGGCAGCCTGGCCCAAGGAGAGCCCCGCGCTCTGCAGGAGGCTCCCGGCAGCCAGCTGCCGCGTGGGCGTGGGGCTCTGCCACCTGATGCTCCCATGGCCCGGGCGGGTTACCTTCCGTCGGTGAAGCAGTGGGCCGCCGAGAGCACCCACCACGGGTGCACGATGGATCCCCCGCAGAAGTGGTACGTGCTGGTTTGCACGCTGACCATCCACGGCCATTTCCCAGGGAGCGCCTTTGAGCCCCCCACAATGCGCGAACCAGCCATGGGGGAGGCATGGGGCCCGTCAAACTCTGGCCGGTAGCCGCAGCCTGTGGGGGAGGAAGAAGAAGATGCCCCCCCCACTCCAACATTAGAATCCCCCCACAGCCTTCTCTGACCCCCCTGCACTTCTCTGCTCTCTGCCCCTCCCACTTGTGATGTCACCTCCCAAGAAGGATGATGTCACAGCTCCCCTGTGACATCACAGGGAATGGATCAGCCCAAGAGATAGGGAAGGCGACGGGTGGGTTGGTGGGTGGGTGGCGGCATCTGTGAGTCTGCCCTGGCGCAAGGCAGAGGGCAGTGTCCCCCATGGCCCTTCACCCTCTGGCGGGACCCCCTCGCTCTGGCCAATACCTTGTGCCCACGTGCCCACCCCCTGCAGGAGCAGGAGGCTCAGGAGCTCCAGGTGGCCCATGGGTGGCGCCCAGAAGCCGGGGTCATCCAAGCGTGAGTGTGGGCGGGGCCTCAGGCTGTACCCTGTGACATCATAGATCGCCAGCGGATGATGTCACAGATGCAGAGCCCTTGGCCCTCCTCCATGGCCCTCTTAGCGCCAAGTGCTCCGCCCCCTCCCTCGGCCCCGAAAAGACAGGAGACCCGCGTCCAAATTCCTGCTTTGTGATCCACTCTCCTGGTGGGCAGGGGGCAGGTCATCCTCTCCCAGCCTCCGTTTCCCCATCTGCAAAGCGGAGAACGTCAGCGGCCCATTGCACTGGAGTTTGTGTCAGGGCGCCTGATTGCCCCCTCCCCCTCCCGGCACTTCGCACCGGCCCCTCACCGCCCACGAGGAGGGGCTGCAAAACGGGGGTGCCCCAGGGGGACGCGTGCCTGCCCCCCAAACTGCGCTTCTTTCCTGAAAAGAGAGGCCAGTCGGGGAGGGCTGGCACTTTGGGGTGGGGGAGGGGAGGCATTCTTTGCAGCCTCCCTTGCCAGGGGCGAGTAGCCACAGAACGTCCCTTCAGAGCCAAGAAGGGGTCCCGGCAACTTCGGGTCGCTGGGCTGAAGTCCTGGCCCGAGGAAAGGGGCGCGGGGCTGGCCCGGGGGCGGGGCTCGACGGCTTCTCCAGGGCGCTGCTGGACGTTTGCTCGGTGCAGGCGCTTCCGCTGTAAGCCGCCTTGGGCTCCCTCCCGCGCGGGCTTGCTCGCAGCAGCCTCGTCTCCCGCCGGGGCGGCGCGTCGAGCGAGGCCAGGCAGGCGGAGGCCCCGGGGCAGCCGACGCCTTCCGTCCGAGGGGCTCCGGCGGGGGCGGGGCGGCCCTGCCGCCGGGGCGCCCCCTCGGGGCCGAGCGCAGGCAGCCCGCTTCTCCCAGGCGGCGCCAGCCGGGGCCCGCGTCCCGTGACCCCGGAAAGCCCCGCCGCCGCCGCCGCCGCCTCCTCCTCCTGCGCAGTCCAGGCAGCAGGCGCCTCTTTCACTTTCGCCGACGGGAGGCTGCCCACCATGACGCCGACGCTGCTGCTCCTCGCCCTGCTGCTGCCGCGACCAGGTGAGGCGCTCTCCGGCTCGCGCCTCCGATGGCTGCCCGGTGCCAGCGGCCGCTCCGGGTGGAATGGCGGCCCGCCCGCCCGCCTGGCTGCTCCACGTTGCTCCGGGCCCAGGGAGCCTTGCGAGGGAGCCCGCCTGCCCTCCCCACCTCACTGGAAGCGCCTTGCGGGCGGAGACCACGCGCTTCTGGGTGGGTCCCCGGGCAGGGCGCTTTGGACGGGGCTGGAGCCCGGGGGCGAGAACCAGAGAAGCCCCCGCGAAGGCTCTCGAGCCCGGCTGATGCCTGTCGGGGGAGCCAGTTTCGCGCCCCCTTCCGCGCCACGTTCCGGGCGCCACAAGACCCCTGGCCGCGGCCACAGACTGGCAGGGCGGCTGCGCCCCCGCCCGCTCGGGAAAGAGGCGCCGGGAGCCTTGGCCCAGAGCCCGGGCCAGCAGGGAGGGCACTCGGGCCAAGTGTCCCGTGCAGCAGCCGGCCCCCGGCTTCCTGGGCTGGGCGGCCCCAGTGCCCCACCCCCACCCCCATGGCACAAGGGCAGCAGTGAACAGCAGGGGCTGCATCCAGACGCACGGCACTATGTGGGCCAGGGTGGGAAGGCTGGAGGGGGCGGGCAGGCAGCAGTGGGCCAGGGCACTGCCCGGGGGGCCCAGGGATGGCACCAGGCCCGGGCAGAGCGCTCCCTAGCCTGGGCCGGGCCTGGGCTGAGAAGGGCGGGTGTCTGGAGGGACGCTGCAGTGAAGTGGGCAAAGGCAGACCTGCCTCCAGAGGGCCCGGCCCGGCAGGGTGCCGTCTCCCCCCACGACCCTCCCTGTCCTGTCCCATGCCCCCCACTCCTGACACTGCTCTGCCCCTTCACAGCCCTGGGAAACGTGGGGGGCACCGCTGGGAGCTGTGAGTGCGTCAAACATAAGGAGGCACCTGAGATCGTGAAACGCTTCCCGGAGAGGCTGCAAACCTGGGAGATCTGCAGAGATTTCGTCAGGTGAGTGCCCCCCCCCCACAGCAGAAGCCCCTCTGCCGGCCAAGAGGGTTGAGCGTTGAGCGGCTCAAAGGCACTCTCCACCCCCGCCCCCACTGACCCTCTGCTATCTCCTTGACCCACTGCTCCCCCCCTCACCCCACCTTAATGCTGCTGCCTCCCTCTTTTGCAGGTTCACATTTAAACAGCAAAAGGTGTGTGGCTTGATTGGTGTGGAGTGGGTCGTCAACTTACAGAAAACACACCCTGCCAAAAGTGAGTCTCCTCTCCCCTCACCCTCACCCCCACTCCCACAGAGAGAGAGAGAGAGAGAGAGAGAGTTACAAGATGGGGGATACTTGGCTCAGCAATACTACAAACGAGAAAGATTGTTGTAGATCGCAAGCTGAATATGAGCCAACAGTGCGATATGGCTGCAAGAAAGGCAAATGCTATTTGGGGCTGCATCAATAGAAGTAGAGCTTCCAAATCACGTGAGGTTCTGGTTCCTCTCTATTCGGCCCTGGTTGGGCCTCATCTAGAGTATTGTGTCCAGTTCTGGGCTCCACAATTCAAGAAGGACGTAGACAAGCTGGAGCGTGTTCAGAGGAGGGCAACCGGGATGATCAGGGGTCTGGAAACAAAGCCCTATGAAGAGAGACTGAAAGAACTGGGCAGGTTTAGCCTGGAGAAGAGAAGATTGAGGGGAGACATGATAGCACTCTTCTAATACTTAAAAGGTTGTCACACAGAGGAGGGCCAGGATCTCTTCTCGATCCTCCCAGAGTGCAGGACACGGAATAACGGGCGCAAGTTAAAGGAAGCCAGATTCCAGCTGGACATCAGAAAAAACTTCCTGACTGTTAGAGCAGTGCGACGGTGGAATCAGCTGCCTAGGGAGGTTGTGGGCTCTCTCACACTCGAGGCCTTCAAGAGGCAGCTGGACAAGGGATGCTTTAGGGTGGATTCCTGCATTGGCGCAAACGGAGCGCGGGAGACGGCGTCTTTTCTTTCATTAAAATGCAGACCTTGCAGAGCTAATAGGTGAATGGTGCCACGGACCCCCTGGGTGAGTTACGTGGACTCTCTGGGGTCTGCGGACCCCCAATTGGGAACCACTGCTTTAGACGGCTTCTGTGTCCTGAGCAGCGGAGGACGCTCACGGCAGCTTCTCTGTTGCCCCATCCCTGCCCAACCGGAGGCTCTCCAGAGGTGCTGCACTACCACTCTCATAATCCCCAGACTGGGCGAGGCTGCTGTGTGGCAAGTCCAGCTGCCCAGGTCACCAGACAGGCTGTATTGCAGGGCAGGGCTCCTCCTCCTCCTCCTCAGTGTGCCCTGGATGTCTCTCACTGTGCATTTGCCTCTCCCAAAGGGAAGGGTGGAGGCCATGCACCCACCCCCACGCCCCGAGTGCCGCTGACATCTCCACCCCCCCTGAGCCTAGTCACTGTCAGGGACGTCCTGGTCAAGACCACTGGAACGCAGCCGGTGCAAGGCGTCACCACGGACCCTGCTCTGGCGCTGGGAACGCCTGGGAGGAGCACCGCGGCACCCCGCAGTGGTGAGTGTGGCCTTGCAGGGGGAGGGGGAGCAGGCACCTCCAGAAAGGGGCTTTCTTCCCCCATCCATGGGGCACCGGGTGTGTTTGAACGCCGCTCCTTGATTTGCAGGCGCTGCCGGAGCGGGCCCCAGCCACTTCCCGCAGCAGGCCGAGGCGGCGCGAGGCACCAAGGCCGCCGTGATCTCCCTGCTCGGTGTGGCCCTCGTCTCTGTGGCCGTGACCGTGGCCATGGTGTGCCGGAGGAGGCGCCAGCGCTGGGGGAGACCCCTGGCTCCCTGTGTTCCCCTCGAGGTCCCAGGTGAGTCAGAAGTGGAGGCGTACATGGGGGGGGCGCCCTCCCTCGCTGGCCTACTCTCCTCTCCTGCCCTTGGTTGACCAGGGTCCACGAGGCCTCCATCCATCCCCTGAGGGAACGCTGGACTCTCCTCCTCCGCTCTGGCCATTTCTCCTCTCTGCTGTTGGTTTGAATGCCTGTCTTTCGGGAAGCTGCTCCGAAAGGAGCGTGTCCAACACACCTCCTCTTCCTCCCTCAGGGCACCCCTACTCTGTTGGGGTGTCGATCCTTTGTATGCCCCCCCCCCGGTGATGGCTTTCCCTCCCCCACACCGCCACCTTCAAGGCCCTCCTCTTCCTTCCTTCCTTCCTTCCAGGTGAGGAGGCGCTCTCCCTGCGGCTCGAGGAGACCTGAAGTGGCACCAGCTCCCGGCAAGGCACGGACTGCACAAGGCCGCAACCTGGCAGTGTTTTGCTGCAGCTGGCAGGGCTGTGCTGGGCGTGGGCAGAGGCCAGGATTTCCCTCCCAGGAATCGCACGTGTCTCTCCCCCCTCTGCCCTAGGGTGGGTGGCTGCCCTCCGCTCACAGCCCTCTCTCTGGAGCCTTGGCCACTTGTACAGGGGGCTGGACTCGATGGCCTCTTAGGCCCCTTTCAACTCTACTATTCTATGATTCTGTGCTGCGCCCCGCCCTCTTTTGCCCCACAGAGCAAATAAAAGAAGTATTTTTGTAAAAAAGAAACTGCCCTTGAGAGGAGGTCTTTGGTAGCTGCCTGACAACGCAGGTGAGGCTTGGCGTGTTTACTCAAGATCCGGCTGAGTCCCATCGAGTTCAGCGCCCTTACTTCCGAGGAAGGCGTATGCGTAGCCCTGGGAAACCCAGTTTCGTCCCACACGCTCTGCGATGAGAATGGAATCCGGAAGCTGGCAGGGGCACACTTTCACTTCACAAAAAGTCGGTATCGGCTGGATGAGTCATGTCTGGAACAGACAACCCCCTGCCCCCCTTCCTGCCCCTGCTTCCTCCTGTGAGCTCATGGGCCTTTCCAGCGACGTCTGCTCCAGGGGAAAAGGCGAGCACTTGGTGCTGAGGGGAGGAGGAGGCACCTTCCCACTGCAGGCGCTGCGCGTCGCACGGAAGTCAAGCAGTGGGGCAGGCCGGTAGGCAGGCCGGCGGCTCCGCTCCGCCACGCCCCATTTCTCGGCAACCATGTGTGTTCTGCTTGCCCAGCTGAAAGGCCGGCCCTATAACGAAGCGGCCTCACGCAGGCCCATCCAGCAGCGTGGGATGGAAAGAGCGGCAAATTGGGCCACTCCCCCCACCCAAAGAACTCACTGCTGCCGCCGCCACTCCCTGTCAGGCTGGGTGGCAGCCGCTCTCTCCCTCCCTCCCTCCCTCCCTCCTCCAGCGCCTGGCTGCCCACCGCCCTTCTCTCCCACCTTCTCCAGTCTTGGGGGGCTCTTGGCAGCGTTGCCCCCCTGGCCAGCAAACAGGTGGGGAAGGAAGAGGGGAGCTGCCACTGGCCTCCCTCACCTGCACCAAGCCGACCACCTGGCACGCGAGAGGGCGGCTGGCCCTGGGTTCTGGCAGGAGCCATCAAGGCAAGCACACGTGGGCAGAGCAAGGGGAGCTTGGGGGGGGGGGGCTGCCACAGAGGAGGAAGGGGCTGAGTGAGGGAGTGGCTGGCTGAGCGAGTGGCTGGGCCGTCCTGCTGGAGGCAGCCATGATTCCTGGGCCGGTCCCCTGGAGGGCACAGAGGAGGGCAATCCAGGCTTAATAAGGCACTTGAGGACTGATCAGAAGCTGAACTGTGGGCGGGTGGAGAGGCTCTGTATGGGAGAGGTGGGCAACCACCAGGCCCCTGGGCAAATCTGGCCCTCCTGGCATCCCCACAGAAGGCCACGCGCCCCCTTTCCTTTCGCCATCGAGCGCTCGGGTTTTCCAGCTTTCAAACGCCGCTTCCCCAGTCAAAGAGGCTGACCTGCATCTTCAAGACTCTGTGGCTGGCGAGAAGAGTCTTAAGCTAAAGTAGGCTGGGATTTGGGCTGGTATGCCTGCCCCCCCCCCCGAGCTTCCCTGGAATCCAGTTTGGCCCTTGGCTGAAAGGGGTTCAACAGCCCTGCAAGACCGTTTGAACATTTGGAACATTTGTAAACTTTTCAGAAGCCTTGCCACGTGACAAGTGGGAGCAATTTTTTATTTGAATGGAGGCGTGGCGATGTCTCCACGCACTTGCCCTGCCTGCCTGGGGCGCCCGCGCGTGTCCTGTCTGGGGCTCAGCAGCAGCAGGCGTCGCGGAGGGCTGTGTTGCCCATGGGGTCTGGAGGCCACAGATGTAGCCCAGGGGGCAGTGGGAGCCCTGCAGGCCTCAATCCCCCCAGCGCACCCACCCCCTGCATTCCATCCAGAGGTCGTTGGCTGCTGAGGCATCGAAAGTCCAAGCCCTGGGGGCTCCTCCGTCTGCAGCAGGAGGGAGACGAACCTCCCCCCCATGGGACACCTCTGGCACTGGCTGCGCTTGCTCCAGCTGTCGGGTTGGAGAAGGCAAAGCAGGAAGGGGGAGAACGCTCCGCGCCTGTGCCCACTAGGTGATGCTGCAGATCACGGGGTGGGGGTGGGCTGCCCTCTCCTCAGGCCCCACACATCTGAACCCCCCATGGGCCAAAGAGACTGCCGACATGGAGAGCAAAGCTTCCCCACACTCTAACGGGACATTAGAATTTAAGAAAGCCACAGAGACTGATCTCTTCCGGCAGGCCTACCCAGCGGAATTTTAGATGCCTTTTTTAATGGTGTGCTGCTTTTAATGCTGCACTGGTTTTAAACGTTTGAATTAGTTGTATGTGTTTTATGGTTTTTTTATTTGTCTTGCACGGCTGGAGTTGGGCCAGTACAAATCAAACCCAAGCGATTCTGGCTTGGCAGAGAGAGCGTCTCCTTCCGCTACACCTCCGCGAGCTCTCTCATGCCCACACATAGCTTTCCCCATATCACCACCCTGAAACATTCGCTATAGAACTGAGGCCACGTGGGACATGGAATCAAATTCTTTGAACCTGTGGGTCTGAGATGCAAGGACACAAGGGGTCACACGCAATGGGGCTGGCAGAAGCAGGCTTGCCACGGCAGACCCTCCCGCTTGAAAAGGGCTGCACAGATGGTCAGGGGCCCTGCTGAATGGGGTGACTTGTGGGGCAGGCGAGTGGTGAGGAGGATTCCCGAAAATCAGGCAGGGACACCTCCTGTGAGTGGAATCCCTCCCATCCATGGAAGGCAGGTCCAGGTTCTGACCCATGGAGTTGCCATCTCGTTCATTAATCCACTTGATGGGTATGTCAGAGCTGGCACGGGTCTGCATGGGGCATAGGTGAGCGTGTGCCCTCTAAGACACAGGCAGTTACATTTAATGCGCGTGTATTCAAAGCCACGAAGTCAGAGATGACACCGCTGCCTGATGCACGCAGTAACAACAGCAAACGTCAACGGCTGACAGCAGGCAGAAATCAACAGCAGGCCGTTTCAAGCACGTAACGGTGGACCCGCTAAAGCGAAAGGGGACCCACGGGCCTCCCAGGGAGGACCTTCGAAACGTTGTGAGCTGTTTTGAAGCTACCAGCTGAAGGACCGGATGGCAACCTAGCACCAATAAACAAATAAAAGGACTCAAAGATGTCGCCAGCCTTTTATGGTGTGTCGCTTCTGGCACGCAACGGACAATTCGCACACAGTACAGAGCGGGCCCAGCGAAGGCGCACGGGACGAGAAGCCTCGCCAGCCAGTTTTCCACATCTCCAAAGAGGCTCCAGCAACGTCATCCAAAGAGAGGCTCCAGGCCTCCTCCTCCTCCTCCTCCTCCATGTCCCAAGTGTGCAGGAGGCTCCAGCGGAGCCAGGAAGGAGGCCCAAAGGCACCTGCAGTCTGCTGGGCCGTGTTGCCCCTGCCACAGAGGTGTTTTCGGTCCACGAATAGCCCTTCTCCTGCGTGACCCCCACCCCACCCCACCCCGAGGCACGTTTGCCCACCTACGGCTCCAGCATTTGCTCGCAGGTCCGAGAGAGCTCTCCCAGCTTGACACGGGCGTAATCGATGCGCTTCAGGGCCATCTGGCAATCCTTGCGGGCCGAATAGCTGGAGCCCTCGTGGGGCTGGCCGGTGGCCACCTGCAAAAGGGCAGAGGCTGTGATGAGCTTGGATGAGGTGGCGCGGGGCAGGCCGGGGCAGCGAAGAGGAAGCGCCTCCCCAGCGCGTCCCACGGACACCCCCTCCCCAAACGGGGCTGGGCCGGACGTCTCTCTGGGAGAGCTCAGCCAGAGGCGGCATCTGAGGCCGGGAAGGCACCGCACCAGGCCGCTCGTCCGCCCAGCTTAGGCCTGGCTACGGCAGCCGCGGCTCTCTAGGAGTGCAGGAAGACAGGGGGCTTTCCTAGCCCTACTTAGAGACCGACAACTCCACACACACCCAGGCCTTCTGCCTGCAAAGCAGCTAGGGCTTCCCTTCCAAGCCGTGGCCCTTTCCCTTTAAAAAGTAAACTAAGATTCCAGTCCTCATTGTTCTAAATTAGGGGTGGGCAACTTGCCTCAGCCAGCACAGCCAATGGTGAGGCAGAATGGGAGTTTTAGGGCAAAATACCTGGAGAGCACTAGTTGCCCATCCCTGCCCTAAGGAAAGGGCCGATTCAAACAGGAACAAAGAAAGCAGCCTTCCGAGGCGTCGGCTCATAACGGGTGTGTGTGTGTGTGTCATCGGCAATCCAGGGCTGGATGGTTGGAGAAGGCTCTGATTTGGTCCCAGGCCGCTTCATCACATCCAGGACTCTCTATCCCAAGGGTGGATAACCTTTCTGGGCCTGTGGGCACGTTTGATGTTCCAAAAAGTGTCCCAGGCGTCACCACAAAATGCCGTGGGGTGTAAGATGTTGGGCGTGCCCCCCTTCTCTGGCTTCCCCCTCTTCTCCCCCACCCCCACCCTTCCTTGCTGTTTTGGTGGCCTGGGACACTTGTCTCCACCTCTAGCGAAGTCAAGGGAGCAATATTGCTCGATATTGCCCTGGGGGTCAGGTGGGGAAGGGGGCTTCCCTGCCCCAGTCGGGCTGCTCTTCAGCAAGGCTCCCTTTCTCTACCTCTGTCAAAGCCAACGGAGAGATGTGGCTTCACCAGAGAGGCGAAACGGTGGCACCCAGAAAGGAAGGGGCAGGCGGGGCAGGCGAGCGGGGGCTGCGCGGACCAGCAGGAGCGGCTCCCCAGGGTCTCCGGCACGGAGAAGGGCCTTGCCCTACACACGGAGGCTGCCAGGGGCTGCCCGCGCTGAGCCGTGGCCCCGAGCGGCCGCCTGTGCGTGTGATGTGGCGCCTCCTGCCTGCCCGGACGCGGCGTGGCTCACTTACGGGAGCGACGCACAGGCCCTTCCCCGCATTAGGGCGCTCCTGAGGCAGCCCCTCCCCGATCTTACCTGGGTGAGGTAGCGGATCTGGGCCGAGAGCTCCGACTCCACCTTCTGCACGGAGGCCACGAACTGCGCGGTGTGGCGGTCCATGAGGTGCTCCTTGGGCTTCTCCTTGGACAGCTCCAGGATCACCGTGCCTGGGGGGGGGGGGGGGAAGGAGGAGGAGGAGTTAGCGACGGGCGGGACAAGCAGAGGCCCCGCCCCGATGGGCCCCGCCCCTCCATCATGCCCCGCCCCTCGCCGTGGCCCCCGACCCACCCGCGCTCTGCAGCGCCGCCCCGATCTCGCGCTCCAGCTCCTCCAGCAGCCGCAGCCGCTCGTTGGCCAGGCCCAGGCTGTACGCGCCCCTCTCTGCCGCCGCCGCCGCCGCCGCCGCCCCTGCCATGCTTGGCCCTCGCCCGCTCCCGTATACGCGCCTACTTCCGGCCCACTTCCGGCTGCACAGCGCCTGAGCGGAGGAAGCCGGCGGCGGAGGCGGCCTTTGCGCATGCGTCCGGCTAAACTACAAGCCCCGCCAGCCCCCGCGCGGAAGGCGTGGCGCACGTGACCCGGCAGGAGGGAATGCTGCGCGGCGGGGGCGGCTGCTGGAGGCAGCACGTGCGCGCGGAGCTGCGGAGGCGGGAGCGGCGCGCGCGCGGCCTGCGGGGGCTGGTGCAGCGACGTGAGCCCCTGAGCATGTGTAGAGGGCCCTTCTCCCAACCCCCCGCGAAGGCCCTACCGGGTGGGGGCATTAGAGGCGCTGCGCGGGGCGCCCCCACCCTCCCAGGACGGCGGCAGGGCGGGGGCCCCGCTCTCTCAGCACCGCTGGCAGGGACCCCCGGGGTGGGGCGGGGTGGCGGAGGGCACCTTGTTGGACTACACCTCCCAGCATCCACGCCAGCAGGCTCCGGGGGCCTTGCAGAGGGGGGGGCAGGGCGCCCCCCCTCCCGCTAGTGGAAGCCAGGATGAGTCCCGCCCTGCCCCCTCCCCCGGGAGTGGGGAGGCATCGGGCAGGGAGCCGCCTCGCGCCCCCCCCTCCACGTGCTGCTCCAGCCCCCCCCAACGCTCCCTCTCGTGTCCCCCCCCCCCCGTTTTCCAGATGTGGAGCTGCAGGAGCGGATGGCGGCTCAGCAGGAGCGGATGGCGGAGCGGCTGCGGCAGGACGGGGAGGCCTCCGGGTGAGGAGGGGGCAGCAGCGGGCGGGCGGGGGGAGGGCGGCGGCGGCGGCCGCGACGGAGCGGGCGTTGCAATGGGCGCCTCTTCTGGCTTTTCCAGGCCCCCCGCGGACCTGGTCTCCCTCCACGTGCAACTTGAGCTGGAGGCTGTGGAGCTGCGGCGCCAGAGAGAGGAGGTGAGCAGGCCGAGGGGCACGGGGGGGGGGGGCTTGGGAAGGAGGCCAGTAGCATTTCTGAGCATGTACAGAGCTCCTTGCCCATAGCCCTGGACCACCGCAGGTAGCGCCCGTTGTCCCGAGTAGGAAGCCTGCCTGTGTTTGGGGGGTGGGGGGAGAGAGGTAATCAGGGCTGGTTCAAGAGATCTTGCAGCCTGGGGCAGAGCTTTGTCCCCCCCCCCCTTCCACCTACAGAAGCAGATGATGCTGGTGGCTGAAGGGGCGTTTGGTGCACCCGAGGCAGCGCCAGCCAGCTTCAGGGGAGCCAGGTGTCAGCCGTGGCGCGTGTCACCCCTGCGCCCACCACCTGCTCCCTCTGCCTGATGGTTGGGCGGGCTCTGCCAGGACTGCGAGGGGTTGGGGCTCCGTGGTGGGTGGTGGGGCGCGTCCGTTGCACGTGGGCTGCCACGCCACGCCCACCTGCATCTTTTTGGATGAAGGATCAGGCCCTGGAGAAGCCCCTTTTCTGCCTGACACCCAGAGAGCCGCTCCCAGGACCAGGCAGGGCTACGCAGCCCAACCTGGGGTGACGGGTGTGCGTGTGTGTTGGGGGGGGGGCTGCGCTGGGGGGGCGGACGAGCCCTTCCATCTCCCCACCAGAACCCCGCTTGTGCGTATTTCCCTGAAACCCACTTCCAGGCTTGGCAGTTCACCTGCCTGCATCTAACTCTGCACCCACTTTCCAGCTGCGCCAACAGGTTGCCCTCCTCACAGATGTCCTGAGGGAGGCTGAGGCGGAGAACCAGGAACAGCGCACAAGGTAGCTACCCGACCCCCCATCCCCTAGGCTCAGGGAGTGGGGCCTCTTGGGTGGGGGCGTTCCCTTGGCTCAAAGGCAGCTCTTCCGGTGAGGTTCCTGGCTGGCAGTGTGGAGGAAGGGGGCCCTGCCTGCCTGGCTGCCCGTCCCGTTCTTAGGGTCCTTCACAACCTCCCCAGGAACTCCTCATCGGGGCTGAACACCTAAGTCTTCTTTGAGAGGGAGAGAAAGGGGGGGGTCTCCCCACCCCCCCACGGGTGGTGGCTTCCCTCTCGGCCCAGGCCTAAAAGTAACAGGGGCTTGCTGCTTCTTCCTTTTTATGGACTTTGTTTTTCTTCCTTCAACACGGCTTCTTTGTTTGCTTTCTGTTATTGTTGCTCTAATACTTTTCTCTTGGCCAAATGCCAGGTTGCTACTTTCGTCCTCGCTTTGGCCTGGGGCTTCCTTGCTCCTCTGGGGCTCCCATCCCACCCCCCCAGTATCTGAGTGATGGCGTCTGCAAACCCCCACCCTTCCCCTGCCAGGCTCCTTCTGGCTCTTTGCCTCTCCCTTTTCTCAGAACTTCTCTCTTTTATTTTGCTTTTTTTAAAGACGGCAATAGCATTTGTTCTGTTCTTTGAAACTCAGCCGCGGTGCAGAACCCGGCCCTTAAGGCACTCAAATGGCCATTTCTCTGGCTGAGTGACCTTTTGCAGCTGGGCATCCCTGCTCACCCCCCTTGAGCCCCTGAATGTCTTGCTTCTGCCCTGTTTTGCTCTGGGCTCCCTGCTGGTGCTCAGGAATGTGGCCGGGTGCTGAGCGGTGACTCTGGCCTCCCCCAGGATGGGGCGCCTTGCCCACGACTTGGCTGCCCTTACGCACCAGTACGAGGAGGTGCAGTGCAAGGCCTGGATCCTGTCCCAGGAGGCGGAGGGGCTGCGCCAGGAGCTAGAACAGGCGCGTGGGCTCCTGCAGGACACGCAGCGAGAGCGGCTGGACCTGGAGGCCCGCTGGGTGAGGGAGAAGGTGGAGGAGGCCGTGCGGGTGAACCGGGCCAACGAGCAGGAAGAGAAGTGAGTAGAGGGAGGCCCCTTTCTGCCCCCCCCCGAATCACGGGGGCTTCCGCTCTGCGTTTGGGAGGCATTTGCAGATCTTGACGTTATAGCAAAACGTCGATCAAGCGGTGGAGGCGGAACTTACAGTGTGGATTGGACAGATCCACCATTTTATGTCCTTCCTGGGCCCTTCTGCTGCAACACTTGGGGTCACTGGGATGTCTTGGGGGAACAGATGCCCCAACCGGGAGCCTCGTGCCAGCTCTCCGGGCCCTGGAATCGTTCCGGCCCAAGCTCCCGACGTTCTCTCCTGCAGGTACCGGAGGAAAGTGATCCGCCTGCGGGAGAAGCTGGAGAAGGCCAGAGAAGCAGCGGGCTGGTGAGTGCCGCTCCTTGGGGAGGGGGCTTCCGCCTCTGTCCTCCTGCTGACCTGGTCGTAGCTCAGGAGGAGCTGGGTCCTCTCTCCTGGGACTGCTGTGCAGAGGGGGAGGCCTGGGTTCAGGCCCCAGGTCAGCCTTGCGGGCCAGCCAGACTGCAAACAAGTCAATGCCAGACTGCCACGACCACCACAGTGGGAGGGAGGGAGGGAAGGCCCTTGGGCCGCTTCTTGGAGCTGGCAGGATGAAGACGTCAAGCGCCGGAAGCTCACAGGTGGTGCAGAACTTTTGGCACAGGGCCAGATCCGGCTTGCAGGGGTTTCCCAGAAGGCCAGTTCCCCAGGAGGCGGTGTGTGGTTTTGTGACTCCCCTCTTCCTCCTCCGGCTTAGCCATTTAAGCTGCTGCATGCCGGTCCGTTCTGCCGCACTCCCTAGCGGAGGCGCCTTCCCGCTCTCTGGCCGAAGGAGGCTTAGCAGCCTTGCTGGCAATGGATTAAGCTCCTCCCGGCCCCTGCGTCTGAGGAGACCCTGGTGGGGCGGGCACTGACCCCACCTGACTGCCCCCACCCAGTGTCACCTTTCTTCTCCCCTTCTGCTCACTGCAGTGTCCCCAGGCTGGTTGTGGAAACGGCACCCGGAGACGAGAGCAGCAGCCTCAGCCCCGCTTGCAAGGCAGTGGGTCTCCAGGTACGCTGGAAGGAAGCCCCTGGGCAGCCCTTGCTGGGTGGCAGGGGCCTCGCCCGGCCTCTTCCCCCAGCCTCTGCTGGGTGTGGGTGGGTGTGCTTGCCAGGTCCTGCTCTGACCACCGCGCAGGGCCGTGGGTGGGGTGCAGCCCAGCCCGGTGTGTCTGTCCCAGGGGCACCGCTGCATTTAGGACCCTCCCCCCGCTTTCTTGGGGCAGGTCAAGGAAAAGAAGCCGCTTCTCTGCCCCCCCCCTTCAGACCTGATGGCTTTGGGTGGCAGCAGACGGTGGTCCATCCCTTTCTTTCCGTGGCTGAGGAAGGGGAGAGCCTGCCCATCCCTGCCTACACCTGCTTAGTGGTGGCTGGGCTGCAGGAGAGAAGCAGGGAAGGGGTGGGGCAGGTAGGCACAGGGGTTCTCCAGCCCAAACTTTGGCTCAGGTGCGCCGAGGGTTTTGCTGCTGCTCCCAGAGGAAGATGGGGCCGTGACCTCCGTCGCTCTCTTCCTCCCACACCTAGGTTGCAGGAATAGGACAAGCTGGCTCCAGCCCCCCTGGGCACGCAGGTAAGTCTTTGCTAGTTCCTTGGTGGTGGTGGTGGGGAGAGGAAGGCCCCCTGCCCCGTCTTGGTAACCAGCCCGTCTCGTTGTTGCTGCAGGAACGGTGCCGGCGGCGGCTGCGCCGTGAAGAGCCCCCCCCCCTCCGCTCCCTGCCAGCAGCTACACGGGTGGTGGGTCGCGTGCGTCTGTTGCAGGGCGAGCCAGGCCTGCGCTGCGGCTGCACGGGGCGAGAGGCGGGGCTCCGCTCAGAGCAAGGACCACGGACAGCCCGCCTGGCCAACAGCCCCATCGCCCCGCAGAGAAGCCACTGGTGGAGCCTGGCGCTGCTGCAGGGGGCCGCCCAGCATGGCAGTGGGTGGGGTGGGGGTGGGTGGGTCAAGGACAAGCACTGCAGCCCGAGCTGAGCCCCTGGCCGTGGCCACCGCCTCCTGGGCAGTGTGTTTAAGTTGGCTGCCGGACAATTGAACCAGCAGTGGGGGAAATGAAGACAAAGTCCAGCAAACGGCATCCAGACCCATCAAGTTGCACCATTGCCCGACCAGGGCTTCCGGCGGGGAGCAGCACCAGTGAGTCTCCCCTTCCCCAAAAGAAAGGGGGGCAGAGGGGAGAAGGCCCCCCGCCCCCTTCCTCACAATGCCCAGTCAGTGAATAAAAGCAGGTCTCTGTTAACGCTTTTATTCCGTTGCTCCTCTCTGTTCAGACACAGTAGCAAATGGCCTTGACTCCTTTTCTGCACCTGTGTACACACAGGTGCAGTCCTGGAAGAGATTTACAAGGGGGGGCAGAGGGAGGGGGGAGGCTGACGACGCGCTTGGCACAGGCCCGCCCGCCCCAGACAGACGGAGGACCAAGTCCGCTGGGGGGCCTGGCAAACGGGCTTCTAAGGATGGGGGTGGGGAGGAGAGCTTCTTCCTACCTGCCTGCCCCTTCCCCCATTGATGGGTGGAGGGAGTTCATTAGCAACATCTCCCTAACCATTTAAAACCAGACATACGAAGGGGTGGGGGAGGGTACACACAAAAGTGGTGCTTGGCGTTAGGACCATCCCACGATAATGCCCAAGAAATGATTCCAGTGCGTTTGACGGGGCGGGGCGGGGGGAGGCTTCGACAGTTAAAAATCCATCTTGCAAAATACACATTAGCAGCAAAGGGAAGGGGGAGGGGGAGAAAAGCTGGGGCAACCCACTCCCCAATTTAAGTCACATTAAAAGCCCCCTGTAGGGGTGCAACCCCCCCCCTTATTACAGCACTACAGACACAAGGCTGAGAGGAGAGGTTGTGGAAATGGGGGGTGGCAACACGACAAGACATTCATACACGGGGTGGGGGCGGGGGCTGTCTTTCTTCCCCGCCCCCTTGGCTGTCCCTGGATGGGAGGACAGGGGGGCCGCGTGCCCCACCGGGGGTGGGGAGCTCCCTAGCAGAAATAGTCGTCTTCTTTGTCGTCCTTGAGACCCTTCAGCCGGAGCCGGGCAAAGTCTTCGAACACAATGTCGTCGTCCTGCCCATAGCTTTGGGGGGGGGGGGGGGGGGGGGGGAAGAGTGGAGGAGCACAGTCAGAATACAGGGAAAGAAGGTCACTCCGGCTTAAACGGGGGGGGGGGGGGCTTGCTCTTGTTCCTGCCTCTCCCCCACCCCCATTGGGCGACTTTGCCCTGTAAAGAACAGCAGCACCAGGCTCCAGCTGCCCCCACTTGTGCGGGTTGTAAGCGGCTGTGCGTGGATCCCTTGCCCTGCAAACCCACTCAACACCCCCCACTTGTCAGGAAGAGTAGTGAATAATGGGGGGGGGGGGGAGAGAGGGTTTCTCCTCTGCTCCCCACTGCCAGGCTGCTTCCTGGCTAGACTTTGAGCCTCGTCCTTCCCCGTCTATCTGGCTCAGGCGCCTCTTCCTCTCCCGCAGCCTTGCCCAAGCGGCTGTTGGACTACCACTCCTAGTCTCCCAGGCTGGCTGGGGGATGCTGGGAGTGGGAGTCCCACGCTGCAGGGCACTGGCTTGTGGGAAGGCCGCCCTGTGAGAGGCACACGCGGTCAGTGGCTTACTTGGTTTCAAACTCAATGAGGTTGGCATCGACCGGTGCATCCGTCTCTGGGGCAGCTGGGAGGGAACAGGAGAGCCAGTGAGTCGTGAGCCCACAGAAAGGCACCCCCCAACCCCACAAGACGCCGGTGGCCCTGGGTGGGCGGTGCCCGCTCTCACCTGACGAGGGCTGGGTGGAGGAGGCCTGGTCAGGCGGCTTGGGGTGCATGAGCACAAACGGCAGCTCCACGGAGACGTCCCTGAGAGAGAAGGAGGAAGGAAGTTGGGGGGGGGGAAGCACGGCAGAGGGCCCAGGGCGCAGAGCCCCCCGCCCCACCCTCCAGGGCACGTACCCTCCTCGGGACACCACCAGCTTCACTTTGACCCGGTAGGAGACCAGGATGCCCAGGACCTCCTTGTTGGCGCCTTCCTTCACGCTACAAGGCAGAAGAGGCAGGGGTGGGGGTCAGAGGGCGGCAGTTGCCAGGGGGTGGGGGGGTGGGCAGTGACTCTTGTGGGGATCAGTCTGCCGTGGGGTGAGAGCAAGAGGTCCCAGCCCACAATGAAGTCCCAGCAGGGCCCTCGACAGCACCCAGAGCTGTGGCATTCCAAGCCCAGGAGTGCAGCGCCGCCCTCCTCTCCAGCTGCCCCCAGACCCGCTGCAAGGTTCCTCCATCCATCCAGTCTGCCCACCCTCCCCGCTGCTGGAGAGGTCAGGGCACCCCCGCTTACTCGGTGCGCTTCCTAGCATGGGGGGCAATCTTCAGGGTGTGTGGCTGCAGCCCCCATAAGCCCACCCCCGCCCCTGGCTCCGCCCGCCCGCCCAGGCGGCCCCACAGAGCACCCGTCCTCACATGGTGGAGGAAGCCAGGTTGGTGTCCTCGTGCTTGAGCTTCCCATCGAGCGCCAGGCCCCGCTTCTCACGGTTGTTGGTGAGCGTCGGCGTGAGTGTGTAGACCTTGCAGAAGGTGGAGCTGGCTGCCACCTGGTCACTGGCGGAGGGGAGAGAGGCCAGAGTTAGGGCCCGGGTGGAGGGGCAGCACCAGTTACACGGAGCGTGGGGAGGAAGTCAGTCGGGCCAGAATCCCAGCCCTAGAGGAGGGCCTGCGCAGGAGGCGCTGCGTTGCGCAGCGGGGCTTTTAATGCAGAGGTCAGCCCCAGGACGGGGCCGTGGGCTTTCCCACGTGCCATTTTTGGCACTCCGTTGGTGATGTTAATACAAGCCTGCATTTTGGGGGGCAAGTACCCCCGCTCTTTCCCAAATCCCGGGTTAGAAATGGTCACAGAGGGGCTGGAAGTGACCATCCCATGGGGCGGGGGGGGGCAGTGGGGTACTCACTCCTGCTCCATCTGTGCCACAGGGCACTTGTACTGGGCTGTGCTGAAGAGGCAGATGTCCGCGTACTGCCGCACTGCGGGGCGGGAAGGAGGCACAAGCGGGAGAGGGGCGTCAGCTGGGCGAGGTGGAGCAGAAAACCGACACTCCCCGGCCCTCTGCAATTCTGATCGGCAGCCCTTGCAGGGCTTCGCACCAGAACACCCTGGCCCCCTCTATCCCACCCTGACTCCGTGAGCACTCTGCAGATGCTCAGGGGATCCACTGACTACTCGGCTTCCCGCAGCAGCATGTGGGGAAAGGTAACCGGCTGCAGCCATCTGGATCCGTGTGCCTTTCTGGGCTCTGCTCCTAAACCGAAAGGGCTTTCAGTCCACCTCTGGTCTAGGAGCCTGGAAGCCCCCCTCGCCCCTGGCTCCCACCGCCCTTTTCCCAGCCAGCGGAGTGACACCCCCTCCCCCCACCATGCCCCGAAACGCGCCGTTCCCAGTCGCCACTGGCCATACCAGACACCTTCACTTTCTTGACACTTTTGCTGGAATTGTTGGTAACGTGAACGTTGACGCTGATTGGCTCACCGTGGTAATAGAGCTGGGGGGTGGGGGGGGGGAGAAAAGCGGGGGTCAGAACGGTGCCTTTGCTCTGCCACAGAACACACTCCCAGCTCTTCCCTCTTTTCCCAAGACCACCCTTGAATCCGTCACTCAAGCAGCCCCTGTGCCTCACACGGCGACCCCAATTTCAGGGTTGGTGTGAGTGAACGCGAGACACACAAAGAAATGGACGTAAGACGGGAAAACGGAAACACTCGTAGGATTTACTTAAGGGGCACAGTCCCAGCTTCAGGCTTCGTACTCAGAAATAACATGTAACACAGATTCTATATTGACAAACAGGTACGGAAGGATCTCCACGTTTGCAGAAAAGCAATTTAGAACTGAATATATTTACATCTTGGTGGGGAAAAAGGGCTTCACGGTATTCTGGGATTGTCATGAGCGACTCCACGGCTAGATTTAACCATCAGGTTTTAGGTAAATCACCGGCTCCCTCCCTGGCTGTCCAACGGGCTTTCTTCCCGCGGGGTCTGGGGTTGTCTCCGCAGGACAGAAGTGCTAATGGGGGGAAGTCCTGCCCAGACATCTCCCGACCCTGCAGGAAGAAAGCTGCGTTGCACAGGCAGCCTGTCACGTAAACAAACACGGATGTCTGTATGGAACCAGATTCCGTTCCCCACTTTCCCGTTAGCGCTTTTGCGTCTGCCCCCCTTCTGCCGCCACTGCCACCCCCACCCCCCCACTGGCCGGCTAGAGCACACGCCCCTCCTCCCCACCTCCTTGTCCAGTGACGCTTCCAGGTGCAAAGAGCGGTCGGACATCAGGAAGTGGCGGGTGGTCTCAGCCATGGGTTGCGGGCCGGGCTTCTCCGGGGCGTATTGGACCTTGCGGATGACAAGACGCACGGAATTCCTGAGGAAACGGGGTGGGGAGGCCAGGAGGAGAGTGGTTAGCGCAATGGCGGCTGCGAGCCAGGGCCTCCGTGTGCCAAGAGGCCCGAGAGCCACGGGGGGGGGAGAGCGTTGCACCCAAGTCAGAATGCGAGGTCCGAGGGAGCACTCGACTCCTCATCCACCCGTGGAGACAGTGAGGCCTTCGTGGGAGTTGTCCCCCTCCGCCACTGCATCTCACCCCCCCACACACACCCCAGAGCCCTCTGAAGTGAGGCAGCTAGCAACAGAGGAAGCAGCGTGCCTTCTTGGTGGTGGCTCCCTGTTTCTGGGGTGCCAGCGGAAGACTTGGTTATGCGCCTTTAAACATCTCACGAGCAGCCTCGGATACCGCTGCTTTTAAAATGGCCTTTTTATTGATATTTTATGCCCGCCTTTGTGAATTACCCTTGCAGGGCAGAGCGCAAACTCACACTGACCAGCCTCCCTACCCTCTCGGGGGAGTTGTGTCCTCCGGCCCCCGCCCTGCCCCCCACCCCTAACAAACCAACTCTTGATACCTTTTATGGATCTTCTCATCCACATTTTTGGCACAGAAGGCCCGGATCTCATAATCTACTCCACAAGCCTGCAGAGGGAAGAGAGAGCACAGACCCCAGTCACTGCTGATGCCCCCCCTGCGCAGTCACAGCCGCCAGCCCCCGCCCCCCTCGGGCCGGCCCCCATACACCCTCCAGAATGGCAGACCTTTCCGGTGTCTTCGGGTCCCGGCTGCAGCGTAACCGAACATGGCAGGTTCTGGGGGATCTGTGGGGTGTGGAGAAAGAAGCGCAGGGTGTGGATGGAGGGAGCCGGGTGGGGAAAGAGGGCTCTGAGCTGGGCAGAAGGGGGCAAGGACACCCCCCAAACACACCCTCATTCTGCAGTGTTTTGTTGCGGGGGGAGGCTGTAGGGACAGGAAGGGAACTCCGAGAGCAACACCGGGCAGCCAGGGTGCTTCAGAGGGGTGGGGGGTGTCAAGGATCATCCCACCCACCCACCCACCATAGCTTACTAGGAAACTGAAGGGGTGGGCGTTGGCACCCAGTTTCCGCAGCAGCCGCTCCTGCAGGCGGGTGAGGGGCTCGGGGGCCTCCTCGGTGGGGGGGAATGCCTGGCACGAGGCGAGGAAAAGGTCCTTGCGGAAAGTGAGGCCCAGCACATCCAGGTCCTCACGGCCATAGCGGAAGGCGCAGGTCAGCGTCACGAACACTGGGCAGGAGGGACGGAGGGAAGGAAGGCAAGGAGTGAGGCGCGCCCCCCCCCGTCCCGAGCCATGCAGCCTCAGCTCCCTGCCCTCGGTCAGCATCCCGGAGCCCCCCCCCCAAAAGCAGCCCCCAGAGTCGGGAGGGCGAAGGGAAGGAGGAGGGAAACCGAGAAACGGGCTGCTCCTTCTCCCTGCAAGCGGCCATTTGGCCATCCAGAGGTTTGTAAAACAGAGGTTGTCTGTCTGTGGGGCTCAGCTGGAGAATTCTGGGGGTGCTTTAGCATGCGACTTACATCCCCCCCCCCGACCAGACACGAAGACATCCTAAGCATTTTTACTCAGAAGGAAGCCCCTCCTGGCTGGTGTGCTTTGGGAGAGAGACGCCTGATCAGGAATAAATTCAAGTGATGATCCCCCCCCCGCCCCTGCCGGCCTGCTTCTGCGCCTGTAATTAGCCACGCTCCGTGGCCGTCGAGCACCAGAGAGCTGCTAACTGAGCAGGGGCAGCAGCAGCAAAATCCCTGTCCTGAAGAAGAGGGTAACAAAACGTCGATTCTCCTGGCTGTATATCGAACGGTCTAAATTTTGTCTTCTAAAATGCTCCTCGGCTGCCCCAGAGGAAGAGAGAGAGACACACACACACCCGCCCCAAATCAGCTGGAATTTGCTTCGCATCTTTCCACGGCACAATTTGGATCCCAGGAGCTGCTTGAGGGAGTTCAAAGAGGGCCCCCCCCCGCAAAACGGTCTCCTTTGCCCCTTCCTCCCTTGGAGCCCCCCCCCCCCGGCATACTCAGGATTCGGCCCAGATCCTCTCCCCCCCTTAATTCCCTGCCCCCACATACCCTTCCGATCCTTCAGGTAGTCCGGATCCACAAGAACGACGCCATCTGACGGAACAAGTGAGATGTAGGAGGGGGGAGCAAGAGAGACCACCGTGCCCCCCTCCCCCTTGCGCCCAGATTGGGACAGCCCCCCTCAAGTAAGTCCCTCAGCCCCCCCCCACCCCCACGGATGACAATGGCTCACCCCCCACCTTCTTTTAATGGGGGGGAAGGGAGAAGGAGCCCCCCTCCCAAACCTGCTCCTCCTTTCAAACCTTTCAGCTCCTCCGGTTAAAGAGCAGCCAGGTCCCAACAGTGCTGCAGCAGGAACACGGCAGGCTTCGCTCGGATCTTTAACACAGAGCTCTGCCTAGGTGGGGAAGCTCACTGCCGGCATCCCCGTGGTATCAGGGCCACCACGCATGTTACGCTACGAGCCCCGTGACCCATCTCCTGACTAAAACACATTTGCTGCAACCCCCCCGCCACCATTTCAGTGGAGAGCCCCCCCCCGCTCCTTGCGCCCCTTTCATGCAGGAGCGTCGCTGGAGACCCTAGGATGGGAGGCTGGGTAGCAGCCAAGAGCTCCTTTCCTGGCCCCTGCGCTCCTCTTGAGTAGGAGCCCAGAAGGGGCTGAGGCCGGGCCCTGTGCACAGCGCCAGGGGAGCGCCCCCGCTGGTCCGGCCGGGCCCCTCCCCCACTCACCTACGGGGTCCACTTTGTCCAGGTGGTCCACAAAGTCCCGCTTCCCCAGGTAGACAGTGAGCTGGAGGAGGAAGGTGGCTGTCAGAGGGAGAGCGCAGGGGGAGCACGGCCCCGGGTGCGTGTGTGTGTGTGTGTGTGTGCGTGCTCTCAGCGCAGACCCCACACAGAAGAGCCCTGTTGGCCTCCTCCCCCCTCCCCTCCCACAAGCCCCAGGTAAGTGTGTGTGTGTGTGTGCTCTCAGCGCAGACCCCACACAGAAGAGCCCTGTTGGCCTCCTCCCCCCTCCCCTCCCACGAGCCCCGGGTGCGTGTGTGTGTGTGTGTGCTCTCAGCGCAGACCCCACACAGAAGAGCCCTGTTGGCCTCCTCCCCCCCTCCCACGAGCCCCAGGTAAGTGTGTCACCCCCCCCCCAAAGGACGCAGCAGAGCCTCCCCACCTGGCTGCCCAGCTGCTTCCGATACACCCGCACGCCCCGCGGCACGTCGCACTGGATCCGGTCCAGGTCCAGGGGCTCCATCCAGGCCCCGGCTCAGCTGCCCCCTCAAGAGCACGGCCCTCCGCCGGCCGCTTGCCAGGCCCTGTTTCGCCACCCCCAGCCCCACCCCAGGAGCCCCAGGGAGGGAAGCAGCCAATCTGGCAGAGGGCATCACCACGGAGACCCAGGGAGTCAACAAAGCCCCAGAGTCACCCAGAGAAGAGTTAACCCAGCCCTCGCCGGGAGGGGGGGAGGAAAGCAGGCCTGCGCGTGGCGGCCGTCTGACGCCCACTCCCTGGCTTGCCCCCAGAGGCTCCATGCTCACGGGGTCACCTGCCCTGCTGGCTGCCTGGTCTTCATTCTGTGGGGCGTTTGGAAAGCAGACGGAGCATGTGCATCGGGAAACAAGCCCCCCCCCCGTCCCGCCACGAATGGGGCCTTCCTCACACCAACAGTGTGCCCTTGAGGGGGCAGAAGGGCCAGGCCCAAGAAGCACAAATGCCCAGATTTCACACGCTCGCCCCCTCCAGCCATGCACCGCAACCCAGACGCTGCACACTTAGGGTGTTTGCACGCGCACATCAGCACCCGGGCAGCCTCTCCTGCCACTCCCCCGCTCCGCTTGGAGGAGCAAAGGCCCAGAATAAGCGACTCCGAAGCCCTTGTGCACAAGATCACTTTTGCTGAATTCAGGGGAGGGCCCTTCTTTCCTTGGGTGTTGGTGGGGGGTCTCACAGATCCCGTGCGTGTGGGGGAAGGGTTCCTTAGAAGCAGGAGGGGCTGCTGAGCGCCACCGCTGCCCGTGCTCGCTTTAGCATGCACTGCTCAGGGAGGAAGGAAGCTGGGGCGTGGGAGGAAGGAGGGACCGGAAACCCACAAGTGGAGATGGGGAAAGAGACCCGCAGAAATGGTGTCTTGCACAGGCACAGAGGGAGGCCGGGCTCTGTGTGAGCCTAGGGGGGCAAAACTAGGATTCTGCTAGATTTTGTGGGGAAAGGGGAGAGCGGGGTGGGGGTGGGGCTGCGCGGGAGAGGGGAGAAGAGAAAGGGGTCACTTACTTTGCAGTTGGGGCTGGACTTCTTGAAAACCCTGTTGGGGAAGAACAGACAGTGAGAAAAAGGATTCTGGTTAGACTCGGGGGGGGGGGGAGGCACCATCCCGCTCCACGCCCCCTGCTCTAGTTCTCTGCCCCAAATGCTGGGACTCCCCTGCCTTTCATCCTGGTAACAACAGCATCCCCTCCTCCTCTCCACCCCACAAGCTGCCTGGCTCTTGGGACAGACCCCCCCAATACTACCAGCAAGGATTAGTACAATGTGTTGCCGTGGGAACAGCATCAGGACCAGGTGCCTCGCCGTTACCGCAGCAACGGGAGCAGCTGCCATCCTGTTGTCAAGGGTTGGGTGGGAAGCCCTCCGCTGGGGTTACCTCCTGCCTAATCAGTGCATTGGGGGTGGGGAAACGCATAACCGGCACAACCACGTGCAAGGAGTGCCAGCGGCCCACTGAAACCCCCTCCCAAACTGATCCGTCTGAAGTCAGGGGAGGGCACAGCGCTTCAGAGGGGTCAGCTGGGACCCAGTTTCTAGCCCCCACCTGGCCCATGAAACTCACTGGGAGACTTTGAGTGAGTCACTGACTCTTGGCCTAGCCTACCTCACAGGATTGTTGTGAGAGGAGAGGAGCACTATGCAAGACAACTTGGGGATATAAACCTAATGAATGATAAATATATAGGAACATCAGAAGAGCCCTGATGTTGGATCAGAACAAGGGTCCACGTAGTCCACCACTCTGTCCGCGCTCTTGGCTGCCTGACGGAAGACACGGTCCAGTTTCCACACACACTGCACGGACCCCCAAACAGTCATGGCCCCTGTGGGAGGGGGGCACACTCTGGCTGCCCCTCTCCGGAGCTGGCTGAACTTCAGCATGGGGGCAGCCTCCAGGGGTGAAACGTGCCCCCGACCCACCCTGCGCAACCGGTGGCTCCTAGAAGCTGCCGGGGCCTGAGGCCTGGCTGCACTTTAGAAGCAAGGCCAAGGATTCCCTTGACGCCCCCACTGGAGCTTCACTGGGGCAGAGACCTTTGTTGCACAGCGGCAGGGAGGGATGAGGAAGCAGGGACGTTTTGCTCTTCCCCTTTCTTAGGAGTGGGGGGGGGCGCTGGCAGCTGCCACACAGGTGCCAGGGTAGCCTCTGTGTGTGTGTGTGTGTGTGCGTGTGCGTGTGCGTGTGTGTATACAAATGTGGGTGGAAGAGCCTGGAGCTCGCCTAGGCCGAAAGGAGGAGCACTGAGGGACGTGCCAGGGCTGCCCCTCCACTCCCTGTGGACGGGCAAAGAAAGTTGTTTACTCCCTCGAAATGTCAGCGTGACTTCCCATTTTCCAGCCCTGTGTCAAGATTGCAAGATGCGCAACAGCTGCCTTATCAACAGAAACTGCCCCCCCACCCACACCCCCTGCGGGCACAGTGCAATTCAGGTCCTCTAGAACGGCCCCCCTCCCCCGGGATTATAGGGATATTCTGCCGGTGGGGAGAGAAGAACAGGTGTGGGGCTTTTGCCTCTGGCAAGAGTTATGGTCGAGAGAGCATCTTCCCGGGACCTGGGGTGGGCAGGCTGTCCTCTCTAGCTTAGCCTTGCCCATCCCTGCGCCCCAACAGTGGGTCAGACTACGACTCCCAGAACCCCCCAGCAAGCTTTATTGGCTAAGGGATTCTGGTAATTGTAGACTGACCCATCAGGAGGGCCCCAAGTTGGGGAAGGCTTCCCCAGGTCAATAAAGCAGGTGTGTGAGTGCAAGCACACACGTGGCTATGGGTGTGCAAGTGTCTTCTCCTCCCCCTCCCCCCCTCATCTGGGAGCTTGGTGCCAGCTTGGTGCCCACGGCCCGTCCAGCCAGAAGACCCTCCTGCTTCCTTGACCAGGACCCCTGCAAAGGGCGGAGCACATACTGTGGGGGGGGGGTCGCCCCACAGGAGTCCAGAGACGCCTCTGGCGCCAGAGCCCCGGCGGCTCCCGGGAGAAGCAGCTCCTCGCCCCGCCCCCGCCCCATTGCTAGATGAGGCGCCAGCCACAGGGAGAGGCCCCCACCCGCGCTCCCCGGGGGGCGACGGGGCCCCGGACGCGGCGGAGGGGCTGCAGCTCCCCGGAGGGAACCGCGGTGCCCGGACGCCTGGGTTCTCCGGGGCGGGCGGGGGCCGCTAAACGAGAGCCCCCGGCTATGGGGCAGCTGAGTGCGGGACTCCGGAGTTCGTCAGGGGGAGCGGCAGCAGCCGGGACTCCTGGGTCCCCCACAGGGGAGAGGGGATCGGGGTGGGGGTGGGAGCCAGGACTCCTGGGTTCTCTGAGCCGGGGGAAGGGGCCGCCTGCCTACCTGGTTCCCGCTTTCTCCCCCATGCCGCCGCCGTCGCCGCCTCCTCCGGCTCCTCCTCTCGGCTCTGGCTACTGCCGGGGCTGCTCCGGAGCCGAGCCGGGGCTGCAGGGCGGAGCGGACCACAGAGAAGCCATGGCTAGCCTCCGGGCCGCGGTCACGTGGGCGCCTCCGCAGCCAATCGCAGAGCGCGCCCGGGAGGTGGGGAGGGGGAAGACGTCAGCGGCGAGGGGCGCGACTCCAACGCCCCCCCCCCGTGCGAGGAGGAGGAGGGATCGACGGAGCGCCCGCGAGAAAGAGAGAAGCCCAACCTGGCCACAGGCGGGAGAGGGTAGCCCCGAGCACGTGCAGAGTGGCTTCCCCGTTAGGCTTGAGAGGAGGCCGGGCGCTCGCCTGCGGGCGCCTCCTCCTCTTCCTCCTCTGCACATGCTCAGAGGCCCTGCGTCCTGGCGTGACCCGTGGCCCCGCCCCCACCTGCCCCTTCTGCGCCAATGGCCGTTTCAAGGGCCCCCTCCGCGCCGGCGGGCGGGAGTTTCAAGGCCCCCCGCCCCCTTTCCCGGCAGGCCTTGCTGGGCGGGGGCGGCCCCAGCGTGCTCTGCGCAGGCGCGTCGGGGGGGCGTAGCGAGCCATGGCGGCGGCGGCGGCGGCTCGCGCCTCTTCGTCGGTGTCGTCCTCGGCGGCCTCTTCGGCCTCGGCGTCGCCGCCCTCGCCGTGCCCGGGGGGGCCGGCCGGGGGGCGGCTGGTGCTGGAGACGCTGGCCGGGCTGGTGCGGGGCGCGGAGCCCCCCGGGGGCGCGCGTGGCCGTGCCGGCGCCCCCCTCGCCTCGGCCCCCCGCGGCCTGGCCGGGCTGGTCCGCTGCGCCCGGGACAGCGGCGGGGGCCGCACGCAGGTGAGCCCCGCCCCTCGTGGGCGCTCCGGGACCCCCCGCCCCCTCGTGGGCGCAGAGCTCCGGAGCACGTGCAGAGTGCCGCCTCCTTTCCTCCCTTGCATGGGCGGCGGCGGGGGTCTCCGGCAGAGCTCCGCCCGAGCGCCTGCCCGTGGCCACGCCTGAACTCCCCCCTCTCTCCCCCCGCCCAGGAATCGCCCACCCTCGGGGGCCTGGTGAGCATCAGCAACGTCCGGCTGGGCTCCATGAAGACTCGGTGAGAAGCTCCCCCCGGCCCTCGGTGAAGGGCAGTTCTGCTCCCTCTCTCCCGGTGGGCCCCAGGCCAAGGGGCCCCTCCAGCCCCCCCAATGCTTCAGCTTCCCCGCAGGTCCCATCAGCCTTGGCCAGCAGAGGCAGTGGCAGGGGATGGTGGGGGTTGCAGGCCGAACACCTGTAGGGCCTCCCAGGTTCTGCGGGACAGAGATCTCGTGCATCTGAGCAAGAGGGCTCCTGTTCGTGTGAAGAGTATTTCGAGCTGCTGCCTGGCTCTCCTTCTGCATTTGCTGCAGCAAACCGAACCCCGCGGCCCCCTGGGAACTTTTATTAGCGCTCATCAAGGCAGGTCAATCGTTCCAAAGCATTTGAACCCTCGCAGGGAACGGGCAGCTGGTGCTTCGGCCTACAGCTCCCATCAGCCCTAGCATGCAGAGCCAATAGAGTGGGATGATGGGGGTTGCAGGCCGGAACGTCTGCGGGGCTGCTGGTTGGCCACCTTCCCCAGCAACTGGTGGACGCAGTAACAGTGCCTCGGACACTGGCCAAAGCAGAGATAGTACTCATGAGGGCTAGTAGCCGTGGGAAGGCTTCTCTTCTGTTAATGTGGCTAGCCCCCCTTTTAAAGCCACTCAAATTGGTGGCCTTCATAGGGCACACGCCCCCATCCCACCCCGGTGGGCTTTGGCATCAAGGGGGGGCGCCCTACTCTCTCCCCACCGTGCCTCATCTTGTACGCTTCAGCGGGATCCCTCCTTCCTTGCCCGTTTTCCCACTCCAAACGCTCCCATCTCCGAGGGCAGCAATGGCAGCCTGAAGACCGCTAGGCGGACGCGGTCCCCGGGCGTCCCGTTGTGGGCCTTTCTGTCCGGGGTGGGGAGGGGGCTTCATGAGGAGGAGCTGGACTCTTGCCTCCTGTTGAGACATTTTGGCCAGTTGGGCGGTGGGGGGAGCAGGTGGGGCATCTGCATGGCTGAACGAATGGGGGGGAGGGAGGAGTTGGCCTTTGACCCCCCCCTGCCTTTGACCCCTGCAGGTTTGAGGGCCTGTGTCTCCTCTCTCTGCTGGTGACGGAGAGCCCCACCGAAGCGTTCAGCCAAAACTGCGTGAGCTGGCTGCACAGCCTGCAGCACCTCATCCAGGTGAGGGGGGGAGGGCTGCCCCCTCCCCAGCAGACACGGGCTCAGCCCCCGCCCCCCACGTCCCACTTGCTCACCACCACAGGAGGGTCCTTCTCCATGGGTGGGAAGGTGCTGGCCGGCCGGCTGGCCAGGACTGGGGGGTCTTTTGGTGCTTGGGACGGTTTCAGCTGTGCTTTGTGGGGCTGATCCAGGGGTGTGTGTGTGATGGGAGGAGTCCGCAGCCCCTGGCCTCTTTCTCCTCCTGCCCTCCAAAGTCTCAGGATCCGCCCCCCACCATGGAACTGGCCGTGCTCATCTTACGGGACCTGCTGGAGTATTCCTGCCAACTCCCTGACCTGGCGCGAGACATCAGCACCAACCACATCCCCGGACTCCTCACCTCTCTGCTGGCCCTCAAGCCCGAGGTGAGACCCCTCCTCCCAATTGGGACCCCTTGTGGCAGGTGGGAGGCCTTCAGTCCCTAAAGCAGCCAAGCTGCCTCCCCCCACCCCGCAAAAGTGCTCCCTCCCTGTTGACCCTCTGCCTGCCTTTTTCACCCTCTGCCCAGTGCCAGCTGTCTGCCCTGGAAGGAAGCAAAGCTTGTATGACCTTTTATCCCCGGGCCTGTGGCTCCTTGCGAGTAAGTGGACTTTCGTGTTGGGGAGGGCTGCAGCTGCTGACTCCTGGATTACCCCCCCTGACCCCTCCCCCTTCATTTCTGCTCCTGCAGGGCAAACTGGCAGCCTACTTCCTCTCCCGAGTGGATGCAGAAATGCCTCACCTGCAGCAGGTAACGTCTCCCTTGATCTCGCTTCTCCCCCTCCTCCCACCCCTGGTCTTCTGGCTTAAACAGGAAAGGGCTCACTTTCACCGGGGGTGGGGGGTGGGGGGGTGGGGGGTGGGGGGGGTGGAGCTGGAGCTGGGGGAGGATGCGTCGGAATCCTGCTTTCTGTTAGGCGTAACTTTGAAGCATTACAGCCAGAGAATTTTTCTCCGTGGGTTCGCTTAGAGCCTCCGAAGAGCACGGTGGCGTCCCCCGCCTGCCCCCTCCCTCCCTCCCTCCCTCCCTCCCTCCCTCCCTCCCGGGCCTCGGCTGCCACCCACCGCCTGCCTCCTTTCCCTCCCCAGCTGGCCTGCGAGTGCTACGCCCTCTTGCCCTCCCTGGGCGCCGGCTTCACGCAGGGACTCAAGTACACGGAGTGCTGGGAGCAGCAAGCCCACTGCCTCCTGGCCACGCTCCACAGCCTGCTGGGGACTCTCTACGAGGGCGCGGAGACAGGTGCGTGCGGCCGGCCAGGAGAGCCAAGCCTGGGGCGGAGGGTTGTGTGTAGGGGCGGAGGGGGCTCTAGGCTGGAAGAGGAGGAGGAGGAGGAGGAGGAGGAGAGGAAGAGGAAGAGGAAGAGGAAGAGGAAGAAGAAGCAGCGATGAAAACCACACCGCGCGTTGGGCCGGAACTGCTGAGCCTGGCAACGGCCTCCCTTGCAGCATGTCCACTCGGGAGCAGTTAAGTTAAATGCCTTGTTGATGAGCTCAGACCTTTTGGTAGCAGATAAGTTTGGAGCAAACCAGATCAGAGCTGTATGTTCCTAGAGTCCTAGAGCTGGAAGGGTCCTCTGGGGTCATCAAGTCCAACCCCCCACCCTGCTCCAGGCAGGAACCCACCTTAGAGCATGCCCAGAAGATGGCTGCCCAGCTGCCTCTTGAAAGCCTCCTGAATGTTGACTAGAGTCCCGTGGAATAAAATCATCCAGTTGAATGATCCAAGCTGAGCAAATCCATTTTGTCCTGCAACAGTGTGGGTCATGTACTCCACCCCATTTTAAAAAACAAACCACTAGCTGTCATTATTCAGCCCCCAGCCACCTGTTGAGGGGGGGGGGAAGACTTTTATTGCCGGGTGTGTGTGTGTCTTTTTCTTCACCCCGCCTGCTATTCCCTTGACTTGCTAGCTGTTGAGCGCCTGTCTTTTGGGGCCTGGCTCAGCTTAGACGTTTCGTGCCAGCCAGGCCCTTTGGCCCTTCCGGTCTGGTCTCATCAGCCAGGCGGCCTAAGGCAGCTCCGTGTTCCCAGGCAGGGGCCGTCCATTGGCCTGTACAGACTTTCCAGGGACGCAGCAAGGAGAGGCCCTGTTTCCTGGCCAGCCCCCCCTCGCTCTCGCTCTCCGTGGGACCTCCTGCCTGCCTGCCTGCCTGCATTGGAGCAGCTGCTGCTGGGTCCTCTTTGCAGGCCGGATTCCCCGCTGCCCCCATTGGAAGGCGCCCGGCCTTGTTCCCTGGGGGGCTGGGGGGGCTGCAACAGTCAGTTCCGGACCAAAGGCCCTCCTGCGCCTGGCGCTGAGGCCTGCCTCGTCTTCCCTTCCAGGGTGGCCCACTGCAGCCGTCGGTGTAAAACGCGAGAACCGTATTAATCGGCTAAGATGCGGCACACGTACGGCTACGGGGCTGAAAGCGGGCAGAGCCACCGTGGGGTCTGACGGGCCTTCTCTCTTCCCTCTAGACCCCCCGCTGCATTACGACGGGCCGGGCGTGGAGATCCCCCTGCCGGCACCGGAGGAAGGCGAGGCCAACTTCGTCCTGCACCTGAGGCAGCGCTTCTCCGGGCTGGCCAAGTGCCTCTGCTGGATGCTCAGGTCGAGAGCCCTGCCCCCAAGCCCCCCCCCGCCTCCTTCCCTCCCTCCCTCCCTCTGGCACGCCTGGCGCCGTGGGACTGGTGGCCCCAAACTACTCTGCCTTGTTTCCCATTTCAGTAACGAGTTTGTGGCTCCTGTGACGGTCCCGGTTCAAGACATCCTGGACTTCATCTGCCGAGCCCTTGACATCTCCGTGAAAAACATTGTGAGTAGCAAGAGGTGGAGGGCGCTCCCCGGTGGACGGCTGTGCCCCTGTCCTGCCTGGGAGAGGGGGGCACCCTCTAGGGGCCTGGGCCAAGGGGGCATCTCCTCGCGTACTCTAGAGCAGACAGAACGGCCTCTCAGACAGCCCGGGTCCCTCACCTGCATTCGGCGGCCTTGGGAAAGCAGTGGGGGGGGGGCTTTGGAACGGCTCCCTCTCCCCGCTTCTGGGCTTAAGGCTGCCCCCCTCACCTTGGAGAACTCATTTCTGGGCAGGCGCCGATTGGGCAGGTGGGGTTGGGAACCCATAAAGTGGGTTTGGGGTATTCTGAGGCTGCTGAGGGACACCCCCCCACACACACACACCCCGCAGGGATTTTGCCACCGGCTCTTTTTCTTTAAGCAGTGATGTTTTGCTGAATTACCTCTCGCTGTCTCTTTTTAAAGATAAAACTAGCAGGCTTCCTGAAGAAAGTTAGGAAGTGAGTTAGTAAGTTTATTACTTAAAAGAATGGTGGCAGTTGTGTGCTTATAATAGGGCAGCTGAACCCAAGTACAATGCACCAAAAAGCAGAGACTGAGAACCTCCAGTAAAATATTGGGGTTTCTCCCCCCCCCCAAATGTGGTTGCTGGTTGGCTCCTGCGAAGGATGGTTCTCCGTGCTGGGGGACGGGAGGGGCGGGGGCCTTGCCCAGAGGAAACGCTGGTCTGGGGCTGACCCTGCTCCCCCGGCCCCCTTTCAGAGCTGGTTTGGCGACGGACCCCTCCGGATGCTGTTCCTGCACTCGGTCCACCTGGAGATCTTGGACCTGCTTTCGGCTCTCATCTTAGCGTGAGTCCGGCAGGGGTGGTGGTCTTGGGGGGGGGGCGGTGTTTCCCCAAGACCGGTCGTCTCCTCTTCCTCCTCCTCCTCCTCCTCCCCCTCCTCTGATGACGCCTTCCCTGCCCATCTGTCTTCCTTTGCAGCTGTGGCCCTCGGCTGGTGCGGTTTGGGGGGACCCTGTGCCGCCTGTTCCCGCAGGTCCTGACCGTGTGGAGCACCGGACGGGATCTCTTCCCCGCGGGGCAGGAGCGCCCTTACAGGTGTGTGTGTGTGTTGTGGGGGCAGGCTTTTGGAGTGGCTGTGTGGCAGGCACAGGGGTGGGGGAGCCTTTCAGCTGCTGAGCCACCTGCGGTGCTGGGGCTGTTTGGCTCGTGGTTGTGTGAACCAGCACCTCCGTCGGTGGGAAGGAGCGCCGGGATCTTCCTGGGCCCGTCCAGCCCAGTCTGGTCTCCTCCAAGGGGCTGTGGTGGTCTAGCATTGTCTCAAGCAGGGAGCGCCTTTCCCATCGCTCCTTTCTTTCCTGGTCCTTTTGGTTGGAGATGCTGCCGGTGTTCACCCAGGGGGTGGGCAAATAGCTGTTATTCGGAAACTGCAAACCAGCCCTGAGCTGCCGTGCCATGGCGAAAGGGGTACGGCTGACACCCGCCCGTATGTTTCTCAGCACCGAGTTGGGCAGACGCACCTGCCCCATCCCACTTGCTTATCTCCCTTATCGGCACAGGTGCTCACCTGTGGCTCACCTGACCGGGAGACAAATTATAACTGTATGGATAGTCCCTAACCCGTTTGCCAATTTGTAAGCTCTAAATGGCTAGTCTGGGTGGGGGTCCCCGAAGCCACCCCTCAAGACACAGAGCAGATAACTATTTATTGCTCAAAAAAACCTTAGAGCGCAACAGAGCTTTGCAGTGATGAAACATTGTGACTTTAGGAACTTTTCTCCCCCCCCTTCCCCCCCCCGATTAAATTTTATTTTTCGAAGTAAGGTTAACAAAATAAAGGCCACTGAAAGAAGAAGAATGTACACAAATACTAATCATGATCACAATCAAATCTTCGTCTATAAGTGATATTTGTATGGAGTGTTTATAATGAAATAGCTTAAGTAGGACCTCAGTTTCTAAGGGCGGAAGAAACGTATGTTCTGTGACGCGTCGAGGGAGCGCGTGCAGGAGCCTGTCCCGTTTTGTGTCCCATTCCAGTCAGGAGGAATGGAGGCGCCCGGCTCTCTTTGCCCCAGCGCTGACTTTGCCCTGGGGCTGTGTTCCCGCGTCCCTGTGCTTGCCCTTGAAAGCTTGCTCGTGGGGCCCGGAGATTCCCGCCGGCCTCACATGTGCCCCATGGCCTGTTCCACCACAGTGCAGTCCGGACGCGGCTTTACCAGGTCCTGGATCTATGGCTGCAGGTGGCCGGGCCGGCGTCTGGCGTCCTGCAAGGGCACGGGACCCCAAGCGAGACCCTCCTGGGTCACCTGATCAGTGACATCAGCCCGCCAACGGACACGCTCAAGGTGAGGCCCCTCCCGCGCTCGTGCCGCGCTGGCTCCTTTCCCCTCCTGTCTTTGAGGAGACCCCCTCCCCCCCATCCCAGCATCAGGCCTGCTCTTGTTCCTCTCTCCCTTTCCAGATGCGGGAGAGCCGGCCCGGCTCCGACGGGAAGCCCAGCGCCCCCAAGAAGGCCAAGCTGTCCGACCTGGGCAGCTCTGGATCCCTGCACCACAAGCACGACCCCCGGGCCAACAGCAGCGTGTGCCTGGCGGCCCTGCAAGGTCAGGCGACTCCCCTCCCGCTGGGCTACAAGGAGGAGGAGCTGTTTCGGTTGATGGCGGAAGGGGGCGGGATTTGTCTCCTGGGACCTGTGGGACGGGGGACTGCAGAGCAGAGGTACGGAGCTTGGTCTTGGCCCCCCCCCCAGAAGATCCCCCCCTTCACTCCCACCCTCATTGAAAGCCGGAGGCTCCCTCCCCAGGGGTCATGGGAAATGCCCCTATGAGGGGAGAGTTTGGGGCTGACGGGGGCCGTGCGCCTGGAGTCCCCTAGGCCTCGTCCCCCCACTGAGGAGAGTCCCATTCGGACTTTAGCCTGCTTTAGCCTCGAGCCTTTGTGGGTGGCCTTGGGCAGTCTCTCCGTGGGTGGCTCCTAGTCCGATGGCTCCTAGCTATGGATCCCCTCCAGCATCGGAGGCTGCGTGTGTTTCTGCATGTGGATCGGGAGGGGGGGCGTTGTGCTCCAGGCCTGCTTGTGGGCTTTCGGTGGGGGGCATCTGGCTGGGGTGCTGAACGGTGGGCTAGAGGCCTTTGATGTGATTCGGCACGGCTCCTCTGTTCTTGCCCTACCTTGCCGGGTTGTTGTGAGAGTCCAAAAGGAAGGCTCTGAGCTCTAGGGAAACGGAATGGCTGCGAATGCCTGTGCCTTTGCCCCCTGCCCCCCTCCTTCCAAAAACGGGGCATTTCCTGGAGGGGGGGGAGCCTGCTGACATCCCCCCCCCCCGACAAATGCTCTCTCCCACAGGTCTGAGCCGTGCTGTCCTCCTCACCGGCAGCCTCATCAAGGAGCAAGCCCACAAGGTGAGCAGGCGTGGTGTCCTTCCGCTGGCCTTCCTGTTTGGGGGTGAGGGGTGGGTGTGGTGCCCAGAGCGAGACTGGGAGGGCTTGGCCCGGGGGGGTCTGCAGGCCCAGGCCTTGGACTCCGGCTGGAGAGAAGCTGGGGGTGGGGAGGGGGGGTTAGTGCACCGTCCCTGTGGGGGGCGCAAAGGATGAATGGGAGGGAGGCAGGCCCCTGCCCAGTGGGGCTTAAAAACAGCACGAGGGAAGCAGAGGTGGCGGGCGGGAGAGGCAGGGAAGAAAGAGGGCCGGACTGATGTCGGGGGGGGGGGGGTTCGGCCCCCTCACCTCCATTCTGTTTCTCATGCTTCTGTGCAGCCGAAGCTGCCTGGGTGCTTTGTCCTGTTAAATCCCTGCTTGGGGAGGGGGGGGCTGTTGAGTGGAAGGCACTCTGCCCATGCTCCACCCTGCCTTTCCAAGGCTGCTTTCTGGCGCGGAGTGTCAGCTCCCCCAGGCACAGCCTCTGGGTCGGTGGCCCTGGTGGGGGTTGGCGGAGGGAAGCCCACGAGGCGCTCCCCTTCGACGGAGGCCCCGCCCCGTCTTTTGCCCAGCGCCGCCTTCCCCCGGTTCCCGAGAGCCTTCTGGCCGGGGGGCCTCTCCTGCCCCAGCCCCTGAACCCCCTCCTTTGCCTTCCCTTGCAGCGGCTGCAAGAGCTGGCCATCCCGCTGCTGATCCGGCTGGGCCAAGCCGAGCCCCTGCCAGGCTCCCCCTACGCCAGTGCCGCCTGCCGCCGGGAGCTCTACCGCCTGCTGATGGCCCTGGTGCTGGCCCCCGCCCCCGCCCGGCCCCCTCCTCTGCACTGCGCCCTGCGGCTGCTGAGCCACGGCCGCACCGACCCCAACCTTCAGGTGAGGTGGCATCATGAGCGGGTGGGTGTTCCCCCTCCCCCCTGTTCCCTCCCCCCCCCCCCCGGTCAGATATGCTCGCAGAAGAACGGCCCCACCTGACCAAGGACCAGAGGCAGCCCCCGTCCGGAGGACAGTGTAGCAACGTAAGTGCCGAGTGAGCCTCCGGGAAGGGGGGGGACAGCCCATGAACAGGCCCCACCCCGGAGGAGGCCCTGTCCGTCTGAGACACCCCGGGTGGGGGGGGGGGGTGCTCCGAAGATAACCTGAATGGGAAGGAAACAGTCCTGTGGTCCCAAGTCGTCTTATTATTTATTCATTTACTTATTTATTACATTTTTATACCGCCCAATAGCTGAAGCTCTCTGGGCGGTTCACAAAAATTAAAACCACAATAAAACAACCAACATGTTAAAAGCACGATTACAAAATTCAGTATAAAAAGCACAACCAGTCTTGGGGCCTGAAGGTCCGCGCCTTCACTTGGAACTCTGCCCGGAAGGGGGGCAGGGAGCCCTCAGCCAGCCCCAGCTCAGAACCCAGCCGAGAGAGGCTCCCCACCCCCCACCCCCCCTCTTGGGGTGCCCTGGGGCTGCTCTGGGCTGAAGGCTCCCTCAACGCGGTGCTCTGCTCCCTCAGGTGTCGTCCTTCTGCGCGGAGGCCTTGGTGGTCTGCAACGCCCTGCTCCACCCACGGGTGCCGTCCTTGCAGGTGCCCCTCTCCGGGCCCTCGGGGGCCCCGCCGGGCTCCTCCTCGGAGATCTCGCCGGCCGCCGCCTCCCCCTTCCGCCCGGCCCCCCGGCTCCCGCCCCCGGCCTCCCCTTCCGCCCCCCCCTTGGTGCCCCCCTCTGGCAGCGCCCTGGGCCTGCCTTTGCCCAGCCTGGCTTTGGCCCAGCTGCCCCCCCGCTTGACCCCCGAGGAGCCTGCTCTACCCCCGTCTCCCGGCACAGCCGAGGCCGCCGCGCTGGCCGCCGGCGCCAAGCTCCGGCGCTCCGTTTTCGTCCACTATGACAAGGAGGAAGAGGAGGACGTGGAGATTTCCTTGGAGAGTGACTCCGACGACAGCGTGGTCATCGTGCCCAAGGGGCAGCTGGGGAAGGGCGCCCACAGCGCCGGCCCAGCGGCGGGGACAGCTGTGGCGGTGGCCCCCATGCCCCCGCCCCCCCTGCCGCCCCCGCCCGCCTCCCCTCCGCCTGCCTCCGAGGAGGCCCCGGTGGAGCCTGTGGCTCCGCTGCCTCTCCCCATGGCGGCTCCCGCCCCTCCCCCCGCCACCACCTCGCTCCCCCCTTCCCCGCCTCCCGTGGCGAGTGATGCTCCGCTCCCCCCCGCCCTTGTGGAGGAGGACCCCACCGTCATCAACATCAACAGCAGCGAGGAGGACGAGGATGATGAGGACGATGAGGAAGGCTTCCCTGAGGACGAGGAGTACTTTGACGAGGAAGAAGAGGAGGTGAGTGTGGGTAGGGCGGCCCTTGGGGTCAGCAGCTGCCCCCCCCCTTGGGGCACCCCCAGCCTAAAGGCCACCACGAAGCGGCCCTCCTGGGTCCCTGCATCTGTGACGGCGGATTTCAGCTGGGCCAGAGCCCCTGAGGAGGGCAGGGCAGGGCAGGGGCCGCCTGGCCAAGAATGCTCTCCCTGTGGCCCATGGGGCGACTGGAGGGGCCTGACTCTGGGCCTCATGATGGATGAGGCCGGGGCTGGGCAGAATTGGTGCCTAGGTGCTCAGCGGCAGCAGAGAACGGGGTGCAACAGTTTCTCTCTCTTGCCCCCTTCTTGCTGGCTAGGAAGAAGAGTTTGATGACGAGGAGGGAGAATTCGAAGAGGAACTGGATGAGGAAGAATTGGACGAGGAGGAGATGGAAGAGATGGAAGAGGAAGACGAATTTGATGAAGAGGGGATGACAGAGGAGGAGGAAGAGGAGGAGGAGGAGGAGGAGGAGGACGAAGGCCTGACGGAGGACGAGGACGAGGAGGAGGGGCTGCTGCCCGCTTTGCCCCACAGGAACGATGAGGAGCCCCCGGAGCTGTTGCCGGTGAAAGATGAGGTCCCCAAACTGGGGGGAGAGGAGGAGGAGGAGGAGGAGGAAGATGAGGGGGCAGGGCTCCTCATGGAGGTGGATGAGGAAGCCTTCCACCCTCCTGCGGAAGGCCAGGAGGAGGAGGAGGAGGAGGAGGAGGAGCATGAGGCGGGCAGGACCGTGGGGGCCGAAGAGCCTTCCTTGCCTGCTGCGGAAGAGCTGCTGCCCCCACCCACGGCCACGGACCCCAGGCAGGAGGAGGCCTCCCCTCTGCCTGCCGCCACCACCATAGCCTCCTCCGTGGAGCAGGAGGAGAATCCCGCTGAGGAGCGGGAGGGGTCTCTGGCCCTCGCAGGAGGAGCCCCCTTTACCGCCACTCCTCAGGAGGAAGAGGAGGAGGAGGTGGAAGGGCCTGCAGGGAGCGCTGGAGGAGCCCTCCTGGAGGCTGGGCGGGGAGAGTCCGAGGCCCAGCCACCAAGACCAGAGGAAGAGGTGGTGGAGTTGAAGGAGGAGGAGGAGGAGGAGGAGGAGGTGAGAGCCCAGGGCGGGCGGGCCTTGCGCAAAGCTGGGGCTGCGGGGTGGGGTGGGGTGGGGTGGGGTGGGGGGTGCTCCTCCCCCTGAGGGGGCTTCGGGGGGCGTGTTACTGCATCCCACCAACAGTGCCAGCGGATCCCTGGGCAGAGGGGCCCCATCAGGTGTGAAGCCCCTTCTAGCCCCTGGCGGGTGTGTCGAATATATTCCCAGGAGGGCCACAAGTTGCGTTCTCTGGTTCCAAGCGATGTAGAGCTCAGCGTCAAACCCAATCAGTCAGTCAAGGGAATTCTCGAACGTGAGTGTGTCTAGACCAGATCTTTGGCCCACATGTGTGAGGCATCGTATGGGGCAGAGCCTGACCCACACGGGCCCTTGGCAGCTCGGGCGGAAGGGGAACTCTGCCCTGGCAGCTGGAAGGTCACGGCGAGGAGCTGTTGGATTGGGGAGAGGATTGTGGATCTTGCAATGGGGGGCAGAGAGCCGAGGGAAGACGCCGCGCCCGGGGCGCCGGTGGGGGTTGGCTTTGTAAGTGCCGTTTGCCTGCTGCCGGCGTGGAGCGCAGTGGCGGCAGCAGCAGCTGCCACCAGGGCTTCCTCCCTGCTACACATGTGAAGGTCTGGGAACAACCCAGAAATATCTGGGGTGGTTTTTTTCAGGTCTTTTCCAAGGACCCTTTTTTGTTTTTTTCTGAAAAAGTTAACCATTTTGGATTATGAATGAAAGAAGTTTATGAAGCAGAATTATTTTTTTAAAAAGGGAATAAAATGTCACTTTCAAAGTAGTAGGTTGAGATCACTTAAAAGGTGCTTAAATAAAATAGGCTCATCATTCCTAACAGGTAAGAGCTTCCCCAGCCCAATAAACCCTGAATAGCTTTTCTTCAGACCAGATTTCCTTAATTCCCCACAAACAGGAATAGATGCTACACTAGTCTTCCTCTGCCTCCAGCTCTTCCTGCTGCTTCCGGGATGATTCACATGTTTCAGGGACTTACTTGCTGAAGTTTCTAAAATGTATTACGTATAGCTTGGTTTTGCAGACGAATTTATCAAGTTTGGTATATTAAATTTGAAAATACAGTTTATTCAGAAAATTGTTACAAATTTACTGAGTTTACTTTTAAATGTTTTTAATAATGATCCCCGCCCCCCCCGCCCCCCCGTGGCTTCAAACTTTCTGGGAATTTGACAACTCTCTTTGCTGCCGGCCCATCAGAGGCCCAAATTCAGGATGGCCCTTGCATGTGCCTCTGCTTCCCAAGGGGGGGGGGTGCAGGGTGGCCAAGATTGACAGGGTCGGATTTGGATTTCAGCTAACTGTGGGCATGTTCTGTGTCCCATGTGCTGACGGAGAGGCAGAAGTTCCCCGTTTTCAGCAGAGTCCAGTAATAGGAATGACACCCTCACCCTTTTGATACCCCCATTTCAACCTCATCCCATCCATCATTTCTACCTGGAAACGGTCCAGGGATTCACTCCTAAGTAGGGTTTGGGATGTGGGTCGGGGGGTCCTCTAGTAGCAGCCAAGAGCAACCGTTGCTATTTATTAAGATGTATGTGTGCCATGATCCTGTTCATAGATCACAATGCACACATGTTTTTAGAAGTGCTTAAACTTGATTTTCCTGAGCCCCACCTCTGTTTAGGGAGATGCGGTGCAAAATGGGGTGGTCATTTCAGCGGAGTGTCCTCAGCTACAGGTGACCCCAGCTGTGCTCTTCCCTCCCAGGCTGCAACGGTAGATGAGACAGAGGCCATGTTGGCTGACTTCGTGGACTGCCCACCGGACGAGGAGAAGCCCCTGCCTGACCCTTGTTCCTGAGGGGGCTACACTTCGGGGGTGCAAGGGAGCTCCCTCCAGAAGAGCAGGGGGAGAAGAGGACTGTGCCCAACCCCAGAAGGGCCTCTCCCCACATGCGCTCCGCCCCAGTCTGGACTTAAAAGCCCGTTCCTCCATTTATTTTGGGGGGGGGGTTAGGGGTTGTTGTTTTTTACACTAATAAACAGGTTCAATAAATGTTTTCTCCTTTGGACCTGTGAGTTGAGTTTGGATGGGGTGGGGGCATTAAGGGGAAGGACAGTGTACAGCAGCCTTCCTCAACCTGGGGCGCTCCAGATGTGTTGGACTACAACTCCCAGAATGCCCAAGCCAGCTGGCTGGGGCATTCTGGGAGGTGCAGTCCAACACATCTGGAGCGCCCCAGGTTGAGGAAGGCTGCTGTACAGAATACTGTGTACAGTTCTGGTCACCACACCTAAAAAAAGAAAAGGTGCAGCTCAAATGACCCAGGGGTGGAGCATCTCTCCTATGAGGGAAGGTTACAACAGCCACGATTGTTTAGCTTGGAAAAAAGGCAGAGGAGAGACCATGATAGAGGTGTACAAAATTATGCTTGGTGTGGAGAATGTGGACAGGGGGACATTTCTCTCCCCCTCAAAATACTAGAACCCAGTGGGTTTATTATCCCCTGAAGCTGATTGGTGGGAGATTCAGGACAAATAAAAGGAAGGAATCCACCCTAAAGCATCCCTGACAGATGGTTGTCCAGCTGCCTCCAGGCCTTCAAGAGGCAGCTGGACAACCACCTGTCGGGGATGCTTTAGGGTGGATTCCTGCATTGAGCAGGGGGTTGGACTCGATGGCCTTGTAGGCCCCTTCCAACTCTGCTATGATTCTATGACTTCTTCACACAGCCCATAGTTAAATTATGGAACTCCTCATTACCACAAGATGTAGTGTTGGCCACCAATTTGGGTGGCTTTAAAAGGGGGCTGGATAAATTCCTGGAGGAGAAAGCTATGGCTACTGGCTTTGATGGATAAGGGCACCCTCAGGTATCCGAGGCAGTAAGCCTGTGTGCACCCGTTGCTGGGGAAAATGGGTGGGAGGGTGCTGTTGCACCATGTCCTGCGTTGTTGGTCCCTGGCTGGCAGCGTCTTGGCCGCTGTGTGAGCAGAGTGCTGGACTCATGGACCCTTTGCCTGACCCAGCCTCGTGGCTCTTCTGATGTTCTTATGACAGTTGGGAGGCAGCGCTGCAGCTGGGGCTGGCGGTCAGCTGAAAGGAGCTGCAGAGAGAGAGAGAGATGTCTTCAGGGTCGCAGGGAGCGGGAGAGCCGGCCGGTGAGGCCGCTCCGCTTCCCCTTCTCTGGGCAGGGCTGCTGCGCCCCGTAGGTGTCGGGGTCCTTTTTCCTGGCCTGGCCTGTGTTGGTGGCACGTGTGATCGCAGGGCTGGTGGACTGACACGGGACAGACGAGGGGGGGTCGGTGGGCGCCTCCAGGACCACCTTCCCCAACCTGCGGCCATGCTGGATGGGGCTGATGGGAGTGGTAGTCCAACGCAGCTGGAGGGGAGGGCTGTTTTGGGATCAGGGTCTGGCAGCTGCTGCTGCTGCTGCTTCGGGTGGACGGATCTTGCCGCTCAGGTTTGGAGCCGTGTGGATCGGGACCTGCAGCCCAGCGGCCCGGGGAGAGGCGGCTGGGACTGTACCATCGCCCAGGCAGGGGGCCAGTTCCGAAACCTTTCGTTTCGTTCTACTTTTCTCATTTGGAGGGTTTTTAGAAGTCTTCTAAAAGGGGGTCACTTACTGGGGGAAGCGGCGTCCGACCACCCCCGCGCTCGTTTGGAATGGGGCGCTCCGAGACGCGTCTCGCCAATGGGCGCCTTCGCTGGGCTCTGGGCCCGCCTCCCGGCCTCTGCCAGCGCTCCCTGGAGCACGGTAGCGAGGGGTGGCCAGGGAACAGGCCCGCCGCCGCCCCCCACGCTCACGAGGTTGGTCGCGCCCGTCCTCTGACCCGGCGCCGCCGCCGGAGGTGGAGCTCACTGCTGCGTCGGCTCGGCCAGGCAGCAGATCGGGAGGGGGGTTTGTGCCGCCGCCGCCGCCGCGGGGATTCGCCTCAGCCATGGTTTCCCTGCTCTGCTGCGGGCCGAAGATGGCCGCTTGCGGGATCGTGCTCAGCGCTTGGGGGGTCATCATGCTGGTAAGGGGCGCGCGCGCGTGTATGCGCGCTCACACGGCCCGATGCGTGCAAGTGGAGGCGGACGCGTGTAGAGGGAGGGATGTGGGGTCGTGGGACCCACGGGGCGCTGCCCTTCCGGGGCGCAGGCCTTTCATCTCGCTCCGGGTTTGCTTCTCTCCCGAGCCAATTCGGATCATGGGCCCTGAGAACCGCAGAGGCGCTCGGGGTGGGGTTGGGGGTGGGGGGCGGTGGTCGAGATTCCTGAGTCGCTCCAAGGGCAGCCCCCCCCCCCAAGCTGCCCATAACCCCGTGGAAGCCCAAGGGCCGGTTCGGATGGATTGATTGATTACATTTTTATACCGCCCAATAGCCGAAGCTCTCTGGGCGGTTCACAAAAATTAAAACCATAATAAGTGGTTTTAATCCAATAATAATAATAATAATAATAAAAAATGGGATACTTGGCTCAGCAATACTGCAAACTAGAAGGATCTTGGAATTGTTGTAGATCGCAAGCTGAATAGGAGCCAACAGTGCGACATGGCTGCAAGAAAGGCAAATGCTATTTGGGGCTGCATTAATAGAAGTATAGCTTCCAAATCACGTGAGGTCCTGGTTCCTCTCTATTCAGCCCTGGTTAGGCCTCATCTAGAGTATTGTGTCCAGTTCTGGGCTCCACAATTCAAGAAGGACGCAGACAAGCTGGAGCGTGTTCAGAGGAGGGCAACCAGGATGATCGGGGGTCTGGAAACAAAGCCCTATGAGGAGAGACTGAAAGAACTGGGCCTGTTTAGCCTGGAGAAGAGAAGATTGAGGGGAGACATGAGAGCACTCTTCTAATACTTAAAAGGTTGTCACACAGAGGAGGGCCAGGATCTCTTCTCGATCCTCCCAGAGTGCAGGACACGGAATAACGGGCTCAAGTTAAAGGAATCCAGATTCCAGCTGGACATCAGGAAAAACTTCCTGACTGTTAGAGCAGTACGACAATGGGACCAGTGACCTAGGGAGGTTGTGGGCTCTCTCACCCTAGAGGCATTCATGAGGCAGCTGGACAGCCATCTGTCAGGGATGCTTTAGGGTGGATTCCTGCATGGAGCAGGGGGTTGGACTCGATGGCCTTGTAGGCCCCTTCCAACTCTGCTATTCTATGATTCTATGATTCTAAAACAACCAACATGTTAAAGGCACAATTACAAAATACAGTATAAAAAGCACAACCAGGATAAAACCACGCAGCATAATTGATATAAGATTAAAATACAGAGTTAGAACAGTAAAATTTAAATTTAAGTTAAAATTAAGTGTTAATTTAATTAATGTGTGTGGCTGGTGCTGCTGGGTGCGTTGAGTGGCCGTGGGGTGGGGGTCCCAAGAAGACCCGGGAGTAGTGGGGGTGGGGGGTGGCCCCCCTCCTCCTCCTCGCTCTTTCAGCTGTCGAATTTTTCCCTGTTGTCATTTGTGTTGCGGGGGGGGGGAGGCGTTTGAGAGGAGCAGCCCCCCCCCCCCGCTTTTGCCCCTGAAATCTCCCTCCCCTCACTTCCTTATTCTCCAGCAACTTCCCCAAACGGGTCCTGGAAAGGATGACCGGCCAGTCAGGCCAGGCTCAGTCACCGGCCAGGGATGGGCCACCCCCCCCCCCCCCGATGTCTATGCTGGGGCTCTTTTTGAAACAAGCAATAGAGGGGCCCTGGCCAGTACCTCACATGCACACGCACACACGCACCGTCCTGGGCTCTGCTTTCTGAGCACTTGCCCGACTTCCTCCTAGCCAGCCTGGGCTAGCTGGTTCTGCACTGGGCATGTTGTGTAAACAGCCCAGGCGGAGCAGGTGACAACAGAGCGGCCTGCTGCTGTCAGGGTCGGAGGGGGGGGCACGGGGGAGGGATGGCTGTGCTGTGGGGGGGGGTCTCTCCCAGTGACTGCTCCATTGAGAGACTCGGACTCATCTTGCCCCGTCGTTTGGGCTGCCTGTTCACCCACGCATCACACCCCCTTCTGGGTCAGGACGGAGCACCCAGTGGTTTTTTTTGGGGGGGTGCCTTGGCTGGCTGTGCTGCACCTGGCGCTCTGGAGTTCCTCCCTTTGGCCCTCCTGCCCACGGAGACTGGAGACTGGGACGGGCGCCGTGGTCTGCTGCCTCCCATGGGGCTGTGGCTCTTGCCGCTTCTTCCTCCCCCAACTCCTCCAACTGTTTCTCCCCCCCCCCTTTTCAGGTTCTGCTGGGGATCTTCTTCAACGTGCATTCGGCTGTACTCATTGAAGACGTGCCCACCACAGATGAGGACTTTCAGTGAGTTTCTGGGGTGGGGTGGGGTCCCTGCCTACCTCCCCGATGAGGGAGGGGGCAGAACAATTCAGGCTGGCAGTGGAACGTCCCTCCCTTCTTCCGGAGTAGCGCTGCTGAAGCACAAAGGCTGCCTGGCTGCCCCCTCCCCCAGCCAGGGACCGACCCTGGGTCTCCCTGAGGCCCTGAGCGGACGCAGACGCAGCAGCAGCAGCAGGGCGGTGGGCAACGCAGGACCTTGCGGACATATGGGGCAGGAGTGCCGTGAAGGTCCATGCCCCCTCCCCGACCCCGAGGACACCTGTTTGAGCCTGCAGCCTCGGGGGGGGGGGGGCGGGCGTGGACCTCAAGGGGCCTGACGCTTCGCTCTCTCCCTGCTCCCTGACAGAGGCGGACCGGACAAGATCTACGCGCTCTACAACCAAGTCAGCTACAACTGCTTCATCGCCGCCGGGCTCTACGTCCTCCTGGGGTTCTTCTCGTTCTGCCAAGTGCGCCTCAACAAGCGGAAGGAGTACATGGTCCGCTAGTGGTGCTCCCTCTTCGTTCTCCCCTGGAGGGGGCCGTGGCTGCCGCCTCTGCTGGTGGGCAACGCATCTCCCACCCCACCCCCACTGCCGCTCCATCTTGTATTATTCCCCCTTCGGGCACTGAGGCTGCGTTTTGAAGGGTCGCAGAGTGGGTCTTGTCCGCCGTGGCGCCCTCAGAGTGCCAAACAAGGCTTTGGCTCTGATGTCGCAGTCGGGGGGGAGGGGGCGAGGGAGGAACATGCATTTCTTTTTTCTGTTGTCTTATGTCTGGGGAGGGGGGCAACCCAACCCCCCTTCTCTGACGTAGCTTGCCAGGCCGCCTGCCGTGTGCTGGCTCTTCTCTGCTCCCCCTCCCTGTCATTTGACCTGGTACACCTGCTGCCCCCCTCACCGAAAGAGCCCAGGGAGTCCCGCCCGTCCCGTCTGCCACTGGATTTGGTTGGCAGCGCCCGGAGGCTGGGGTTGTTGTGTCAATAGCAGAGCCACGCTTCCTTCCCTCCCCGCCCTTTCTCTTGAGAACCATGAACGTCCGTCCGACACCCCCCACCCGGCCCGCACTTTGGCCCGCATCAGGGAGTTCTCCTTGGGCTGAGTCCAGGTCCTTCTGGCTCATGCGGCCGCCAACGAGCCGGTCCACTCCAGTTCCAGTCTGTGTCATTTTGGTTCTGTATTTGATGTTTATCTTCTGTGTTTTTTGTGCAAACTTGAATTGTTGGTGGCTGGGAAAGATTGGGTGTGTCTGTGTAGTGGGTGGTGGTGGTGGGGGTTGGGGGGGGGGGGTTAGGACCGAAGTGTGACTTGTAGTCTCCTGCTCCTCCCTGATCTGTTCTGGTTCCTGCTGCTGCTAGTTTTGCTGCTTCTGTGTGCAACTCCGGACCCTGTTGCTCAATCTGGGGGCAGGGGGTGGCTTTAAAGTTTATTTGGGTTCTGCCATGTGAAGTGACAGCTGGCGGCCCCTTGGCAAGTTGTCCGCCAGGCTTTCTGTCTTCTCTCTTCTCGGCCCTCAGTTTGGACAGGGAGGGGAGGAGAAGGGGGGCAGCCTGGCCCTGGGTTCTGTGTGTTGGCAGCGGCAGTGGCGGCGCACCCAAAGGAGCAGGCGCCTTGGAAGTTCTGTGCTGTCTCTGGTCACATGTGCAATAAACAGTATTTGATCCTCGTGCCCACTTCGCTCTTTCTGTTCCGCTCGCTGGGGTTTCCCCTGTGGGGAGCGAGGTGGGGGCCACCGCCAGTGCTTCCGCAGTTCTCTGCTCGGATGGGAAAGACCTTCAACACGTGGTGTGAGAAGCAAGTTCCATTCGGTCCAATAGGACTTACTTCCAAGTAAGCGTACAGGAGCTTGCAGCCTTTGGGCACAGTGTGCCCCCTTCGGATGGGGGGTGTCTGGTGATGGCAGGGCCCAAAATCCAGAAGAGCAACTGTCCAAAAAATACGAAGCATCTTTGACCCCCGCAAGATGTGTGGCCACGGGCATTTGTGAGCCCCGCCTGAGACACCTTCCCTTTGGAAGCCCTGGAAAGGTTTTGGGTGTCCTCTTGGCTACTCAGCAAACCCCTCACCGACTCAGGACCAGGGTGCGGAGCAGACTACTTTCCCTGATACAGAGCCAGCCAACTCCGGGGGTCTCTGGAGGAGGCCTGCTCAGTCCTTTCGTGACCAACAGAATGTCGTCAAGTCCTTCCCTTCTCAGTGGTGACTCCCTCCCTTTACAATGCTCTCTCCTGTGTGGTGAATATTTTGATAGTACCTAGGCATTTTAATGTGAAATGCTTAGTTTGCTTTATATTGGTTGGCGTAGAGGTATGTCAACGGATTAATGAGCAGAGCCCGGCTGGACCAGACCAAAGGCCTACCAGGAGGAAGGGCCTCTTTGTGGTACAGGCTGCTCGGGGCAGGGGCTGGAATGCATGGCCTCTGCCGTCCCTTCTGGCTCTGTGATGCTGGTCCAGCGTGCCCACGTTTCAGCAGTGGCCAGCCACGAGGCCAGGCAGAAGGGCCACTGCCAGCCTCTTCCGCCTGGGCAGATCTGCCCTGGCTGTGCCTTCCGTGACACTTTGGGCCTGGGGCCCCCAAAGGGGAACTGCTCTGGCGGTGTGGGGGAGTCGGGGATCCCCACAGCTGATGGGCTGCATGGGTCGGGTGCTCCTGCCCTGCTTTGGGGGCCGGGTTGGCCGTTCTGTGGGGCTGGAGGGACCCCTGGCTCTCCTGCCCTCGTCGCTTGCCTCAGAAATTTCAACAGCCTTCCCCAACCTGGCGCCCTCCAGAGGCGCTGGGACTACGATGCCCATAACCCCCACCCCAGGCAGCATGGGGCACCAGGTGGTTGTTTTTTTACTGTGGGTGCTGCTATGACGGCGCCCCCCGCCCCGCGAAGGTGTGGGGCTGGGGGGGGCGCCCCTGTAACCATGGCAGCAACAGCTCTTCAAACACTCCGCCCCCCCTGCATTTATGTATGTATTTATTTATTTACACTATTTATATACCGCTCCCCATTGAAAAATTTCGGAGCGGTGCACGACAGAAGAAGTAGGATTTAACGCAGCCTTTCTCAACCTGGGGCGCTCCAGATGTGTTGGACTACAACTCCCAGAATGCCCCAGCCGGCTGGGGCATTCTGGGAGATGCAGTCCAACACATCTGGAGTGCCCCAGGTTGAGAACCACTGATTTAACGAATGACATACTTCATGTCGTTTCTGCCCGCTGGGCTCCTCGCATTGGGCAGGAGGGCGTCCACGTGATGCGGCCGGACCACCCTTTCGGCGCATGCTCAGCACCGCAGGCTTGCACCATAGAGAGCTGCGGGAAGGAGCGCCCGCCTCCGCTGGCCCATAGAGAAGAAGCGGCGGGAGCGCCCGCGGTCGTCATAGCGATCAGCTCCCGGGCGGAGGCGGGGCCATAGAGTGTCCCGGAGGCAGAGCCGCCCGGGCCCGGCCCTTCCCCTCCCCTCGCCCCGCCTCGCCAGCCCGGCTCTGCAGCGGCGGCGGGGTCCGCCATGACGTCGGCGTCCACCAAGGTAGCTGCGGGAAGCAGCCGTTTCCGCCGAGGATTCTGGGAGGGCGGGAAGGGGGCCTCTGAGCATGGGCAGAGTGCCGCGCGCCTTCGGGCAAGTAGAGGGCGGCGACTTGGTCCCGGTTGAGCCCCGGCACCGCTTCGTGTTGAGGCGCTGCAGGGTTCCTGGCTGCTTAGTCCAACAATCATAATAATAGATGAAAGGGTAGAAGGGGGCCGGAACTGGGTCCCCCAAAGCCCCCCCTGACTTTGGTCCTCCTTATTCTGGGTGGGTGGGTGGGTGGGGGGAGAGTGGGGGTCTCGTCCCCTGCCTGCCTGCCTGCCTTCTTTCGAGCGGGGCGGAGCATTCCTCCTCCCTCCTCCCTCCCCCCCCATACATACACTCCTGTGATGGGGCTTTATGTGGGGCAGCTGCTTTTTATTAGGGGCCGGTGGGGAGGGGAAGTGCTTTTCTTCTTCTCTGGGGCCGGTGGGGCCTCCAGGCCTCCCCCGCTCTGGGGCTCTCAAGGTAGAAGCACTCTGCATGTAGTCAGAGGCACTCTGCTCTCGCTGCCCCCTTCATATTTCCCAATACGTACGTCTGGCCGCCCTGAGGACAGGGGGTGGGGGTGTCGCCTTTCCCTGCAGCAGGCGTCAGGCGTGGGTGGGTGGGTGGGTCAGTGGGTGGGTCGGGGGCTTCTGGGCCTTGTGGCCCCTTCAAGACGGGCATGTTGGGGCGCACGGAGGGCCACCCTCAGAGGGGTGCGTCCCTTTGGGGGCTGCTGACCAAACACCTTTGAGAGAGGCGGGGTGGGTGGGGGAGGGAGCTCTGGCTTTCTCCATGGTTCTGCTCCCCCCATGGCAGACAGACAGACAGACAGACGTCTCGCTCTTCTTTCACCCCACAGGTGGGCGAGATTTTCTCCGCCGCCGGAGCCGCTTTCACCAAGCTGGGCGAACTGACCATGCAGCTGCACCCCGTGGCCGACTCCTCACCCGCTGGGTGCGTCCCGAGGAGGGAGGTGGGAGGTGGGCACGGACGACACACCTGGTCTTCCTAGGATGATGTGTGTGAGCGCCTGTGGGGTCGGGAACCCACGGACGGACGGGCGGAGGTGGTCCTGGCAGTGCCTGTGGGGCCACGCACATCTTTAGGCCGCCACGATCCTAAATGCAATTGCTGGCTCGTAAGCCTGGTTGAGCGTAGTGCAGCTTACTTCCACGTAAACCTGCATGGGACGGTGGTGTTCGCCTGCAGAGCCCCCTTCCTGCCACGGGCTCCGTGAACCGGACGCCGTTGGAGGCACCGCCTCTGTGCACGGAAGGGGTGCAGGGCCTTTCCTAGGGCCTCCCAGGGGGCCGGTACGTTCTTGGGGCACTTTGGCACAGGGTGTCCTGTGCTACAGTAGGACCAGGCAGACTTCTGCCAAGGGAAGGGGGGCAGCGGTGGGTGCCAGCCCCTCGCAGCGTCCTGACCTCCTCCCCCCCTTCACTGTCACTCCCCCAGGGCCAAATGGACAGATGCGGAGATCTCCCTGTTACGGGCCTCCGTCCAGCGCTTTGGAGACGACCTCAACCGCATCAGCGCACTCATCAAAGACCGGACTGTGTAAGGGGGGGATCTGGGGCAACATCACCAGGATGGGGAAGAGGAGGCGGGGTGGAGGAGGGGGCAGTGGAGGAGAGGGGGGCTCGTGCAGCGGAGCCTGGAGGCAAGGAGAGAGAGGCAGGAGCGGGTGTCTCTGCCCTCTTTTTTGAAGTGCTTCTGTCTCCTGCCCGCCCTTCTGCATTGCTCAGGAGATTTTACAGGGTCCCTCCACCCCTCACCCCACCCCACCGTCGCCATTTTACCCACACAATGACTTAGGTCCAGAGCCAGCCAGCGAGCCGGGGGTTGAACTCTGCTCCCCCCCCCCGCCCTAGTCTGACCCCATCCATTGCACTACATGACCAGGTCAACCTGGTGTGCGTGTGCGTGTGTGCGTGCAAGAGGGAGGGGTGTGTGGAAAGTTCCCGGGTTCCCACTGCCTGACCCCCTTCTCTCCTCGCCCCCAGGGCCCAGCTGAAAGGGGCAGCCAAGCGCAAAATCTACGAGGACAGTGGGCTGCCCCTCCCCACCGAGTCCCCGAAGAAGGGCGCCCGCAAAGGGCAGCAGCAGCAGCAGCAGCAGCCAGGCCCCCCCTCTGCACCGGGCCCGGGGGGGCTCCCTGACCCCTCGGCTCCACCGATGAAGAAACAGAAAGCGGCCTCTGGTGAGTGGGCTGAGGGGCTGCTGGCCGGGCGGGGGGGAGCTGTGCCTTTCCAAGGGCATGGTTTATGGGGGTCTTTCGCTGCTATGGCACAAAGGGGGGACGGCGCCTCCCTGTTGCGCTTTAACCCGGCTCCTCCTTCCATCGCCAGACGTGACGCTCAGCGCTCTGAACGACTCGGACGCCCACAGCGACTTGGTGGACATTGAGGGCCTGGGCGACGGGCCTCCAGCCAAGAAGCTCAATTTCGACCAGGGTAAAGACTGGCCCCGGGTGGGGTGGGGGTCAAGCCCTGCTTTTCTCTGCCTCGCTGTCCTGCCCTGGCTTGGGGGAAGGTACTCTAAATAGGGGGAGGGACATATCTTGAGCGGCGCTGGGCCTCATGGTGTTCCCTCCCTCTGGCATGGGGCAGGAGCAGCCGTGCCCTCCCTCCCTCAGCGTGTGGGGCAGGAGCAGCCGTGCCCCTCCCTCCCTCCCTCCCTCCCCTGGCGTGTGGGGCAGGAGCAGCCGTGCCCCTCCCCCTGGCGTGTGGGGCAGGAGCAGCCGTGCCCCTCCCTCCCTCCCTCCCCTGGCGTGTGGGGCAGGAGCAGCCGTGCCCCTCCCTCCCCCTGGCGTGTGGGGCAGGAGCAGCCGTGCCCCTCCCTCCCTCCAGCGCCCCTGGTGCTTCCTCTCTCTTTTCCAGACAGCCTGAATTTGGACTCTGGATTCCTCATGACCCCCGGCACAGAGTTGCCCCTCCTCTCCCGCTGATGGGCAGCTCCTTCCTAGCGCCCCCCCCTCCAGGGACGGACTGACGGGTGACGCCTCCGGGCCCTCGCTCTGCCTGAAATGGCTGCTGCTCCGCGGTGAAGAGCCTGTGAAATGGACGGTCCGCTTCCTGCCTCGTTCCTTCCACCCCCCTTCCCTCAGGTCTGGGCCAAGGAGGCCGCTTATTTGGGGAAGGGGCGCTCCCACCCCAAGCCTCCCCTCACTCCCGCCTGTTCTCTGCCCCCTGCTCTGTTCCAGCCCCAGCTCAGCAGGGGGGTCAGTCTCAGCCTCCCCACCCCAGGATGCACACGGTCAGATTCGGTGTGTGTCCTTCTCCCCGCCCCCAGTCTGGCCGGGCTCCTTTGAAAATGGTGGTGGTGGTGGTGGTGGGGCGCCTCCTCCCTCCTGGCTTGACCCCTGCTGAACGGCCCACGGCCCCTCGCCAGCTGGTCTCTTGTCGCGTGGCTGCAATAAAGGCTCTCCCTCTCCCACGCCTCCTGTCCGTCTCTTTCAGCCCGCCAGTGGTTCTCTTTGGGGCCTGGACGTCGCAGCGTGAGGGCTGTGACGCGGAAGGGCCCCGTACCCCCGGCCCTTCTGGGGGTGGCTGGAGGAGACCTCCCCTCTCGCCCGACCTCCTTCGTGGCAGCCGCTTCCCTCCGTCTGTTCCCCCATTTCGGGGCTCCGGTGGTCCGTGCCAAGCCCCCCTGGAGCAGCACAAGGAATACTGGCAGCCGGAGGGCGGTCCCAATATTTATGTGCTGCTAGTGTGGGGCTGGCGCTGCCCGGCTGGGCAGAGGGTGGTGGGAGTAGGCTGGAGGTCAGGGGGTCGGCCCCTCTGTTGGCCACGTGGCAGGGAGGCCCGTGGGAGCATTGGCCCTGGCCGCTCCCTCCCTCCCTCCCTCCCTCCCTTGAGGCTGCGATTCCCTTGCGGTGCGCGTCTGTGGGGCATCTGGCTTTCATCGTGTGGGGGGTGGGGGAGAGAAGGGGGAGGGTCTTTCCACCCATCGATTGCTGTCGAAGTCCTGGCCGCTCGCGTTAACACCACAAAATGGTTTGTGGATTCCTGATTGCCCGACAAACCATGTTGTGCTGCTGGTGCGGACGCCGGTTTGCCCTGCCCTGTTCCAGAGTGGGGTGTGTGTGGGTGTGCAGCAGCAGCAGCAGAAGAAGAACGGACGCCCAGCGGCCCTGGACCTCTGCCGCGCCCCCAGGCTCTTCTCGTCCAGCTGTCCAGTTTCACTTTGCCTCCCTCAGTACTACCCCACATTCTGTTTCAAAATGGGAGTTTTTTTCCCAGCGGCCCTTGTGGCAAGTGCCATTTCCTACATGCTCAGCACCAGGGTGGGGGGGAAGATGAGGGGCCATTGGGGTGGGCTGGGAAAGAGGTCTGCAGGTTGGGAGAGCACTTGGCAAAAGGCTGGGGTTTGTGGAACGGGGTAAAGGGCGAGGGGGGGGGCTGCCTTTCCTTTGCCCCCATTTCTTTTCTTTCTCTCATGCAAAACATCTTGGTGTTCTGTGTTAAAGGGACGGAAGGAGCTCCTCCCTCCCTCCCTCCCGGCAAAGGCTCTGGGAATGTGGGTATTTGTGGAACCCCATAACGGAGAGATGAACGAGGTGCGTGGGGGGGGGGCAGACCAGCAAGGCCAGGGCCTGGGGAGGCTGTCCACGGTCTGCAAGGGCAGACAGAGCTCCCCCCCACCAACCAGCACCGAGAGGAATTTTCTTGCATGGAGCAGAAAATGGACGCAGGGCGTTTGCCCACAGGCACGGATGCGCAGTATAAGGCGCCCCCCCCCCCCCGGTCCCAATCCCTTGCAAACACTCAGTTTCACAACCTAATTAACGACGAGGGAGGGAGGGCCCCACAGAACCGCACCTCTGAAGGCATCAAGCACCCCCGAAATGCAGGAGGGATGGGAGGCCACGGTGTGGAATCGAAGGGGCCAAATGAGTCCCTTTGGCAACCCCCCCCCCACAAGTGCAACTGCCCAGTGGGTGGAGGGGGGGAGATAGAAGAGGTAGCATTGGAGGCCTTAGTCATGTGGGGCTCAACGAACGTCCACAGGTCGGCCTGGTAAATTTGGGTAGCAAGTTCAAAGCCTCCCTCCCCACGGCTCCTGTGTTTTTGTGCTCAAAACTGCATGCAACACCCTCCCCCCATCTTTGTGGGGCTGCTAGCGCTTATTTCTGTAAAACTGCCTCCACGGGTCGTCCCACCCATCTTTGTGGGGCTGATATAAGGCAGGGAAAAGGTGGTGGGAACTGGGGCAGTTTTATGGGAAGGGGGGCACGCACGCACACACAGCTCCCCCCACTGAGCACACACACACACGCACACACCAGACAGCCACGTACCCCCAAAGTGCTGAATCACAAGGTTCCCAAGAGGTGCCTGACCGGGCCTGTCCGTTTTAGTTGAGCACTGGGGGGTGGGGGGGAATAGAGCGGTTGTATAGTTTAAAGAGGAGGGGGCTTTTACACCCCACAACAGGCCACCTTTTTGCTTCTAGGTGTGCAAGAGTATATCATTTTGCCTCTGTGCCCCCCCCCCCCAATGCTTCGGGGGTCAGTTTGGGGCAACTCATTGCAGAGACCCGTTTGGAATCCTCGCCACCCCCTTTTTTGGAAAGGTGGGGCTGAGTGTGGACCACATGTTGCAAATGGTGGGGCAACATGTTCCACCGTGTTCTGAGGCAGCAGGGGGGCGTTTTGTTTAAGAGAAACATCCGGGAAAAATAGAGGGATTGGGGAGGAGGGGTTGCCTGGGAAGGCTTTGGGGTTCTTTTTTTCCATTCTTGGGGGGCGGCAAGGTGAAAGGGCGCCTGCCAGGTAGAAGGCGACCTCCAGAGCTGGGCGGGGGGGGGGGGGGGAGAACGCTGATTGGGCCCAATCCTTTTTGTTAAAAAAATATCTCCCCTTTTGGGGGGATGTTCTGAAAGGGATTTTTATATATATATATATTTATAAGGAGGGGGGAAATCAGAATTCCAGTTGTTTTTCACAACTGATTTTTTTTTTGGGGGGGGGGGGGGGAAGGAAAAACTAGTAATTTCTCAAAATGGCTCCAGCAGCTTTAAGGGCGTTTGAGGTCCCATGTGGCTGGGGCTGCTTCTGATCATTTTGAGGGGGGGGGGGGCGATAAACTTCAGGGTTCTTGGAGGGGGAATTTTTTTTAAAAAAAGTTCAACCCCTTTATTTTGCAGTGGTTTCCTGGTCCCAATCCTGTTCTCCCCCACTCTCCGGGAGAAATGGGTTGGAGGTTTCAAGGCAAGGATGTGGTGTACTCTGAAAATGACGCATAGCTTTTAAAAGGAGCCTTCTTTGGGGGGGACGAGGCCGGAGGCACGAGGGGCTCCTGCTAATTAATTGTGTGGTGGTTTGTGGGCCACTTCGGGGGGGGCTGGCCTGGCGTTTCTCCCCCCAAACTGAGCTTTCCTTTCCTTGGGGCCCAGGCTCATTTTCCTCACAGGGTGTGATTTTGCTATTTTTATGAGGGCCGATTCCACCCCCTTCTTTTCCTCCAAGATTGGGCCCCACTTTGCCTTCAGGGCCCAGTGACGGTTTGGGGGCTCCCCTTAGGGTCTTGCCTCCCTGCACCCTGATATTTGCTGCCAATTGGAAGCCTGTCCAAGGCCTACCAGGCCTGTGGTGCCCTCCCTCCCTGCCCGAGCCGGTGGCACTGCTGGGCACCCAGACACAAACTGCCCCTGTGCCCGCCAGTGGGGCACGGCCATTCGCACAAGCCCCCCGACCCTCTGCGCCTCAAACTTACCTGCTCTGCTGCCCCTCTGCCCCAATCCGGACGCTCAGGGGGCCGAGTTTTCCAGAAGCCTTATTTTAGCCCTTAAAAAAACATTTTACACCCACGGAGAGCAGAGCTCTGGCTGCCCCCGGCTGCCACCCAGTCTTGGCACGCAGCCTTCGCCAGGTCCGTGTGGGAGGGGTTCCCCCAAAAGGAGGGAAAAATCGCACCCCTTTTCTGTTCCAAACACAGAAGTTGGGGGCCCTTCCAGCTTGCCCCAAAGATTTGTCACCCTAAATTTTCCAGGGAATCCAGAATCGGAAAAAAATAAAGAAAATAGGAGGGTCCCCCCGCGCCCCCCCAGGGCTGGCCAGTCTTTTCCGTGCGATTGTGGAAAAGCAACGAGAGAGAGAGAGAAAAAAAAGGGTGAACGGAGAAAAGGCTGGCCCTTTTTCCCCCTACGCAACTTTCTACACTTGAATAAACCCCTTTGGGGTGGCTGAAAAAATCTGCAAAAAATTCAGTGGGGAGCCTGGGCACCCCCCTGGAGGTGTGTGAAGTTTGGAGCGGATCCGAGCAGCCTCTCCCCAGCAAAAAAATAGCTTTTGGACGGCTCTCTCTCCCGCCAGCTCTAACGTCCCCAGCTGACTTTGTCGCGGTGCCAACTCGCAAGGCTGGCTTGGCAACCGATAGGCTTTTCAAACGGCCACTTTGTCTCTGTGTGCAGCGCTCCTCACTCCATGCCCGGTGCGGCCCTCGCCCCCCTCGGCCTGGCGGCCCCCCCACCCGTGTCCCCTGACCGCCCCCCCACCCCCCGGCCTCTGAGTTCCTGTGCGTGAAGGGCTGTGTATGTGCTTTTTTTAACACACAAGGCCACGGTGTTCGAGCAAGCGAGTGTGTGTGTGTGTGTGTGTGTGTGTGTTTTGCTTAGCTGCCACCGAAGCTCCAGGCTCGAATCTGTCGATGCAAACGCACAGATGGGTTTGCAAGGCCGGCTTGGAGCAGCAGCAGCAACAGCTCCGAGCCCCCCCCCCCCCCCGCCAAGCAGAGATGCCAAGCCGGGCCTCCCTGCCCCAGGGTGCTGCTGGCAGAGACGGCAGCCCCACGTCTCCCGAGGCTGTGGCCACCCACGTGCATGGCCCCCATGCAGCCAGTGCTCCCAGCCTTCCTGCCCATGCAGCCACTTAGCAGCCCCTCTCCAGCAGCAAAGGTCAAAGGGCAGTGACCTCTGCTTGACCTCCACAGCAGCAAGATCTGGGCAGTGGGGCTGTAGGAAGGGACCCCTCCCCCCGCAGGCAGGGAAGGGGGGCTCTGTGGGGCAGGGGCAGAAAACCGGCAGCAGCAACCAAGGGAAGCCACACCAGCATTGTGCTGTGGTGGGCGACATGAGAGTGCCTCTGAGCATGTGCAGAGCTGACTCCCAACTGCACTTAGTTCAGGCCAAGGCCCAGCTCTGACAGCAGCTAGGACCCCGGGGTTCTCTGGGGCTGTTCGGGGCTCAGTGGATACCAATGGGGCCAGAGCAGGGGAGGGATGGAGGCTGGCTGCTTGCCTAGGGTAGCAATGCCAAAGACTGTCTGTGGGGGAAGGGGGCTGTGCGTATTGGGGGGGCTTCTGTCGCTCCCCCAGGACTTTTTCAGGCCTCTTTTGATAACCCCCTCGCTTTGCACAGCTGGTCGATCAACCTGGTCCCTCGCCCGGCCCCAACAGTCCAAAGGCCCCGCTCCAAGCATCTTCTCCTTCAGCTGGAGGGGCGACTGGAGGGCACGCCTAGTGACCCAGCCTCCCCAGCCTCTGCCCTTTCACTCCCCCCACCCCCAGCTGCTCACAGTTAAGATGGGGGCAGGCAGGAAGAGCAGGGCCTGGGCCTTCCTCTAAAGAACGTAAGAAGGGCCCTGAGGCTGGATCAGACCCAAGGCCCATCCAGTCCAGCACTCTGTTCACACGGTGGCCAACCCAGCCAGGGACCAGCAAGGCAGGACATGGTGCAGCAGCACCCTCCCACCCATGTCCCCCAGCAACTGGGGCACCCAGGCTTACTGCCTCGACTACTGGAGATAGCATTCTTCCACCAGTGCTGTGCATCTCGGGTCTAACACCCCCCTCCGTTCTAGGCCTGGGTTTCCCCCCAGCAGATATTTCTTGGTGCCCCCCCCCTCTCTGCCCAGCCCAGCCAGAAGGAAACACAGATGGAGCCGGGCGGGAGCTTTGTTGCCTTTAACATCAGTTTAATGCAGAGTTGCAACATGGACAGTGGAGCAGTGGGGGGCGAAGGCCTCTTTAAGCCACGGTATTCTGTGCCCCCCTCCCCTCTTTGCCAAGAGAAAAATATATATTATATATTTATAGCTATGTACAAATTATATATTGTAGAAAAATAATCCTGCAAACCCCCTCCCCTCCTCCTAGGAAAATATGGTTTTTATAATACATGATTCTGGTGTGGAAGGACGGATTCAGAGACACCCCCCCCCCCCCGCTTCTATACAGGGCAATTAAAAGTCCGTCTTGGTGCACTGTTTGTGCGGTGGGGGCGGGCTGTCAGTAGCATGAGGTGGGGGCCTTCTCAAAAGCACCATCTTAATTGCCTGCTGTGCTTCTCTGTTTTGGGGTGGGGGTGCTTGCAGAGTGAGCCTCCTGGAGACAGCCAACTTTCAGCTTGTGAAGTCTCTCCCCCCCCCAACCCCCCCCCCATGTCTCTCTCTCTCCAGTTGGTGGAGGATGAGGCTACAAGTTGAAGCAGGGGAAAGCGTTCAAGGAGGGGCTGTCACTTAAATTGAGGGGGGGGGCTTCTCCACCTCTGTCCCCTTCCTCCACAGAACGAGGCATCTCCTCCCCTCACAAACCCCCAGATGTCTGAAACGGCTTTCTCCCCTAAGGCACCTCTGACCTTCCCATGGCGAGGCCTCCATCTGAGCCGGGCCTCGGCCCCAGCACCTATGGGCTGTGTGGAGAGGGTCTCCCGCAAGCACAGCACAGGCCCCACATGTCTGGGGCGGGGTGTCCAGCGCTGAAGGCACAACGAGCAGGCAGCATTGAGCCCGGGCCCACTGGCATGAGACACGAACCGTCCCCTCTGCTGTTACCTGGGGGGCGGGCGTGTGAGGCGGGCGTGGCTATGGGGCTGGGGGTGGCACGGGGATTCCAGCCACAAACAGCTTCTTGGGGGGGGAGTCGGTGTCCAGGCCTCCTAGAAGAAGAAGCAAAGATGGGGAAGAATGAACACAGCTTCCCACAGAAAGCCCCCCACCCTCCCTGAATTGGTAACCCCCCCCCCGCAAACGGGACTGACTCCCCCCACTGCCCTCACTTGCCATGCTAATTTCCCCCCAGAGCCCCTCCCCCAAAGTAGCCTTTTCCTCCCCCCCCCCCCCCCCCCGGGCCAACTCTCACTTACCTTTTCTCTTCAGCGTTTCCAGCATGGAGGGGCTCCTTGTGCTTGGAGAGGTGGGTAACCTGGAGGAGGAGGAGGAGGAGGGGGGTGCAGCGGGGGTCAAAGGTCATGTTAGGTCCGGCTAAGAGAAGGCTCCTCACCCACCCCTCACAGCCTCACAAAATCAACCCGGCTCAACCCCCCAAACCCACCTTGGGAGATGCCAAGAGTTGGGCGTCACAGAACTGTGGGAACTCGAGAACTGTGGGAGAGAGAGAAAGTTAGGGGAGGATTGCCCCCCCACCAGTGACCACCCCCCACCAGTGACCACCCCCCAAGCTACCTGCCCAGCCCCAAAGCCCCGCACTCACCCCATAGATGGTGCCCAGGCGGGGGCTGCTGCCGTGGTGGCCGGCTGGGGGCGCCCTGCAAAGGCAGCACAAGCTGAAGCTGCAGCTGCGGGACCGCATCCCTGCGCCCTCCCCTCAGAAGCCCCCCCCTTACCTGCTGCTTAGGGGGCCCAGATCTTTGGGGAGGGTCTCCATCGCCGCTTCCGCCTTGCGTGCAAAGGAAAGAGAGAGAGAGAGAAATGGCTTTATCCATAGACCGGCGGCAGCGGCGGGGGAGGGGTCTCCCCGCATAGTGGGGGGGTCTCTGGTGCGGGGGGGCACCCCACTGTGCTCACCGCCAGCCCGCTGTCCAGGCAGACGCTGCTGCGGCGGCTCCTCTGGGGCCCGGGTGGTTGCTCCCGTGGAGGGGTCCTGCAAGAGGGAAGGAGCGGGGGGCGTGAGTGGGTGGATGAGTGGGGAGCGGCAAGGTCCTGCCCCCCCGCCGGAGCCCCCCGGCCCCTTCGCCCGCCTGCCCCCCCTCCTACCCCGGCGGGCCCGGCAGAAGCGGGGCGCTGTTGGATCTGCGCAGGGCGCCCCCCGCGCCACTGGGCTCCACCTCCATGCGCTCCATGGGCCCCCCAGCATCAGCGCCGCCCCCGCCCGCCCGGCCTGGAGGGGGAGGGGGCTCTCTCGGGCTCCTCCCCTCCTTTGGGTGCCTGCAAGGACTTCCTACCGGGCCGGCCGAGGTTGCGGGGGTGGGGGGGAGCCCGCCCGCCCAGTTATTGCAGCCCTCCCTCCAGTGGTCGCGGGACGGAACTGCACATGGAGAAGGATGCGCGGACCCCGCTGCCCCCGCCCAGGCACGCGTGGAAAGGGACACGCGATTCCTTTCCCACGTTCAGGACGCGCGGGACTCTCGCGCCACCTGCTGGCCAGAGACGGGAACTGTCGCTTCTTCCGGGAGGGGGCTGTGCAGCCTTTCAGGGCAGCGGGTCTGGGGCCGCGAAGGGCAAGGGGCCTGCAGGAGATTGTGACCGTGCAGAAGCCGGGGAACCCATGTCCGGTGCCATGGCTGGAGCACCTGAGGCCACATTCAAGGAGAGACTCCGTGCTGGGCTTGCGGGGGGGTGGGGGGTGGCGACGTGGGAATGGAACATCTCCTGCTCAGTCACTCATTCGCCCTTCACTGGTCCTGGTGTGCCCTATGCTGGGCAGGGAGCCCTTGGGATCGGTGCAAGTGGTTGGGGGGCCCTTTAAAGGACCCCTGGGCAGCAGCCCCCAGGCGGGCTCAGTGGGGGGCGGGCGCTTCTTAGAAGTAGCACAGCATTCCCCCCCCCCGGGCTACTATGGAGGGAAGCCCCCCTTAACCTTCCAGCCAGCCAGCTCCAGGGGTCTCAATTAATTCCGAAGGAGAGAGGTGCTGGGGCAGGTGCTCAGTGAGGCCTGCCTCGACCCCTGGCCTCTTCTCCCGTTTGCCCCATAGATGTTCGGCGAGAGAGACGGCCTGGAGGATCGTCTTCCAATTCACCTGGAACAAGGCAGTTTCGAAGGCGGATCGACCCCCGCAGGGAATATTTCCTGTGGTTCGGATGAGGAGGAAGGTGGGTTCTTTTGGTCTTTTGTCTCACGTCACGCCACGCCACTCTCCTTTGCAGTGGCCTCTGCGTTCTCACCCCAAAACCTGCAAGGGAATGATCCCTGCCTGCACTGCTGGCATTTCAGTTCCCTTTGACCAGACAGGTTATGCCTCCCCACCCGCAGCCTGTATATATGCACCTGCCAATTTGAAGTGAGCAGCCTCACGCACTGGATGACGACGTCCACGAACCCTCCTGCCAGAAACCTTCTGTTTGTCTTTAAGGTGCCACGAGACTCTTTGCTGCCTGGACTTCCAGGCAGGCTCGTGGCCTAAGCGCTGGTGGCCCCAGCCAGGGCGACCGCTCCTTCCCAGGCCACGCCATGCCCTCTCCAAATGTCGGGCCTCACCGCCTGGGCCGGTTGCTTCCTGCCCTTTGCTCTCTCAAGCTCCACAGGGCCCCCTTCATACCCTTTTACACATCTAAAGTGATTGTGCTTGTTCAGTCGTTTCCGACTCTTCGTGACTTCATGGACCAGCCCACGCCAGAGCTTTCTGTCGGCCGTCGCCACCCCTAGCTCCCCCAAGGTGGAGTCTGTCACCTCCAGAATATCATCCCTCCATCTTGCCCTTGGTTGGCCCCTCTTCCTTTTGCCTTCCACTTTCCCTAGCATCAGCCTCTTCTCCAGGGTATCCTGTCTTCTCATTATGTGGCCAAAGTACTTCAGTTTTGCCTTTAGTATCATTCCCTCAAGTGAGCAGTCTGGCTTTATTTCCTGGAGTATGGACTGGTTTGATCTTCTTGCAGTCCAAGGCACTCTCAGAATTTTCCTCCAACACCACAGTTCAAAAGCATCTATCTTCCTTTGCTCAGCCTTCCTTATGGTCCAGCTCTCGCAGCCATAGGTTACTCTGGGGAATACCATTGCTTTAACTATGCGGACATTTGTTGTCAGTGTGGTGTCTCTGCTCTTAACTATTTTATCGAGATTTGTCATTGCTCTCCTCCCAAGAAGTAAACGTCTTCTGATTTCCTGGCTGCAGTCAGTGCCTGCAGTAATCTTTGCGTCCAGAAATACAAAGTCTGCCACTGCCTCTACATTTTCTCCCTCTATTTGCCAGTTATCAATCAAGCTGGTTGCCATAATTTTGGTTTTTTTGAGGTTTAACTGCAACCCAGTGTTTGCACTTTCTTCTTTCACCTTCGTCATAAGGCTCCTCAGCTCCTCCTCACTTTCAGCCATCAAAGTGGTGTCATCTGCATATCTGAGATTGTTAATGTTTCTTCCTGCGATTTTAACTCCAGCCTTGGGTTCGTCAAGCCCAGCACGTCGCATGATGTGTTCTGCATACAAGTTGAATAGGTAAGGTGAGAGTATACAGCCCTGCCGTACTCCTTTCCCAATCTTAAACCAGTCCGTTGTTCCGTGGTCTGTTCTTACCGTTGCTACTTGTTTATTATACAGATTCCTCAGGAGGCAGACAAGATGACTTGGTATCCCCATACCACCAAGAACTTGATGGTGCTATTTAAATAAATAATAATAATAATAACAGTTTGTTATGATCCACACAGTCAAAGGCTTTAGAATAGTTGATAAAACAGAAATAGATGTTTTTCTGGAACTCCCTGGCTTTCTCCATTATCCAGCGGATATTGGCAATTTGGTCTCTAGTTCCTCTGCCTTTTCTAAACCCAGCTTGTACATCTGGCAATTCTCGCTCCATGAATTGCTGGAGTCTACCTTGCAGGATCTTGAGCATTACCTTGCTGGCATGTGAAATAAGTGCCACTGTCTGATAGTTGGAACATTCTTTAGTGTTTCCCTTTTTTAGTATGGGGATATAAGTTGATTTTTTCCAGTCTGATGGCCATTCTTGTGTTTTCCAAATTTGCTGGCATATGGCATGCATCACCTTGACAGCACCATCTTGCAATATTTTAAACAGTTCAGCTGGGATATCGTCGTCTCCTGCTGCCTTGTTATAAGCAATGCTTCTTAAGGCCCATTCAACCTCACTTTTCAGGATGTCTGGCTCTAACTCACTGACCACACCGTCTGACCTATCCCCAATATTATTATCCTTCCTGTACAGATCTTCCATATATTCTTGCCACCTTTTCTTGATCTCTTCTGTTTCTGTTAGGTCCTTGCCATCTTTGTTTTTGATCGTACCCATTTTTGCCTGGAATTTACCTCCGATGTTTCTAATTTTCTGGAAGAGGTCTCTTGTCCTTCCTATTCTATTGTCTTCTTCCACTTCCGCGCATTGCTTGTTTAAAAATAATTCCTTATCCCTTCTGGCTAACCTCTGGAATTTTGCATTTAATTGGGCATATCTCCCCCTATCACTGTTGCCTTTTGCTTTCCTTCTTTCTTGGGCTACTTCCAGTGTCTCAGCAGACAGCCGTCTTGCCTTCTTGGTTTTCTTTTTCTTTGGGACATTTTTTGTTGGACAATGTTGCAAACTTCTGTCCATAGTTCTTCCGGGACCCTATCTACTAAATCTAGTCCCTTAAATCTATTCTTTACTTCCACTGCATATTCATTAGGAATATTAGTGAGCTCATATCTAACTGATCTGTGGGTCTTCCCTATTCTCTTTAGTTTGATTACACCTTAAAAAAGGGAAGCTCTGAGGATGGTAACAAGGGAGAGGGCCTTTTCAGTGGTGGCCCCCCAATTATGGAACTATCTGCTGCAACCAGGTGCAGAAAAGGGCAACTCAGATGATCACAGGACTGGAACAGCTCCCCTATGAGGAAAGGTTACAATGTTTGGAGCTCTTTAATCCTAGGGAGGAAAGGGTGAGTGAGAGGAGACCTGACAGAAGTGTACAGAATGATGTCTGGTGTGGAGAACGTGGACCGGGAGACCTTCCCTCCCCCCTCGTCCTAGAACCCAAAGGTGCCGTGCCATGCGGCTGGTGGGTGGGAGACCCTGGGCAGGGAAAAGGAAGGACTTTTCCACACCGCACAGCATTAAAAGGCAGAATTCACTCCCCCAGGGAAGCGTGAGCGGGATGAGGCTCTGGCAGCCCCGCCCTGCTTGGGGCCTTCCAGTTGGCTGGCTGTTTGGCTACGGCTGGAACAGGGCGCCTGGGCCTGATCCAGTGCAGCTTTTGGCTCTGCCTGGGATGTCTGCTCGGCCTCCGTGAGCACCGAGGTGCCGGACCAGGGAGGGCTTGGGACTGACCTAGCAGGGTTGCCGTGTTCTTTAAACCAGTTTATGACCTCCCGGGCGTGGTGGGATTCAGCCGTTGATCCCCGCTCCAGGCGCCCACGGCCACCCCCTCGTGGATCCATCCCACACAGAGACACGCCGTTTAGGGTTAATTCTTTTTATTGGGTTTTTCAGGAGTTCACACACAGCTCGGAGTTCTACGGGCATCAGCCATGCAGGCAGAGGGAGTGGGGCAACGGCGAATGGATTGGGGGGATCTGGATCTCCAGGAGTTTGTGAGTGGATCTCTCTCTACTTCCACAGGGGGTTCTTGAATCACGTGGCCTCCAGCAGGAGTAGGGAAGGGGGGCAGGTCAGGGGTGGGTGTGGAGGGGAAGGGTCTAGGGGGAGCGGCTCTTTGGGTGTCGGTCTACGGCGTGGCCAATGCCAGCGACGTGGGGGTGGGGACAGGTGGGGAGGGGAACGATTCCCGTGGGCTGCCTTGCAGTACGTGTGGGACCGTGGAGGCTAGATATACAGTTGTATAAGCAACCGGAGCTGCTACTGCTGCTACAGGTGTCACCCCACAGCCGCCGCCTCCCCCGTGGCTTTCCGGCCATAATGTAATATATTTATCACATTTTCCCCTTTAAATAAACATTATATACAGATCGCAGCAAAGAAACGGGGGCCCACCAAAGGGGAGGGGGCTGCAGAGTGTGGCAGAGCCAGGTTGCTCCCTTGGGCAATGGGTAGTAGTTGGGGACAGAGGGCAGGCATGGGGGGGGGCTTTGGGGAGGGGGGTCCTCCCCCCACCTAGGAGCGGTAGATCAACTTGCTGCCATGCTTGTGTGTTTGGGGGGAGTGGGGTGTCAGCGGGGGCTTGAATGGGGTTCTTGGGGGGTTCTTGCCGGGGCTGCACAGCAGCGTCTTGCCCCAGGACTGGGCTTGTCGTGGCTGGTGGCTTTTGTGGTTGGCGTCGTTGGTGGGTGGCCCATTGGATCGTTGCGCGGCGGCCTCCTGGGCTGGGCCTGGAGGGCGGGGCATCCTGGGGTCGCCACCGGTCACAGCTCCGAGCAGCTGTGGTTGTGCTTGTTGTAGTGGTCAAACTGGCAGTTTGGGAAGGAAGCGGTCCCAGAAAGCGCAGTTCTGGGCGCGGAGGCTGCGATCCGTGCTCAGCGGCCGGGTGTTGAGCTTGACGTACTCTTGCTCTGACAGAGTGTAGGGGGGCCACTTCCTGTCCTTGTCCAAGGGGTCCGTGGGGTCCCTGTGTGCAGAGGGGAGAGCGTGAGCTTCCGCAGGAAGGAAGGAAGGAAGGAGGGAGGGAAAGGGGAGGGGGCTGCCCAGGGACTCAAGCACAAAAATGCCTGTCTTGGCCCTCCTGCCTGCAAATCGAGAATGCTGTGATCGGGAGGGGGTCTCCTTGCTCACGTTGCTGCCTCCCTCCCCTTGAAATGGGCCTGATCTTTTCAACCAGCGCTGCTGGCTGATGGAGGGGTCCACGGAGTGGCTGTGAGCACAGACACACATCCAGCCTCTTTTGGCTCCTCCTCCTCCCCCTCTTCATGCAAGGCCCAGGAGGGACTCCCGTGTACCTGAATGGAGGGCCACAGCCGCACATGCAGGGCTTCAGGGCTCCGATCAGGGAAGCGTTCACACCCTCCCCCCCACCCCGCCCCTTTTTAACTGTGGTCACCAGCCTCCGTGGTCCATTTGCCCCTCCCCTTCCCTCCCCAGGCAAACGCACACAGACAGACTCAGCCACACATGGGCAGGAATTAAAATGTCCTTTCAATTCTGTTGAAAATCAAATCTCTCACACTAGAGGCCTTCAAGAGGCAGCTGGACAACCATCCATCAGGGATGCTTTAGGGTGGATTCCTGCATTGAGCAGGGGGTTGGACTCCATGGCCTTGTAGGCCCCTTCCAACTCTGCTATTCTATGATTCTATGAAAACTCAGTAAATGTTGGAATTCAAGATTCAGCATTTTATGTAAACTGCTTAGAGATTTTATCAAATCAAGCAGTACGTAAGCATTATTAATAAATAAATGAATGAATAAATAAATAAATAAATAAATAAACGAACAATCATTGTAAAACTAGATTTTTGTGGGAGGCTTAAAAAAACAAAAGCCTGGCTGCTAAGTAGGGGACTTGCCAAATCACTTGGCCAACCTTATTGCCTTAACAGCACCCATCATTACGAACATTAAAACCACCCCAATTAGGAGTATCAAGGAAGAGTCTCGTGAATTCGTCTGAATCCTGGAATGAATTTCTCAAATTTATGCCAGCTCTGCATATGTTCCTCACCCTTTTCCCTTCCCTGTTCAGGGTTTCCCCCTCCTTCCGGTCCCTGTTTCTCTCTTTCCGTCCATTCCTTCCAAAGGAACACCCACATGCATTTCCACCCATCTGCCCCCGCACACCTCCCACCCACTCACCCTCCGCAACCCCTGGTTACCCTGTGCGGGCAAAGTTCGCCCAGTAGCGCATCATCCGCCGGCTGAGCTTTTTCTCTTTAGCTGTGTAGTTCAGGGTGTCGTTCAGCGGCAACCCAAAGATGAATTCGATCTCGTAGCCATGCGGGACGCCCATCCACTGGGGCCACATGAGGTTGGAGGCTCGATGGTCAAAGAGGTAGGCGTACACCTTGTTGCCCCGCTCGGCATAGCGAGCGGCAAAGTGCATGACGGGGCAGATGACGTTGTGGTCCCCCACAATGTCGTCCATGGCCTCCCGGTTCTTCTCCCCGTTGTCCACATCCTGGCTGTCCGTGTACTGCAGCACTATGTCCCTGGTGTCGTTGGCTTCAGGCACAGCGATCCGCACCCCTTCCAGGAAGTCCTCCCGGGTGATGAGGCTTTCGGTGTCCTTGCTGAAGCTGGGCAGCCCGTAGATGAGGAAGTAGGTGCCCTCATCCTTCACTACTCCCAGCAGGACCTGGGTGTCCTTGAAGTTTCCTGTGCTGAGCATGGTTTCCGGCGTGTCGGGGAAGAAGTCTCCATCGATGACCGGCACAAAGGGGAAGCGGAAAACGCTGTTGTAGGGCAGGACCGTCCACTCCTGGTCCATCAGTTCTTGGGGGCTTTTGGAGCGTAGGCAGCCCACCAGCTCCGAATCGTTGGGGGAGTGGCAGCCCACTTTCTTGCCCAGAAGGGTGGCGCGGCGCCGGCTCTCCGCAGGGGTGATTGTGGTCCATGGCCCGTTGGGTGCTCCGCTCTGCAAAATGGCTCGCTTGAAGAGGGATCGGCTCTGGACCGAGAGGAGATGCATCCCCACGGAGGCCGCGCCGGCGCTCTCTCCGAAGATAGTGACCGCTTCGGGGTCGCCCCCAAAGTGCTGGATGTTGTTTTGTATCCACTGCAAGGCCAAGCGTTGGTCCATCAGCCCCATGTTGCCCGGGGCCTCCTGGCTCCCTAAGAGGCCCAGGAAGCCAAAGGCCCCCACTCGGTAGCTGATGGAGACCAAGACCACCTTCTGTGTGTAGGTCAGGTATCGGCCATCGTAGACGTCCAGTGAGGAAGACCCGCTGTAGAAGCCGCCCCCGTAGATCCAGACCATGACTGCGGCTTTCTTGGGCCGTGGTGACGGCACCCAGATGTTGAGGTAGAGGCAGTCCTCGCTCATGTTCTGGTTGGGGTTCCACATCTCCGTGCCATGGAAGCCCGGGTAGGTATCGTCCACCACCTGGTAGCAGGCGTGTTGGTAGGAGGTGGCCTGGAGGGGCTGGCTCCAGGGCTTGATGGGCTCGGGGTGCAGGAAGCGCAGCCGGCCCACGGGGGGCTCGGCAAAGGGGATGCCCAGGAAGGCGGAGATTTTGCCACTAAGGACTCGCATCCGGAAGCCACGCACCTCTCCTGATGGAGTGATCACCTTCAGCTCATCTGCCTGAGCAGCTGCAGCCACACCAAGGAGCAGGAGGAGGTGGCAGAGGAGTGGCGAGCGTGGCAGGGCCATTGTGCCGATCTGGCTGCGGGACATCTGCTGGGGAAAGGAAGGAAACAGGCTTAGAGGAGGCCTCTGCACAACCTCCCACCTTCTGTTTCCTGATTCCTAGCTGAGCAGAGAAGAGGAGCTGCCCCAGCTAAAGTAGAAGTGACAAAAGGAAGCCAGCTGTGACGACACCAACTTCACACAGAAGGCCTTGCCTAGCACACCCTTCTCAAGCCAAGTGCCACCTCTTAAAAAGCCTGAAGAAAGGGTAAAAACAACACAACCTTTCCCCTATATGTGAGGGAACAAGGTAAAGGGTTTTGGAAAATAGGTTCCTTTGTTGAGGTACTAAACTGCAGGTGTTTTGTTAGATGTTTTTATACTGTGGAATATAGCAGGTAATAAATCCGAGCTGACACGTGGTTTGTGGTAACAGAACACAAAGTAAAGTTTATTGAAATTTAACAGATCTTTGGTATTTCAATTTAGATCAAACCTGCTTATTTTTATATTTAAAACAACAATCCCAAGTCCGTTAAAATCCTATCTCTTCTCACTCCTCACACACCAAACACTCTCATGAAGCACAAGCTAGACTAAAACTCCCAGACTAGAATCAGAATAGCAGAGTTGGAAGGGGCCTAAAAGGCCATCGAGTCCAACCCCCTGCTCAGTGCAGGAATCCACCCTAAAGCATCCCTGACAGGTGGTTGTCCAGCTGCCTCTTGAAGGCCTCTAGTGTGGGAGAGCCCACAACCTCCCTAGGTAACTGGTTCCATTGTCGCACTGCTCTAACAGTCAGGAAGTTTTTCCTGATGTCCAGCTGGAATCTGGCTTCCTTTAACTTGAGCCCGTTATTCCGTGTCCTGCACTTTGGGAGGATCGAGAAGAGATCCTGGCCCTCCTCTGTGTGACAACCTTTTAAGTATTTGAAGGGTGCTCTCATGTCTCCCCTCCATCTTCTCTTCTCCAGGCTAAACAGGCCCAGTTCTTTCAGTCTCTCTTCATAGGGCTTTGTTTCCAGACCCATGATCATCCTGGTTGCCCTCCTCTGAACACGCTCCAGCTTGTCTGCGTCCTTCTTGAATTGTGGAGCCCAGAACTGGACGTAATACTCTAGATGAGGCCTAACCAGGGCTGAATAGAGAGGAACCACGACCTCACGTGATTTGGAAGCTATACTTCTATTAATGCAGCCCAAAATACCATTTGCCTTTCTTGCAGCCATATCGCACTGTTGCCTCATATTCAGCTTGCGATCTACAACAATTTCAAGATCTTTCTCGTTTGTAGTATTGCTGAGCCAAGTATCCCCCATCTTGTAACTGTGCCTTTGGTTTCTATTTCCTAAATGTAGAACTTGGCATTTATCCCTTTCTAATCCTCTTCTAAGAACTAGGAGGATGGATGAGAAAACTACCTAGGCCCCAAAGTTCTTCAGTTTCCTTCCCAGAGCTTCAAAGTCTGACATGATTTCTTTTTTATTAAGGAGTGAGTCTTTTTTATTCTGTTTTTTCCTTTGCATATGTTTGTTTGTTTTAAACTAAGTGATAAGCTGAATTCTTGCACTTGATTTATATAAAGCACTTTTTAAGGCTCCAAACCTGAGCCCAAACTGAAACTAGTGTATACCTTTTTCTGTTTCTAAGCAGACTCCTCCACTATTTAGTCCTGTACAGTGGCTCCTATCAATATAGGGCTATGAATTGCTTCCCCCTCCTTTATAGCTTGGGACTTGTTAAAATATGTAGTTGGGATTGTTTTCAACTACTCCATAATCTTACAGCAAGAGCTGTAAGTTTTTGGCGGATCTCCCTCCTGATATTTAGCTCTCTACTGTAAGTTTGTAAGTAGTTCCTTCTCTGGGATTTAGTTCCCTTTGCTGTGACTTTCTTTGGCTTCAGCTTCTGTTTATGAGGTTTAAATGATAAATGATTACCTCAGGTAACTGAACAATTAGTTAAGTAATTTCACTTACCTTTCCTTGCCCAGTTGCTTAACTTGAGTGTGGCTTAAAACTTCGTCACTGGGGCTCCTCGCGAGTGTGCCTGCTATTATAGATGAGCTCAGCTGCGGCTGTTAGTTATTTACATGCACTTCCAATAGGCTTTTGTAACGCCTGTCTTTAGAGGAGAGAGGGATGGGCATGGAATTGGGGGAGGAGAGAGCAAGTTGAAGAGAGGAGTTGAACTGGAAGGCAGGTATTACATTTTTCTTCCCCCTCTAATGATACAACATCCCTGACCATCTGTCAGGGATGCTTTAGGATGGATTCCTGCATTGAGCAGGGGGTTGGACTAGATGGCCTTGTAGGCCCCTTCCAACTCTGCTATTCTATGATTCTATGATTCTATGTGTAGCAAATTAGCCATACCTTGGGATCACCAATTTGCAGAACTTCTAATAGATACCTGGGAATATATATTCCTAGGAAAATTAACAAATTATTTAAAATAAACTATGCCCCCCTCATTAAAAATATGACCATTGATTTGAAGATATGGGATAAATTGAATTTGTCAGTTTTAGGGAGAATTGCAGCTATACAAATGTCTTTAATCCCTAGGTTTCCATTCTTATTTCAGGCCCTCCCTATTCTCCTTCAGCCAAAAACATTGAAGTTCTGGCAAAATAGAAGTAACACATTTGTATTTTCAGCAAAAGCACCTAGTCTGCTGTTAAAGTTATATTATAAAAAAACAGGTAATGGAGGCTGGGAACTTCCACACCTTGCACTATATTATGAAGCTTTCCAGATATGGCAGCTCCATTTTATTATTATGAAGGCAAATAAAAATTGGATAGGGCTGGAAGAAGAAATGTTGAATAAAGGGCCCTTACGGGCGTTAGCTTTTCAACCTATAAAAACAAAGGAATTAAATAATATCCAAAACCCATATACTAAGACTACTTTCACAATTTGGAAAAAGTGGCAGTCTAAGCTGTCTCCAGTATGGTCCCCCCTTACACCAGTGCAATTAGATGGGTGAATTAGAGGCAACTGTTGTTAGTAAAGTTACTGAATGGGAAATGAGATAGAATCATAGAATCATAGAATAGCAGAGTTGGAAGGGGCCTACAAGGCCATCGAGTCCAACCCCCTGCTCAATGCAGGAATCCACCCTAAAGCATCCCCGACAGATGCTTGTCCAGCTGCCTCTTGAAGGCCTCTAGTGTGGGAGAGCCCACAACCTCCCTAGGTACCTGATTCCATTGTCGCACTGCTCTAACAGTCAGGAAGTTTTTCCTGATATCCAGCTGGAATCTGGCTTCCTTTAACTTGAGCCCGTTATTCCGTGTCCTGCACTCTGGGAGGATCGAGAAGAGATCCTGGCCCTCCTCTGTGTGACAACCTTTTAAGTATTTGAAGAGTGCTCTCATGTCTCCCCTCAATCTTATCTTCTCCAGGCTAAACATGCCCAATTCTTTCAGTCTCTCTTCATAGGGCTTTGTTTCCAGACCCCTGATCATCCTGGTTACAAGAGATATTGTAATTTGAAAGATTTCTATGTCCAGGATAAACCAAAAACAGTAGAACAACTTAGAATTGATATAGGAGAACTAGGCCTGGGATGGCTACAAGAAGCTCAACTATCCCATTTCGTTAGGGATACTAATACAAAAATACATGCACTCAGAACTTTAACAGCATTAGAATGAGCAATGTTAATGGTAGGGGAAGGAGGGAAGGGAATAGTATCTCTAATTTATGCTCTCTTAATAGATGCCCAGATGGGCACAATGGTGGGCTTGAGGAAAGTGTGGGAAGGAGATTTCGAAAGAATTAGAAGAAGATAAATGGAATAAACTATGGAACAATAGACCATTTCGATCAGTATCAGCCTCTATTCGAGAAATTTCTCTGAAAACATTGCATAGATAGTATCGAACACAAATACAATCAGCACATATTATTAAAACTTGCAGTCCCCTCTGTTGGAGAGGCTGCAAAATAAAAGGCATGTATTTTCATTTATGGTGGTCTTACTCATATATACAAGGATTCTGGAAGGCAGTACACAGAGAATTAATGATTATTTCTAGAGAAACAATTGTATATGATCCAGAACTATTTTTATTATTAATATATAAAGGACTCAACACTGGATTGAAATGTAAAGATTTACTAATATTCCTGTTGATGGCAGCTCGCCAGAAAATCACACAGTAACAGTAGTGGAAAAAAATGGATAATTTGAATTTATCAGCATGGTATCGAAATATATGGTCTGGCAATATCAGAAAAAATAACTCATGACTTGCTTCAAATCCAAGGACAATCAGAATCAACATCCTTTGCTGCCATATGGGGGAGATTAGTTCAATATACATCACATCCGGTTGTACAACGTTCCCTGCCTGCCTCAGCTTTGAATATATGGACATTATAGCAATAAATGAAGGGAATAGAGCATATTTATAAGTTTATAAGTTAGTTCAATTATATATTTACTTACATTTATAGATAATTCTTTTTTGTTGTTGTTTAGCTACCTTCCCTAGAAGTTGTATTAATCAACCTTTCTTCTTATCTTTTTATACTATACGTATTTACATAACCAATGGATTGATAATAATTGTTAGGGTTTGTATTCATTTCTTCTTCTTCTTCTTTTATTTCCTCTTTTGTAACATTTTAATTATTAAAAAAAGTTAAAGAAAAAAGAAGAAAATGTATACCAGAGATCCCATTACTTCCATCGACTCTGTGACCCATGCCCACTACATTATTGGATCAACCTCTTGGAGGTTGATCAACCTTTGTGTGGCCCTGTTGGATTGCCATCATTTCCTGGACTGACCTGTTCCACTGGACACCCATTTTGACTACAGCTACTCAGAAGCCTTATGGCGTCCTCCTTAAACTCCAAGAATGGAGTTTTCTCCTTTTGCCACAAATCTCTCCTTGAGCATCTCTCCTCGTGTCCTGGGCCCCATTTGCTTCCAACTGCTGAATTTCTCCTAATGCCTCCTGAAGCCCCAGAGAATATTCCCTCAAACTTTCAGTGGGGCCCTGAACTCTGGAATAGAAGTTGCACTTCAGTTCAGACAGGCTGCGGGTATCAAATATGCACCTTAAGTTTCCTGAAAAATTGTTCCACCGTCTTTTTCACTTTGTGGCCAAGTCAACACTTCCCTTTTTGCCACTCCTTCCAGTTTGCCAATAAATAGTTCCACTTTCTGCTTTTCCAGCAACTCATGCAATCAAAACAAAGTCTGTAGATTAGTCTGTAGATTCCTCTCATCTCACACTATTGCCCCGCTCGTGCTCTTCGCTCCTCTGATGCCATGTTTCTCACCTGCCCAAGGGCCTCTACTTCCCTTGCTCGGCTTCGTCCATTTTCTTCCGCTGCCTCTTACGCCTGGAAAGCTCTTCCAGAACATTTGCGAACTACAAGTTCAATCGCAGCTTTTAAAGCTCAGCTAAAAACTTTTCTTTTTTCTAAAGCTTTTTAAACTTGATTTTGATCTGACTTTTATACTGTTAGTTTTACTCTACCCTGTGCCTGTTTGGTGCATTCTCTTCCCCTTCTTATTGTTTTATTATGATTTTATTAGAATGCAAGCCTATGCGGCAGGGTTTTGCTATTTTATTGTTTTACTCTGTACAGCACCATGTACATTGATGGTGCTATATAAATAAATAAATAATAATAATAATAGTTTTAAATTCCCCCAATAGTATGTGTTCAGAGGAGGGCAACCAGGATGATCAGGGGTCTGGAAACAAAGCCCTATGAAGTGAGATTGAAAGAACTGGGCATGTTTAGCCTGGAGAAGAGAAGATTGAGGGGAGACATGATAGCACTTTTCAAATACTTAAAAGGTTGTCACCCAGAGGAGGGCCAGGATCTCTTCTCGATCCTCCCAGAGTGGAGGACACGGAATAACAGGCTCAAATTAAAGGAAGCCAGATTCCGGCTGGACATCAGGAAAAACTTCCTGACTGTTAGAGCAGTACGACAATGGAATCAGTTACCTAGGGAGGTTGTGGGCTCTCCCACACTAGAGGCCTTCAAGAGGCAGCTGGACAAGCATCTGTCAGGGATGATTTAGGGTGGATTCCTGCATTGAGCAGGGGGTTGGACTCGATGGCCTTGTAGGCCCCTTCCAACTCTGCTATTCTGTGATTCTATGATTCTGTGAACGTTAACATTCAGTCCTTGGTTGCCTGCTCTCTGCTGAACATGCCAAGCGGCAGACTTGGCAAGAGAGGGAAGAAGAACTGGTTGATGAAAGGTGTCAACCGGAGTGGCCTAGAAGTTCTGGCTTTATTGGAAAAGCTTTGCTTGGAAGCTCAGCTAGCTCTGCTTGAAGAAGAATTGGAGGAAGAACAGTTCAGTACAGAGTTGGTGCATGACTGCCTCAAGGAAGCAAATCTTCAGGTTGACCAGATAAACACAGACCTGAATACAGAGTGTAACAATGCACAGAAGACTGAACATGATTGCTAGCAACTTGAGTATCAGTACAAGGAACTTCAGGTCACACTACAGGAAATGGAGAGTACTGTGAAGCCTGAATGCAATCTTGATGGAAGTAATGGGATCTCTGGTATACATGAGGACATGTATCATTAGAAATGGGAGAAATATGTAATGCCTGTCTTTAGAGGAGAGAGGGAGCAAAATGGTGGTTCAAGAGAGGAGTTGCACAGGAAGAGGGAGCTGGAAGGAGAAGGAGACAGGCGTTACATATTTCTCCCCCTCTAATAATACATGTCCTCATATATATCAGAGATCCCATTACTTTCATCAACTCTGCGACCCTCGCCCACAACAAGGACGAAACTTTTGAGAAACAAATTGCCAGAGTTCCAAGGAAGTGTGATGTAGTAGTGATGGGGGACTTCAATTACCCTGATATCTGTTGGGAGACCATTACTGCCAAAAGCGGCCCTTCCAAGAAATTCCTGACATGTGTGGGTGATAACTTTCTCCTACAGAAAATGGAGGAAAGAACTAGAGGATCGGCAATCCTTGACTTGATATTGACCAACAGGGATATCTTAGTGGATAAAGTGGCAGTTACGGGAACTCTGGGGGAAAGTGACCACGTCATACTTGAATTCTTGATTATGAAGGAGACAAAAGTTGAGTGTAGCCATACACGTACTCTGGATTTTAGAAAAGCTGATTTTAATAAATTCAGAACTATAATAAGTAAGGTCCTGTGGCAAGTGAGCCTAATGAGAAAAGGAGTGCAGGATGGGTGGGAGTATTTAAAAAAGGAAATTTTAAAGGCACAGTTACAAACAATTCCAACAAGGAGAAAAGATAGAAGACAACAGAGGAAACCAATGTGGCTCCACAAAAAGCTTAGAGATGACCTGAAAACAAAAGAGGATACATATAGGAAGTGGAAGGAAGGCCAGGCTACAAAAGAAGAGTACAGACAGGTGGCGCAGAAGTGCTGAAATGGCGTCAGGAAGGCTAAAGCTGAGAATGAGCTGAGGGTAGCGAGGAATGCTAAAAGCAATAAAAAGGCTTTCTTCAGATACGTGAGTAGTAGAAGACAGAGGAAAGAAATGGTGGTTCAACTGCTTAATGAGGATGGCAAAATGATAACAGATGACAAAGAAAAGGCTGAAGTGCTCAATTCCTACTTTGCCTCAGTCTTCTCCCAAAAGCGGGTCTATGACCCCCCTGGAGAAATTGAAGCAGAAGTTGAGGGGGCAGGATTGTAGTTTGAGATTGATAAACAAATGGTCAAAGAACACCTAATTTCCTTGAATGAGTTCAAATCTCCAGGGCCTGATGAACTGCATCCTAGAGTAATGAAGGAGCTAGCAGAAGAACTCTCAGAACCTTTGTCTATTATCTTTGCAAAATTATGGAAGACGGGTGAGGTGCCGGACGACTGGAGGAGGGCTAACGTCGTCCCTATCTTCAAAAATGGCAGAAAGGAGGAACCTGGGAACTACAGACCAGTCAGTCTGACATCCATTCCTGGGGAAATTCTGGAGCAGATTATAAAGAAGTCAATCTGCAAACACCTTGAAATCAATGCGGTGATCACTAGAAGCCAACATGGATTTGTCAGGAACAAATCCTGTCAGACTAATTTGATCTCATTTTTTGATTGAGTAACCTCCCTTGTGGACTGTGGGAATGCAGTGGATGTCGTATATCTTGACTTCAGCAAAGCTTTTGATAAAGTACCACATGACATTCTGATTAACAAACTAGCTAAAAGTGGGCTAGATGGAACAACTATTACGTGGATCCACAGTTGGCTACAGAATCAGACTCAAAGAGTACTTATCAATGGAACCTTCTCAAACTGGGGAGAGGCAACGAGTGGGGTACCGCAGGGCTCAGTCCTGGGCCCAGTGCTCTTCAACATTTTGATTAATGATTTGGATGGGGAGGAGCAGGGAACGCTTATCAAATTTGCAGATGACACCAAATTGGGTGGGAGAGCTAATACCCTGGAAGACAGAAACAAATTTCAAAGTGATCTTGATAGGCTGGAGTGCTGGGCTGAAAACAACACAATGAAATTTAATAGGGATAAATGCCAAGTTCTACATTTAGGAAATAGAAACCAAAGGCACGGTTACAAATTGGGGGATACTTGGCTCAGCAATACTACAAACGAGAAGAATCTTGGAATTGTTGTAGATCGCAAGCTGAATATGAGGCAACAGTGCGATATGGCTGCAAGAAAGGCAAATGGTATTTTGGGCTGCATTAATAGAAGTATAGCTTCCAAATCACGTGAGGTCCTGGTTCCTCTCTATTCAGCCCTGGTTAGGCCTCATCTAGAGTATTGCGTCCAGTTCTGGGCTCCGCAATTCAAGAAGGATGCACACAAGCTGGAGCGTGTTCAGAGGAGGGCAACCAGGATGATCATGGGTCTGGAAACAAAGCCCTATGAAGAGAGACTGAAAGAACTGGGCCTGTTTAGCCTGGAGAGGAGAAGATTGAGGGGAGATATGAGAGCACTCTTCAAATACGTGAAAGGTTGTCACCCAAGGAGGGCCAGGATCTCTTCTCGATCCTCCCAGATTGCAGGACACGGAATAACGGGCTCAAGTTAAAGGAAGCCAGATTCCAGCTGGACATCAGGAAAAACTTCCTGACAGAATAGTACGACAATGTAATCAGTTGCCTGGTGAGGTTGTGGGCTCTCCCACCCTATAGGCCTTCAAGAGGCAGCTGGGCACCCACTGTCAGGGATGCTTTAGGGTGGATTCCTGCTTTGAGCAGGGGGTTGGACTCGATGGCCATGTAGGCCCCTTCCAACTCTGCTATTCTATGATTCTATGATTATTTGGATCGACCCGTTAGAGGAACACCTTTGCTGGCCCTGTTGGAGTGCCTTCAGATCCATTTTCACCTTTTGCAGCTCCCTCTGTACGTTTTCTCATATCCTCTCAATGACATCTTCCAAAAGCCTTTTCAACTCTTTCTGTCTAAACACGTCTTCTCTCAACATGTTATTTTCCATTCGTCTACCCAGTTGTGCAGGATTAGTGCCACCTACTTTTGACTGTACAACACTTGTGCAATCATATCCTGGACTGATCTGTTCCACTGGATCTGTTCCACCCATTTTGACTACAGATACACAGAAGCCTCATGACATCCTCCTTAAACTCCAAGAACTGAGTTTTTTTTCCTTTTGCCACAAATCTCTCCTTGAGCATCTGCTCAGTGTCCCGGGCCCCATTTGCTTCCAACTGCTGAATTTTCCCCAATGCCTCCTGAAGCCCCAGAGAATATTCCTTCACACTTTCAGTGAGGCCCTGTGCGATGTCACCAGCCCTTTCACTAGGCCCGCTGCATAAACCCTTCTCAGGCCCATTATTATTATTATTATTATTTATTTATATAGCACCATCAATGTACATTGGAAGTACACAGTGCCACACTCGGAAGCCTGAGGGACGGTTAAATAAAACCTTTCCCCTAGCTATGAGGGAAACATGTTTAATATAGGATCTCTCTGAATATACCAGTGGGTGTAAACTGGTGTAGGTGTTTAATAACTGTAAGGCAGGTAAATAATGCCAAGCTGACACGTGGTATTTAGTAGCTAACGAAATAATAATAAGTTTATTGTTATTTAAAAGCTTTAAATAAAAAATGCAATACTTTCAATCCTGCCTAATCTAGACTCTCCACACACCAACAACCATCTCACTCTCTTCACACCAATCCTAAATCCCTAGAATCCAAACTCTTTAATAAACAACTCTCTCTCACTCTCTCACCCTCCAAACTCACATACCTCACAAACTCCCAACACACTCTCCTTATATATTCCTTTCCTCCCCACCTGTGACATCATAAGCCACATCCACTCAGTTCTAACATCCCATAGTTACCAGACATACTAAATTAATCTAGACATATACAAGATAATTGTGGGGTAACGCCACACTCTGAACTCTGGAATAGAAGTTGCGCTTCAATTCAGACAGGCTGTGGGTATCAAACATGCACCTTAAGTCTCCTGAAAATTTGTTCTACAGTCTCTTTCACTTTGTGGCCAAGTCAACACTTCCCTTTTTGCCACTCCTTCCAGTTTGCCAATAAATAGTTCCACTTTCTGCTTTTCCAGCAAGAGTAGTTTTGAATTCCCCCAATAGTATACCATTTTCCGGCATATTTTCCCCTGACAACTTTGGTAACCAGGGCGCTTGAAAGAAATAGGGTAGGGTCAATGGGATTTGCACCCTAGATGCCTGAATCTGTGCCCTGGCCGTGTCACCGGCACTATTCTCAACATCGGAGTTCATCATGATGCCTCTGAGCTGATGCCCTCTGCTTTAGACTCCTCTATCTTGTTTGTGACGCCAAATGTAATCTTTCAGGTTTCTATAACTAGGATGAAGAGGGGCAGATTACAATCACTCCAGTCCAGAGACAAACAAAATATGTATTTAACAGAATTTATTTTCCTTAAGATGGTTTAGGGAATAATAATGAAGAAAAAAATTAACTAAGCTATGAGTCAGGTATATTCAATTCCTTTTTTAACCCAAGTTCTCTATGAAGAGCAGTGTTCGTTTTACTAGACCAACACAGTTAGAGTTGGAAGGGGCCTACAAGGAACTTACAGGAACTGGAGAGTACTGTGAAGTCTGAATACAAATCTTGTGACACTCCTTTGGAGGCAAAGAAAGCACATCTGGAAGAACAGCTGGATGCAGAGACAGAAAAATGCCAGAATGCCCAGCAAACATATGCAATACATGGAGAAGGAACTGAGGGATATTGTCCTGCAAGTAGAGGATGACAATTGTAAAGATAACAAGGGGATCTAGGGTGGAAAAACTGTGGGCCAGTGTTTGGGATACCTATGAGGGCAAGGGTAGACTTGGTTGACATTAGTTGGAGGCACTCCAAGAGGTCCAACAAAGATGTTCCTCCAAGAGGTTGATCTAATAATGTAGTGGTCATGGGTCACAGAAATTATGAAAGTAATGGGGTCTCCGGTATTCATGAGGACAAGTATCATTAGAAGGCGGAGAAGTATGTAATGCCTGCCTAGAGAGGAGAAAGGGAGGAGTCATGGAATGGAGGGAGGAGAGAGCAAAATGTCAGTTGAAGAGAGGAGTTGAGCAGGAAGAGGGAGCTGGAAGGAGGAGGAGACAGGCATTACACACTTCTCCCCTGCTCTAATCATAGAAGAGTAGAGTTGGAAGGGGTCTATAAGGCCATCCAGTCCAACCCCCTGCTCAATGCAGGAATCCAACCTACAGCATCCCTGACAGAGGGTTGTCCAGCTGCCTCTTGAAGGCCTCTGGTGTGGGAGAGCCCACAACCTCCCTAGGTAACTGGTTCCATTGTCGTTCTGCTCTAACAGAGGAAGTTTTTCCTGATGTCCAGCTAGGATCTGACTTCCTGTAACTTCAGCCCGTTATTCCATGTCCTGCACTCTTCATAGGGCTTTGTTTCCAGACCCCTGATCCTCCTGGTTGCCCTCCTCTGAACACGCTCCAGCTTGTCTGTGTCCTTCTTGAATTGTGGAGCCCAGAACTGGATGCAATACTCTAGATGAGGCCTAACCAGGGCCAAATAGAGAGGAACCGGTACCTCACGTGGTTTGGAAGCTATACTTCTATTAATGCAGCCCAAATAGCATTTGCCTTTCTTGCAGCCCTATCGCACTGTTGGCTCATATTCAGCTTGTGATCCACAACAATTCCAAGAACCTTCTCATTTGTAGTATTGCTGTGCCAAGTATCCCCCATCTTGTAATTGCGCATTTGGTTTCTTTTTCTTAGATGTAGAACTTGGCATTTATCCCTATTAAATTTCACCCTGTTGTTTTCAGCCCAGCACTCCAGCCTATCAAGATCACTTTGAAGTTTGTTTCTGTCTTCCAGGGTATTAGCTATCCCACCCAATTTTGTGTCATCTGCAAATTTGATCAGCGTTAAATTTCATTCTGTTTTTTTTATTATTATTATTATTTTTATTTATTACTTTTTTATACCGCCCCATAGCCAAAGCTCTCTGGGCGGTTTACAAAAGTTAAAAACAGTGAACATTAAAAAGTATACAAATTTTAAAACCATCAAAAACATAAAAACAACAGTATAAAAACAACAGTATCCATTTAAAAACAACAGTTCTGCAGTCTGTTAAAAACAAACTTAGTGTTGTTAAATGCTGCTAAATGCCTGGGCACTTAACACCACTCCAGCCTATCAAGATCACTTTGAAGTTTGTTTCTGTCTTCCAGGGTATTATCTATCCCACCCAATTTTGTGTCATCTGCAAACTTGATAAGCATTCCCTGCACCTCCTTGTCCAAATCATTAATAAAAATGTTGAAGAGCACTGGGCCCAGGACTGAGCCCTGCGGTACCCCACTCGTTGCCTCTCCCCAGTTTGAGAAGGTTCCGTTGATAAGCACTCTTTGAGTCTGATTCTGTAGCCAACTGTGAATCCACCTAATAGTTGTTCCATCTAGCCCACTTTTAGCTAGTTTGTTAATCAGAATGTCATGTGGTACTTTGTCAAAAGCTTTGCTGAAGTCCAGATATATGACATCCACAGCATTCCCACAGTGCACAAGGGAGGTTACCCAATCAAAAAATGAGATCAAATTAGTCTGACAGGATTTGTTCCTGACAAATCCATGTTGGCTTCTAGTAATCACTGCATTGTTTTCAAGGTGTTTGCAGATTGACTTCTTTATAATGTGCTCCAGAATTTTCCCAGGGATGGATGTCAGACTGACTGGTCTGAAGTTCCCAGATTCCTCCTTTTTGCCCTTTTTGAAGATAGGGACAATATTAGCCCTCCTCCAGTCGTCTGGCACCTCACCTGTCTCCACCCATTCTGTTTCCTGACTTGGAGCTGAGCAGAAGCAGAGAAGAGTAGCTGGCCCAGTTGAACGAGAAACTAGAAAAGGAAGCCAACTCCCAGGGAGTGAGTGAACAGGGTGAGCAAACAGGAGTTTGACAGGGGGAGTATAGGGGAAGAGGAGACCAAGACAAGAGAGAGAAGAGAGGCCTCAAGGAAATCCAGGAGGCTGCCAATTCAAAGAGGCTGTGTGCTTGCCATGTACTCCTGAGTGCTAAATGAAAAAGTGAAGGTGTGTGTGGTGAGAGTTGCTGCAGGGCCTGAAGGGGAAGTGGCCTGATTGCTGATTGTTCTCAGCAATCAGTGGCCTGATTGTTGTCGGCCGCCCAGTGACCTCATTCTGCTTCCTGACTTGGAGCTGAGCAGAAGCAGAGAAGAGCAGCTGGCCCAGCTGAACTAGAAGCTAAAAAAGGAAGCCAGCTCCCAGAGAGAGAGAGAGCAAACAGGGGGAGCAAACAGGAGTTTGACAGGGGGAGTTTGGCAGGGGAGGTCTCTAAGGGGAAAAAACACAAAGAAAAAAAAAACCCAAAATACAAAAAAAACCACCAACAAAAAAAAAACCAAAGAAAAAAATATCCTTTTTTTCTCTTAAGACATACCTATATAGTTGTGCACCTTCAGAGAGGACAGGACAAAGCACAGGCATAAATAAATAAATAAATAAATAAATAATAATAATAATAATAATAATAAGGAAAAAACAAAACAGAAATAGACAATATGGACGGAAAGGAGTCTCTAGCGGAGATGACCTGTAGAGTGTGTGTGGTGTTTGTGTTCCTGCCCGAGAGTGACGTGGCGTACACCTGCAACAAGTGCAAGCTGGTGGCACTTTTGGAAGAAAACGTGAGAGGACTTGAGCGGCAAGTGTCCACCCTCCAAGGAATAAGAGAAGACGAGGAGTTCTTAGACCGTACGGTGGAACTGCAACAGCAACAAGAAGCACATGACATTGAAGAGCAACAGCCAGCTGAAGCAATGCTGCCGTGAGGAAAGCCAATGAAGAGGAAACTCCCTGGAAAAGAGTGACGATTAGGAGCAGAAGAACTAGAAGGCGTTCTGCACCAGTGGAACCATTAGAGTTAAGCAACCACTTTAAGCTAGTGGAGGATGAGACTGGAGGACAGTTTGCAGAGGAAGAATTACAGCAGACACCAAGCAACAGTGAACAAGAGTCAGAAGGTCGGTCGACCAAGAAGAAGAGAAGAGTAGTCGTTGTGGAAGACTCCTTGCTGCGTGGGATTGAAACTCAAGTATGTCGTGAAGACCCCTGGACTCACCAGGTATACTGTCTCCCTGGAGCACAGATTAGAGATGTGACTGAAAGGTTTCTGAAGCTCACGGACGCATACCCTTTTCTTCTCATCTATGTGGGAACAAATGATGTCGTCAAGCGGAGCTACGAAGAAATCATGTCAGACTTTGAAGCTCTGGGTAGGAAACTGAAGAACTTTGGGGCCCAGGTAGTTTTCTCATCCATCCTCCCAACTCTCGGTCCCTCGGAAGAGGATTAGAAAGGTAAAGAAGAATACTCTGGGTGAACGACTGTCTACGAAGGTGGTGCTGATGTGAGAGTTTTGGATTCTGGGACCACAGGCTACGTTACTTGAAGAATAGTAGAGTTGGAAGGGGCCTAAAAGGCCATCGAGTCCAATCTCCTGCTCAATGCAGGAATCCACCCTAAAGCATCCCTGACAGATGGCTGCCCAGCTGCCTCTTGAAGGCCTCTAGTGTGGGAGAGCCCACAACCTCCCTAGGTAACTGGTTCCATTGTCATACTTCTCTAACAGTCAGGAAGTTTTTCCTGATGTCCAGCCGGAATTGGACTTCCTGTAACTTGAGCCTGTTATTCCATGTACTGCACTCTGGGAGGATTGAGAAGAGATCCTGGCCCTCCTCTGTGTGACAACCTTTTAAGTATTTGAAGAGTGCTCTCATGTCTCCCCTCAATCTTCGCTTCTCCAGGCTAAACCATGTACATTGATGGTGCTATATAAATAAAAATAATAATAAACATGCCCAGTTCTTTCAGTCTCTCTTCACAGGACTTTGTTTCCAGACCCCTGGTCATCCTGGTTGCCCTCCTCTGAACACGCTCCAGCTTGTCTGCGTCCTTCTTGAATTGTGGAGCCCAGAACTGGATGCAATACTCTAGATGAGGCCTAACCAGGGACAAATAGAGAGGAACCAGTACCTCAGGCGATTTGGAAGCTATACTTCCATTAATGCAGCCCCAAATAGCATTTACCTTTCTTGCAGCCCTATTGCAGCCATATCTCCCAACAGATACCCTGATATCTGTTGGGAGACAAATACTGCCAAAAGCGGCCCTTCCAAGAAATTCCTGACGTGTGGGCGATAACTTTCTCTTACAGAAAGTGGAGGAAGGAACTAGAGGATCAGCAATCCTTGACTTGATATTGACCAATAGTGGATAAAGTTGCAGTTATGGGAACTCTGGGGGAAAGTGACCAGTCATGCTTGAATTCTTGATTATAAAGGAAGCAAAAGCTGAGTGTAGCCATATATGTACTCTGGATTTTAGGAAAGCTGATTTTAATAATTCCAGCCACAAATAGCTTCTGTGTGTGTGTGTGTGTGGGGAGTCCTTGTCCAGGCCTCCTGGAAGAAGAAGCAAAGATGGGGAAGAATGAACACAGCTTCCCACAGAAAGCCCCACCCCGCCCATTGCCATCAACTTTTCTTTTCAGTTCTGTTCAAGCTCTGCCCCCCACCCTGTACTTGTAGCCCCAACCACAAATGGGGTTGGTTCCTCCCACTGCCCTCACTTGCCATGCTAATTTTCTTTCAGAGCCTGCAAGGATTTCCTACTGGAAATCCTTGCCGAGGTGGGGGTGGGTGAGGCCACCCAGTTATTGCAGCCCTCCCTCCAGTGGTCGCGCGACGGAACTGCACGTGGAGAGGATGCGCGGACCCCGCTGCCCCCACCCAGGCACGCATGGAAAGGGACACGCGATTCCTTTCCCACGTTCAGGACGGACGGGGCTCTCGCGCCACCTGCTGGCCAGATCCGGGAACTGTCGCTTTGAGAAGACCTCTTCATCGGGGAGGGCCAGGGCCTTGCAGGAGATTGTGACCGTGGAGAAGCCGGGGAACCCGTGTCCGGTGCTGTGGCTGGAGCACCTGAGGCCACATTCAAGGAGAGCCCCCGTGCTGGGCTTGCAGGGGCAGTGGGGGCGATGTGGGAATGGAACATCTCCTGCTCAGTCACTCATTTGCCCTTCACTGGTCCTGGTGGCCCTATGCTGGGCAGGGAGCCCTTAGGATCGGTGCGAGTTCAGTGGGGGGGGGGGCTGGGCCTCCCTCAGTGGTGAGCAGCAGCTTCCTAGAAGTAACACAGCATTCTCCCCCCCCCCCCCAGGCTACCAAGGAGGGAAGCCCCCCCATGGCTGGTGCCAGACTATTTTGCTCCCTAGGCAAGGTGAGCTACTTGCACCGCCCCCCCAAAATTGCCAACTTTGATTTTTAAGAACAGATATTTTGTAGAAAAAATAAAAAGCACAAAACTTGAACTTAATTTGTTTTTTCTTAAAACAGCCAATTTGTATAAAACTGTGACCCTTAAAGGTCAGTACTGCGCCCCTCTGAGGTCTGTGCCCTGGGCTGCCTAGTTGGCCTAATGGTAGCGCCAGCCCTGGCCCCCCTTAACCTTCCAGCCAGCCAGCTCCAGGGGTCTCAATTAATTCCGAAGGTGAGAGGTGCTGGGGCAGGTGCTGAGTCAGGCCTGCCTCGACCCCTGGCCTCTTCTCCCGTTTGCCCCATAGATGTTCGGCGAGAGAGACGGCCTGGAGGATCACTTCCAATTCACCTGGAACAAGGCAGTTTCGAAGGCGGATCGACCCCCGCAGGGAATATTTCCTGTGGTTCGGATGAGGAGGAAGGTGGGTTCTTTTGGTCTTTTGTCTCACGCCACTCTCCTTTGCAGTAGCCTCTGCGTTCTCACCCCAAAACCTGCAAGGGAATGATCCCTGCCTGCACTGCTGGCATTTCAGTTCCCTTTGACCAGACAGGTTATGCCTCCCCACCCACAGCCTGTATATATGCACCTGCCAATTTGAAGTGAGCAGCTTCATGAACCCCCCTGCCAGAAACCTTCTGTTCGTCTTTAAGGTGCCACGAGACTCTTTGCTGCCTGGACTTCCAGGCAGGCTCGTGGCCTAAGCGCTGGTGGCCCCAGCCAGGGCGACCGCTCCTTCCCAGGCCACGCCATGCCCTCTCCAAACGTCGGGCCTCACCGCCTGGGCCGGTTGCTTCCTGCCCTTTGCTCTCTCAAGCTCCACAGCGCCCCCTTCAGCACAGCACCACGCAAGGCGGGCATTCATAGTTGGCAGCAAAGTATTTAAGGTGGTTGAAACAAGGGACAGTAGTAGTGACACCTAAACCACCTAAAGATCCATTGTGCATTGAATCATATAGACCAATAACACTACTAAATCTGGATTATAAAAGATTCGCTATTGTCTTTGCCAACCACCTGAAAAAGATTATTAACAAATGTATCACTCAACAACAAATTTCAGATCCTATTCGGAAATTACTCAATATATACCATTCCAAATCTCAGAAAGAACCCCTAGCGATAATGTCCTAGGATATATTCAAGGCCTTTGATTGCGGGGGATGGCCAAACTTGATAGGAATTTTAAGTAAACGGAATTTGGAGAGAAACTTTTGAATATAATAGGTAAGATATGTAGCAACTCAACAGCAACGATTCGAGTAAACAATGTAAATTCACACAAAATAGAATTAAGGAGAGGCACAAAGCAGGTTGTCCTCTCCCACCACTCTCCCACCACTCTTATTTATCCTAGCTCTGGCAGCCCCGCCCTGCTTGGGGCCTTCCGGTTGGCTGGCATCTGTTTGGCTACGGCTGGAACAGGGCGCCTGGGCCTGATCCAGTGCAGCTTTTGGCTCTGCCTGGGATGTCTGCTCGGCCTCCGTGAGCACCGAGGTGCCGGACCAGGGAGGGCTTGGGACTGACCTAGCAGGGTTGCCGTGTTCTTTAAACCAGTTTATGACCTCCCGGGCGTGGTGGGATTCAGCCGTTGATCCCCGCTCCAGGCGCCCACGGCCACCCCCTCGTGGATCCATCCCACACAGAGACACGCCGTTTAGGGTTAATTCTTTTTATTGGGTTTTTCAGGAGTTCACACACAGCTCGGAGTTCTACGGGCATCAGCCATGCAGGCAGAGGGAGTGGGGCGACGGCGAATGGATTGGGGGGATCTGGATCTCCAGGAGTTTGTGAGTGGATCTCTCTCTACTTCCACAGGGGGTTCTTGAATCACGTGGCCTCCAGCAGGAGTGGGGAAGGGGGGCAGGTCAGGGGTGGGTGTGGAGGGGAAGGGTCTAGGGGGAGCGGCTCTTTGGGTGTCGGTCTACGGCGTGGCCAACGCCAGCGACGTGGGGGTGGGGACAGGTGGGGAGGGGAACGATTCCCGTGGGCTGCCTTGCGGTACGTGTGGGACCGTGGAGGCCAGATATGGCTGGAAAGCCACGGGGGAGGTGGTGGCTGTGGGCTGGGGAAGTGGGGAGGGGGGGTGACGCCTGTAGCAGCAGTAGCAGCTCCGGTTGCTTATACAGTTCAAATATAGATATATATTTATAGATATATATATATTTATTTATCACGTTTTCCCCTTTAAATAAACATTATATACAGATCACAGCAAAGAAACAGGGGGCCCACCAAAGGGGAGGGGGCTGCAGAGTGTGGCAGAGCCAGGTTGCTCCCTTGGGCAATGGGTAGTAGTTGGGGACAGAGGGCAGGCATGGGGGGGGCTTTGGGGAGGGGGGTCCTCCCCCCACCTAGGAGCAGTAGATCAACTTGCTGCCATGCTTGTGTGTTTGGGGGGAGTGGGGGTGTCAGTGGGGGCTTGAATTGGGTTCTTGGGGGGGTTCTTGCCGGGGCTTTTGGCTTCTGGCTGCTTGGACAGGTGTGTCAACGGCTTGCAGCTTGGGCCGGGGGGCTCCCAGCTGCACAGCAACGTCTTGCCCCGGCACTGGGCTTGTCGTGGCTGGTGGCTGTTGCGGTTGGCGTCGTTGGTGGGCGTTTGGGGCCCAGTGGCCCATTGGATCGTTGCACGGTGGCCTCCTGGGGTGGGGCTGGAGGGCGGGGCATCCTGGGGCCACCTCCGGTCACAGCTCCGAGCAGCTGTGGTCATGCTTGTTGTAGTGGTCGAACTGGCTCTTCCAGTGCATCATGTAGGCGCTCCAGAGGTGGAACTCCAGCTTCCATTGCCGCTCAGCTTCCTCGATATTATCTGGGGTTGAGCGGGCAGAGGACGCGCCGCGCCGGCAGAGAGCAGAGGCCAGGAAAGAGAAGGGACGTGGAGGGAGAGACACGCACACACACACACACACACACACACGCACAAGAGAAAGAGAGAGAGAGAGAGAGAGGAGTGTTAAACAGGAGGAGGGCTGATGCAGCAGGGCCCGTCTTCTAACGAAAGGCAGCGTGTGTGTTTGTGTGTTTGTGTGCGAGGGGGAAGGGGAGGGGGGCATGGCAGGAGGCTGCAGCTCCACAGCTGTGCTCCCCCCTCGTGGTAGCACACAGGGTACTCCCTGCGTCCTCGTGGGACACCAGCTGCTGTCACTGGGTTCAAGGAGGGGGCGCTACGTGCCGGCAGCCCCTGCGCCATCCCCCAACTTTGGCAGTGGCAATTTTTTTTTCCAAATGAAAAGAAATGGTGCTAGAAAGGCTCAAGTGTAGTTTGTTTGAAAGCAAAAGTCGACAGGTTTTGTGCTCCACAGTGCTAAAAGGCAGGAATTTAGCTTGCAAACGCATTAAATGCAATCCTTTAAATGCTATGGAGCAGTTTGTTGCAAAGCGCTAAAAACAGCAACCATGGTCTCTGTGTGTGTGTGTGCAGCCCATGGGGCGGGGTGGGGGAATGGGTCCCAGGCCTCCCACTCTTGCCACCCCTGCCGTGGGGGGACCCAGCACAGCTGGGCTGGGCTGCGCTGAGGGCACCTATTCAAGAAGCGGTTAGTATTAGTACGAAGAGGATGAGGAGGAACAGAGACAGAGCACTGGGGTGGAGGGGTGGCAGCGGCCGGGGGGGGCGGGGCGGGCAGAGTGGCTCAGGGCTGCGTCCCACCAGTTTCTATGTACAGACCTCAGTGCAGCCACGTTGCTGGGAGGCCTGAAGTCAGTGGCTTGCTCAGCCCCCTCCCCCATAATAGGGTCCTGCCTCAATTTGCCTGACCCAGTTAAGAACCCACTGCCTCGGGTCCCTGAAGGTCTTCCGGCGCAGACGGGGGAACAACCTCTGGGATGCTTTCAATGGGACCCCTGCCCTGAGCACGGTGTGTGTGTGTTCACACCTGATGGGCACCACATAGAATCATAGAATCATAGAATAGCAGAGTTGGAAGGGGCCTACAAGGCCATCAAGTCCAACCCCCTGCTCAATGCAGGAATCCCTGACAGATGCTTGTCCAGCTGCCTCTTGAAAGCCTCTAGCGTGGGAGAGCCCACAACCTCCCTAGGGAACTGGTTCCACCGTCGCACTGCTCTAACAGTTAGGAAGTTTTTCCTGATGTCCAGCCAGAATCTGGCTTCCTTTAACTTGAGCCCGTTATTCCGTGTCCTGCACTCTGGGAGGATCGAGAAGAGATCCTGGCCCTCCTCTGTGTGACAACCTTTTCAGTATTTGAAGAGTGCTATCCTGTCTCCCCTCAATCTTCTCTTCTCCAGGCTAAACATGCCCAGTTCTCTCAGTCTCTCTTCGTAGGGCTTTGTTTCCAGACCCCTGATCATCCTGGTTGCCCTCCTCTGAACACGCTCCAGCTTGTCTGCGTCCTTCTTGAATTGTCCCACGTCCCCTTCCAGCTCTCGGTCCCTCGGCGTCTCAGGGCGCCACTTGCCCCCCCAGGCCCCCTTTGCCACGAAGGCCGTCGTCGTTTCCCCAGCAGAGCCCGATGTGGCGTCAGGAGCCCGTGTGGGGCGCGCTGTGCCGCTTCTCCTCAGCTGTGGATGGGCGGCAGAGGGGGCTGCCGGAGCGGCGCTTGTACGAGCCCTCTGCTAGCCCCGGTTGAAAGAGGGCTCCAGTGGCAGGGCTGAGGAAGGGGTCTCTTCCTGCCCAAGACCCCGGGGAACTGCCCCCCCACAGATGAAGTGAACAGCACCGGTGGCAGGATGGGCCAGGAGCCGTGACCCAGCCTGACGGCCTCTCTCTCTCTCTCCGTGGGCAGTGGGTGGGACTCGGTGGCCCTGAGAGCTGCAGCCAAGCAGCAAGCGCGCAAAAGCCACATGCGCAAATGACGAGAGGCGGAAGCCTGCATGGGCGCGGGTGCCTGTGATCCATCCACCGCCCCTCCTCCCTCCAAATGCAGACCTCCAGAGGGCTTTTCTCCAGGTCCGCAGTGTCCCTCCCTCCACACAAGCCCCTGCGCCAGAAGGACGTAAGTCGAGGCCTGCAGGCGAGTGAGCGCTGGCCGGCCGGCTGGCCGGCCGGTCTGACCGCAGCTGCGGTGGGCTTTTCAGCCCTGTTCTCCTCCAGCCTCTCAGGGAGCATGTGATCCTCGGACCGTGAGCCTGGTTTAGATACAGCCAGAAATGCAGGGGGGGGCCGGGGGTTGTCTCCGTGCTTCTCGCCCACTTGCCTATTTTTTCCTTAAAACCAGATCCTCCAACGCCCCTCCGCCCCACCGGCCCACCTCGTGTGAAATGCACGGCTTGGCTGCTGCCCTCCCAGGCCGCTTGAGCCGAAAGGGTTTCGTAAAGGCCGAGTGCCCAAGGCAGGCTCTGGGCTTGCGTTTTCCAAAGAAACGCCCCCACCCCACCAACCAAGTGCGTTATGGCATTGCCAGGCATGAGAGGCTGCTGGACTTGCGGGGGGGGGAGGGAGGGGGGTTGGCTGTAGGAAAAGCGATGGCCTTTTTTAGACGACTTGCTCGTCTTGACAATTTGCCACATGGCTTAAGATGGTTGCAGGCGTTTAATACCTCCGGTTTGAATTTCAAAAATCTCTCGGTCTGCAATTTGCCCCCAGTTCCAGCCCAAGCGCCTGAAGGTGGCCTGTGGGTGGGCCGGCCTTTGCCCACATGCCACATGTGGCTCTGAAGCCTCTGCCCATCCTGCCGCCCTGTGGCTCCCCGCCGACATTCCTGGCCACCTGGCCAGCTTCCCGGGCTCCATCTGGGTTGGGCTTCCTGGGCTGTGGAGCGCCCACCGCCTTGATCCACGTAGCAGCTGGGCAGATGCCCTCTACGGACACCCCACCCTCCACTGGTGGCCGTGGCTTCCTCCTGCTCCTCCTCTCCGTTATCCGTAGGGTGCTCAAGACCGAAGATGCCATGGGAGGAGGAGGAGGAGGAGGAGGAGGAGGAGGACACATGGGGCGGAGGGCCCCCGACTGGAATCTGTGCATGTTCTGGCCGACTCTACAGAGGAGGAGGAGAGAATGAGCAGTTAAGTCCTGGGCAGGGGGAAGTTGGTAAGGGCCTCCCCCCAGGCCACAAGGGCCTGTTTAACATTTAGTTTGGATCAAAATAACCATGATCCCCCAATTATTGGCTGGCCTGCTATGATGTCACAGAGGGCGAAGGTAGCAACAGGATGCTGATGAAAAGAGCACCTTCCGGGGTGGAAGTGAGAGGTCGATTTGGCTGGGATGGAACAAAATCATCTAGGCCAGGAGAAGCAGGCTGCTCTTGGCAGAAAGGGGGCAGAGTGAAACGTCTCTGGAGGCTGGGAAGGGTGGGGCAGGGGGCGAGGGAACAGTGAGGTCAAAGGGGCTGGGGAGGGGGCCTGGAATTTGCATGTGGATTTGAACTGACCAGGTCCAATCCATGGTTGGGTTGCGTTTTCCCTGCTTCTCCTTCCCCACACCCAAAGAGACTCCGACCCACCTGTCACATTGAGCAGTTTGGGAAGGAAGCGGTTCCAGAAAGCGCAGATCTGGGTGCGGAGGCTGCGATCCGTGCTCAGTGGCCGCGTGTTGAGCTTGACATACTGTTGCTTCGACAGAGTGTAGAGGGGCCACCTCACGTCCTTGTCCAAGGGGTCCGTGGGGTCCCTGTGTGCAGAGGGGAGAGCGTGAGCTGCTGCAGGAAGCAGGGAAGGAAGGAAGGAGGGAAAGGGGAGGGGGCTGCCCAGGGACTCAAGCACAAACATGCCTGTCTTCAGCTCTCCTGCCTGCAAATCGAGAATGCTGTGATGGGGTGGGGGGGTCTCCTTGCTCACGCTGCTGCCTCCCTCCCCTTGAAATGGGCCTGAGTTTTTCAGCAAGGGCTGATGGCTGATGGAGGGGGCCACCGAGTGGCTGTGAGCACAGACACACACCCAGCCTCTTTTGGCTCCTCCTCCTCCCCCCCCCCTCCATGCAAGGCCCAGGAGGGGCTCCCGTGTACCTGAATGGAGGGCCACAGCTGCACATGCAGGGCTTCAGGGCTCCGATCAGGGAAGCGTTCATACCCTCCCTCCCACCCCACTCCTTTTTAACCGTGGTCACCAGCCTCCGTGGTCCATTTGCCCCCCCCCTTCCCTCCCCAGGCAAACGCACGCAGACAGACTCAGCCACACGTGGGCAGGAATTAAAATGTCCTTTCAATTCAGTTGAAAAGTCAGTAAATGTTGGAATTCCAGATTCGGCATTTTATGTAAACTGCTTAGAGATTTTATCAAATCAAGCAGTACGTAAGCATTATTAATAAATAAATGAACAATCATTGTAAAATTAGATTTTTGTGGGAGGCTTAAAAAAACAAAAGCCTGGCTGTTAAAAATAAAATCACCTGACCAACCTTATTGTCTTAACAGCACCCATCATAATGAACATTAAAACCACCCCAATTGGGAGTATCAAGGAAGAGTCTTGTGAACCTGTCTGAATCCTGGAATGAATTTCCCAAATTCATGCCAGCTCTGCATACGTTCCTCACCCTTTTCCCTTCCCCGTTCAGGGTTTCCCCTCCTTCCGGTCCCTGTTTCTCTCTTTCTGCCCATTCCTTCCAAAGGAGCACCCACGTGCATTTCCGCCCATCTGCCCCCACACACCTCCCACCCCCACATCCCTCGGTTACCCTGTGCGGGCAAAGTTTGCCCAGTAGCGCATCATCCGCCAGCTGAGCTCTTTCTCCTCGGCCGTGTAGTTCAGGGCATCGTTCAGCGGCAACCCAAAGATGAATTCGATCTCGTAGCCATGCGGGACGCCCATCCACTGGGGCCACATGAGGTTGGAGGCTCGGTGGTCAAAGAGGTAGGCGTACACCTTGTTGCCCCGCTCGGCATAGCGGGCAGCAAAGTGCACGACGGGGCAGATGACGTTGTGGTCCCCCACGATGTCGTCCATGGCCTCCCGGTTCTTCTCCCCGTTGTCCACATCCTGCCAGTCTGTGTACTGCAGCACCACGGCCTCAGCAGCAATGTCGTTGGCATGGGGCACGCCGATCCGCACCCCTTCCAGGAAGTCCTCCCGGGTGATGAGGCTTTCGGTGTCCTTGCTGAAGCCAGGCATCCCATAGATGAGGAAGTAGGTGCCCTCATCCTTTACTACTCCCAGCAGGACCTGGGTGTCCTTGAAGTTTCCTGTGCTGAGCATGGTTTCCGGCGTGTCGGGGAAGAAGTCTCCATCGATGACCGGCACGAAGGAGAAGCGGAAAATGCTCTTGTAGGGCAGGACGGTCCACTCCTTGTCGACCAGTTCTTGGGGGCTTTTGGAGCGTAGGCAGCCCACCAGCTCTGAATCGTTGGTGAAGTGGCAGCCCACTTGTTTGCCCAAGAGGGTGGCGCGGCGCCGGCTCTCCGCTGGAGTGATTGTGGCCCACGGCCCATTGGGTGTTCCGCTCTGCAAAATGGCTCGCTTGAAGAGGGACCGGCTCTGGACCGAGAGGAGATGCATCCCCACCGAGGCCCCGCCGGCGCTCTCTCCGAAGATGGTGACTGCTTTGGGGTTGCCCCCAAAGTGCTGGATGTTGTTTTGTATCCACTGCAAGGCCAAGCGTTGGTCCATCAGCCCCATGTTGCCCGGGGCCTCCTGGCTCCCCAAAAGGCCCAGGAAGCCAAAGGCCCCCACTCGGTAGCTGATGGAGACCAAGACCACCTTCTGTGTGTAGGTCAGGTATCGGCCATCGTAGACGTCCAGTGAGGAAGACCCGCTGTAGAAGCCGCCCCCGTAGATCCAGACCAGGACCGTGGCGTTCTTGGGCCGTGGCGACGGCACCCAGATGTTGAGGTAGAGGCAGTCCTCGCTCATGTTCTGGTTGGGGTTCCACATCTCCGTGCCATGGAAGCCCGGGTAGGTATCGTCCACCACCTGGTAGCAGGCGTGTTGGTAGGAGGTGGCCTGGAGGGGCTGGCTCCAGGGCTTGATGGGCTCGGGGTGCAGGAAGCGCAGCCGGCCCACGGGGGGCTCGGCAAAGGGGATGCCCAGGAAGGCGGAGACGTGGCCATCGAGGACTGGCATATGGAAGCCACGGACCTCCCCCGACTGAGTGGTCACCTTCAGCTCATCCGCCCGAGCAACTGCAGCCACAGCGAGGAGCAGGAGGAGGTGGCGGAGGAGCGGCGGGGGCATCGTGCCGGCCTGGCTGCGGGACATCTGCCGGGGAATGGAAGGAAACGGGCTCAGAGGAGGCCCCCGCACCGCCTCCCACCATCTTCTTGTCCCTGTCTGCTCTGGGGAGCGCCTGACCCCTGCTCTGCAGCCTGATAAAGGCGCCTCCGTCCCTATCAGCACGGCCCAGCCCTGCTCGTGAGGGAGTCTGACGTGGCTTCGGCTGGGCTGTGCGGAGGGAGGAGCTGGGCAGCTGGGACCCACATCTCCCTCACGGTCTTTGTCCCAGGCTGACTGAGATGGGCAACGGGAAGGGGAAAGGGGGCGTCGGTGGGAAGGGGGGAGCGGCATCCTGACTTAGACAGGAGAAGTGGGGCGGGGCAGGGGGCAGGCCTCCAGCTTAGGGAGGGGCCGCAGCTCTGCAGCAGAGCCTCTCTTTGCCAGCTCATGGTCCGAAGTCCAATCCTGGCAGCATGGAGGGGGGAGGGGGGAGGTCTCCTGGAAGGGAGCAAGAGCCCCACCTGCTGCCAGTCAGTGTCAGCAGTGCTGGACTAGAGGGACTGAGGGCCTGGCTCAGCCCAAGGCTGGTTCCTTGGTTCCCAGCTTCGCACTCGGGGCCCACCATGGTGCTGGGGTGAAGCCCTTCCCTGCAGGCTCAGGGGATGGGTTCATTCTCGGATCTCCTCTGAGCACCAAGGGGCAGCACAGGGCTCCTGGAGTGAAGAAAGCATGTTTGTGAGCCTGCCAGTAAGAGCCAGAGCGTGTAGAAATAAATAAGGGCTCAGTGGTCTAGTTCACATGACAGGACAGCCCATCATGGCTTAATTTACCCAGGGGGGCGGATCATGATTCTATGATTCTATACTAGAGGCCTTCAAGAGGCAGCTGGACAACCCTCTGTCAGGGATGCTTCAGGGTGGATTCCTGCATTGAGCAGGGGGTTGGACTCGATGGCCTTGTAGGCCCCTTCCAACTCTGCGATTCTATTCTATGATTCTATGGGCACCGTTTTTGCATGGCTCCTGTGGGCTCCTGGTTTGCCATGTCGTACGAAGGCAGGTGGCAGGAGGGTTATTTGAGGATTGTCTTCCCCTCAGACAATTCCTGCTGCCTTGATTCACATGATATGGCAAGGCAGACACCCATGGCGCCATGCAAAAATAGAGCCCGCAAGTGTCCAGGCAACACCCGGCTGGGTAAATTAAGGCACAGTGGACTGTTGTGTTATGCGCATCAGATCTATGAGATGGCATTAAATAGGGATTCCCCCCCCCCAAATGTACAGTTTCCGTGGCCTCCTCGCTCCCCGTCCGGCTGCCCGTCAAGCAAAGTGGCTAGTTTCCGCGGCCCCTTGAGGCTGCCTTTCCAGGGCCCTCAAACACCTGGAGCCAGAAGCGGCCAGGGCTGGTGAAATCTGCCCCCCTCCAAGGAAGGAGACATACAGGGCGGCCGTTGGATTTGAGTGGTGTCCCTGCGGTAGGTTGGGCCTGCTCCCCTCACAGGCCTCGTCTCTCAGCTTCCACCAGCCCCTTGAGAGGGAGGGTCTTGGCAGCCCCTTCCCTTCAGGAGGCACAAAGTGGCAAAAGCTGAAGCGGTGCCCCCGAAGCCTGGCGGTTCTGAGGTGAAATGAAGCCCGAGGACAGAGGAGGAGGAGGCCGCCGCCACGCCTAGGAGGAAGGCAGCAGCCCCATGGCTCCTGCTACATGGCGAGGCCTAGGCAGGGCCACCCACACCCGCCCTGACACCCTCCAGATGTGTTGGACGGCAATTCCCATCACCCCAGCCAGAGAGTTGGTGGGGGTTGTAGTCCAGCCCACCTGGAGGGTGCCAGGTGGGCAGGGCTGAGTTCCACCATTCTAGTATAGCGGTGGCCCTTTATTTTCTAGACGTGGGGTCGGACGGGTGGGGCCAGATTTCGCCAGCTCTTTCCAGGGCTATAAAGGGTGAGGGGAGAGTGAGCAGCCCTCTCTGCCCCCCTCCCTTCACCACGGAGTCACCCCTTCTTAAAGCGGGGTGGGGGGAGATGGAATAAGACTTTCCTCCCTATACGGGCACACCATATTTGAAGGTGACGTGTGGGGCTGTTATACATCCTTCCTATATGGTAACCTTGGGGGGGGGGTCTTGCTCCCCCCACCCCATCTCCGCTCAGGTGTAATCTTCGTTGCCAAGGAAGGGAGGGGTGCTCTCATGCAGGGGGGTCTACAACCGGTAAGATTGCCTGCACCCCCTTTAATGAATTCTCTCCTTGAATGAAGAATGGGTGCAAAATGGACAAGCCCCCCCCGCCCCCCCCCCGTCCCCAATGCAAGCTGTCCTATTTACACACTGAAGGGAACAGCAGCAGTGGGGCTGAGCCCCACAGATACCGTAAGCCCCACTACCGGCCAGAGAATGTTTTTGCTGTCTGGGGGAAATTAGAATTTTTACACTGTGTTTTAAGAACAAAATCCCTCCTGTGTGACCAGCACTAATAAATGATGAGCTACTAAAAGTTCAAGGTGAGATTTAGGGGAACAGTTCCCTGCCCCAGGCATAGCGGACACTCCCTTGCATGTGGGGCTGCACGGTTTGCACTAGCCTGAAGCTTATTATGGAGGGTAACCCCTCCCCCCCCTATTTTTTGCCCTTTTCCACATAATTGGGCTGTTACTGCCGTTGCTGTGCGCCCTTGACGGGGGTGGGGGTGGGCTTTGCCCCCAAAGTCAGCACTGGGCTGGGTGCAGCTTGGTGCCATCTAGAAGACACTGTCCTGGAGGTGTGGGGTTAGGGTGTGTGCAATGCAGGGAGGTGGGGCAGGTCATTCTTAATTTTACTGACTCGGCTTTTGAACTTCTTTGCAAATAAAGAATTGGGAAAGAGTGACCAACTTCAGCATTGTCTTAGGATGGGGTGTGGGAAGAGGTAGCGGTCTTACTGTGCAATCCTATACATGGCTCCTCAGAAGTAAAACCCATTGAGTTCATTGGGGCTTACTCCTGGGTAAGTAGGTATGGGATTTTTGCCTTAATTGGATTAGGCTCGGTTCCAGAGGCGGGTAATTTATGGAATCAGTTACCTAGGAAGGTTGTGGGCTCTCCCACACTAGAGGCCTTCAAGAGGCAGCTGGACAACCATCTGCCAGGGATGCTTGAGGGTGGATTCCTGCATTGAGCAGGGGGTTGGACTCGATGGCCTTGTAGGACCCTTCTGACTCTGCTGTTCTATGGTTCTATGGCCCTCCTTATATTTGGGCCTATAACTCCCACCAACCCCGGCCAGCATAACCAATAATGAGATATCATGGGAATTGTAGGCCAAAACATCTGGAGGGCCACAAGTTGTCTACCTCGGTGGCTACGAGCCCTGATGGCTATGGTCTACCTCCAGGATCAGAGGCAGTGAGCCTAAATACAACAGTTGCTGAGGAACATGGGTGGGAGGGTGCTGTTGCCCCTGTGTCCTGCTTATGGGTCTCTACTGGGCAGCTGGTTGGCCATTGTGTGAACAGAGAGCGCTGGACTAGATGGACCCTTGGTCTGATCCAGGATGGCTCTTCTTGTATTCTTAATAGCAAATTTAGCCGTCATGGAATAAGAGCAGAGGTCCTCTTATGGATCAGTAACTGGTTAAAGAACAGAAAGCAGAGAGTAAGAATAAATAGTGAATTCTCCCAATGGAGGGTTTTCAACTTATTCATAAATGATTTGGAATTAGGGGGTGAGCAGTGAAGTGGCCAAGTTTGCCGATGACACCAAATTACTTAGGGTGGTTAAAATAAACAGGGACTATGAAGAGGATTTCTCCAAATTGGGAGAATGGGCATAAATGGCAAATGCAGTTCAATGTAAGCAAGTGTAACGTGATCATAGAATCATAGAATAGCAGAGTTGGAAGGGGCCTACAAGGCCATCGAGTCCAATCCCCTGCTCAATGCAGGAATCCACCCTCAAGCATCCCTGACAGATGCCTCTTGGAGGCCTCTAGTGTGGGAGAGCCCACAACCTCCCTAGGGAACTGATTCCATTGTCGTACTGCTCTAACAGGAAGTTTTTCCTGATGTCCAGCTGGAAACTGGCTTCCTTTAACTTGAGCCCGTTATTCCGTGTCCTGCACTCTGGGAGGATCGAGAAGAGATCCTGGCCCTCCTCTGTGTGACAACCTTTCAAGTATTTGAAGAGTGCTCTCATGTCTCCCCTCAATCTTCTCTTCTCCAGGCTAAACAGGCCCAGTTCCATTGGAACAAAAATTCCCAACCTGGTGGGACCTGAGCTGGTGGTGACTGACCAAGAAAGAGATCTTTGGGGCTGTGGTGGACAGATCAATGAAAATGTCAACCCAGTGTACTGCTGCTGTGAAAAGGGCAAATAGGCATAATTAGAAAAAGAATTGAGAATAAAACTGCCAGTATCAAACTGCCCTTATACAAAACTATCGTGTGACCACACTTGGAATACTGCATACATTTCTTATCACCGCTCCTCAAGGAGGATGTTGTAAAGTTGGAAACTGAAGGAAAGGACCAGTAAAATGATCAAGGGTCTGGAGCATCTCCCCTCCGAGGAACGGTGACAACATTTGGTACTGTTTAGCTTAGGAAAAAAGTGAGTAAGGAGAGACATAATAGAGGTGAAGAAAATTACGTATGCTGTGGGGAAAAGTGAAGAGGGAGACCGTTTTCTCCCCATCCCATAATACTAGAACCTACTGGGGCCATCCAATGGAATTGAATGGCAGGAGATTCAGGACAGATAAAAGGAAGGACTTCTTCACAGAGTGTAGAGTTAAATTCTGGAACTCACTACCACAAGATGTCATAATGGCTGCCAAGTTGGAAGGCTTTAAAGTGGGGTTATACAAATTCATGGAGGATAACGGCTGCTAGTCCTGATGGCTCTCTGCTACTTCCAAATATCTGAGGAAGTATGCATAAGTACACCAGTTGCTGGGGAACATGGGTGGGAGGGTCCCATTGCACTCCTGTCCTGCTTATGGGTGTCCCATGAGCAGCCGGCAAGAACCCCCAGTGGCGCCTCCCGTTGGAAGCATCCGGCAGCAGCTGAAGGCAGAGGCCCCTTTCTGCCTGAGACGAGGCCAGAGGGCCATTGCTGCCAGTCCGAGCAGGCTGTACTGGGCTAGGTGGACAAAGCGTCTCTGACCTGGTCATAGGAATACCATAGGAAGCTGCCTTCTACTGAGTCAGTCCCTGGGTGCATCCAGCCCAGTACTGCTGACACTGACTGGCAGCAGGGGTATTTTTTTGAACCAGGGACCTTTCTGCCTGCCAAGCAAGGGTTCTACCAATGAGCCACAGAGTCCCTCCCAAGGTCTGTGGCTGCTTCCTATGTACGTTGCTCCTCCACCGAAGAGGCCATGCCAAGAGTACCGGAGGTGAGATGGGAGGAGGCCACTGTGCTTCTGGGAAGCTAAGGAGGGGGGTCCCTCTGAGCCCCTCTCCCCCCCCCCCGCACAGGCATGGAGCAGTGCAGATGGAGTCCAGCAGGTGGAGCCCCAGGCAGGCGGACCCAGGAGATCCACAGCCCTGCTGCCTCCCCTCCCAAGCTCCTTCCTGCCTTCATTGTATTTTTCCATGAAGCACAATAGTGGGGCTCATTTGGGAGAGAATCCCCCCCCTCTACCTACACACACAGGCACACACCTCCGTTTTGGCACAGTCTCTCTGGCAGCGCAGTCTGGAATAAAGCTATGAGGCAATGGGGAAATGAACCTTTTTGTTACACCCCCCCTCCCCACCGTCCTTCAGTGTAGAGCAGGGTCCTGCATTCTCACCTCTTCCCACCTCCTCCTGAGAACGTCTGTCAGACTACACCTGTGGTGGGTGGTGTTTTCCAGCTGACACAAAGGCTTCAGCCCATCTGTTCCCTGCTGTGATCACCTTTGTAAGGTGACCTAGTGCAAGATGTGAGCGTTGTTGGGTGAATTGGAAATACTGCCGGGGTGTCAAGTTAATTGATATGCAAGTGGGAATTTGCCAAGGAAATCCAACAGATTCATATTTGATTTCAAAAAGAGGAAACTTCTCGAAAATGGAAGTGGTGAAACGGAAGTTCAAAGGGGGAGTCTAGGGAGTTAAACTCTCTTCAAAATGCTTGGAGGTTACTTGGAGCCACAATGACAGAAGCTCTGCCAGAATGTATACGGCAGGTCAGGAAAGGTAGCCCAGAGTTAATGAGCTGTGTCAGGAAGGTATTGGAGAAAAGCAGGTTTCCTTCAGAAAATGGACCTCTTGGTCAAATGAGAACGCAAATGCAAAGCACGCAATAAGGACACAAAAAGGGATTTTGAGGGGCATATTGCTAACAATAGCAAGGCCAACAGTAAAGAATTCTTTAAATATATCAGAAACAAGAAACCAGGTAGGGAAGCAGTTGGACCGTTGGATGACAAAGGAGTACAGAAGGAGGATAAGGAGATTGTGGAGAAGCTGAATGAATTCTTTTAATCCCTCTTCATTGCAGAAGATTTAGGACAGGTTTGTGTGCATGAATCGATGTATTCTGACGATCAGATGCAGTGACGAGATAAAATTCTACCCTGTAATGAAAACAAATCACCGGGACTAGATGGTATCTGTCTGAAAAGTTCTTAAAGAAATCAAATGTGAAATTACTAATAGTCTAACAACGATGAATAATATCTCCTTAAGATCTGTGTTCTTGATCATTCCAGAGTGCAGGACACGGAATAACGGGCTCAGGTTACAGGAAGACAGATTCTGGCTGGACATCAGGGAAAACTTCCTGTTAGAGCAGTACGACAATGGAACCAGTTGCCTAGGGAGGTTGTGGGCTCTCCCACCCTAGAGGCCTTAGGCCTTCAAGAGGCAACTGGACAACTATCTTTCAGGGATGCTTTAGGGTGGATTCCTGCATTGAGCAGTGGGTTGGATGCAATGGCCTTTTAGGCCCCTTCCAACTCTACTATTCTATTATCAGTCTCTGTACCAGAGGACTGTGGCCAATGTAACACATGTTAAAAAGGGATTTAGGGGAGATCTGACAAATTACAGACAAGTTAGCTTAACATCTGTTCCAGGTAAATTGGTGGAAAGTGTTATTAAAGATAAAATTATCAAGTACATTGAAGGACAAGTCCCGTTATTTTAAAAATAAATAAATCATGATGACTTTTAAAAATCAAGTCTTTTAAAGTTCTTTGAAAGTGTCAATAAACATGTGGACGGGGGTGATCTGGTAGTTATTTATGTGCAGTTCCAACAGGCTTTCAACAAGTTCTTTATCGAAGATTGCTAAGCAAACTTACCAGTCAGGTGATAAGAGGAGAGGCCCTCTTATGTAATGGTCACTGGTTAAAACCAGAAAGAACACCACCCACTGTGAGAGAAAAGCCAATGTTTACATCTCCAAATGGGATGTAAACAGTGGGATTCCCCAATAATCTGTACTGGGGTCTGGTGCTTTTCAACTTGTTCATAAACAATCCAGAGCTATTGGTGAGCAGTGAGTGGGCCAAGTTTGCTGATGACACCAAATTATCTAGGGTGTCATCAGCAAAACAAAACAGGATTGAAAAGGGTTCCGAAAGGTAGCTCTCAAAAACTGGGGGGAACGTTAATTAAAAATGGCAAATTCAGTTCAAAATAAGTGCGTGTAAAGCAACTCACATTGGGTGTGGGGGGGATCCTCACTTTATGTAAACACTGATAGGGTTGTACTGGCCATCACTGACCAGTGAAAGGATCTTAAGAGTTGTGATGGATGGCTTGTATGGGAGAGGAGGGTCTGCTCCAGCTAGCCAGACAACCAGTGTTGCAGGAGGGGATCTCCTGCCCCAGCTGAAATCACTGACACCTGTGCCTTGGATGGGGAGGGGAATCATAATTGTGTGGGGGCTGGAAAAGAGAGGGGTGGTGACTCCCACTGGCTCATGTGGGGTGGAATTAGATACCCGCTTTCCATTCCAGGATGTTTGCCTAGCAGTTGTTCAGCTATTAAAAGAACCCCTGTCAAAAATAAACCAGCAGAGGATGTGTGTGTGTGTGTGTGTGAGAGAGAGAGAGAGAGAGAGAGAGAGAGAGCGTGCGTATGTTAGGGGGACCAGTATGGATATCAATTGTGCTTCTGTGGCGGGCTCCAAATGTATGTGAGAATCCTGCCCGTTTCTCCTGTTGCAGTGGTGCAAACGGTGGGGGCCCTTGGCTACAGGCCCTCGGAGGGGGCAGCATTGGGCTCTTCGTCCTGTTTGACTTTTGTCAAGGTTCCTCGAGTGTGCAAGGAGCTGTACGTTAAACGCACAGGCACTTGTTCCTCCTTTAAGCAGGGCTATTGTGGGGGGACCTTCGGGAGCGGTAGTCGAGGGGGGTGTCAGAGCAAAGTAGGCGCCCCTAGAGAGTGGGTAAGAGCCGAGTTGCCCCTGAGCAGGCCGTGTGCGGATCAGCGCCACCTGCGAGGCTCATCATGTGACTGTCAGGAAACCCTCCAGCCGGAACTCATAGCTGTTCCCCCTCCAGCCCCTGAGACAGACGAGCAAATGGAAACCGAAGCCGTCCTTGGCGGCTCCGACATCCGGCTGCCACAGCTCACGCCTGGCAGCCAGAGAAGCTTCCTGACCGCCTCCTGCAGCTGGGCCTGGAAAGCGACACCGCTCACACCCACCCCGTGGCCAAGGCAAAAATAGGAGCCTGCCTCGAGGGGGCCCTGCCTGGAGACTGCCCCTGGGCCCGGAGCTGGCCATGTCCCTGCCCCCAAGCACGGCATGCCTGCCTCCTGCCGGGTAGCTGCCCAAGACGTGTCTCTGCTGGCACCGCAGAGGGACAGGAGGGAGGGCTGAGCTCCTGCCCAGGCCTGCCTGTGGCCCAGGTTGGCCCCTCTGCACCCCTCCCTATTTTTACTCCCTAATGGCGCCCTACTCGGTCTGCTGCTTCCTTCTCCGTGGGGCTTTTGCAACACTTCACAAGCTGGAGCGTGTTCAGAGGAGGGCAACCAGGATGATCAAGTGCCTGGAAACAAAGCCCTATGAAGAGAGACTGAAAGAACTGGGCATGTTTAGCCTGGAGAAGAGAAGATAGAAGGGAGACATGATAGCACTCTTCAAATACTTAAAAGGTTGTCCCACAGAGGAGGGCCAGGATCTCTTCTTGATCCTCCCAGAGTGCAGGACGCAGAATAATGGGCTCAAGTTTTGTGAACCGCCCAGAGAGCTTCGGCTATTGGGCGGTATAAAAATCTAATAAATAAATAAATAATAAATAAATAAGTTAAAGGAAGCCAGATTCCAGCTGGACATCAGGAAAAACTTCCTGACTGTTAGAGCAGTACGACAATGGAACCAGTGACCTAGGGAGGTTGTGGCCTCTCCCACACTAGAGGCCTTCAAGAGGCAGCTGGACAAGCATCTGTCGGGGATGCTTTAGGGTGGATTCCTGCATTGAGCAGGGGGTTGGACTCGATGGCCTTGTAGGCCCCTTTCAACTCTGCTGTTCTATGATTCATGGTCCCCCCGAGCCCACCTGCCTGCTGTGCTCGTGCACCTGCTAATGAGGCACCCCAAGGACTTTGGCAAAGCCAGCTCCTCGTGGCAGGGGAGGAAACCCCCACAGGGGCTTCTCTGCTTTGCTGCTGCCGCTGCCTCCGCCTCACTGGCACCCCACCACACCCCTCCTCCCTCCTTGCCTGCCTGCCTGCGACTTGCACTTGCCTTCCCTGACCTGAATCCCAGTGTCACTCCTTCGTCGTTACCGCGTTGCATTTGAATCCCGTCCTCCAGATGTGTGCGCAGGCCCCTCCTGGTTTTGTGTCATTTGCAGACTGGATAAACAAGTAAACAGCAGAAAAGTGACGTCCAGGTCCGCCTTTGGGGCCCTGGGCAGGAGGAGAGGCCGTGGCTCAGGGGCAGGGCACCCACTTTGCATGCAGCCCCCCACCCCATCCCAACAGCCTCTCCTGGTCGATGGAGCTCAGCTAGTGGAGGAAGACCCCTGCAAGCTCCTGCAATCGGAATGGACGGTCCTAGTCTGGAAGGCGTAAAAGCAGCAGCAAGCAAGCAGTCGGCCCCGAAGGCTGCATAACAAGAATAAACCCCCACTGAAATCTCTGCATCCCTGTAGTTCTAGGGAAGAGTCTTGGGGTCTAGAGCAGAGTTTCTGAATGTTGCTGTGTTAGTCCTTCTCCCCAGGGCTGGCCTTACTGTTAGCCAGAGCGAGGCATTTGCCTCAGGCAGCAGATGCTGGCTGATGTGGAGGGGGTGGCAGCCGCCACAGCCCCAGCCCCCTGGCTGTTCCCTCTATTGGAGGACAGGGCTGTGTGACCCAGGCCCCTGGCCCTGCCCCTCACCCCAAGCTAGCCTGCTACCCATAGTTGCAGTAAGAGCCAATGGCCAGGGGGCTTCTATAGGTGGAGGAGGGGCACCATCTTGTCCTTTTCCTAGGCAGCAAAATGCCTTGGCCCAGGCTGGCTTCTCCCAAATAATTGGGGCTTCAAAATGGCGCATTTTTGGACCATTGCTCCGTCCCTCTTTTCATATCTCCACAACACTGGGGGGTTCCCTCCCCCTTCGCTCCTCCAGTTCTGCCCGCAGTTGCGATTCCTGCTGCTTGTGTGGAGACCGACCTGCAGGATCTGTGTCTGTCTGTGTGTAGCAACCAAACATTGTGTAAACATGCTGGTTTGCGTGTTGCGCTCAGATAAGCTGGAGCGTGTTCAGAGGAGGGCAACCAGGATGATCAGGGGTCTGGAAACAAAGCCCTATGAAGAGACGCTGAAAGAACTGGGCAGGTTTAGCCTGGAGAAGAGAAGATTGAGGGGAGACAGGATAGCACTCTTCAAATACTTAAAAGGTTGTCACACAGAGGAGGGCCAGGATCTCTTCTCGATCCTCCCAGAGTGCAGGACACGGAATAACAGGCTCAAGTTAAAGGAAGCCAGATTCCAGCTGGACATCAGGAAAAACTTCCTGGCTGTTAGAGCAGTATGACAAGAATCAGTTACCTAGGGAGGCTTTGGGCTCTCCCACACTAGAGGTCTTCAAGAGGCAGCTGGACAAGCATCTGTCAGGGATGCTTTAGGGTGGATTCCTGCTTTGAGCAGGGGGTTGGACTCAATGGCCTTGTAGGCCCCTTCTAACTCTACTATTCTATGATTCTATGACCGCGGGCTCTGGCTTTATCTGGTTCAGAAACTGGCGCCTGCATTGTCTGTGCAACTTCACCAGTAAGGTGGATTTGTGGTTCCCTTTTGGTGCATTTCTGTTAATGACACAAAACCCGGAGGCCCGGCAAACCTCATGGTGGGCTAGAAGAGGTGCAACCAGTGTTGCACTTCCATTTGATTCACACCACAGGGAAATTCAAGAATTATTATTACGACTTGCTTGGGTAATGCCTGTAGATCTTTGGTCGAGGTGGTGGGCGGTGGGTGGCAGGGGAGATGCGCACGTGTCAGGGGCTCTTCTGTGTTAGGAAGCTCCGCCTTCATCGCATGTGATGGCCCAAGGGACGCATTTTAACAATACCACCCCCGGGCCAATGTAAGGACATCTGGGCTGTGCAGCTGAGCCTACTTGTGGGCTGCCCCACACCCGTGGAACTCCTGGCCTTTGGGGCCTCACCAAAGCCAGAGCATCATAAGGCATCGTTTTAAAATGCGACCTGGCTTTGGAGCATGGATTAAGGCCGACAGGCGTGTGTGTGTGTGTGTGTGTGTGTGAGAGAGAGAGAGTGACACGAGGGGAGGACGCTGCGGGATCTGAAGGCTTAAGCCTTCCACTTCTTCCATTTCACTGGTTTGATCTGTTTTTGCATCATTGACTAGCCTGGAACTTTCAGAATCACGTGGGAGACAAAAGCCAAATCAGAAGAATGTTTCCACTCGTCCACAGAGTATGAGGCAGAGTTGAACTGGTCTGGAGATGCACAGGACAAGGCTCAAGTTCCCCTCCTACGTAACAGGACAGGAGCTGCGCTGGGTGGGGTCATCAGAAACCTCCTCTCCGTAACTGCAAGCCCCCCTCCAGCCAAGGATGCCCCCCACCCCCCACAGTCATGCCTGTACTCCTCGACGTGCAGGGCCTAGTCGGTGTTCCTCGGTGGTGAGGGGAAGAAGGCACTCTGCCCATGCCCAGAGGCAGCTTAATATTACTTTGCCCATTCCAGGCACTGAGAAATCTGGACTGAGTGCTGAGGAGCCTGAGGAGAAGCTGGGCGCTCAGTGGCCTCCCGGCTCCTGAATGCTGAGCCAGGGTCAGGGCAGAGGTCTCCCTAACGCCTTGGAGATGTGTGTGGGTGGGTGAGGGGAGGCGTTGTTGAGCACTATGCAGGGAAACCCCCCCCACACTTGTATCACCTGGCATGAGCGCTTGGGGATCGGAGCCATTGGAAGGCATTTGAGCTGCTGTTTCAATCACTTTACATTTTGTGGGTATTTAAACCAAGGGTGCCAGCCTGACGCTGTTGCCCTGCTGGGGTTACGTCCTGCCTCATCCACCTGCCCGGGGCTGGGCATCACATGCTTGGTGGGGAAAGGTCCAAATCTGTAAGAATTTGTAATCGTGCGTTCATGTGTGTGTGTGTGCACCCCCCCCCCGAATACCTCAGATGAAAAGGGTGTGCGCCAGAGTCTCCAGAGGGAGAAGGCTGTGGAACTGGTCAGTGCAAGTACATAGGTGGGCATGCTCTATGCGCAAGGATGGGGGTTGTTTGTGTGGGCCTGGGGAGGAGCTGGTGACATGGGAACTCCTCTGGCGGTGTGTGAGCTGTGTGTGCACAGCACGGCTGACGTGTGTGTGTGTGTGTGCGCGTGTGTGTGTGTGTGTGTGTGTGTTGGGGAGTCTGTGTCCAGGGGGAACGTGCCTGGGCCAGTGCGTGGCTGTTCGTGGGGGTGTCCCCGAGCCCCTCCTAGTGGCAGCTTCTAACCCCAGCAGTTGGGGAGGGGCGCATTTCGTCCGGATGCGTCCGGGAATCCCCCTCCCCTCCCCTCCTGCCAAGGATGCTGCTGGCTTTTAATAGCTCCGGCCGGGCCCTCCTTTGATCCGTGCAGCTGGTCTGTTTGCAAACAGGGACGGGGTGGCCATAGAAACAGCCTTGGAGCGACCCAGGGGGCTGCGAGGAGCCGGACCCCTCCCCCAGCGCCCAAGTGCAACGGAGCGCGTTCAGCCCCCTCCCACCCCGGCCGCTCGCTCGCTCCAGGCACACTGAACGCTCGCTCGGCTGCGCGGCTGGATGGCGACCCAAGCTGCGCTGCCCGCGGTGGGCCCTCCTCGGCAGGCCCAGTGGACGCGCCCTCCGGGGTCCGCAGCCCCCTCCCCAGCCTCTGGCCTCTTCCCCCCCCCCACGGGCTCTCCTCCCCGCTCGCCCGCGACCGCCGCCCCCCCCCCGGCTTTCCATCACTCGGATGCCCCCCGCCCCGCCCTGGCTTGACCCAGCTGCTCCACATCCTGCGTCTGCGGGGCCGGGGGTTCAGGCGAGGCACTCTGCACCGGCTCCGAGGAGGCTGCTCCGAGGCTGAGCCCGGACTTTGGATACCGATGCTGGGGCTTCCGAGCCCTTTCCAGAAAGCCCGCCCGCCGGCCCGGCCTCGTCAGGGGAGACGCCTGCTACGGCGCCTTCCCTGCGGTGCTCTGCCTGCCTGCCTGCCTGCGGGCCCAGGTCCTTCTCCCCCAGAGCCCTGGATGCTGCGAGGGAAGCAGAGACGGGAGTCCTGGGCGAAGGTGGGGGAAGGGCGGCTCTGGCCGGGTGCGGGAGAGACATAAACAAGTTGGGGAGGGGGCGATGCGGGGGTCAGAGAAGGGACCGGGAGGAGGAGGGCGCGGGGGGAAAGGGGAGATGGTGGGGTGGAGGCGGCGGGAGCGGACGGGGCGCGCCGGCCGGGAGGAGCCCCCCCTTTGCCCCTTCCCCGGCGGCCGATGACCCAGCCGGATTTGGCCTCTCCGCGCTCCGTTGCGCTCCCGGCACGAATCAGGCAGTCACGAGAGAGCTCGGGCAGTGGGGTGGGTGGGATTGGCCTGAGACCCAGAGCCATGCTCTGCGATTGGGGGGGGACCCGGGGAGTTGGAATGCGGGAAGATGTGCGATGATGCGGGGGGGGGGGAGCAGAAAAGCTGAAGCGAAGGAGGGGGAGCTGCCCCCTCCCCCATGGCAAGCGCTGAAGGAGGGGGAGGGCGCAATGGCTGCACTTTCCTGACCCCCCCCCCCCGGGCTGGCCCTCTCCCGCGGGGCCCCGCGGGTGCCGCCTGCCCACCGGCTCCCCCTTACCTCGGCCGAGGAGGAGGAAGGCGCCGCCGCCACTGCTGCTGCTGCTGCTGCTGCTGCTGCTGCCGCCGCCTGTGCGGACTGGGCTGCGTCTGCGGACTCGGGCAGGCGGCGGCGAGAGCGGCGGCGGCGGCAGCAGCAGCGGCGGCGGCGCCCCCCCAGCCCTGCCCAGCCTGGCCCGGCCTCTCGCCGGCCGCCACATCTCGCGAGCCTCGCCCCCTGCGACGGGGGTGGGGGAGGCCGGGCGGGGGAGGCCCGGGAGGCCCCTGGCTTCGGGCGGGGGAGGCGGGGCGCCGCCGGCCTCTGCGCCTCGGGCCCCGGGAGCGCCCGCATCCGAGCCACGCAGCTCCCGCCCCCTGGAGGGGGCTGCGCAGGAAACCCCCGTCGCCTCCGTAGAGGCCACAGGAGGCCCGAGGCTGGGGTGGCGGTGGGGGGTGCGATTGCTTTCCTCGCGACTCCGCAGAGCCCAGAACCGGCTACACGAATGAAATGTGCGGGAGGAGGAGGAGGATTTGGGGAGAGTTTGCTTGGACACCTCTCCCCCTCCCCCATCGCGGTCACTGAAATGCAGGTCAATCTCCCCCACCCACCCCCGCACCGCCGCCGCTGCATCCCTCCCCCGCTGACTGGCCAAAGGGGGGCCCGAGACGGTCAAGGGCGTGTGTACGTGTAAAGCAGGTTCACACGGTCACAGGACACGGGAGTTTGGCCGCTGGTCGCCAGAGAGTACGGATGGTCGCAGTCCAGGTGGCACAACTCGCCCGTCGTAAATGGGGGGGGGGGGAGGCGGGCTAAACGGAAAACAACGCCCTGCCGAGCGGGGCACCTGAAGCAAGGCAGGAGACACCTCCACGCACACGGCCCACGGCAGGCTGGGTGTCCCCACAAGCACCCCAAGGCCGCCTTCAATGGAGTTCACCCCTCCAAGGGGCCCCAAGGCGTCCTGCCATCCACCCCCACCCCCACCCCCCGCTACTCGCTTCCCCGAATAGCGCCTTCCCTTCAGAAGCCGCGTTCAGAGCTGGAGCGGAGGAAGAACGCGATGCCTCTGAGCACGTGCAGAGCGTCTCCCCCCTTCCCGGGCAGCTTTCTTTTCTGCTCCTCCGGCCGCCTCCCCTCGCTCCGCGGCCGCCCTCTCCCCAGGAGCCCCGGCGGCCATTCCAGCACCTCCGCCGGGTGGACAGCGCTGCGCTCGCGGGCCTCGGCTGACGCGTTTCCCCGCCTCGGCTCAGCCGGGATTCCAGTGACGCCACCAGCGGTCGGTCGGGGTGGGGAGGGGGTGGGGAGTGCTGATCCGGAGAGCTCAGCGGGGTGCCGGGGGGGGGGGGAGCGGCAGGATGCTGGATGGCCAAGGGGAGGGCGGGGCGGGGGCTGATGTGTATTTTGGGAAGGCGATGCCAGGAATCCGGCCGGCGAGGGAGAGATCTGGTTACAAGGGAAAGCGGCGGGGCGGGGCGGGGGGAGGGCTCCCCCATGGCAGGCGCGCGCAACCAACGGCACCGTCCCCCGGCACCCCGTGCCCACGTCCCACTCGCGGTGCCTCGCGCACGATACCCCCCACCGCCAGCAGGTGGCAGCCGCAGCGTGTCTTCTCCCCGGCACGGGCCTGGGCGCGTGCAGGGCGCGTTCACACGAGCCCCTCCGGCTCCAACGCGTGTGTGTGAGTGCAGCTGCGATTCAGGCTCGTGCAAGAAGCACAACAGTCCGACGCAGAATTCCACATCTCGTGTGAACCCAGCTTGTCTTTCCTGGAGAAGGAGCGGGACTACTGGGGGAAGTGGGAGGGGGGGAGAATCCCTCTGCGGCTCAGGCAGGGCTTCAAATCTGAAGCTGGCCTGACGTTTTTCTTGCAGGCCCAAAGCACCAAGTTTAAGGCCGGGAACAAAGAGAAGAATCCGGAGAGGGTATTATTTATTTACTTACGTCTCTATATGTTTAATACATTAAAGTGGTTCACGTTGAAATACCCAGGGTGGAGTGGATCCTGCCACTTCCGAGGTGGTCCGATTGTAGCTTTGAAAGCTCAGCTATGCAAAAGAATGAGAGAGAAATCTCATCTCCCTGAAAGCAGAAAACTAGCCTCCATTGGGGCCTTTTCCCCTGATGTCCCAGTTCTTTCCTTGCAGGGAGTTTCCAGAGGAAATGCCTGAAGTGCTACACAGTCCCCTCCACCTCCTCAACTGTATGGTGGAAGGGGCTTGTGTCTGTGGGGGTGGGTGGGGGGAAGCCTGTCTCGCTCTTAATAAGCTGTGGCACAGATGGTCCTGCCCTATGAAGTGAACTTTGCGTATGGATGTGATGGGGGGGGGGTGAGGGGAACTCAGCTTTGGATGGTCCTGGAGGGGCTGCAAAGGCTTCTTAGAATCATAGAATCATAGAATAGCAGAGTTGGAAGGGGCCTACAAGGCCATTGAGTCCAACCCCCTGCTCAATGCAGGAATCCACCCTAAAGCATCCATGACAGATGGTTGTCCAGCTGTCTCTTGAAGGCCTCTAGTTCACCAGGCAACTGATTCCATTGTCGTACTGCTCTAACTGTCAGGAATTTTTTCCTGATGTCCAGCTGGAATCTGGCTTCCTTTATCTTGAGCCCGTTATTCCATGTCCTGCACTCTGGGAGGATCGAGAAGAGATCCTGGCCCTCCTCTGTGTGACAACCTTTTAAGTATTTGAAGAGCGCTATCATGTCTCCCCTCAGTCTCCTCTTCTCCAGGCTCAACAGGCCCAGTTCTTTCAGTCCCTCTTCATGGGGCTTTGTTTCCAGACCCCTGATCATCCTGGTTGCCCTCCTCTGAACACGCTCCAGCTTGTCTGTGTCCTTCTTGAATTGTGGAGCCCAGAACTGGACGCAATACTCTAGATGAGGCCTAACCAGGGCCGAATAGAGAGGAACCAGGACCTCACGCGATTTGGAAGCTCTACTTCTATTAATGCAGCCCAAAATAGCATTTGCCTTTCTTGCAGCCATGTCGCACTGTTGGCTCCTATTCAGCTTGTGATCTACAACAATTCCGAGATCCTTCTCATTTGCAGTTGTCGTCTGGGTGTTTATAAGGGAAGCACAAAAAAACAAGGTGCTAACCTTAACCAAAAACAGACAATTAAAAGAAGTTAAGGATGTGATTATAAATTAAAATGTAATACAAATGAAATGAAATTATTAATACTTCCAAAGAACACACCTATACATTTACAGAGAATGTAATACACTGAAAACAGGGCTCATTTGACTCTGGCCAAACGCGTTTCGACTTTTGTCTTCGTCAGTGGCCCAAGCACTAAAAATATACAGAAAGACATTTGTTAGCGCCTTAGATAGAGGCAAAGGGATTTTATATTATTTTCTTTGCTTGTTTAAAGAACATAAAGGGGTTGGTTTTTTTGGACCTACCTAAGCTGGAGAGTACTCAGAACTATTTTTTCAAAAAGGGGCTGACTTAAGTGTTCCCCAAATTAGGGATTTTTATATGTCACTCCCCAAGGTAGAGCACACCCTGAAATAAAAAAAAATGAAGCACTTGATTATATCTTTGTTTTACAGGGGTGCACCAGCATCTTTATCAAAAATAAAATGAGGAGTACTCACAGGGATGCTAGTTTTACCTCAGCTCTCATGCAAGGTGAAGTGTGTCTGAGATAAAGAGTCTAAACCGAGGTTTGCTTTATATGCCCAATCAGTCAAGTAAGTCTACTTATCCGCTGTACTCTCAGCATGAGGAACCAAAAGGCCCGTTAAGATAAAAATCCCTGCCTGAATCTTCAAAGGCACTCATAAGGGAAGGCCATCTGCTAGGTATCCTGGTCCCAAGCTGTTTAGGGCTTTGTAGGATAACAGCATAGCTGTGTATGTGGCTGCTGCCCCTTCCTCCCCTTCGACCCGGCTGTGTGTGAGGTGACTGTGGGCTAACGGCGTTCCTCTTCCTCTCTTCCTCGCATTTACCTGAGAAATTTTGGCACTGAGAGGCTGCAGGTGATGCAGCTGTGGCTCAAAGGAAGCCCCTGGCTGGCTGCAGGAGCCAGTTTGTTCAATGGAGTTATTATGTTGGTGTGCAGTATTTTGCCTGCAAGAGAAAAGCAGGGCGTTTTTAGCTGATTTTGAATTAAAATGTTTATGATGTGGGTGGGAAGGGATTGGGAGGGCTTTGGTGCCACTTGACATAGAGCCTGGGATGAACTGAACCAGAGCAAACAAGCACACACCTTACGCCTAGGTTAACAGCAGCTATAATATTTTTTTTTTTTTATTGTGAATATAAACACATTATAGTTGGGAAGTATATACAGAAGTAAAAGACACCATGGCTGCTCCAGAAAATGGCTTAACCTTGGCACAACCTGGAATGTGAAAAGGGCCTCTTGTTTTGGGGTGGGGGCACTGCCCATGGTGGTCCTGGGCTATTTATTTTTGATCTCATTTTCCCACCAACACTGGTGCTCAAGGAGGCTAGCAAGAATGACACTGGGATGGAAACAAAGGCGCAATTGCAACGCATCTCCAAGAGGTCCGGTGTCCATAGGGCTGGAGCAGGCTGGGACCTTGGAGCACAGCAGCCAGCCAGTCCCACTTGGGGGGAAAGGAGGCTAAGCGGAGACCTGATAGAGGTGTACAAAATCATGCCTGGTGTGGAGAATGTGGACAGGGAGGCATTTTTCTCCCCTTCTCAAAATACTAAAACCCAGCAGGGTCATCCCATGAAGCTGATTGGTGAGACATTCAGGTTAGAGCAAAGGCAGTACAGTGCATAGTTAAACCATGGAACTCACTACCACAAGATGTAGTGATGGCCACCGATCTGGATGGCTTTAAAAGGGGGTTGGATAAATTCCTGGAGGAGGAGAAGGCTATCCATGGCTACTAGCCCTGATGGTTGTGTGCTACCTCCAGTATCCGAGGCAGGAAGCCTGTGTGCACCAGTTGCTGGGGAACATGGGTGGGAGGGTGCTGTTGCACCATGTCCTGTTTCGTGGGACCCAGCTGACAGCTGATTGGCCACTGTGTGAACAGAGTGCTGGACTGGATGGACCCTGGGCCTCATCCAGCATCAGGGCTCTTGTTACGTTCTTATGTTCACTGGGCCCAAGGCAGCTTCGGGCCAGCGGCCTGCTGCTCCTTGGGGCTGGGGCCAAGGAGGTTTGCCTTGGTTGCTCCTGCTGGCCGCTGTTGCTGCCTGCTGCACTCTGAGGCTCCTGCCTGTGTTTCTGCTGTTGCGCATTGCCTTTCCTTTGTCTTTCCATCATGCCTTCAATTTGGATTGTGGACGTTACATTTTATTTATTTATTTCATATTTATACTGCCCCACAGCCTAAGCTCTCTGGGCAGTTCCATGAGCCACTCAATAGACCTTGGAGAATCTACTTTTCCCCAACCTGTTGCCAGCAGAGGATTGTAGTCCAACACAACTCCAGGACCACCCAAAGCTCTTCCAGAACACTTGAGAACTACCAACTCAATCACAGCTTTTAAAACTCAGCTAAAAACTTTTCTTTTCCCTATAGCTTTTAAATATTGAGTTTGTTCTGACTCTATACTGTTAGCCTCACCCTACCCGGTGCCTGTTTACACTTCCCTGTGCCTGTTTGCATTCTCTTTCCCTCCTTACTGTTTACTACAACTTTATTAGATTGTAAGCCTATGCGGCAGGGTCTTGCTATTTACTGTGTAATCTGTACAGCACCATGTACATTGATGGTGCTATATAAATAATAATAATAATAATAATAATAATAATAATAATAATAACAACAACAACAACATCTGGAGAGCATCTGGGTGGGGAAGGCTGACCCACATCATAAAAGTCGGGGACTAACCATTTTACTAACTAACCCAACCAGTCAATCTGTGCAGCAGCCTTACACTGAGTCCATGTTGCCCAGGACTGCTGGGACTTGCAGACCCACCCAGGGCCAGGGAGGTTGTCCTCCCACCCCACACACTGGAAGTTGGGGAGGAAGGCCCTTTGTGGCTCTGCCGCCTGACATCTGGTGATAAAGACATCTGGGACCCAACCGGATGCGCCCACTGATGCTCCGGTTAGGCCAGGGAGGTTCTGTTCGCAAAGCACGTTGGTTCCGCCACGCCAGACCTGTGGTCCCTCCTTGACCAGGTTGTTTGAGCCCTGGACGCCTTGCTCTCTGGTCTGCCGTGAGAGACTGGCTGGCATCAGGGACGTGGCCCCGATCCTCTGGGATGCCCTTCTCCAGGGAAAGACTTTCAGGGGAGCCTTCAGGTGCAATCCTGAGTGTGCTGAGTCAGAAAAAAAAGTCCCACAGCATTCCCCATCCAGCCATGCTGTCTGGGGACCTCTGGGAGCTGTAGGACTTATTTCTGTCTAACTGTGCATAGGGTGGTCTTCTCCCTGTCTGGACTTGAGTAATGTCATGGTGCTGTGTTTGTTTCCTTGGTTGTTTTATCTGCTGCTGCTTATTTTAACACTGATCTATTGTTGTGGTTAGTTTATTATTACTTTAACAATCTGGAATTTTAGTCTATTGTTATTAGGGAAATGGTAGAGAAATCCATACTGGGGTCAAATGAGTCCGGATTCCGCGGTGGGTCATCTTTTTCCAAGTGCACCGATTCCATGGACTTACAGATATATATTTAAAAACTTTTTGAAATGTTATGCAAATCTAGTTGTACAAAAATATGAAAAATGCAAAAAACTGACCAAAAATGCACATCCCCCCTCCCCTGGTCTACAATGTGAAAATGCACATTTGGGGTGGGTGGGATTTACGCATTTTGGGGCAATTTGTGCATTTTTGGCAGTGCACATTTGCACAAATTTGGGAAATTGCAAAGAATCCAATTCCGCTAATGAGCTGACTACAGAAGGGAAGATGGCGAAACACAGACGGAAGGGATCTTGCCCAATCCACACCCCCTTCCTTTTTATTTGCCTCTAGTCCCCTTGTGAGCTGCCTTAGGAGGGGAGGCGCCCTGAGAGGCAGCACAACATTGCCGAAGTCGAGCTGCGTTGGATGCTGACCCAGGAAGGCCGGATCCTGCACTATGCCAGGAGCTTGAAGGGGCACAAAAACATACAGGGGGAGGCTTTGAAATGTATGGAGTGGGGAGGGGAGCGGCTTCTGCCTTCAGTGGGGGGGGGGGGGTGAGGCTGATGGGACAGGGCAAGGCCCCCCCCGCGCGCCCCAGGAATGGCTCTGAAGGGGAATGTCCTGCCAGCCCTGCCTCTCCCCCAACTCTCTGGATGAACCTGCCTGGATGTTCAGGTCACCTGCCAATGCTCCCCTTCAGGCCCTTTGGCTGGGAGGTGGGGGAAGGGCCAAGGGGAGAAGGTGCTGCCTCCCCCCTTTTGGGGGCATCTTGCAAATACCTCCTTTTAGGCCTTTTGGGTTTTAGGCTGCTGCTTTCATCTGACCTGGCCTGGAGGTTTTATGCACCTTGTTTTTATTGAACTGTGTTACATAAACCATCCGATGAAGGGCGGCTGACCGCCAGTGTCCCAAAGGACTGGACTGACCTCTATAGAAAGGCCAGCTAGGCTCACCGCCTCAGGTGGCCAGGCCAGGCGGTGGGCCACATCCCCAAGCGCCACGTCCCCTTTCGGGAGCCACTTGCTGTGTTCGCGCCCCCCCCCCCCCTTGTGGGGTGGAGACCCGAGCCTTCGTGTGGGAAACTGCGGATCCTGTGTACATTTCAAGCACGTGTCATTGACACCCACACCCTGTCTCTTTCTCTGCCTGTTCTAGAAGAAAAGTCGTGACCTCCTGCTTTGTGTGCGTTCAGGAGTGGAGACTGCCTCTGCTCCCTCCTTCCTTCCGTTCACCATGAGAACGGGGCAGGAGTTGGAGACCGTGAATTGTTTGCTCAGCGGAAGCAGGTGTTTGTGTGAATGTGGTCAGAGATGCGAAACCTGGAGATTCCAGGCCTCCTTATCCCTCCCCTCCCCCACTTCGAGGACCCAATCCCCAGAGCTGCCCTATAAACAGACCTGCAAATCTCTCCCACGCAGAGCCTGGAATTCCAATGCAGACGGGCCTCCCCTTTCCCCACTTCCCAGCCCACCTGCTGAACCAGGGAGCCCAGCCGTTGGCTTCCTGCCACCAGGCCAGGCCAGGCCAGGCCAGGCCAGGCCAGGGGATCCTGGAAGGGCAGAGGGTGGAGAGGTAAATAGACGCACACTCCAATTGCGTGCAAACAAAGTGCCCGTTACTAGGGCTCTTGGAGGAAGGAAAGGTCAACACTGCAGGTTACGGGATGACTCAGCCACCTGTCAGAATGGAAACCACCCTCCCCACCTGAGTGCCACGCCCTGACCAGGGAACATTGGCTCCTGGGCCTTCCCACTCTGCAAGCCCACCCACTTTCCGGAGAAGCCTGGCGTCCTACTTCCCCCACCCCACAACCCTAGCTTCTAATCCATTAGCCCTGCCTGCCTCCCTCCCTCCCTCTCAAGCCTGTCCGGGCTACCTGCTTGCCTTGCTCTAACCGCTATGCTTAGCTCACGGTGAAGGGGCCCTGAGCATTCTGCTCCCCACACCAGGAGCCCCATTTCCCCTCCCTGACCAGTTCCTCTGGCTAAGGATGGCCACCTCCTCCCTCGTCCCAACTCTCTGGGGCCTCATCTACACCAAGCAGGATATTCCACAATGAAAGTGGTATGAAAGTGGTATATAAAAGGCAGGAGCCACACGACTGCTTATAGTGGTATTGAAGTGCACTGACAACTGTTGGGGCCCATTGACACATACCGAATACTGCTTTCATACGATTATATCCTGCTTGGTGTGGCTCCTGCCTTTTATATACCACTTTCATAGTGCAATATCCTGCTTGGTGTAGATGAGGCCTAGGTCTGGGCTCTTTCCTAGAGAACCCAGGAGTCCTGGCTCCTAACCCTATTAGTTGCCACTCTCCTGCTGGAGAACCGAGGAGCCCTTGGCTGGGTTCGGACGACACAGCAGTCCACCGTTGCTTAAATAGTCCACTGTTCATAGAATCATAGAATAGTAGAGTTGGAAGGGGCCTACAAGGCCATGGAGTCCAACCCCCTGCTCAGTGCAGGAATCCGCCCTAAAGCATCCCTGACAGATGGTTGTCCAGCTGCCTCTTGAAGGCCTCTAGTGTGGGAGAGCCCACAACCTCCCTAGGTAAATGGTTCCATTGTCATATTGCTCTAACAGTCAGGAAGTCTTTCCTGATGTCCAGCTGGAATCTGGCTTCCTTTAACTTGAGCCTGTTATTCCGTGTCCTGCACTCTGGGAGGATCGAGAAGAGATCCTGGCCCTCCTCTGTGGGACAGCCTCTTAAGTATTTGAAGAGTGCTCTCATGTCTCCCCTCAATCTTCTCTTCTCCACTGTTGACTATTGTGTCATCTGTCAAGCATTTTACACACAATGCTCAGTTATTTCCCAGAAATTACCAATGCAAACTATCAACAGTGTGCAGAGCTGGCTTATTTGCACAACTGCTGACTATTGTGTTGTGTGTCGGGCTGCGTTGACTATTTCAGGTGCCTGCGGAGTCACAAGGCAAGAGCAGCAGACGTCCCTGCCCCTCTTGCCCAGTGGGGCTCTATAGGCATGGGTCAGCCATCCCAGGGAGCGCATGGGGAAGAGCTGATAGGGATGTTCGGAGCGGCAGGAGAGTCTAGCATCACCCCTCCCCCTCCCCAATCGCCACCCCTTTCCCGTGGAGGAAGACGCAGGACAGCCGCCGAAGAAGGGGTGGGCAAAAGCAGCTCAGCGGCGGCTCTCCTGCGTCTTCCTCCCCTCCCCCCCTCTGCCCTCCCCATGGAATGGTGGCTCTGGTTCCTCTGTGCCATAGGGGCAGGTGGCTCTCCTGCGTCTTCCTCCGCAGCGTCCCGAGATGGAAAGTGGGAACCAGCACCGCCACCATCCATGGGGAGGACGGAGAGGGGGCGGCGGAGTGCAGTACTCTGCCAAGTATTCAAAGTCAGCCCCACTGTTGACTATGACCATGTCGCGTTGGGGGAACACCCCCCCCAATAGTCTTCCGTGGAGTTGACTATGAACACATATGGTTGACTATTGCGTCGTCTGAACGCAGCCCCTGTGATGTTCTAACCCAAAGCCTCAGTCCCTGTTCAGGGGCTGCCAGGAGCCCCTGAACAGACATCACTCCTGCCTCAGAGGACCAGGTGTCATCCTGTCTCTGGCTGCTCCATCCTGTTCTCAGCTGGGCTGTGTCTGGCTTGCTTTATTTGTTGTGTCTAATTGCACTCTTCATAGTTATTGTTCTATAGCCTGGAGGCTGAAAAGTTATGTGCGGAGCCTGCCGTACATCACTGCAAGTGACACTCCTGGCCGGGCCCCTCCTTTTGCACTCCCACAACATCAAAGGTTGGGGTAAGCACATAAGAGCCCTGATGCTAGATCAGACCAAGGGTCCATCTAGTCCAGCATTTTGTTCCCGCAGTGGCCAATCAGCTGCCCATGAGATACTTACAAGCAGGACTTGAGTGGGACAGCACCCTCCCGCCCATGTTCCTCAGCAACGGGTGTACATAGATACACTGCCTCTGCCACTGGAGTTTGCCCTTAGTCATCAGGGCTAGTACCCATGGATAGCCTTCTCCTCCAGGAGTTTATCCAACCCTCTTTTAAAGCCATCCAGATTGGGGCTCTCCCTATATCTGGTGGTAGTGAGTTCCATAGCTTAACTCTGCACTGTGTGAAGAAGTCCTTCCTTTTATCCATCCTGAATCTCCCATCAATCGACTTTGTGAGATGAACCCGGTGGGTTTTGGAATTTTTAGAGAGGGGGGAAATGTCTCTCTGTCCACATTCTCCAGACCATGCATCATTCTGTACACCTCTATCATTTCTCCCCTTACTCACCTTTTTCTAAGCTAAACAATCCCAGATGTTGTAACCTGCCCTGATAGAGGAGATGCTCCAGCCCTTTCATCATTTGAGTTGCACCTTTTCCAGCTCTATAATATGCTTTTTTAGGTGTGGTGACCAGAACTGTGCACAGTACTCCAAGTGTGGCCGCACCATAGATGTGTATAAAGGCAGTATGATACTGGCAGTTTTATTCTCGGTTCCTTTCCTAACTATGCCTACCACGGAGTCACATGCTGGGCCGATACTTTCATCGGGTTTCCCCCCACAACTCCACGATCTCTTTCTTTCCCAGGTAGTAAATCCTCAGGCAGAAACACCAGGGCTCCCATGCTGTTCAGGCATGCCAGTGGGCGGCCTGCTCGCTGCGAGGGCGGCCTCTGCAAGTGGGGTCTGTCAAGCCGCCGGGGTGATTTTTTGGTCTGTTCCCTCTTGTGTCGCGTCCCCTGGGGCCTTCGTGGGGCTTGAGCAATGGGTCAGGAAGCCCCAGTTCAAAGCCCAACGCCTTGCAGGATTGTTGTAAAGACGATTGAGATTGTGTAGCTATATAATATAGTAATAGGATCTAGTGCATGGGGGCAGGAAGCCCAGCCAGGACTCCTGGGACCTCTAGCGGAAAAGTGAGCCTAGTGGAGGAGTGTGGGGCCTGGGGCTGGGGGGAGGTGGCAAAGGAAGGCCGGCTGCCTTCTCCACCAGATGAACTGGCGCTCCTGCTTGCCACTTGGAACGGCAGAGAGTGAGAAATGCTGGACCTGCCATGTGACACTGGGAGCTGGGTGTTGTTGCCATGAGCCGGCTTGGCAGAAAGCACGGAAGGAATTTGCGTCTTGCTTTGCTCTGCAACGGACTGTGACCATTCAAAGTAGCCTTAAATAAACAACTTGGAGTCAAGAAAAACCTGTTTGGAATCTTATCTCGAAGGGGAAAGGCCCCTGATAGCGCAGTGGTTCCTTATGTGCTGTAAGGAACCGCTTGAATCCCGAAGTGCTACAAGAAGGCGGACGGATGGTCAACAGCCTGCCTGCAGTTGGCCTGAGCAGAAGTCCTGTGCTGCCCGGCGGCCTTCAGCAGTAGACCTTTCGCCCCTCTTTTACCAGGCCTTGTTCAGGCTGGATTTTCCTTAGCGCAGGCCGCCCTTTGCCCCTCGCTGCTGGGTCTCTGCTCCTGCCAGGCATTGGGCCGGGTCCATGGCTTGGTTATCTGGGGCCGCTGGGCCCTGCTGGGGCTGAACTGCGCTGCAGAGAGGTGCCTCAGAGGCCTGCAATGCTGCACCTTCCTGCCGCTTCCACAGCAGCTGCTCTGAGGGCTTGGAGGGGCAATGACCATCCCACTGCCAAGGCCCTGCTGGGGGAGTTCAGCCCCTTTTGCCCTGACCTCCCCTTGGTCAGAGCATGTAGTGTGAAAGACTGATCAAGCACAGGGTGTGTGTGTGTGTGTGTGTGTATGAATCCTTGGGCGGTCCCAAAGTCAGGGGGGCTCTGTGCTCTACTTACAGATGCTTGATAAACGTTGAGTTGCAAGGGCTGGGAGGAAAACCGAAAGGGAGATTTTGAAAAGCCCCCTTACTGGCACGGTGCCAGGACCACCCATGATGTCTAGCAGGTGACGAGTGGGTGACGTAAGGAATGAACCAACCCCCACAATCAGGCGTGGGCAGGGTGGCCTTGCTCAGCTCTTTCACGCTCAGGAAGGGAGAGGCTGGGCAAGGGGCCCTCATGGCCTCTTCTCGTGGCCTCATGTTCTTAAACATTTTCCCCCCACCCCGCCTTGTTGCAACGTTGGCCTGTTAGGAATCCCCCCCCCCCCCGCCCTTGTTGGAAGAGTTCTCCTGAGTGGCTATGGCTGCCCTGCTTCCCTCCCCAGGGGAGTCTCTAGGGTTTAAGTCATGGAGGAGGCAGGTGGAGAGAGGTGGGATCATAGAATAGCAGAGTTGGAAGGGGCCTACAAGGCCATCGAGTCCAACCCCCTGCTCAATGCAGGAATCCAACCTAAAGCATCACTGACAGATGCTTGTCCAGCTGCCTCTTGAAGGCCTCTAGTGTGGGAGAGCCCACAACCGCCCTAGGGAACTGATTCCACCGTCGCACTGCTCTAACAGTCAGGAGGTTTTTCCTGATGTCCAGCCAGAATCTGGCTTCCTTTGACTTTTCTTTTTCCTAAAGCTTTTAAAACTTGATGTTGTGCAGACTTCTACTGTTACTTTCTACTGTTTGTTTTACCCTACCCTGTGCCTGCTTACCCTACCCTGTACCTGTTTGCATTCTCTTCCCCTCCTTATTGTTTTACTTTGATTTTATTAGATTGTAAGCCTATGCGGCAGGGTCTTGCTATTTACTGCTTTACTCTGTACAGCACCATGTACACTGATGGTGCTATATAAATAAATAATAATAAATAATAATTCCATGTCCTGCACTCTGGGAGGATCAAGAAGAGATCCTGGCCCTCCTCTGTGTGACAGCCTTTTAAGTATTTGAAGAGTGCTCTCATGTCTCCCCTCAATCTTCTCTTCTCCAGGCTCAACAGGCCCAGTTCTTTCAGTCTCTCTTCATAGGGCTTTGTTTCCAGACCCCTGATCCTCCTGGTTGCCCTCCTCTGAACACGCTCCAGCTTGTCTGCGCCCTTCTTGAATTGTGGAGCCCAGAACTGGACACAATACTCTAGATGAGGCCTAACCAGGGCCGAATAGAGAGGAACCAGTACCTCACGTGATGTGGTGCCGGGCCTTGGTGTGGGCCCCCCAGTGAGCTTTGGTTAGAGAAATGTAATCCATAGGTACCCACGTACATGCGTGGTTACAAGCATGTCCGTGCATTCCTCAGTGGTGTGCTGAAGGGCTTCACCCAGCCCCTCCTCCTCTACACAGGACTCGCCTCGGGCTCTGAGGGAGTCCCGGAGTCCTGACCGCTGCCCCCCACCCTCCTTCTCCCACTCCAAAAGAATCCAGTGCCCCTGATTTATTGCTCGCCCCCCTCGAGATCCCCCACTCCAGTTTCAAGGCTGCTGCTTTGGAGCCTCCGGGTGATGGAGGGCGGAGGGGGTGGGGCTGCTGCTGCTGCATGGAGGAGGGAGGGAGGGAGGGACGGGGCGGAGGTCCAGGTGTAGGCCTGGCAGAGTTGTGGATGCCAGAACATTGCTAAGAGACATCGCTAGAGGAGAGCTAATTATAGCCCATGTGTTGTGCTACTCCTATTAGATAAATAACGCCTTTACACCTGTAAGTGGCTGGATACTTGGCCGGCCAACACCTGCGAAAAGGAGCCCAGATCTGCCGGCCTGACGTCAAGCTGGATTTATCAGGAAGTGATACGGCAGAGCCCGACACCCACACACATGCTCCGTTTATGCAAGCAAGCCCACCAGGGGTCGTGCCCCACAGATGAAGGCAACCAGGATGATCAGGGGTTTGGAAACAGAGCCCTATGAAGAGAGACTGAAAGATCAAATTTGCAGATGACACAAAATTGGGTGGGATAGCTAATAACCTCGAAGACAGAAACAAACTTCAAAGTGATCTTGATAGGCTGGAGTGCTGGGCTGAAAACAACAGAATGAAATTTAATAGGGATAAATGCCAAGTTCTACATTTAGGGAATAGAAACCAAATGCTGTTACAAGATGGGGGACACTTGGCTCAGCAATACTACAAACGAGAAAGATCTTGGAATTGTTGTAGATCGCAAGCTGAATATGAGCCAACAGTGCGATATGGCTGCAAGAAAGGCAAATGCTATTTTGGGCTGCATTAATAGAAGTATAGCTTCCAAATCATGTGAGGTACCGGTTCCTCTCTATTCGGCCCCGGTTAGGCCTCATCTAGAGTATTGTGTCCAGTTCTGGGCTCCACAATTCAAGAAGGATGCAGACAAGCTGGAGCGTGTACAGAAGAGGGCAACCAGGATGATCAGGGGCCTGGAAACAAAGCCCTATGAAGAGAGACTGAAAGAACTGGGCATGTTTAGCCTGGAGAAGAGAAGATTGAGGGGAGACATGATAGCACTCTTCAAATACTTAAAAGGTTGTCACACAGAGGAGGGCCAAGATCTCTTCTCGATCCTCCCAGAGTGCAGGACACGGAATAACGGGCTCAAGTTAAAGGAAGTCAGATTCCGGCTGGACATCAGGAAAAACTTCCTGACTGTTAGAGCAGTGTGACGGTGGAATCAGTTACCTAGGGAGGTTGTGGGCTCTCCCACACTAGAGGCCTTCAAGAGGCAGCTGGACAAGCTGTCAGGGATGCTTTAGGGTGGATTCCTGCATTGAGCAGGGGGTTGGACTCGATGGCCTTGTAGGCCCCTTCCAACTCTACTATTCTATGATTCTGTGATACTATGACCCCCTACCAGGTGCACGCAGCAATGCTGGGGCTCATGCCTCTTGTTCTCCCCTCCAGCGGAAAGAGGGCATGGGAGAGATTTGCAAGTTCACCTTGGCTCATGGCTTTCTTTCTTTTCCCTTTCCCAGGACTCCAACAATGTAATCAGACAAGCTGATACACAAGAGTATGAAACACAGTGTGCAACATTATTTACACACTCCATTCCAATTACATATACACGTCACAATAGAATCATAGAATAGCAGAGTTGGAAGGGGCCTACAAGGCCATCGAGTCCAACCCCCTGCTCAATGCAGGAATCCACCCTAATGGTTGTCCAGCTGCCTCTTGAAGGCCTCTAGTGTGGGAGAGCCCACAACCTTCTTAGGTAACTGGTTCCCTTGTCATACTGCTCTAACAGGAAGTTTTTCCTGATGTCCAGCTGGAATCTGACTTCCTGTAACTTGAGCCTGTTATTCCGTGTCTTGCACTCTGGGAGGATCACAGAATCCTAGAATCATAGAATAGCAGGATTGGGAGGGGCCTACAAGGCCATCAAGTCCAACCCCCTGCTCAATGCAGGAATCCACCAGGATCGAGAAGAGATCCTGGCCCTCCTCCGTGCGACAACCTTTCAAGTATTTGAAGAGTGCTATCATGTCTCCCCTCAATCTTCTCTTCTCCAGGTGAAACATGCCTGTGTGGAGAGAGATGTAGGCCCATGGGATGACCTCTCTTTCCCATCTGGCATACCTCTCTCTGCCGTTCCCTCTCCCTCATGTACACCCACCCATATGCTTCAAGTATGTCAGGTGTGGGCTCCAGAACCTGGGTCTACGAGTTCCTGTCCAACACCACATGGGCTCTCAAACCTTTCTCTCTGATATTCTTATGAATCTTTTTGGACTGGAGCTCTTGCATAGGCCAGACCATGCCTTGGTTGATTAAGAATGATGATGAAGATGATCAGAGGAGGAGGAGGAAGAGAAAAAGCAGAAGCAGGGAAGAACAGCAAGGTCTCCTCCGGGAACCCAGCTATGATGCTCACAACTCTTATGTGCAGACACTGGGGTGGGGGTGGCTGGTGGGCCTTGCATTGCAGTTGCTGGAGCATCAGTGTCATGGGTCTTGTGAATGTTGGACCTGCCGAAGGGACTTCCTTGAGTGCTTCCGGGGAGGAGTGCTGCGGAGCAAGCGAGCACTTGAGCTCCAGCAGACATCAGCAGGGCCTGGTGCAGAGGTTGGAGCTCAGGCGGGTCTTTGCCCGGCAGGACACCGTGGAGGCCTCCCAGCATGAGATGCTCCTTTGGCATTTCCACCCTTCTCAGCCGGTGCACAAGGGATGCTTTGGCCCTTACGCCGCACAGCGTTGGCTCACAGTCGTTGTGATGGGGATGGCAGGAGCTGTTCTTGCTGCTGTTCCCTGCTCTCAAAGCTCCCAAAGCACCAAGACACGAGTGGGGTCACCCCAGAGGCATCGGTGGACTTTTGCGTCATCGCCTCAGTACAGGATGTGCTCTTGGCTCTTCTTCTGCAACGTCCCCATGCCCCCATACCTGTCTTCTTTTCCTCTCTCTCTCTCTCTCTCTCTCTCCCCCGCGAGGCTCACAACTTTTCCCTGCAAATATTTGCCCAAGGTCCTTTGTCAACGTTATTTGCACTGGGCGGGCTCTGCGTCGCACTTGGCACATAGCTGTTGGGAACAACAGGTGCCCCCCCTCCTGTCCACCCGTGCCCCTTCTCTCCAGCGCCCCCTCCCCCACGGCCGAGTGGCCCACCACTTCCTTCGCTCGCCCCTCTCTGGGGCACCTGCTTGGACGGCCGCCTGTGGAGGTGAGGGGTCCCGCCCCCTGGCCATCTCAGCATCCTCTTGAGGGACAGGTGGTGCCCGGCATTGCTGCCGGGCACCACCTCCTCCTCCCTCCTCCCTCTAGAAAACTCTGTCAAGAGTGCTGTGCTTCAATCCAGCCCTGGTGCTGATCACGGGAGGAGCCCGGGTTTGCTCTCTGATTGGAAATACCTTGAGGCCTGCACCTCACCTTCTGCAGTGGCCCCTGTGCTCCCGCTCCATGCGCCCCAATGACAGGAGAATGGGGGTGAAACTCTGGACTCTGTGCCTCTGCCTGGGGATGATTCTGGTGAACGCCACCCCCACGACGGGTAAGTATTTGGAGAGGGGGGATTCTTCCCGGTGGGGTGGAGTGGGAACGCTGCTGCCAGGGCACCCAGTGTGGTGGGGTGGGCACTTCAGAAGGCTGGAAAGAGGGGACTGGGATGGATTCACCAAACCTTCCCCCAAGGCAGGATTACTCCACCCCCAGGCTTCTGGAGGCTCAGGCCCAGACTCTGCAGCTCAGCCATGGGAAACTGGGTAGCTTTTGCTTCTGGGTGTAACGGTCAGACTGCTGGGGGCTGGGGGGCTCTTTAGGTGGCCGTGTACCTGACTTTGCTTAGTTCAAAATGTGGTCAGCCCTGCTGCTGCTGCTGCGTCTGGGACCCTTCTGCTTGTCCTGCCAAGTGAGGCCCAGGACCTCAGCCCCAAAGCCCTGCCCTAACAGCACCGCTGGCTGTGGAATACATCAAGTAATCTTATATAAGTGTGAGGCTTATTACTTGAGAGCTCCCGGACTGAGTTTGCTCATTTTTATTTTAAATTGAAGTGTGACCGTTGTAGACGTGCAAAAAATTTTGAAAGTCCAAAAAAGTTCAAAGCTTGAGCTTTAATAGCAATTAATTTCCTCTGTGCCAAACAGGCAGGGCAGCCCCTGTGCCAGCAGGGTGATGGACAGCCCTGCTTGGCCAATCAGAGGGGTGTGAAGGCCGGCCCTGGACACAGCTGAGTCGTTAGGATGTTACCCCCAGCGGGGAAGGGGAAGGGGACGGAGGTGGGCAATTGGGGTGTGTGAGGGAAGGGGCGGAGCCAGGCCACCTGCAGATTTCGGGAGGGGATTCACTATGCCTGAGCCACATCTGCATGAGCTGCTCTGTGGTGAGGGGGCTGAGGGGCAAAACAGTGAGGAAAGGACCAGGGCCACTTGGGATGTGGGCTTGACACGAGTCACTAGAGAAGAATCTCCAAGAGCACATGCAGAGTTTCATTCCCTTCACGGAGGAACCAAAATTCTCTCAGAAGAGCATCAGAAGAGCCCTGATGTTGGATCAGCCACAGGGCCTGTCCGGACCAGCATTCTGTTCCCCCACTGCCCAATCAGGTGCCCCCGTGGGAAGCTCCCAGGGAGGACGGGAGGGCAAACGCACCCCACACGCACTCACTGGCATATGGGATGCAATGTGCAGGCAGCCTCCTCCTCCTCCAGGAATGTGTCCAACCCCCTTTTTAAAGCCATCCGAGTTGGTGGCCATCACTATATCTGGCTGAAGCGAATTCCATAGTTTAAATCTGTGCTGTGTCCTTCCTTTTCTCTGACCTGAACCTGCTGCCGTTCAGCATCATGGGAGAACCCAAGTGGGGACTCCAGCACAAAGGCAATATGCCTTTGTACACCAGTTGCTGGGGGAAATGGGCGGGAGGGTGCTGTTGCACCATGTCCTGCTTGTGGGTCCTGCTCGACAGCTGGTTGGCCACTGTGTGAACAGACTAGAATCATAGAATAGCAGAGTTGGAAGGGGCCTACAAGGCCATCGAGTCCAACCACCTGCTCAGTGCAGGAATCCCTCCTACAGCATCCCTGACAGATGGTTGTCCAGCTGCCTCTTGAAGGCCTCTAGTGTGGGAGAGCCCACAACCTCCTCAGGTAACTGGTTCTATTGTCGTACTGCTCTAACAGTCAGGAAGTTTTTCCTGATGTCCAGCCGGAATCTGGCTTCCTTTAACTTGAGCCCGTTATTCCGTGTCCTGCACTCTGGGAGGATCGAGAAGAGATCCTGGCCCTCCTCTGCGTGACTAGAAGGACCCTTAGATGACTTGGCCTAGAAGGACCCTTGGCCTGACCCAGCATCAGGGCACTTCTGATAGTTCTGGGATTCTGAGAGGAGGAGGGAAATTAAATTTCTCACTCTCTATCCCTCAGGGCCAAACTGAACACAATGGCAGAAGACCAGTGTGCCAGCCAGGTCGGATCTGCTGCCCACTCCCTCTAAAGCAGTGGTTCTCAACCTTCCTAATGCCGCGACCCTTTAATACAGTTCCTCATGTTGTGGTGACCCCCAACCATAAAATTATTTTCGTTCTTCTCTACACGATCCATTGTCATGGGATGGTTTGCTAATGAAAATAATACATAACAATAGCTTTAATAATACAAAAGATGATACATGACATAGTTCAGTCAATACAGTTTCCTAAGACCATCGGAAATATGTGTTTTCCGATGGTCTTAGGCGACCCCTGTGAAACGGTCGTTCGACCCCCAAAGGGGTCCCGACCCACAGGTTGAGAACCGCTGCTCTAAAGGGATGGGGGTGATTGGCAGCGCAGTGTGGGCAGGTGGGGTGGGGTGGGGGCTGAGCCATCCCCATCTGTGCTGTGTCCCCCCACCCCATCCCCATCCCTTTGTATAGGCTGTTTTGTGCCTGGAGGGCCCTCCAAGACCTGATGTAGGCCCACCCAGAGCAAAACAGTGTTGTAAAAAACATGATTTCAGATGAAAAAAGACATGACAGTGTGTGTGGGAAACCCATCAACCCGCTTTAAATTGGCTTCCTCCCCCCCACCCCAACTTTATAGGCAGTTGGCAGGATCCAGATTGCGTGGGGTCACTTCCTCATCTCGTTGCACCCCACATGCCCAGGGTGATCACATGTTCAGTTTTCAAGAGCAGAGAGAATGGCCCAGAGGGGCTCCAGCCACAGGACCCCTCCCCACCTGCCCTGCAAAAGTCCTCCTCCACCCCTCTCCTCCCTCTGTCTGAAACAGATAGCGCTTCCCGTGTTTCATAAATACAGAGGAAGAGAAAGGAAAGGGTGATTGTGCCCGTGAACTCTTGGGCCTGAAACTGTGCAGTTCCGTGAATTGCATTTCCTTTCATGTGTCAAATGGCTCCTATTCGACTGTCCAGCGCCTGGTTGTGAACTGGGCCATGGGGCACTGCTACACAATTCAGAGAGTGGGGGCCCAGGCCCATAGGTCTCGCCCCCCTTGTAAGTCTGCATAACATTTGCTAATTTATATCAATATATGCAAATCTAGAAATAATTACTAGGATTTAAATTTCACAGAAGGCAAAGTCAGCTAATTATTTTAGAACATCCAAATGGCCTCCCATAAAATAACTACTTCCATTGACTTTTGTGCCCTAATTAGTAGTTCCTCTGCAATTACAGTTAAATTGCAATTTCTTTTTTTTTTAATCATAAACTTTTATTTTGAAATAAGGTAAACAAAATTAAGGCAACAAAAAGAATGTACATAATAAAAAATTGGTATCACTAAAGAAACAAAGGAATTCACAAATTATAACTCTTAGTCTACAACTCATATGCTTTCACGGTCCAGCTCCTTCCTATCTCTCCTCTCTCATCTCACACTATTGCCCCGCTCGTGCTCTTCGCTCCTCTGATGCCATGTTTCTCGCCTGCCCAAGGGCCTCTACTTCCCTTGCTCGGCTTCGTCCATTCTCTTCGGCTGCCCCTTACGCCTGGAACGCTCTTCCAGAACATTTGAGAACTACAAGTTCAACCGCAGCTTTTAAAGCTCAACTAAAAACTTTTCTTTTTCCTAAAGCTTTTAAAACTTGATGTTGTGCAGACTTCTACTGTTACTTTCTACTGTTAGTTTTACCCTATCCTGTGCCTGTTTACCCTACCCTGTACCTGTTTGCATTCTCTTCCCCTCCTTATTGTTTTACTATGATTTTATTAGATTGTAAGCCTATGCGGCAGGGTCTTGCTATTTACTGTTTTACTCTGTACAGCACCATGTACACTGATGGTGCTATATAAATAAATAAATAAATAATAATAATAATAATAATAATAATAATAATAATAATTCTGAAATATCTACAATAAAATGGCCCAAGTAAAAACTCAAAACCTAAAATAAAATATATTTTAAAATATATTTTTAATATATTTTATATAAAATATATTAAAAATATATTCAATATATATTTAAATTAAATTAAAATATAAGTAAAAATATAACTTACACAACATCTTCCTCACACACCACCCATGGAACAGGCGAGGGGATAAGCAGCACTGCTAGCCAAGTGACAACTCCTAGTTCTAGTCCAATGTCATCTCCTGCAGTGACGATGAATGAGACCATCGGAAGCACAACGCCAACTATCTCCAGCACGTCAGGGTCTAGCCCCACCACCCCAGCCCACCACTCCAGCGCCATTACAACAGAAGTCAGCTCCACTAACCCTACAGAGACATCATCTCCTTCTCGTTCTACTGCTCAAGAGTCACAGAGTACAGGTACGACTTTGCACTCAGCACATCCCAGTCGTTCCACAGCACCGCTGGCTGTGGAATACATCAAGTAATCTTATATAAGAATACGGTAGTGTGAGGCTTATTACTCGAGAGCTCCCAGACTGAGTTTGCTCATTTTTGTTTTAAACTGAAGTGTGAGCAGTGTAGGTGTGCAGAATTTTTAAAGAGAATTTTGGCTCCTCCGTGAAGAGGAAATGGAAGAGCCCTGATATTGGATCAGACCCAGGGCCTGTCCAGACCAGCATTCTGTTCCCCCACTGCCCAATCAGGTGCCCCCATGGGAAGCTCCCAGGGAGGACGGGAGGGCAAACGCACCCCACACGCACTCACTGGCATATGGGATGCAATGTGCAGGCAGCCTTCTCCTCCTCCAGGAATGTGTCCATCCCCCTTTTTAAAGCCATCGAAGTGGATGGCCATCCCTATATTTTGTGGTAGTGAATTCCATAGTTTAACTCTGCACTGAGTGAAGAAGTCTTTCCTATTCTCTGATCTGAATCTCCCACCATTCAGTGTCATGGAAGACGCCAGTGGGGACTCCAGTATCAAAGGCAGTATACCTATGTACACCAGTTGCTGGGGAACATGGGTGGGAGGGTGCTGTTGCACCATGTCCTGCTTGTGGGTCCCTGATCGACAGATGGATGGCCACTGTGTGAACAGACTAGAAGGACCCTTGGATGACCTGGACTAGATGGACCCTTGGCCTGATCCAGAATCAGGGCTCTTCTGATAGTTCTGGGATTATGTGAGAAGGAGGGAAATGAAAAGTCTCTCTCTCTATCGCTCAGGGCCAAACTGAACATGATGGCAGTGGACTAGTGTGCCAGTCAGGTCAGATCTGCTGCCCACTCCGTCTAAATGGATGGGGATGTTTGGCAGCGCAGTGTGGGCAGGTGGGGGGCTGAGCCATCCCAACTTATGCTGCCCCCCACCCCATCCCTTTTTATAGGCTGTTTTACGCCTGGTGGGCCTCCCAGATCTGACGTAGGCCCACTGGAAGAAAAATAGCATTGTAAAAAACATGACTTCAGATGAAAAAGACATGAGTGGGGGGGGGAACACATCAACCTGCTTTAAATTGGCCTCCTCACACACACCCCACTTTACAGGCAGTTGGGTGTGGTCAAAGCCTCACCTCGTTGTGCCCCACACGCCCAGGGTGATCACACATTCGAGAGCAGAGAGAATGGCCCCAGTACCTCTCCCTGCCTCCTGCAAAAGTCCTCCTCAGTCCCTCTCCTCCCTCTGTACAAAGAAGGAGAAAGGAAAGGGGCGATGGTGCCCATGCACACTTGCTCTGGTGTGAAGTTGTGTTTTCCACGGACTGCAGCAAACCAGGGCTGGCCTTTGCTCTCAGGCCTTGGCTCCACGCCTCCCCCTCTGCCTGCCACGCCTGCATTTCCTTCCATGTGTCAAATGGTTCCAGTTCCTGTTACACTGTCCAGCGCCTGGTTGTGAACTCAGCCATGGGGAATTGCTATGCAACTCAGAGAGCAGGGGCCCAGGCCCATAGGATACAAATCTGCACAACATTTGCTAATTTATATCAATATATGCAAATCTAGAAATAATTACTAGAATTCACAGAAGGCAAAGCCAGCCAATTTATTTCTCATTCAAATGACTTCACATAAAATAACTACTTCCATTGACTTGTACCCTACGCACATAATCCCAAATCAATAGTTCCTCTTCAGTTACAGCAAATTTGCAAAAAAAATTATCAAGAACATTTATTTTGAAATAAGGTAAACAAAATTAAAGCACCAAAAAGAAGAAAGTACATAATAAATAATATTGATATCACTAAAAAATAAAGCAATTAACTAATCATAAATCTTATTCTACAACCAATATGCATATGGAATATCTACAATAAAATGACCTAATTAGGAGAACAAAACCTAATGATAGATAGACATATATATATATATATATATATATATATATATATATATATATCACAACATATAAAAGGAACATGTGCAAGTGTGTGTCATTTTCTTTACATGAGAGTTAAGGAGATTCGCTGTTCAAATCTGTTTAGAAAATTCATTGGTGGCAAATAGCTTACAGTTGTTTTTACCGTATACAGCCTTTACATGTTGTCTGCTTTACAGATGTGAGATCCACTAACAGTCCAACGATCCGCAGGACAACAGGGTCTAGGCCCACGAACCAAATCCACCATTCCAGCGCCTTCACAACGGTAGTGAGCTCCACTGACCCTACAGAGACATCTTCTCATTCTCAGTCTACTGCTCATGAGTCACAGAGTACAGGGATCACTTCCAACGCAACACATCAAAGTACTTCTACTGCGGAGACCACAAATAATGCCGCCACTACCTCTGAGACATCAACATCTCCCTCACACAGCACCCATGGAACAAGCGAGGTGATAAACAGCACTGCTATCCGAGTGACAACTCCTAGTTCTAGCCCAGCCTCATCTGCTGCAGTGACATCTGAAACCACCGGAAGTACAACTCCAATAATCTCCAGCATGTCAGGGTCTAGCCCCACCAACCCAACCCACCACTCCAGTGCCTTCACAACAGAAGTGAGCTCCACTAACTCTACAGAGACATCTTCTCATTCTCATTCTACTGCTCATGATTCACAGAGTACAGGGATGACTTCCAACTCAACACATCCCAGTACCTCCACTGTGGAGACTACACATACTGCAGCCACTACCTCTGAGACATCAACATCTCCCTCACACAGCACCCATGGAACAAGCGAGGTGATAAGCAGTGGTGTTACCCAAGTGACAACTCCTAGTTCTAGCCCAACGTCATCTGCTGCAGTGACATCTGAGACCACTGGAAGTACAACTCCAATAATCTCCAGCACATCAGGGGCTAGCCCCACCACCCCAACCCACCACTTCAGTGCCTTCATAACAGAAATGAGCTCCACTAACCCTACAGAGACATCTTCTCATTCTACTTTGCTGTACTCACAGAGTACAGGGTTGACTTCGCATTCAACACATCCCAGTACATCCTCTGTGGAGACTACACATACTGCAGCGACTACATCTGAGACATCAACATCTCCCTCACACAGCACCCATGGAACAAGCGAGGTGATAAGCAGCCCTGCTACGCAGGTGACAACTCCTAATTCTAGCCCAACATCATCTTTTGCAGTGAGGTCTGAAGCTACCAGAAGTACAACTCCAATAATCTCCAGCACTTCAGGGTCTAGCCCCACCACCCCAACCCAAAGCTCCAGTGCTTCCACAACAGAAGTGAGCTCCACTAACTCTACAGAGACATCGTCTCATTCTCATTCTACTGCTCATGAGTCACAGAGTACAGGGATGACTTCGCATTCAACACATCCCAGTACATCCACTGTGGAGACTACAAATACTGCAGCGACTACCTCTGAGACATCAACATCTCCCTCACACAGCACCCATGGAACAAGCGAGGTGATAAGCAGCCCTGCTACCCAAGTGACAACTCCTAATTCTAGCCCAACGTCATCTGCTGCAGTGAGGTCTGAAGCCACCAGAAGTACAACTCCAATAATCTCCAGCACTTCAGAGTCTAGCCCCACCACCCCAACCCACAACTCCAGTGCATTCACAACAGAAGTGAGCTCCACTAACCCTACAGAAACATCTTCTCATTCTACTTCGCAAGAGACACAGAGTACAGGGATGACTTCCAACAAAACACATCCCAGTACCTCCACTGAGGAGACCACACATACCGCAGCCATTACCTCTGAGGAATCAACATCTCCCTCACACAGAACCCATGGAACAAGCGAGGTGATAAGCAGAGGTGTTACCCAAGTGACAATTCCTAATTCTAGCCCAACGTCATCTGCTGCAGTGACGTCTGAGACCACCGGAAGTACAACTCCAATAATCTCCAGCACGTCAAGGTCCAGCCCCACCACCCCAACCCACCACTCCAGTGCCTTCACAACAGAAGTGAGCTCCACTAACCCTACAAAGACATCTTCTCATTCTCATTCTACTGCTCATGAGTCACAGAGTACAGGGATGACTTCCAACACAACACATCCCAGTACCTCTACTGGGGAGACTACACATACTGCAGCTACTACTTCTGAGACATCAACATCTCCCTCACACAGCATCCATGGAACAAGCGAGGTGATAAGCAGCCCTGCTACCCAAGTGACAACTCCTAATTCTAGCCCAACGTCATCTGCTGCAGTGACGTCTGAGACCACCGGAAGTACAACTCCAATAATCTCCAGCACGTCAGGGTCTAGCTCCACCACCCCAGCCCACAACTCCAGTGCATTCACAACAGAAGTGAGCTCCACTAACCCTACAGAAACATCTTCTCATTCTACTTCGCAAGAGACACAGAGTACAGGGATGACTTCCAACAAAACACATCCCAGTACCTCCACTGAGGAGACCACACATACCGCAGCCATTACCTCTGAGGAATCAACATCTCCCTCACACAGAACCCATAGAACAAGCGAGGTGGTAAGCAGCAGTGTTACCCAAGTGACAATTCCTAATTCTAGCCCAACGTCATCTGCTGCAGTGACGTCTGAGACTACCGGAAGTACAACTCCAATAATCTCCAGCATGTCAAGGTCCAGCCCCACCACCCCAACCCACCACTCCAGTGCCTTCACAATAGAAGTGAGATCCACTAACCCTACAGAGACATCTTCTCATTCTACTTCGCAAGAGACACAGAGTACAGGGATGACTTCGCATTCAACGTATCCCAGTACCTCTACTGTGGAGACTAGAAATACTGCAGCCACTACCTCTGAGACATCAACATCTCCCTCACACAGCACCCATGGAACAAGCAGGGTGATAACCAGCGGTGTTACCCAAGTGACAACTCCTAGTTCTAGCCCAACGTCATCTGCTGCAGTGATGTCTGAGGCCACCCGAAGTACAACTCCAATAATCTCCAGCACGTCAGGGTCTAGTCCCACCACCCCAGCCCACCACTCCAGTGCCTTAACAACAGAAGTGAGCTCCATTAAAACTGCAGAGACATCTTCTCATTCTCATTCTACTGCTCATGAGGCACAGAGTATACGGATGACTTCCAACGAAACACATCCCAGTACCTCTACTGTGGAGACTACACAGACTGCAGCGACTACATCTGAGACATCAACATCTCCCTCACACAGCACCCATGGAACAAGCGAGGTGGTAAGCAGCAGTGTTACCCAAGTGACAACTCCTAGTTCTAGCCCAACGTCATCTGCTGCAGTGACGTCTGAGACCACCGGAAGAACAACTCCAATAATCTCCAGCACATCGGGGTCTAGCCCCGCCTCCCCAAGCCACCACTCCAGTGCCTTCACAACAGAAGTGAGCTCCACTAACCCTACAGAGACATCTTCTCATTCTCGTTCTACTGCTCATGAGTCACAGAATACAGGGATGACGTCCAACGCAACACACCCCAGTACCTCTACTGTGGAGACTACAAATACTGCAGCCACGACCTCTGAGAGATCAACATCTCCCTCACACAGCACCCATGGAACAAGCGAGGTGATAAGCAGCCCTGCTACCCAGGTGACAACTCCTAATTCTAGCCCAACATCATCTTCTGCAGTGACGTCTGAGACCACCAGAAATACAACTCCAATAATCTCCAGCACGTCAGGGTCTAGTCCCACCACGCCAACCCAAAACTCCAGTCCTTTCACAACAGATGTGAGCCCCACTAATCCTACAGAGAGATCAACTCATTCTACTTCGCAAGAGTCACATAGTACACGGATGACTTCCAACTCAACACATCCCAGTACCTCTACTGAGGAGACTACACATACCGTAGCCATTAACTCTGAGGAATCAAAATCTCCCTCACACAGCACCCATAGAACAAGCGAGGTGATAAGCAGCAGTGTTACCCAAGTGACAATTCCTAATTCTAGCCCAACATCATCTGCTACAGTGACGTCTGGGACCACCAGAAGTACAACTCCAATAATCTCCAGCATGTCAAGGTCTAGCCCCACCACCCCAACCCACCACTCCATTGCCTTCATAACAGAAGTGAGATCCACTAACCCTACAGATACATCTTCTCATTCTACTTCGCAAGAGACACAGAGTACAGGGATGACTTCGCATTCAACGTATCCCAGTACATCCACTGTGGAGACTACACATACTGCAGCCACTACCTCTGAGACATCAACTCAAATGATCTACATCTCATCAGGCTCTAGCCCCACCACCCCAGCCCACCACTCCAGCGCCATTACAACAGAAGTGAGCTCTACTAACCCTACGGAGACACCTTCTCATTCTCATTCTACTGCTCATGAGTCACAGAGTACAGGGATCACATCCAACGCAACGCATCCCAGTACCTCCACTGTGGAGACTACCCATACTGCAGCCACTACCTCTGAGACATCAACATCTCCCTCACACAGCACCCATGGAACAAGCGAGGTGATAAGCAGCGGTGTTACCCAAGTGACAACTCCTAGTTCTAGCCCAACGTCATCTGCTGCAGTGACATCTGAGACCACCGGAATAACAACTCCAACGATCTCAATCACATCAGGGTCTAGCCCCACCACCCCAGCCCACCACTCCAGACCCTTCACAACAGAAGTGAGCTCCACTAACCCTACAGAGATATCATCTCATTCTACTGCTCATAAGTCACAGAGTACAGGGATCACATCCAACGCAACACTTCCCAGTACCTCCACTGTGGAGACTACACAAAATGCAGCCACTACCTCTGAGAGATCAACATCTCCCTCACACAGCACCCATGGAACAAGCGAGGTGATAAGCAGCAGTGTTACCCAAGTGACAACTCCTAGTTCTAGCCCAACGTCATCTGCTGCAGTGACATCGGAGACCACCGAAAGAACAACTCCAACGATCTCAATCTCATCAGGGTCTAGCCCCACCACCCCAGCCCACCACTCCAGCGCCATTATAACAGAAGTGAGCTCCACTAACCCTACAGAGACATCATCTCATTCTCATTCTACTGCTCATGAGTCACAGGGTACAGGGATGACTTCCAACGCAACACATCCCAGTACCTCTACTGTGGAGACTACACAGACTGCAGCCACTACCTCTGAGACATCAACATCTCCCTCACAGAGCACCCATGGAACAAGCGAGGTGATAAGCAGCGGTGTTACCCAAGTGACAACTCCTAGTTCTAGCCCAACGTCATCTGCTGCAGTGACATCTGAGACCACCAGAATAACAACTCCAACGATCTCAATCACATCAGGGTCTAGCCCCACCACAGCAGCCCACCACTCCAGCGCCATTATAACAGAAGTGAGCTCCACTAACCCTACAGAGACATCATCTCATTCTCATTCTACTGCTCATGAGTCACAGAGTACAGGGATGACTTCCAACGAAACTCATCCCAGTACCTCTACTGTGGAGACTACAAATACTGCAGCCACTACCTCTGAGACATCAACATCTCCCTCACACAGCACCCATGGAACAAGCGAGGTGATACGCAGCGGTGTTACCCAAGTGACAACTAGTTCTAGCCCAACGTCATCTGCTGCAGTGACGTCTGAGGCCACCGGAAGTACAACTCCAATAATCTCCAGCACGTCAGGGTCTAGCCCCACCACCCCAGCCCACCACTCCAGTACCTTAATAACAGAAGTGAGCTCCACTAACCCTACAGAGACATCATCTCATTCTACTGCTCATGAGTCACAGAGTACATGGATGACTTCCAACGCAACACATGCCAGTACCTCTACTGTGGAGACTACACAGACTGCAGCCACTACCTCTGAGACATCAACATCTCACTCACACAGCACCCATGGAACAAGCGAGGTGATTAGCAACGGTGTTACCCAAGTGACAACATCATCTGCTGCAGTGACATCTGAGACCACCAGAAGAACAACTCCAACAATCTATATCTCATCAGGGTCTAGCCCCACCACCCCAGCCCACCACTCCAGCGCCATTATAACAGAAGTGAGCTCCACTAACCCTACAGAGACATCATCTCATTCTCATTCTACTGCTCATGAGTCACAGGGTACAGGGATGACTTCCAACGCAACACATCCCAGTACCTCTACTGTGGAGACTACACAGACTGCAGCCACTACCTCTGAGACATCAACATCTCCCTCACAGAGCACCCATGGAACAAGCGAGGTGATAAGCAGCGGTGTTACCCAAGTGACAACTCCTAGTTCTAGCCCAACGTCATCTGCTGCAGTGACATCTGAGACCACCAGAATAACAACTCCAACGATCTCAATCACATCAGGGTCTAGCCCCACCACCCGTGCCCACCACTCCAGCGCCATTATAACAGAAGTGAGCTCCACTAACCCTACAGAGACATCATCTCATTCTACTGCTCATGAGTCACAGAGTACAGGGATCACTTCCAACGCAACACTTCCCAGTACCTCCACTGTGGAGACTACCCATACTGCAGCCACTACCTCTGAGACATCAACATCTCCCTCACACAGCACCCATGGAACAAGCGAGGTGATAAGCAGCGGTGTTACCCAAGTGAAAACTCCTAGTTCTAGCCCAACATCATCTGCTAAAGTGACATCTGAGACCACCGGAAGAACAACTCCTATGATCTCCATCTCATCAGAGTCTAGCCCCACCACCCCAGTCCACAACTCCAGACCCTTCACAACAGAAGTGAGCTCCACTAACCCTACAGAGACATCATCTCATTCCACTTCGCAAGAGTCACAGAGTACAGGGATGACTTCCATCACAACACATCCCAGTACCTCTACTGTGGAGACTACAAATACTGCAGCCATTACCTCTGAGACATCAACATCTTCCTCACACAGCACCCATGGAACAAGCAACATTTTAAGCAGCAGTGTTACCCAAGTGACAACTCCTAATTCTAGCCCAACGTCATCTGCTGCAGTGACGTCTGAGACTACCGGAAGTACAACTCCAATAATCTCCAGCACGTCAGGGTCTAGCCCCACCACCCCAGCCCACCACTCCAGTGCCTTCACAACAGAAGTGAGCTCCACTAACCCTACAGAAACATCTTCTCATTCTCATTCTACTGCTCATGAGTCACAGAGTACAGGGATGACTTCCAACGCAACGCATCCCAGTACCTCCACTGTGGAGACTACACATACTGCAGCCACTACCTCTGAGACATCAACATCTCCCTCACACAGCACCCATGGAACAAGCGAGGTGATAAGCAGCGGTGTTACCCAAGTGACAACTCCTAGTTCTAGCCCAACATCATCTGCTGAAGTGACATCTGAGACCACCAAAAGAACAACTCCTATGATCTCCATCTCATCAGAGTCTAGCCCCACCACCCCAGCCCACAACTCCAGACCCTTCACAACAGAAGTGAGCTCCACTAACCCTACAGAGACATCATCTCATTCTACTTCGCAAGAGTCACAGAGTACAGGGATGACTTCCAACAAAACACATCCCAGTACCTCTACTGTGGAGACTACAAATACTGCAGCCATTACCTCTGAGACATCAACATCTCCCTCACATAGCACCCATGGAACAAGCGAGGTTTTAAGCAGCGGTGTTACCCAAGTGACAACTCCTAATTCTAGCCCAACGTCATCTGCTGCAGTGACGTCTGAGACAACCGGAAGTACAACTCCAATAATCTCCAACACGTCAGGGTCTAGCCCCACCACCCCAGCCCACCACTCCAGTGCCTTCACAACAGAAGTGAGCTCCACTAACCCTACAGAGACATCTTCTCATTCTCATTCTACTGCTCATGAGTCACAGAGTACAGTGATGACTTCCAACGCAACACATCCCAGTACCTCCACTGTGGAGACTACACATACTGCAGCCACTACCTCTGAGACATCAACATCTCCCTCACACAGCACCCATGGAACAAGCGAGGTGATAAGCAGCGGTGTTACCCAAGTGACAACTCCTAGTTCTAGCCCAACATCATCTGCTGAAGTGACATCTGAGACCACCGGAAGAACAACTCCTATGATCTCCATCTCATCAGAGTCTAGCCCCACCACCCCAGGCCACCACTCCAGTGCCTTCACAACAGAAGTGAGCTCCACTAACCCTACAGAGACATCATCTCATTCTACTGCTCATGAGTCACAGAGTACAGGGATGACTTCCAACGCAACACATCCCAGTACCTCCACTGTGAAGACTACAAATACTGCAGCCACTACCTCTGAGACTTCAACATCTCCCTCACACAGCACCCATGGAACAAGCGAGGTGAGAAGCAGCGGTGTTACCCAAGTGACAACTAGTTCTAGCCCAACGTCATCTGCTGCAGTGACGTCTGAGGCCACCGGAAGTACAACTCTAATAATCTCCAGCACGTCAGGGTCTAGCCCCACCACCCCAGCCCACCACTCCAGTGCATTCACAACAGAAGTGAGCTCCACTAACCCTACAGAAACATCTTCTCATTCTCATTCTACTGCTCATGAGTCACAGAGTACAGGGATGACTTCCAACGCAACGCATCCCAGTACCTCCACTGTGGAGACTACACAGACTGCAGCCACTACCTCTGAGACATCAACATCTCCCTCACACAGCACCCATGGAACAAGCGAGGTGATAAGCAGCCCTGCTACCCAAGTGACAACTCCTAATTCTAGCCCAACGTCATCTGCTGCAGTGAGGTCTGAAGCCACCAGAAGTACAACTCCAATAATCTCCAGCACTTCAGAGTCTAGCCCCACCACCCCAACCCACAACTCCAGTGCATTCACAACAGAAGTGAGCTCCACTAACCCTACAGAAACATCTTCTCATTCTACTTCGCAAGAGACACAGAGTACAGGGATGACTTCCAACAAAACACATCCCAGTACCTCCACTGAGGAGACCACACATACCGCAGCCATTACCTCTGAGGAATCAACATCTCCCTCACACAGAACCCATGGAACAAGCGAGGTGATAAGCAGAGGTGTTACCCAAGTGACAATTCCTAATTCTAGCCCAACGTCATCTGCTGCAGTGACGTCTGAGACCACCGGAAGTACAACTCCAATAATCTCCAGCACGTCAAGGTCCAGCCCCACCACCCCAACCCACCACTCCAGTGCCTTCACAACAGAAGTGAGCTCCACTAACCCTACAAAGACATCTTCTCATTCTCATTCTACTGCTCATGAGTCACAGAGTACAGGGATGACTTCCAACACAACACATCCCAGTACCTCTACTGGGGAGACTACACATACTGCAGCTACTACTTCTGAGACATCAACATCTCCCTCACACAGCATCCATGGAACAAGCGAGGTGATAAGCAGCCCTGCTACCCAAGTGACAACTCCTAATTCTAGCCCAACGTCATCTGCTGCAGTGACGTCTGAGACCACCGGAAGTACAACTCCAATAATCTCCAGCACGTCAGGGTCTAGCTCCACCACCCCAGCCCACAACTCCAGTGCATTCACAACAGAAGTGAGCTCCACTAACCCTACAGAAACATCTTCTCATTCTACTTCGCAAGAGACACAGAGTACAGGGATGACTTCCAACAAAACACATCCCAGTACCTCCACTGAGGAGACCACACATACCGCAGCCATTACCTCTGAGGAATCAACATCTCCCTCACACAGAACCCATAGAACAAGCGAGGTGGTAAGCAGCAGTGTTACCCAAGTGACAATTCCTAATTCTAGCCCAACGTCATCTGCTGCAGTGACGTCTGAGACTACCGGAAGTACAACTCCAATAATCTCCAGCATGTCAAGGTCCAGCCCCACCACCCCAACCCACCACTCCAGTGCCTTCACAATAGAAGTGAGATCCACTAACCCTACAGAGACATCTTCTCATTCTACTTCGCAAGAGACACAGAGTACAGGGATGACTTCGCATTCAACGTATCCCAGTACCTCTACTGTGGAGACTAGAAATACTGCAGCCACTACCTCTGAGACATCAACATCTCCCTCACACAGCACCCATGGAACAAGCAGGGTGATAACCAGCGGTGTTACCCAAGTGACAACTCCTAGTTCTAGCCCAACGTCATCTGCTGCAGTGATGTCTGAGGCCACCCGAAGTACAACTCCAATAATCTCCAGCACGTCAGGGTCTAGTCCCACCACCCCAGCCCACCACTCCAGTGCCTTAACAACAGAAGTGAGCTCCATTAAAACTGCAGAGACATCTTCTCATTCTCATTCTACTGCTCATGAGGCACAGAGTATACGGATGACTTCCAACGAAACACATCCCAGTACCTCTACTGTGGAGACGACACAGACTGCAGCGACTACATCTGAGACATCAACATCTCCCTCACACAGCACCCATGGAACAAGCGAGGTGGTAAGCAGCAGTGTTACCCAAGTGACAACTCCTAGTTCTAGCCCAACGTCATCTGCTGCAGTGACGTCTGAGACCACCGGAAGAACAACTCCAATAATCTCCAGCACATCGGGGTCTAGCCCCGCCTCCCCAAGCCACCACTCCAGTGCCTTCACAACAGAAGTGAGCTCCACTAACCCTACAGAGACATCTTCTCATTCTCGTTCTACTGCTCATGAGTCACAGAATACAGGGATGACGTCCAACGCAACACACCCCAGTACCTCTACTGTGGAGACTACAAATACTGCAGCCACGACCTCTGAGAGATCAACATCTCCCTCACACAGCACCCATGGAACAAGCGAGGTGATAAGCAGCCCTGCTACCCAGGTGACAACTCCTAATTCTAGCCCAACATCATCTTCTGCAGTGACGTCTGAGACCACCAGAAATACAACTCCAATAATCTCCAGCACGTCAGGGTCTAGTCCCACCACGCCAACCCAAAACTCCAGTCCTTTCACAACAGATGTGAGCCCCACTAATCCTACAGAGAGATCAACTCATTCTACTTCGCAAGAGTCACATAGTACACGGATGACTTCCAACTCAACACATCCCAGTACCTCTACTGAGGAGACTACACATACCGTAGCCATTAACTCTGAGGAATCAAAATCTCCCTCACACAGCACCCATAGAACAAGCGAGGTGATAAGCAGCAGTGTTACCCAAGTGACAATTCCTAATTCTAGCCCAACATCATCTGCTACAGTGACGTCTGGGACCACCAGAAGTACAACTCCAATAATCTCCAGCATGTCAAGGTCTAGCCCCACCACCCCAACCCACCACTCCATTGCCTTCATAACAGAAGTGAGATCCACTAACCCTACAGATACATCTTCTCATTCTACTTCGCAAGAGACACAGAGTACAGGGATGACTTCGCATTCAACGTATCCCAGTACATCCACTGTGGAGACTACACATACTGCAGCCACTACCTCTGAGACATCAACTCAAATGATCTACATCTCATCAGGCTCTAGCCCCACCACCCCAGCCCACCACTCCAGCGCCATTACAACAGAAGTGAGCTCTACTAACCCTACGGAGACACCTTCTCATTCTCATTCTACTGCTCATGAGTCACAGAGTACAGGGATCACATCCAACGCAACGCATCCCAGTACCTCCACTGTGGAGACTACCCATACTGCAGCCACTACCTCTGAGACATCAACATCTCCCTCACACAGCACCCATGGAACAAGCGAGGTGATAAGCAGCGGTGTTACCCAAGTGACAACTCCTAGTTCTAGCCCAACGTCATCTGCTGCAGTGACATCTGAGACCACCGGAATAACAACTCCAACGATCTCAATCACATCAGGGTCTAGCCCCACCACCCCAGCCCACCACTCCAGACCCTTCACAACAGAAGTGAGCTCCACTAACCCTACAGAGATATCATCTCATTCTACTGCTCATAAGTCACAGAGTACAGGGATCACATCCAACGCAACACTTCCCAGTACCTCCACTGTGGAGACTACACATAATGCAGCCACTACCTCTGAGAGATCAACATCTCCCTCACACAGCACCCATGGAACAAGCGAGGTGATAAGCAGCAGTGTTACCCAAGTGACAACTCCTAGTTCTAGCCCAACGTCATCTGCTGCAGTGACATCGGAGACCACCGAAAGAACAACTCCAACGATCTCAATCTCATCAGGGTCTAGCCCCACCACCCCAGCCCACCACTCCAGCGCCATTATAACAGAAGTGAGCTCCACTAACCCTACAGAGACATCATCTCATTCTCATTCTACTGCTCATGAGTCACAGGGTACAGGGATGACTTCCAACGCAACACATCCCAGTACCTCTACTGTGGAGACTACACAGACTGCAGCCACTACCTCTGAGACATCAACATCTCCCTCACAGAGCACCCATGGAACAAGCGAGGTGATAAGCAGCGGTGTTACCCAAGTGACAACTCCTAGTTCTAGCCCAACGTCATCTGCTGCAGTGACATCTGAGACCACCAGAATAACAACTCCAACGATCTCAATCACATCAGGGTCTAGCCCCACCACAGCAGCCCACCACTCCAGCGCCATTATAACAGAAGTGAGCTCCACTAACCCTACAGAGACATCATCTCATTCTCATTCTACTGCTCATGAGTCACAGAGTACAGGGATGACTTCCAACGAAACTCATCCCAGTACCTCTACTGTGGAGACTACAAATACTGCAGCCACTACCTCTGAGACATCAACATCTCCCTCACACAGCACCCATGGAACAAGCGAGGTGATACGCAGCGGTGTTACCCAAGTGACAACTAGTTCTAGCCCAACGTCATCTGCTGCAGTGACGTCTGAGGCCACCGGAAGTACAACTCCAATAATCTCCAGCACGTCAGGGTCTAGCCCCACCACCCCAGCCCACCACTCCAGTACCTTAATAACAGAAGTGAGCTCCACTAACCCTACAGAGACATCATCTCATTCTACTGCTCATGAGTCACAGAGTACATGGATGACTTCCAACGCAACACATGCCAGTACCTCTACTGTGGAGACTACACAGACTGCAGCCACTACCTCTGAGACATCAACATCTCACTCACACAGCACCCATGGAACAAGCGAGGTGATTAGCAACGGTGTTACCCAAGTGACAACATCATCTGCTGCAGTGACATCTGAGACCACCAGAAGAACAACTCCAACAATCTATATCTCATCAGGGTCTAGCCCCACCACCCCAGCCCACCACTCCAGCGCCATTATAACAGAAGTGAGCTCCACTAACCCTACAGAGACATCATCTCATTCTCATTCTACTGCTCATGAGTCACAGGGTACAGGGATGACTTCCAACGCAACACATCCCAGTACCTCTACTGTGGAGACTACACAGACTGCAGCCACTACCTCTGAGACATCAACATCTCCCTCACAGAGCACCCATGGAACAAGCGAGGTGATAAGCAGCGGTGTTACCCAAGTGACAACTCCTAGTTCTAGCCCAACGTCATCTGCTGCAGTGACATCTGAGACCACCAGAATAACAACTCCAACGATCTCAATCACATCAGGGTCTAGCCCCACCACCCGTGCCCACCACTCCAGCGCCATTATAACAGAAGTGAGCTCCACTAACCCTACAGAGACATCATCTCATTCTACTGCTCATGAGTCACAGAGTACAGGGATCACTTCCAACGCAACACTTCCCAGTACCTCCACTGTGGAGACTACCCATACTGCAGCCACTACCTCTGAGACATCAACATCTCCCTCACACAGCACCCATGGAACAAGCGAGGTGATAAGCAGCGGTGTTACCCAAGTGAAAACTCCTAGTTCTAGCCCAACATCATCTGCTAAAGTGACATCTGAGACCACCGGAAGAACAACTCCTATGATCTCCATCTCATCAGAGTCTAGCCCCACCACCCCAGTCCACAACTCCAGACCCTTCACAACAGAAGTGAGCTCCACTAACCCTACAGAGACATCATCTCATTCCACTTCGCAAGAGTCACAGAGTACAGGGATGACTTCCATCACAACACATCCCAGTACCTCTACTGTGGAGACTACAAATACTGCAGCCATTACCTCTGAGACATCAACATCTTCCTCACACAGCACCCATGGAACAAGCAACATTTTAAGCAGCAGTGTTACCCAAGTGACAACTCCTAATTCTAGCCCAACGTCATCTGCTGCAGTGACGTCTGAGACTACCGGAAGTACAACTCCAATAATCTCCAGCACGTCAGGGTCTAGCCCCACCACCCCAGCCCACCACTCCAGTGCCTTCACAACAGAAGTGAGCTCCACTAACCCTACAGAAACATCTTCTCATTCTCATTCTACTGCTCATGAGTCACAGAGTACAGGGATGACTTCCAACGCAACGCATCCCAGTACCTCCACTGTGGAGACTACACATACTGCAGCCACTACCTCTGAGACATCAACATCTCCCTCACACAGCACCCATGGAACAAGCGAGGTGATAAGCAGCGGTGTTACCCAAGTGACAACTCCTAGTTCTAGCCCAACATCATCTGCTGAAGTGACATCTGAGACCACCAAAAGAACAACTCCTATGATCTCCATCTCATCAGAGTCTAGCCCCACCACCCCAGCCCACAACTCCAGACCCTTCACAACAGAAGTGAGCTCCACTAACCCTACAGAGACATCATCTCATTCTACTTCGCAAGAGTCACAGAGTACAGGGATGACTTCCAACAAAACACATCCCAGTACCTCTACTGTGGAGACTACAAATACTGCAGCCATTACCTCTGAGACATCAACATCTCCCTCACATAGCACCCATGGAACAAGCGAGGTTTTAAGCAGCGGTGTTACCCAAGTGACAACTCCTAATTCTAGCCCAACGTCATCTGCTGCAGTGACGTCTGAGACAACCGGAAGTACAACTCCAATAATCTCCAACACGTCAGGGTCTAGCCCCACCACCCCAGCCCACCACTCCAGTGCCTTCACAACAGAAGTGAGCTCCACTAACCCTACAGAGACATCTTCTCATTCTCATTCTACTGCTCATGAGTCACAGAGTACAGTGATGACTTCCAACGCAACACATCCCAGTACCTCCACTGTGGAGACTACACATACTGCAGCCACTACCTCTGAGACATCAACATCTCCCTCACACAGCACCCATGGAACAAGCGAGGTGATAAGCAGCGGTGTTACCCAAGTGACAACTCCTAGTTCTAGCCCAACATCATCTGCTGAAGTGACATCTGAGACCACCGGAAGAACAACTCCTATGATCTCCATCTCATCAGAGTCTAGCCCCACCACCCCAGGCCACCACTCCAGTGCCTTCACAACAGAAGTGAGCTCCACTAACCCTACAGAGACATCATCTCATTCTACTGCTCATGAGTCACAGAGTACAGGGATGACTTCCAACGCAACACATCCCAGTACCTCCACTGTGAAGACTACAAATACTGCAGCCACTACCTCTGAGACTTCAACATCTCCCTCACACAGCACCCATGGAACAAGCGAGGTGAGAAGCAGCGGTGTTACCCAAGTGACAACTAGTTCTAGCCCAACGTCATCTGCTGCAGTGACGTCTGAGGCCACCGGAAGTACAACTCTAATAATCTCCAGCACGTCAGGGTCTAGCCCCACCACCCCAGCCCACCACTCCAGTGCATTCACAACAGAAGTGAGCTCCACTAACCCTACAGAAACATCTTCTCATTCTCATTCTACTGCTCATGAGTCACAGAGTACAGGGATGACTTCCAACGCAACGCATCCCAGTACCTCCACTGTGGAGACTACACAGACTGCAGCCACTACCTCTGAGACATCAACATCTCCCTCACACAGCACCCATGGAACAAGCGAGGTGATAAGCAGCGGTGTTACCCAAGTGACAACTCCTAGTTCTAGCCCAACGTCATCTGCTGCAGTGACATCTGAGACAACAGGAAGAACAACTCCAACGATCTCCATCTCATCAGGGTCTAGCCCCACCACCCCAGCCCACCACTCCATCGCCATTACAACAGAAGTGAGCTCCACTAACCCAACAGGGACATCATCTCATTCTACTGCTCATGAGTCACAGAGTACAGGAATGACTTTCAACTCAACACATCCCAGTACCTCCACTGTGGAGACTACACATACTGCAGCCACTACCTCTGAGACATCAACATCTCCCTCACACAGCACCCATGGAACAAGCGAGGTGATAAGCAGCCCTGCTACCCAGGTTACAACTCCTCATTCTAGCCCAACGTTAACTGCTGCAGTGACGTCAGAGACCACTGGAAGAATAACTCCAATAATCTCCAGCACGTCAGGGTCTAGCTCCACCACCCCAACCCACCACTCCAGTGCCTTCACAACAGAAGTGAGCTCTACTAATCCTACAGAGACATCTTCTCATTCTCATTCTACTGCTCATGAGTCACAGAGTACAGGGATGACTTCCAACGCAACGCATCCCAGTACCTCCACTGTGGAGAATACTCATACTGCAGCCACTACCTCTGAGACATCAACATCTCCCTCACACAGCACCCATGGAACAAGCGAGGTGGTAAGCAGCAGTGTTACCCAAGTGACTATTCCTAATTCTAGCCCAACATCATCTGCTGCAGTGACGTCTGAGACCACCGGAAGTACAACTCCAATAATCTCCAGCACGTCAGGGTCAAGCCCCACCACCCCAGCCCACCATTCCAGTGCCTTCACAACAGAAGTGAGCTCCACTAACCCTACAGAGACATCATCTCATTCTACTGCTCATGAGTCACAGAGTACAGGGATGACTTCCAACGCAACACATCCCAGTACCTCTACTGTGGAGACTACACAGACTGCAGCCACTACCTCTGAGACATCAACATCTCCCTCACACAGCACCCATGGAAAAAGCGAGGTGATAAGCAGCGGTGTTACCCAAGTGACAACTCCTAGTTCTAGCCCAACATCATCTGCTGCAGTGACATCTGAGACCACCAGAATAACAACTCCAACGATCTCAATCACATCCGGGTCTAGCCCCACCACAGCAGCCCACCACTCCAGCGCCATTATAACAGAAGTGAGCTCCACTAACCCTACAGAGACATCATCTCATTCTCATTCTACTGCTCATGAGTCACAGAGTACAGGGATGACTTCCAATGAAACTCATCCCAGTACCTCTACTGTGGAGACTACAAATACTGCAGCCACTACCTCTGAGACATCAACATCTCCCTCACACAGCACCCATGGAACAAGCGAGGTGATAAGCAGCGGTGTTACCCAAGAGACATCTAGTTCTAGCCCAACGTCATCTGCTGCAGTGACGTCTGAGGCCACTGGAAGTACAACTCCAATAATCCCCAGCACGTCAGGGTCTAGCCCCACCACCCCAGCCCACCACTCCAGTACCTTAATAACAGAAGTGAGCTCCACTAACCCTACAGAGACATCATCTCATTCTCATTCTACTGCTCATGAGTCACAGAGTACAGGGATGACTTCCAACGCAACACATCCCAGTACCTCTACTGTGGAGACTACACAGACTGCAGCCACTACCTCTGAGACATCAACATCTCCCTCACAGAGCACCCATGGAACAAGCGAGGTGATAAGCAGCGGTGTTACCCAAGTGACAACTCCTAGTTCTAGCCCAACGTCATCTGCTGCAGTGACATCTGAGACCACCAGAATAACAACTCCAACGATCTCAATCACATCAGGGTCTAGCCCCACCACAGCAGCCCACCACTCCAGCGCCATTATAACAGAAGTGAGCTCCACTAACCCTACAGAGACATCATCTCATTCTCATTCTACTGCTCATGAGTCACAGAGTACAGGGATGACTTCCAACGCAACACATCCCAGTACCTCTACTGTGGAGACTACAAATACTGCAGCCACTACCTCTGAGACATCAACATCTCCCTCACACAGCACCCATGGAACAAGCGAGGTGATACGCAGCGGTGTTACCCAAGTGACAACTAGTTCTAGTCCAACGTCATCTGCTGCAGTGACGTCTGAGGCCACCGGAAGTACAACTCCAATAATCTCCAGCACGTCAGGGTCTTACCCCACCACCCCAGCCCACCACTCCAGTACCTTAATAACAGAAGTGAGCTCCACTAACCCTACAGAGACATCATCTCATTCTCATTCTACTGCTCATGAGTCACAGGGTACAGGGATGACTTCCAACGCAACACATCCCAGTACCTCTACTGTGGAGACTACACAGACTGCAGCCACTACCTCTGAGACATCAACATCTCCCTCACAGAGCACCCATGGAACAAGCGAGGTGATAAGCAGCGGTGTTACCCAAGTGACAACTCCTAGTTCTAGCCCAACGTCATCTGCTGCAGTGACATCTGAGACCACCAGAATAACAACTCCAACGATCTCAATCACACCAGGGTCTAGCCCCACCACAGCAGCCCACCACTCCAGCGCCATTATAACAGAAGTGAGCTCCACTAACCCTACAGAGACATCATCTCATTCTCATTCTACTGCTCATGAGTCACAGAGTACAGGGATGACTTCCAACGCAACACATCCCAGTACCTCTACTGTGGAGACTACAAATACTGCAGCCACTACCTCTGAGACATCAACATCTCCCTCACACAGCACCCATGGAACAAGCGAGGTGATACGCAGCGGTGTTACCCAAGTGACAACTAGTTCTAGTCCAACGTCATCTGCTGCAGTGACGTCTGAGGCCACCGGAAGTACAACTCCAATAATCTCCAGCACGTCAGGGTCTTACCCCACCACCCCAGCCCACCACTCCAGTACCTTAATAACAGAAGTGAGCTCCACTAACCCTACAGAGACATCATCTCATTCTACTGCTCATGAGTCACAGAGTACAGGGATGACTTCCAACGCAACACATCCCAGTACCTCTACTGTGGAGACTACACAGACTGCAGCCACTACCTCTGAGACATCAACATCTCACTCACACAGCACCCATGGAACAAGCGAGGTGATTAGCAACGGTGTTACCCAAGTGACAACATCATCTGCTGCAGTGACATCTGAGACCACCAGAAGAACAACTCCAACAATCTATATCTCATCAGGGTCTAGCCCCACCACCCCAGCCCACCACTCCAGCGCCATTATAACAGAAGTGAGCTCCACTAACCCTACAGAGACATCATCTCATTCTCATTCTACTGCTCATGAGTCACAGGGTACAGGGATGACTTCCAACGCAACACATCCCAGTACCTCTACTGTGGAGACTACAAATACTGCAGCCACTACCTCTGAGACATCAACATCTCCCTCACACAGCACCCATGGAACAAGCGAGGTGATAAGCAGCGGTGTTACCCAAGTGACAACTCCTAGTTCTAGCCCAACGTCATCTGCTGCAGTGACATCTGAGACCACCAGAATAACAACTCCAACGATCTCAATCACATCAGGGTCTAGCCCCACCACCCCAGCCCACCACTCCAGTACCTTAATAACAGAAGTGAGCTCCACTAACCCTACAGAGACATCATCTCATTCTACTGCTCATGAGTCACAGAGTACAGGGATGACTTCCAACGCAACACTTCCCAGTACCTCCACTGTGGAGACTACCCATACTGCAGCCACTACCTCTGAGACATCAACATCTCCCTCACACAGCACCCATGGAACAAGCGAGGTGATAAGCAGCGGTGTTACCCAAGTGACAACTCCTAGTTCTAGCCCAACATCATCTGCTAAAGTGACATCTGAGACCACCGGAAGAACAACTCCTATGATCTCCATCTCATCAGAGTCTAGCCCCACCACCCCAGTCCACAACTCCAGACCCTTCACAACAGAAGTGAGCTCCACTAACCCTACAGAGACATCATCTCATTCCACTTCGCAAGAGTCACAGAGTACAGGGATGACTTCCATCACAACACATCCCAGTACCTCTACTGTGGAGACTACAAATACTGCAGCCACTACCTCTGAGACATCAACATCTTCCTTACCCAGCACCCATGGAACAAGCGACATTTTAAGCAGCAGTGTTACCCAAGTGACAACTCCTAATTCTAGCCCAACGTCATCTGCTGCAGTGACGTCTGTGACTACCGGAAGTACAACTCCAATAATCTCCAGCACGTCAGGGTCTAGCCCCACCACCCCAGCCCACCACTCCAGTGCCTTCACAACAGAAGTGAGCTCCACTAACCCTACAGAAACATCTTCTCATTCTCATTCTACTGCTCATGAGTCACAGAGTACAGGGATGACTTCCAACGCAACGCATCCCAGTACCTCCACTGTGGAGACTACACATACTGCAGCCACTACCTCTGAGACATCAACATCTCCCTCACACAGCACCCATGGAACAAGCGAGGTGATAAGCAGCGGTGTTACCCAAGTGACAACTCCTAGTTCTAGCCCAACATCATCTGCTGAAGTGACATCTGAGACCACCGGAAGAACAACTCCTATGATCTCCATCTCATCAGAGTCTAGCCCCACCACCCCAGGCCACCACTCCAGTGCCTTCACAACAGAAGTGAGCTCCACTAACCCTACAGAGACATCATCTCATTCTACTGCTCATGAGTCACAGAGTACAGGGATGACTTCCAACGCAACACATGCCAGTACCTCTACTGCGGAGACTACACAGACTGCAGCCACTACCTCTGAGACATCAACATCTCCCTCACACAGCACCCATGGAACAAGCGAGTTTTTAAGCAGCGGTGTTACCCAAGTGACAACTCCTAATTCTAGCCCAACGTCATCTGCTGCAGTGACGTCTGAGACAACCGGAAGTACAACTCCAATAATCTCCAACACGTCAGGGTCTAGCCCCACCACCCCAGCCCACCACTCCAGTGCCTTCACAACAGAAGTGAGCTCCACTAACCCTACAGAGACATCATCTCATTCTCATTCTACTGCTCATGAGTCACAGAGTACAGGGATGACTTCCAACGCAACACATCCCAGTACCTCCACTGTGGAGACTACACATACTGCAGCCACTACCTCTGAGACATCAACATCTCCCTCACACAGCACCCATGGAACAAGCGAGGTGATAAGCAGCGGTGTTACCCAAGTGACAACTCCTAGTTCTAGCCCAACATCATCTGCTAAAGTGACATCTGAGACCACCGGAAGAACAACTCCTATGATCTCCATCTCATCAGAGTCTAGCCCCACCACCCCAGTCCACAACTCCAGACCCTTCACAACAGAAGTGAGCTCCACTAACCCTACAGAGACATCATCTCATTCCACTTCGCAAGAGTCACAGAGTACAGGGATGACTTCCATCACAACACATCCCAGTACCTCTACTGTGGAGACTACAAATACTGCAGCCACTACCTCTGAGACATCAACATCTTCCTTACCCAGCACCCATGGAACAAGCGACATTTTAAGCAGCAGTGTTACCCAAGTGACAACTCCTAATTCTAGCCCAACGTCATCTGCTGCAGTGACGTCTGTGACTACCGGAAGTACAACTCCAATAATCTCCAGCACGTCAGGGTCTAGCCCCACCACCCCAGCCCACCACTCCAGTGCCTTCACAACAGAAGTGAGCTCCACTAACCCTACAGAGACATCATCTCATTCTACTGCTCATGAGTCACAGAGTACAGGGATGACTTCCAACACAACACATGCCAGTACCTCTACTGCGGAGACTACACAGACAGCAGCCACTACCTCTGAGACATCAACATCTCCCTCACACAGCACCCATGGAACAAGCGAGTTTTTAAGCAGCGGTGTTACCCAAGTGACAACTCCTAATTCTAGCCCAACGTCATCTGCTGCAGTGACGTCTGAGACAACCGGAAGTACAACTCCAATAATCTCCAACACGTCAGGGTCTAGCCCCACCACCCCAGCCCACCACTCCAGTGCCTTCACAACAGAAGTGAGCTCCACTAACCCTACAGAGACATCTTCTCATTCTCATTCTACTGCTCATGAGTCACAGAGTACAGGGATGACTTCCAACGCAACACATGCCAGTACCTCTACTGTGGAGACTACACAGACTGCAGCCACTACCTCTGAGACATCAACATCTCCCTCACACAGCACCCATGGAACAAGCGAGGTGATAAGCAGCGGTGTTACCCAAGTGACAACTCCTAGTTCTAGCCCAACGTCATCTGCTGCAGTGACATCTGAGACCACCGGAATAACAACTCCAACGATCTCAATCACATCAGGGTCTAGCCCCACCACCCGTGCCCACCACTCCAGCGCCATTATAACAGAAGTGAGCTCCACTAACCCTACAGAAACATCTTCTCATTCTCATTCTACTGCTCATGAGTCACAGAGTACAGGGATGACTTCCAGCGCAACACATACCAGTACCTCCACTGTGGAGACTACACATCCTGCAGCCACTACCTCTGAGACATCAACATCTCCTTCACACAGCACCCATGGAACAAGCGAGGTGATAAGCAGCGGTGTTACCCAAGTGACAACTCCTAGTTCTAGCCCAACGTCATCTGCTGCAGTGACATCTGAGACCACAGGAAGAACAACTCCAACGATCTCAATCACATCAGGGTCTAGCCCCACCACCCCAGCCCACCACTCCATCGCCATTACAACAGAAGTGAGCTCCACTAACCCAACAGGGACATCATCTCATTCTACTGCTCATGAGTCACAGAGTACAGGGATGACTTTCAACTCAACACATCCCAGTACCTCCACTGTGAAGACTACAAATACTGCAGCCACTACCTCTGAGACTTCAACATCTCCCTCACACAGCACCCATGGAACAAGCGAGGTGAGAAGCAGCGGTGTTACCCAAGTGACAACTAGTTCTAGCCCAACGTCATCTGCTGCAGTGACGTCTGAGGCCACCGGAAGTACAACTCTAATAATCTCCAGCACGTCAGGGTCTAGCCCCACCACCCCAGCCCACCACTCCAGTGCATTCACAACAGAAGTGAGCTCCACTAACCCTACAGAAACATCTTCTCATTCTCATTCTACTGCTCATGAGTCACAGAGTACAGGGATGACTTCCAACGCAACGCATCCCAGTACCTCCACTGTGGAGACTACACATACTGCAGCCACTACCTCTGAGACATCAACATCTCCCTCACACAGCATCCATGGAACAAGCGAGGTGATAAGCAGCGGTGTTACCCAAGTGACAACTCCTAGTTCTAGCCCAACGTCATCTGCTGCAGTGACATCTGAGACCACAGGAAGAACAACTCCAACGATCTCCATCTCATCAGGGTCTAGCCCCACCACCCCAGCCCACCACTCCATCGCCATTACAACAGAAGTGAGCTCCACTAACCCAACAGGGACATCATCTCATTCTACTGCTCATGAGTCACAGAGTACAGGAATGACTTTCAACTCAACACATCCCAGTACCTCCACTGTGGAGAATACTCATACTGCAGCCACTACCTCTGAGACATCAACATCTCCCTCACACAGCACCCATGGAACAAGCGAGGTGGTAAGCAGCAGTGTTACCCAAGTGACTATTCCTAATTCTAGCCCAACATCATCTGCTGCAGTGACGTCTGAGACCACCGGAAGTACAACTCCAATAATCTCCAGCACGTCAGGGTCAAGCCCCACCACCCCAGCCCACCATTCCAGTGCCTTCACAACAGAAGTGAGCTCCACTAATCCTACAGAGACATCATCTCATTCTACTGCTCATGAGTCACAGAGTACAGGGATGACTTCCAACGCAACACATCCCAGTACCTCTACTGTGGAGACTACACAGACTGCAGCCACTACCTCTGAGACATCAACATCTCCCTCACACAGCACCCATGGAAAAAGCGAGGTGATAAGCAGCGGTGTTACCCAAGTGACAACTCCTAGTTCTAGCCCAACATCATCTGCTGCAGTGACATCTGAGACCACCAGAATAACAACTCCAACGATCTCAATCACATCAGGGTCTAGCCCCACCACAGCAGCCCACCACTCCAGCGCCATTATAACAGAAGTGAGCTCCACTAACCCTACAGAGACATCATCTCATTCTCATTCTACTGCTCATGAGTCACAGAGTACAGGGATGACTTCCAACGCAACACATCCCAGTACCTCTACTGTGGAGACTACAAATACTGCAGCCACTACCTCTGAGACATCAACATCTCCCTCACACAGCACCCATGGAACAAGCGAGGTGATACGCAGCGGTGTTACCCAAGTGACAACTCCTAGTTCTAGCCCAACGTCATCTGCTGCAGTGACATCTGAGACCACCAGAATAACAACTCCAACGATCTCAATCACATCAGGGTCTAGCCCCACCACCCCAGCCCACCACTCCAGTACCTTAATAACAGAAGTGAGCTCCACTAACCCTACAGAGACATCATCTCATTCTACTGCTCATGAGTCACAGAGTACAGGGATCACTTCCAACGCAACACTTCCCAGTACCTCCACTGTGGAGACTACCCATACTGCAGCCACTACCTCTGAGACATCAACATCTCCCTCACACAGCACCCATGGAACAAGCGAGGTGATAAGCAGCGGTGTTACCCAAGTGACAACTCCTAGTTCTAGCCCAACATCATCTGCTAAAGTGACATCTGAGACCACCGGAAGAACAACTCCTATGATCTCCATCTCATCAGAGTCTAGCCCCACCACCCCAGTCCACAACTCCAGACCCTTCACAACAGAAGTGAGCTCCACTAACCCTACAGAGACATCATCTCATTCCACTTCGCAAGAGTCACAGAGTACAGGGATGACTTCCATCACAACACATCCCAGTACCTCTACTGTGGAGACTACAAATACTGCAGCCACTACCTCTGAGACATCAACATCTTCCTTACCCAGCACCCATGGAACAAGCGACATTTTAAGAAGCAGTGTTACCCAAGTGACAACTCCTAATTCTAGCCCAACGTCATCTGCTGCAGTGACGTCTGTGACTACCGGAAGTACAACTCCAATAATCTCCAGCACGTCAGGGTCTAGCCCCACCACCCCAGCCCACCACTCCAGTGCCTTCACAACAGAAGTGAGCTCCACTAACCCTACAGAAACATCTTCTCATTCTCATTCTACTGCTCATGAGTCACAGAGTACAGGGATGACTTCCAACGCAACGCATCCCAGTACCTCCACTGTGGAGACTACACATACTGCAGCCACTACCTCTGAGACATCAACATCTCCCTCACACAGCACCCATGGAACAAGCGAGGTGATAAGCAGCGGTGTTACCCAAGTGACAACTCCTAGTTCTAGCCCAACATCATCTGCTGAAGTGACATCTGAGACCACCGGAAGAACAACTCCTATGATCTCCATCTCATCAGAGTCTAGCCCCACCACCCCAGGCCACCACTCCAGTGCCTTCACAACAGAAGTGAGCTCCACTAACCCTACAGAGACATCATCTCATTCTACTGCTCATGAGTCACAGAGTACAGGGATGACTTCCAACGCAACACATGCCAGTACCTCTACTGTGGAGAATACACAGACTGCAGCCACTACCTCTGAGACATCAACATCTCCCTCACACAGCACCCATGGAACAAGCGAGGTGATAAGCAGCGGTGTTACCCAAGTGACAACTCCTAGTTCTAGCCCAACGTCATCTGCTGCAGTGACATCTGAGACCACCGGAATAACAACTCCAACGATCTCAATCACATCAGGGTCTAGCCCCACCACCCCAGCCCACCACTCCATCGCCATTACAACAGAAGTGAGCTCCACTAACCCTACAGAAACATCTTCTCATTCTCATTCTACTGCTCATGAGTCACAGAGTACAGGGATGACTTCCAGCGCAACACATACCAGTACCTCCACTGTGGAGACTACACATCCTGCAGCCACTACCTCTGAGACATCAACATCTCCCTCACACAGCACCCATGGAACAAGCGAGGTGATAAGCAGCGGAGTTACCCAAGAGACATCTAGTTCTAGCCCAACGTCATCTGCTGCAGTGACATCTGAGACCACAGGAAGAACAACTCCAACGATCTCCATCTCATCAGAGTCTAGCCCCACCACCCCAGCCCACAACTCCATCGCCATTACAACAGAAGTGAGCTCCACTAACCCAACAGGGACATCATCTCATTCTACTGCTCATGAGTCACAGAGTACAGGGATGACTTTCAACTCAACACATCCCAGTACCTCCACTGTGAAGACTACAAATACTGCAGCCACTACCTCTGAGACTTCAACATCTCCCTCACACAGCACCCATGGAACAAGCGAGGTGAGAAGCAGCGGTGTTAGCCAAGTGACAACTAGTTCTAGCCCAACGTCATCTGCTGCAGTGACGTCTGAGGCCACCGGAAGTACAACTCTAATAATCTCCAGCACGTCAGGGTCTAGCCCCACCACCCCAGCCCACCACTCCAGTGGATTCACAACAGAAGTGAGCTCCACTAACCCTACAGAAACATCTTCTCATTCTCATTCTACTGCTCATGAGTCACGGAGTACAGGGATGACTTCCAACGCAACGCATCCCAGTACCTCTACTGTGGAGACTACACAGACTGCAGCCACTACCTCTGAGACATCAACATCTCCCTCACACAGCACCCATGGAAAAAGCGAGGTGATAAGCAGCGGTGTTACCCAAGTGACAACTCCTAGTTCTAGCCCAACATCATCTGCTGCAGTGACATCTGAGACCACCAGAATAACAACTCCAACGATCTCAATCACATCAGGGTCTAGCCCCACCACAGCAGCCCACCACTCCAGCGCCATTATAACAGAAGTGAGCTCCACTAACCCTACAGAGACATCATCTCATTCTCATTCTACTGCTCATGAGTCACAGAGTACAGGGATGACTTCCAACGCAACACATCCCAGTACCTCTACTGTGGAGACTACAAATACTGCAGCCACTACCTCTGAGACATCAACATCTCCCTCACACAGCACCCATGGAACAAGCGAGGTGATACGCAGCGGTGTTACCCAAGTGACAACTCCTAGTTCTAGCCCAACGTCATCTGCTGCAGTGACATCTGAGACCACCAGAATAACAACTCCAACGATCTCAATCACATCAGGGTCTAGCCCCACCACCCCAGCCCACCACTCCAGTACCTTAATAACAGAAGTGAGCTCCACTAATCCTACAGAGACATCATCTCATTCTACTGCTCATGAGTCACAGAGTACAGGGATCACTTCCAACGCAACACTTCCCAGTACCTCCACTGTGGAGACTACCCATACTGCAGCCACTACCTCTGAGACATCAACATCTCCCTCACACAGCACCCATGGAACAAGCGAGGTGATAAGCAGCGGTGTTACCCAAGTGACAACTCCTAGTTCTAGCCCAACATCATCTGCTAAAGTGACATCTGAGACCACCGGAAGAACAACTCCTATGATCTCCATCTCATCAGAGTCTAGCCCCACCACCCCAGTCCACAACTCCAGACCCTTCACAACAGAAGTGAGCTCCACTAACCCTACAGAGACATCATCTCATTCCACTTCGCAAGAGTCACAGAGTACAGGGATGACTTCCATCACAACACATCCCAGTACCTCTACTGTGGAGACTACAAATACTGCAGCCACTACCTCTGAGACATCAACATCTTCCTTACCCAGCACCCATGGAACAAGCGACATTTTAAGAAGCAGTGTTACCCAAGTGACAACTCCTAATTCTAGCCCAACGTCATCTGCTGCAGTGACGTCTGTGACTACCGGAAGTACAACTCCAATAATCTCCAGCACGTCAGGGTCTAGCCCCACCACCCCAGCCCACCACTCCAGTGCCTTCACAACAGAAGTGAGCTCCACTAACCCTACAGAAACATCTTCTCATTCTCATTCTACTGCTCATGAGTCACAGAGTACAGGGATGACTTCCAACGCAACGCATCCCAGTACCTCCAGTGTGGAGACTACACATACTGCAGCCACTACCTCTGAGACATCAACATCTCCCTCACACAGCACCCATGGAACAAGCGAGGTGATAAGCAGCGGTGTTACCCAAGTGACAACTCCTAGTTCTAGCCCAACATCATCTGCTGAAGTGACATCTGAGACCACCGGAAGAACAACTCCTATGATCTCCATCTCATCAGAGTCTAGCCCCACCACCCCAGGCCACCACTCCAGTGCCTTCACAACAGAAGTGAGCTCCACTAACCCTACAGAAACATCTTCTCATTCTCATTCTACTGCTCATGAGTCACAGAGTACAGGGATGACTTCCAACGCAACACATGCCAGTACCTCTACTGTGGAGAATACACAGACTGCAGCCACTACCTCTGAGACATCAACATCTCCCTCACACAGCACCCATGGAACAAGCGAGGTGATAAGCAGCGGTGTTACCCAAGTGACAACTCCTAGTTCTAGCCCAACGTCATCTGCTGCAGTGACATCTGAGACCACCGGAATAACAACTCCAACGATCTCAATCACATCAGGGTCTAGCCCCACCACCCCAGCCCACCACTCCATCGCCATTACAACAGAAGTGAGCTCCACTAACCCAACAGGGACATCATCTCATTCTACTGCTCATGAGTCACAGAGTACAGGGATGACTTTCAACTCAACACATCCCAGTACCTCCACTGTGAAGACTACAAATACTGCAGCCACTACCTCTGAGACTTCAACATCTCCCTCACACAGCACCCATGGAACAAGCGAGGTGAGAAGCAGCGGTGTTAGCCAAGTGACAACTAGTTCTAGCCCAACGTCATCTGCTGCAGTGACGTCTGAGGCCACCGGAAGTACAACTCTAATAATCTCCAGCACGTCAGGGTCTAGCCCCACCACCCCAGCCCACCACTCCAGTGGATTCACAACAGAAGTGAGCTCCACTAACCCTACAGAAACATCTTCTCATTCTCATTCTACTGCTCATGAGTCACGGAGTACAGGGATGACTTCCAACGCAACGCATCCCAGTACCTCCACTGTGGAGAATACTCATACTGCAGCCACTACCTCTGAGACATCAACATCTCCCTCACACAGCACCCATGGAACAAGCGAGGTGATAAGCAGCCCTGCTACCCAGGTTACAACTCCTCATTCTAGCCCAACGTTAACTGCTGCAGTGACGTCAGAGACCACTGGAAAAATAACTCCAATAATCTCCAGCACGTCAGGGTCTAGCTCCACCACCCCAACCCACCACTCCAGTGCCTTCACAACAGAAGTGAGCTCCACTAATCCTACAGAGACATCTTCTCATTCTCATTCTACTGCTCATGAGTCACAGAGTACAGGGATGACTTCCAACACAACACATCCCAGTAACTCTACTGTGGAGACTACAAATACTGCACCCACTACCTCTGAGACATCAACATCTCCCTCACACAGCACCCATGGAACAAGCGAGGTGGTAAGCAGCAGTGTTACCCAAGTGACTATTCCTAATTCTAGCCCAACATCATCTGCTGCAGTGACGTCTGAGACCACCGGAAGTACAACTCCAATAATCTCCAGCACGTCAGGGTCAAGCCCCACCACCCCAACCCACCACTCCAGTGCCTTCACAACAGAAGTGAGCTCCACTAATCCTACAGAGACATCATCTCATTCTACTGCTCATGAGTCACAGAGTACAGGGATGACTTCCAACGCAACACATCCCAGTACCTCTACTGTGGAGACTACACAGACTGCAGCCACTACCTCTGAGACATCAACATCTCCCTCACACAGCACCCATGGAACAAGCGAGGTGATAAGCAGCGGTGTTATCCAAGTGACAACTCCTAGTTCTAGCCCAACGTCATCTGTTGCAGTGACATCTGTTACCACCGGAATAACAACTCCAACGATCTCAATCACATCAGAGTCTATCCCCACCACCCCAGCCCACCACTCCAGCGCCATTATAACAGAAGTGAGCTCCACTAACCCTACAGAGACATCATCTCATTCTCATTCTACTGCTCATGAGTCACAGAGTACAGGGATGACTTCCAATGAAACTCATCCCAGTACCTCTACTGTGGAGACTACAAATACTGCAGCCACTACCTCTGAGACATCAACATCTCCCTCACACAGCACCCATGGAACAAGCGAGGTGATAAGCAGCGGTGTTACCCAAGAGACATCTAGTTCTAGCCCAACGTCATCTGCTGCAGTGACGTCTGAGGCCACTGGAAGTACAACTCCAATAATCCCCAGCATGTCAGGGTCTAGCCCCACCACCCCAGCCCACCACTCCAGTACCTTAATAACAGAAGTGAGCTCCACTAACCCTACAGAGACATCATCTCATTCTCATTCTACTGCTCATGAGTCACAGAGTACAGGGATGACTTCCAACGCAACACATCCCAGTACCTCTACTGTGGAGACTACACAGACTGCAGCCACTACCTCTGAGACATCAACATCTCCCTCACACAGCACCCATGGAACAAGCGAGGTGATACGCAGCGGTGTTACCCAAGTGACAACTAGTTCTAGCCCAACGTCATCTGCTGCAGTGACGTCTGAGGCCACCGGAAGTACAACTCCAATAATCTCCAGCACGTCAGGGTCTAGCCCCACCACCCCAGCCCACCACTCCAGTACCTTAATAACAGAAGTGAGCTCCACTAACCCTACAGAGACATCATCTCATTCTACTGCTCATGAGTCACAGAGTACATGGATGACTTCCAACGCAACACATGCCAGTACCTCTACTGTGGAGACTACACAGACTACAGCCACTACCTCTGAGACATCAACATCTCCCTCACACAGCACCCATGGAACAAGCGAGGTGATAAGCAGCAGTGTTACCCAAGTGACAACATCATCTGCTGCAGTGACATCTGAGACCACCAGAAGAACAACTCCAACAATCTATATCTCATCAGGGTCTAGCCCCACCACCCCAACCCACCACTCCAGTGCCTTCACAACAGAAGTGAGCTCCACTAATCCTACAGAGACATCATCTCATTCTACTGCTCATGAGTCACAGAGTACAGGGATGACTTCCAACGCAACACATCCCAGTACCTCTACTGTGGAGACTACACAGACTGCAGCCACTACCTCTGAGACATCAACATCTCCCTCACACAGCACCCATGGAACAAGCGAGGTGATAAGCAGCGGTGTTATCCAAGTGACAACTCCTAGTTCTAGCCCAACGTCATCTGTTGCAGTGACATCTGTTACCACCGGAATAACAACTCCAACGATCTCAATCACATCAGAGTCTAGCCCCACCACCCCAGCCCACCACTCCAGCGCCATTATAACAGAAGTGAGCTCCACTAACCCTACAGAGACATCATCTCATTCTCATTCTACTGCTCATGAGTCACAGAGTACAGGGATGACTTCCAATGAAACTCATCCCAGTACCTCTACTGTGGAGACTACAAATACTGCAGCCACTACCTCTGAGACATCAACATCTCCCTCACACAGCACCCATGGAACAAGCGAGGTGATAAGCAGCGGTGTTACCCAAGAGACATCTAGTTCTAGCCCAACGTCATCTGCTGCAGTGACGTCTGAGGCCACTGGAAGTACAACTCCAATAATCCCCAGCACGTCAGGGTCTAGCCCCACCACCCCAGCCCACCACTCCAGTACCTTAATAACAGAAGTGAGCTCCACTAACCCTACAGAGACATCATCTCATTCTCATTCTACTGCTCATGAGTCACAGAGTACAGGGATGACTTCCAACGCAACACATCCCAGTACCTCCACTGTGGAGACTACACATACTGCAGCCACTACCTCTGAGACATCAACATCTCCCTCACACAGCACCCATGGAACAAGCGAGGTGATAAGCAGCGGTGTTACCCAAGTGACAACTCCTAGTTCTAGCCCAACGTCATCTGCTGCAGTGACATCTGAGACCACCAGAATAACAACTCCAACGATCTCAATCACATCAGGGTCTAGCCCCACCACAGCAGCCCACCACTCCAGCGCCATTATAACAGAAGTGAGCTCCACTAACCCTACAGAGACATCATCTCATTCTCATTCTACTGCTCATGAGTCACAGAGTACAGGGATGACTTCCAACGCAACACATCCCAGTACCTCTACTGTGGAGACTAAAAATACTGCAGCCACTACCTCTGAGACATCAACATTTCCCTCACACAGTACCCATGGAACAAGCGAGGTGAGAAGCAGCGGTGTTAGCCAAGTGACAACTAGTTCTAGCCCAACGTCATCTGCTGCAGTGACGTCTGAGGCCACCGGAAGTACAACTCTAATAATCTCCAGCACGTCAGGGTCTAGCCCCACCACCCCAGCCCACCACTCCAGTGGATTCACAACAGAAGTGAGCTCCACTAACCCTACAGAAACATCTTCTCATTCTCATTCTACTGCTCATGAGTCACGGAGTACAGGGATGACTTCCAACGCAACGCATCCCAGTACCTCCACTGTGGAGAATACTCATACTGCAGCCACTACCTCTGAGACATCAACATCTCCCTCACACAGCACCCATGGAACAAGCGAGGTGATAAGCAGCCCTGCTACCCAGGTTACAACTCCTCATTCTAGCCCAACGTTAACTGCTGCAGTGACGTCAGAGACCACTGGAAAAATAACTCCAATAATCTCCAGCACGTCAGGGTCTAGCTCCACCACCCCAACCCACCACTCCAGTGCCTTCACAACAGAAGTGAGCTCCACTAATCCTACAGAGACATCTTCTCATTCTCATTCTACTGCTCATGAGTCACAGAGTACAGGGATGACTTCCAACACAACACATCCCAGTAACTCTACTGTGGAGACTACAAATACTGCACCCACTACCTCTGAGACATCAACATCTCCCTCACACAGCACCCATGGAACAAGCGAGGTGGTAAGCAGCAGTGTTACCCAAGTGACTATTCCTAATTCTAGCCCAACATCATCTGCTGCAGTGACGTCTGAGACCACCGGAAGTACAACTCCAATAATCTCCAGCACGTCAGGGTCAAGCCCCACCACCCCAACCCACCACTCCAGTGCCTTCACAACAGAAGTGAGCTCCACTAATCCTACAGAGACATCATCTCATTCTACTGCTCATGAGTCACAGAGTACAGGGATGACTTCCAACGCAACACATCCCAGTACCTCTACTGTGGAGACTACACAGACTGCAGCCACTACCTCTGAGACATCAACATCTCCCTCACACAGCACCCATGGAACAAGCGAGGTGATAAGCAGCGGTGTTATCCAAGTGACAACTCCTAGTTCTAGCCCAACGTCATCTGTTGCAGTGACATCTGTTACCACCGGAATAACAACTCCAACGATCTCAATCACATCAGAGTCTATCCCCACCACCCCAGCCCACCACTCCAGCGCCATTATAACAGAAGTGAGCTCCACTAACCCTACAGAGACATCATCTCATTCTCATTCTACTGCTCATGAGTCACAGAGTACAGGGATGACTTCCAATGAAACTCATCCCAGTACCTCTACTGTGGAGACTACAAATACTGCAGCCACTACCTCTGAGACATCAACATCTCCCTCACACAGCACCCATGGAACAAGCGAGGTGATAAGCAGCGGTGTTACCCAAGAGACATCTAGTTCTAGCCCAACGTCATCTGCTGCAGTGACGTCTGAGGCCACTGGAAGTACAACTCCAATAATCCCCAGCACGTCAGGGTCTAGCCCCACCACCCCAGCCCACCACTCCAGTACCTTAATAACAGAAGTGAGCTCCACTAACCCTACAGAGACATCATCTCATTCTCATTCTACTGCTCATGAGTCACAGAGTACAGGGATGACTTCCAACGCAACACATCCCAGTACCTCTACTGTGGAGACTACACAGACTGCAGCCACTACCTCTGAGACATCAACATCTCCCTCACAGAGCACCCATGGAACAAGCGAGGTGATAAGCAGCGGTGTTACCCAAGTGACAACTCCTAGTTCTAGCCCAACATCATCTGCTAAAGTGACATCTGAGACCACCAGAATAACAACTCCAACGATCTCAATCACATCAGGGTCTAGCCCCACCACAGCAGCCCACCACTCCAGCGCCATTATAACAGAAGTGAGCTCCACTAACCCTACAGAGACATCATCTCATTCTCATTCTACTGCTCATGAGTCACAGAGTACAGGGATGACTTCCAACGCAACACATCCCAGTACCTCTACTGTGGAGACTACAAATACTGCAGCCACTACCTCTGAGACATCAACATCTCCCTCACACAGCACCCATGGAACAAGCGAGGTGATACGCAGCGGTGTTACCCAAGTGACAACTAGTTCTAGCCCAACGTCATCTGCTGCAGTGACGTCTGAGGCCACCGGAAGTACAACTCCAATAATCTCCAGCACGTCAGGGTCTAGCCCCACCACCCCAGCCCACCACTCCAGTACCTTAATAACAGAAGTGAGCTCCACTAACCCTACAGAGACATCATCTCATTCTCATTCTACTGCTCATGAGTCACAGAGTACATGGATGACTTCCAACGCAACACATGCCAGTACCTCTACTGTGGAGACTACACAGACTACAGCCACTACCTCTGAGACATCAACATCTCCCTCACACAGCACCCATGGAACAAGCGAGGTGATAAGCAGCAGTGTTACCCAAGTGACAACATCATCTGCTGCAGTGACATCTGAGACCACCAGAAGAACAACTCCAACAATCTATATCTCATCAGGGTCTAGCCCCACCACCCCAGCCCACCACTCCAGAGCCATTATAACAGAAGTGAGCTCCACTAACCCTACAGAGACATCATCTCATTCTCATTCTACTGCTCATGAGTCACAGGGTACAGGGATGACTTCCAACGCAACACATCCCAGTACCTCTACTGTGGAGACTACAAATACTGCAGCCACTACCTCTGAGACATCAACATCTCCCTCACACAGCACCCATGGAACAAGCGAGGTGATAAGCAGCGGTGTTACCCAAGTGACAACTCCTAGTTCTAGCCCAATGTCATCTGCTGCAGTGACATCTGAGACCACCAGAATAACAACTCCAACGATCTCAATCACATCAGGGTCTAGCCCCACCACCCCAGCCCACCACTCCAGTACCTTAATAACAGAAGTGAGCTCCACTAACCCTACAGAGACATCATCTCATTCTACTGCTCATGAGTCACAGAGTACAGGGATCACTTCCAACGCAACACTTCCCAGTACCTCCACTGTGGAGACTACCCATACTGCAGCCACTACCTCTGAGACATCAACATCTCCCTCACACAGCACCCATGGAACAAGCGAGGTGATAAGCAGCGGTGTTACCCAAGTGACAACTCCTAGTTCTAGCCCAACATCATTTGCTAAAGTGACATCTGAGACCACCGGAAGAACAACTCCTATGATCTCCATCTCATCAGAGTCTAGCCCCACCACCCCAGTCCACAACTCCAGACCCTTCACAACAGAAGTGAGCTCCACTAACCCTACAGAGACATCATCTCATTCCACTTCGCAAGAGTCACAGAGTACAGGGATGACTTCCATCACAACACATCCCAGTACCTCTACTGTGGAGACTACAAATACTGCAGCCACTACCTCTGAGACATCAACATCTTCCTTACCCAGCACCCATGGAACAAGCGACATTTTAAGCAGCAGTGTTACCCAAGTGACAACTCCTAATTCTAGCCCAACGTCATCTGCTGCAGTGACGTCTGTGACTACCGGAAGTACAACTCCAATAATCTCCAGCACGTCAGGGTCTAGCCCCACCACCCCAGCCCACCACTCCAGTGCCTTCACAACCGAAGTGAGCTCCACTAACCCTACAGAAACATCTTCTCATTCTCATTCTACTGCTCATGAGTCACAGAGTACAGGGATGACTTCCAACGCAACACATGCCAGTACCTCTACTGTGGAGACTACACAGACTGCAGCCACTACCTCTGAGACATCAACATCTCCCTCACACAGCACCCATGGAACAAGCGAGGTGATAAGCAGCGGTGTTACCCAAGTGACAACTCCTAGTTCTAGCCCAACGTCATCTGCTGCAGTGACATCTGAGACCACCGGAATAACAACTCCAACGATCTCAATCACATCAGGGTCTAGCCCCACCACCCGTGCCCACCACTCCAGCGCCATTATAACAGAAGTGAGCTCCACTAACCCTACAGAAACATCTTCTCATTCTCATTCTACTGCTCATGAGTCACAGAGTACAGGGATGACTTCCAGCGCAACACATCCCAGTACCTCCACTGTGGAGACTACACATCCTGCAGCCACTACCTCTGAGACATCAAAATCTCCCTCACACAGCACCCATGGAACAAGCGAGGTGATAAGCAGCGGAGTTACCCAAGTGACAACTCCTAGTTCAACCCCAACATCATCTGCTGAAGTGACATCTGAGACCACCAAAAGAACAACTCCTATGATCTCCATCTCATCAGAGTCTAGCCCCACCACCCCAGCCCACAACTCCAGTGCCTTCACAACAGAAGTGAGCTCCACTAACCCTACAGAGACATCATCTCATTCTCATTCTACTGCTCATGAGTCACAGAGTACAGGGATGACTTCCAACGCAACACATACCAGTACCTCCACTGTGGAGACTACACATCCTGCAGCCACTACCTCTGAGACATCAACATCTCCCTCACACAGCACCCATGGAACAAGCGAGGTGAGAAGCAGCGGTGTTACCCAAGTGACAACTAGTTCTAGCCCAACGTCATCTGCTGCAGTGACGTCTGAGGCCACCGGAAGTACAACTCTAATAATCTCCAGCACGTCAGGGTCTAGCCCCACCACCCCAGCCCACCACTCCAGTGCATTCACAACAGAAGTGAGCTCCACTAACCCTACAGAAACATCTTCTCATTCTCATTCTACTGCTCATGAGTCACAGAGTACAGGGATGACTTCCAACGCAACGCATCCCAGTACCTCCACTGTGGAGACTACACATACTGCAGCCACTACCTCTGAGACATCAACATCTCCCTCACACAGCACCCATGGAACAAGCGAGGTGATAAGCAGCCCTGCTACCCAGGTTACAACTCCTCATTCTAGCCCAACGTTAACTGCTGCAGTGACGTCAGAGACCATTGGAAGAATAACTCCAATAATCTCCAGCACGTCAGGGTCTAGCTCCACCACCCCAACCCACCACTCCAGTGCCTTCACAACAGAAGTGAGCTCCACTAATCCTACAGAGACATCTTCTCATTCTCATTCTACTGCTCATGAGTCACAGAGTACAGGGATGACTTCCAACACAACACATCCCAGTACCTCTACTGTGGAGACTACACAGACTGCAGCCACTACCTCTGAGACATCAACATCTCCCTCACACAGCACCCATGGAACAAGCGAGGTGATAAGCAGCGGTGTTATCCAAGTGACAACTCCTAGTTCTAGCCCAACGTCATCTGTTGCAGTGACATCTGTTACCACCGGAATAACAACTCCAACGATCTCAATCACATCAGAGTCTAGCCCCACCACCCCAGCCCACCACTCCAGCGCCATTATAACAGAAGTGAGCTCCACTAACCCTACAGAGACATCATCTCATTCTCATTCTACTGCTCATGAGTCACAGAGTACAGGGATGACTTCCAATGAAACTCATCCCAGTACCTCTACTGTGGGGACTACAAATACTGCAGCCACTACCTCTGAGACATCAACATCTCCCTCACACAGCACCCATGGAACAAGCGAGGTGATAAGCAGCGGTGTCACCCAAGAGACATCTAGTTCTAGCCCAACGTCATCTGCTGCAGTGACGTCTGAGGCCACTGGAAGTACAACTCCAATAATCTCCAGCACGTCAGGGTCTAGCCCCACCACCCCAGCCCACCACTCCAGCGCCATTACAACAGAAGTGAGCTCCACTAACCCTACGGAGACATCATCTCATTCTACTGCTCATGAGTCACAGAGTACAGGGATGACTTCCAACTCAACACATCCCAGTACCTCCACTGTGGAGACTACACATACTGCAGCCACTACCTCTGAGACATCAACTTCTCCCTCACACAGCACCCATGGAACAAGCGAGGTGATAAGCAGCGGTGTTATCCAAGTGACAACTCCTAGTTCTAGCCCAACGTCATCTGTTGCAGTGACATCTGTGACCACCGGAATAACAACTCCAACGATCTCAATCACATCAGGGTCTAGCCCCACCACCCCAGCCCACCACTCCAGCGCCATTATAACAGAAGTGAGCTCCACTAACCCTACAGAGACATCATCTCATTCTCATTTTACTGCTCATGAGTCACAGAGTACAGGGATGACTTCCAACGAAACTCATCCCAGTACCTCTACTGTGGAGACTACAAATACTGCAGCCACTACCTCTGAGACATCAACATCTCCCTCACACAGTACCCATGGAACAAGCGAGGTGATAAGCAGCAGTGTTACCCAAGAGACATCTAGTTCTAGCCCAACGTCATCTGCTGCAGTGACGTCTGAGGCCACCGGAAGTACAACTCCAATAATCTCCAGCACGTCAGGGTCTAGCCCCACCACCCCAGCCCACCACTCCAGCGCCATTACAACAGAAGTGAGCTCCACTAACCCTACGGAGACATCATCTCATTCTACTGCTCATGAGTCACAGAGTACAGGGATGACTTCCAACTCAACACATCCCAGTACCTCCACTGTGGAGACTACACAAACTGCAGCCACTACCTCTGAGACATCAACTTCTCCCTCACACAGCACCCATGGAACAAGCGAGGTGATAAGCAGCAGTGTTACCCAAGTGACAACTCCTAGTTCTAGCCCAACGTCATCTGCTGCAGTGACATCTGAGACCACCGGAATAACAACTCCAACGATCTCAATCTCATCAGGGTCTAGCCCCAATACCCCAGCACACCACTCCAGCGCCATTGTAACAGAAGTGAGCTCCACTAACCCTACAGAGACATCATCTCATTCTCATTCTACTGCTCATGAGTCACAGAGTACAGGGATGACTTCAAACGAAACTCATCCCATAACCTCTACTGTGGAGACTACAAATACTGCAGCCACTACCTCTGAGACATCAACATCTCCCTCACACAGCACCCATGATACAAGCGAGGTGATAAGCAGCGGTGTTACCCAAGTGACAACTAGTTCTAGCCCAACGTCATCTGCTGCAGTGACGTCTGAGGCCACCGGAAGAACAACTCCTATGATCTCCATCTCATCAGGGTCTAGCCCCACCACCCCAGCCCACCACTCCAGTGCCTTCACAACAGAAGTGAGCTCCACTAACCCTACAGAGACATCTTCTCATTCTCATTCTACTGCTCAGGAGTCACAGAGTACAGGGATGACTTCCAACTCAACACATCCCAGTACCTCCACTGTGGAGACTACACATACTGCAGCCACTACCTCTGAGACATCAACATCTCCCTCACACAGCACCCATGGAACAAGCGAGGTGATAAGCAGCGGTGTTACCCAAGTGACAACTCCTAGTTCTAGCCCAACGTCATCTGCTGCAGTGACGTCTGAGACAACCGGAAGTACAACTCCAATAATCTCCAGCACGTCAGGGTCTAGCCCCACCACCCCAGCCCACCACTCCAGTGCCTTCACAACAGAAGTGAGCTCCACTAACCCTACAGAGACATCTTCTCATTCTCATTCTACTGCTCAGGAGTCACAGAGTACAGGGATGACTTCCAACGCAACACATCCCAGTACCTCTACTGTGGAGACTACAAATACTGCAGCCATTACCTCTGAGACATCAACATCTCCCTCACACAGCACCCATGGAACAAGCCAGGTGATAAGCAGCAGTGTTACCCAAGTAACAACTCCTAGTTCTAGCCCAATATCATCTGCTGCAGTGACATCTGAGACTACAGGAAGAACAACTCCAACGATCTCCATCTCATCAGGGTCTAGCCCCACCACCCCAGCCCACCACTCCAGTGCCTTCACAACAGAAGTGAGCTCCACTAACCCTACAGAGACATCATCTCATTCTACTTCGCAAGAGTCACAGAGTACAGGGATGACTTCCAACACAACACATCCCAGTACCTCTACTGTGGAGACTACAAATACTGCAGCAATTACCTCTGAGACATCAACATCTCCCTCACACAGCACCCATGGAACAAGCGAGGTGATAAGCAGCCCTGCTACCCGGGTAACAACTCCTCGTTCTAGCCCAACGTTATCTGGTACAGTGACGTCTGAGGCCACCGGAAGTACAACTCCAATAATCTCCAGCACGTCAGGGTCTAGCTCCACCACCCCAGCCCACCACTCCAGTGCCTTCACAACAGAAGTGAGCTCCACTAACCCTACAGAGACATCTTCTCATTCTCATTCTACTGCTCATGAGTCGCAGAGTACAGGGATGACGTCCAACGCAACACATCCCAGTATCTCTACTCTGGAGACTACACATACTGCAGCCACTACCTCTGAGACATCAACATCTCCCTCACACAGCACCCATGGAACAAGCGAGGTGATAAGCAGCGGTGTTACCCAAGTGACAACTCCTAGTTCTAGCCCAATATCATCTGCTGAAGTGACATCTGAGACCACCGGAAGAACAACTCCTATGATCACCATCTCATCAGAGTCTAGCCCCACCACCCCAGCCACCAACTCCAGTTCCTTCACAACAGAAGTGAGCTCCACTAACCCTACAGAGACATCATCTCATTCTACTTCACAAGAGTCACAGAGTACAGGGATGACTTCCAACACAACACATCCCATAACCTCTACTGTGGAGATTACAAATACTGCAGCCATTACCTCTGAGACATCAACATCTCCCTCACACAGCACCCATGGAACAAGCGAGGTTTTAAGCAGCAGTGTTACCCAAGTGACAACTCCTAATTCTAGCCCAACGTCATCTGCTGCAGTGACGTCTGAGACAACCGGAAGTACAACTCCAATAATCTCCAACACGTCAGGGTCTAGCCCCACCACCCCAGCCCACCACTCCAGTGCCTTCACAACAGAAGTGAGCTCCACTAACCCTACAGAGACATCTTCTCATTCTCATTCTACTGCTCATGAGTCACAGAGTACAGGGATGATGTCCAACGCAACACATCCCAGTACCTCTACTGTGGAGACTACAAATACTGCAGCCATTACCTCTGAGACATCAACATCTCCCTCACACAGCACCCATGGAACAAGCGAGGTGATAAGCAGCCCTGCTACCCGGGTAACAACTCCTCGTTCTAGCCCAACGTTATCTGGTACAGTGACGTCTGAGGCCACCGGAAGTACAACTCCAATAATCTCCAGCACGTCAGGGTCTAGCTCCACCACCCCAGCCCACCACTCCAGTGCCTTCACAACAGAAGTGAGCTCCACTAACCCTACAGAGACATCTTCTCATTCTCATTCTACTGCTCATGAGTCGCAGAGTACAGGGATGACGTCCAACGCAACACATCCCAGTATCTCTACTCTGGGGACTACACAGACTGCAGCCACTACCTCTGAGACATCAACATCTCCCTCACACAGCACCCATGGAACAAGCGAGGTGATAAGCAGCGGTGTTACCCAAGTGACAACTCCTAGTTTTCGCCCCACGTCATCTGCTGCAGTGACATCTCAGACCACCGGAATAACAACTCCAATGATCTCCATCTCATCAGGCTCTAGCCCCACCACCCCAGCCCACCACTCCAGCGCCATTACAACAGAAGTGTCCTCCACTAACCCAACAGAGACATCATCTCATTCTACTTTGCAAGAGTCACAGAGTACAGGGATGACTTCCAACTCAACACATCCCAGTACCTCCACTGTGGAGACTACACATACTGCAGCCACTACCTCTGAGACATCGACATCTCCCTCACACAGCACCCATGGAACAAGTGAGGTGATAAACAGCCCTTCTACCCAAGTGACAACTCCTAATTTTAGCCCAACGTCATCTGCTGCAGTGATGTCTGAAACCACTGAAAGTACAACTCCAATAATCTCCAGCACATCGGGGTCTAGCCGTACCACCCCAACCCACCACTCCAGTACCTTCACAACAGAAGTGAGCTCCAGTAACCCTACAGAGACATCTTCTCATTCTCATTCTACTGCTCCTGAGTCACAGAGTACGGGGATGACTTCCAACGCAACACATGCCAGTACCTCTACTGTGGAGACTACAAATACTGCAGCCACTACCTCTGTGACATCAACATCTCCATCACACAGCACGCATGGTACAAGCGAGGTGATAAGCAGCGGTTTTACCCAAGTGACAACTCCTAGTTCTAGCCCAACGTCATCTGCTGCAGTGACGTCTGAAGCCACCAGAAGTACAACTCCAATAATCTCCAGCACGTCAGGGTCTAGCCCCACCACCCCAGCCCACAACTCCAGTTCCTTCACAACAGAAGTGAGCTCCACTAACCCTACAGAGACGTCATCTCATTCTACTGCTCATGAGTCACAGAGTACAGGGATGACTTCCAACGCAACACATGCCAGTACCTCTACTGTGGAGACTACACAGACTGCAGCCACTACCTCTGAGACATCAACATCTCCCTCACACAGCACCCATGGAACAAGCGAGGTGATAAGCAGCGGTGTTACCCAAGTGACAACTCCTAGTTCTAGCCCAACGTCATCTGCTGCAGTGACATCTGAGACCACCGGAATAACAACTCCAACGATCTCAATCACATCAGGGTCTAGCCCCACCACCCGTGCCCACCACTCCAGCGCCATTATAACAGAAGTGAGCTCCACTAACCCTACAGAAACATCTTCTCATTCTCATTCTACTGCTCATGAGTCACAGAGTACAGGGATGACTTCCAGCGCAACACATACCAGTACCTCCACTGTGGAGACTACACATCCTGCAGCCACTACCTCTGAGACATCAAAATTTCCCTCACACAGCACCCATGGAACAAGCGAGGTGATAAGCAGCGGAGTTACCCAAGTGACAACTCCTAGTTCAAGCCCAACATCATCTGCTGAAGTGACATCTGAGACCACCAAAAGAACAACTCCTATGATCTCCATCTCATCAGAGTCTAGCCCCACCACCCCAGCCCACAACTCCAGTGCCTTCACAACAGAAGTGAGCTCCACTAACCCTACAGAGACATCATCTCATTCTCATTCTACTGCTCATGAGTCACAGAGTACAGGGATGACTTCCAGCGCAACACATACCAGTACCTCCACTGTGGAGACTACACATCCTGCAGCCACTACCTCTGAGACATCAACATCTCCTTCACAGAGCACCCATGGAACAAGCAAGGTGATAAGCAGTGCTGTTACCCAAGTGACAACTCCTAGTTCTAGCCCAACGTCATCTGCTGCAGTGACATCTGAGACCACAGGAAGAACAACTCCAACGATCTCCATCTCATCAGGGTCTAGCCCCACCACCCCAGCCCACCACTCCATCGCCATTACAACAGAAGTGAGCTCCACTAACCCAACAGGGACATCATCTCATTCTACTGCTCATGAGTCACAGAGTACAGGGATGACTTCCAACTCAACACATCCCAGTACCTCCACTGTGAAGACTACAAATACTGCAGCCACTACCTCTGAGACTTCAACATCTCCCTCACACAGCACCCATGGAACAAGCGAGGTGAGAAGCAGCGGTGTTACCCAAGTGACAACTAGTTCTAGCCCAACGTCATCTGCTGCAGTGACGTCTGAGGCCACCGGAAGTACAACTCTAATAATCTCCAGCACGTCAGGGTCTAGCCCCACCACCCCAGCCCACCACTCCATCGCCATTACAACAGAAGTGAGCTCCACTAACCCAACAGGGACATCATCTCATTCTACTGCTCATGAGTCACAGAGTACAGGGATGACGTCCAACGCAACACATCCCAGTATCTCTACTCTGGAGACTACACATACTGCAGCCACTACCTCTGAGACATCAACATCTCCCTCACACAGCACCCATGGAACAAGCGAGGTGATAAGCAGCGGTGTTACCCAAGTGACAACTCCTAGTTCTAGCCCAATATCATCTGCTGAAGTGACATCTGAGACCACCGGAAGAACAACTCCTATGATCACCATCTCATCAGAGTCTAGCCCCACCACCCCAGCCACCAACTCCAGTTCCTTCACAACAGAAGTGAGCTCCACTAACCCTACAGAGACATCATCTCATTCTACTTCACAAGAGTCACAGAGTACAGGGATGACTTCCAACACAACACATCCCATAACCTCTACTGTGGAGATTACAAATACTGCAGCCATTACCTCTGAGACATCAACATCTCCCTCACACAGCACCCATGGAACAAGCGAGGTTTTAAGCAGCAGTGTTACCCAAGTGACAACTCCTAATTCTAGCCCAACGTCATCTGCTGCAGTGACGTCTGAGACAACCGGAAGTACAACTCCAATAATCTCCAGCACGTCAGGGTCTAGCCCCACCACCCCAGCCCACCACTCCAGTGCCTTCACAACAGAAGTGAGCTCCACTAACCCTACAGAGACATCTTCTCATTCTCATTCTACTGCTCATGAGTCACAGAGTACAGGGATGATGTCCAACGCAACACATCCCAGTACCTCCACTGTGGAGACTACACATACTGCAGCCATTACCTCTGAGACATCAACATCTCCCTCACACAGCACCCATGGAACAAGCGAGGTGATAAGCAGCAGTGTTACCCAAGTAACAACTCCTAGTTCTAGCCCAATATCATCTGCTGCAGTGACATCTGAGACTACAGGAAGAACAACTCCAACGATCTCCATCTCATCAGGGTCTAGCCCCACCACCCCAGCCCACCACTCCAGTGCCTTCACAACAGAAGTGAGCTCCACTAACCCTACAGAGACATCATCTCATTCTACTTCGCAAGAGTCACAGAGTACAGGGATGACTTCGCATTCAACACATCCCAGTACATCCACTGTGGAGACTACAAATACTGCAGCCACTACCTCTGAGACATCAACATCTCCCTCACACAGCACCCATGGAACAAGCGAGGTGATAAGCAGCGGTGTTACCCAAGTGACAACTCCTAGTTTTCGCCCCACGTCATCTGCTGCAGTGACATCTCAGACCACCGGAATAACAACTCCAATGATCTCCATCTCATCAGGCTCTAGCCCCACCACCCCAGCCCACCACTCCAGCGCCATTACAACAGAAGTGTCCTCCACTAACCCAACAGAGACATCATCTCATTCTACTTTGCAAGAGTCACAGAGTACAGGGATGACTTCCAACTCAACACATCCCAGTACCTCCACTGTGGAGACTACACATACTGCAGCCACTACCTCTGAGACATCGACATCTCCCTCACACAGCACCCATGGAACAAGTGAGGTGATAAACAGCCCTTCTACCCAAGTGACAACTCCTAATTTTAGCCCAACGTTATCTGCTGCAGTGATGTCTGAAACCACCGAAAGTACAACTCCAATAATCTCCAGCACATCGGGGTCTAGCCGTACCACCCCAACCCACCACTCCAGTACCTTCACAACAGAAGTGAGCTCCAGTAACCCTACAGAGACATCTTCTCATTCTCATTCTACTGCTCATGAGTCACAGAGTACATGGATGAATTCCAACGCAACACATCCTAGTACCTCTACTGTGGAGACTACAAAAACTGCAGCCACTACCTCTGAGGCATCAACATCTCCCTCACACAGCACCCATGGAACAAGCGAGGTGATAAGCAGCAGTGTTACCCAAGTGACAACTCCTAGTTTTCGCCCCACGTCATCTGCTGCAGTGACATCTCAGACCACCAGAATAACAACTCCAATGATCTCCATCTCATCAGGCTCTAGCCCCACCACCCCAGCCCACCACTCCAGCGCCATTACAACAGAAGTGACCTCCACTAACCCAACAGAGACATCATCTCATTCTACTTTGCAAGAGTCACAGAGTACAGGGATGACTTCTCATTCAACACATCCCAGTACATCCACTGTTCAGACTACACATACTGCAGCCACTACCTCTGAGACATCAACATCTCCCTCACACAGCACCCATGGAACAAGCGAGGTGGTAAGCAGCAGTGTTACCCAAGTGACTATTCCTAATTCTAGCCCAACATCATCTGCTGCAGTGACGTCTGAGACCACCGGAAGTACAACTCCAATAATCTCCAGCACGTCAGGGTCAAGCCCCACCACCCCAGCCCACCATTCCAGTGCCTTCACAACAGAAGTGAGCTCCACTAATCCTACAGAGACATCATCTCATTCTACTGCTCATGAGTCACAGAGTACAGGGATGACTTCCAACGCAACACATCCCAGTACCTCTACTGTGGAGACTACACAGACTGCAGCCACTACCTCTGAGACATCAACATCTCCCTCACACAGCACCCATGGAACAAGTGAGGTGATAAGCAGCAGTGTTACGCAAGTGACAACTCCTAGTTCTAACCCAACGTCTTCTGCTGCAGTGACATCTGAGACCACCGGAAGAACAACTGCAACGATTTCCAGCGCATCAGGGTCTAGCCCCGCCACCCCAACCCGCCACTCTAGCGCCTTCACAACAGAAGTGAGCTCCACTAACCCTAGAGAGACATCTTCTCATTTTAGTTCTACTGGTACAGGAATGACTTCGCACTCAACACATCCCAGTACCTCCACTGTGGGGACTACACATGCTGCAGCCACTGCCTTTGAGACGTCAACATCTCCCTTCTACACCACACATGGAATCAGTGAGGTGACAACCAGCACTGCTCCCCACATGACAACTAGTGCTTCTAGGCCACCGCCACCTCGTAATGAAATCCCCGTAGGTAAGTGGCCTGTTTGATTTTCAATTCTCTCTTCCCCCTTCTAATTGCTGTGTGAGGAGGTCCTGGCCAGGAGTTTCACGGGGCGTTGTGTGTTGGTTGGAGGTGAGGCGGATTTGCGCCGTTGTATCTGCGCTTGCCAACCTTTATGGTTGCCTGGGTTTTGGCTTCATGTTTTGCCTGGTGAATGGGTATCTCCCGTCTCCTGAAGGAGGGGGCTTCTCCTCTTAGCCTGCAGTCCTGCAAACCGTATTTATTTAGTTACATACCAGTCGATGTCATCAGATTTTTAAGCGGTTTACAGAAGAAAAACATAAAATACAATATAAAAACCAATATCAAATAATAAATACATTAAAAATCTGTGTGATACAGTGCAGCAGAGCAGGGCAACTGGCCGCCAGGGAACACCTGAGCAAACTGTGGCTTCGTCAAGAGGCCTCTAAACAGGCCCACGCAACAGTAGCCTTCGGTGACCCCGTGCCTAAACAATAGGCCACCCAGAGCCAGATTGGCAGCTCCCTCGGGGCAAGGGGAATGATGCCCAGGGCCTCCTCTGTGCTCCCTTGGCCAGTTGAGTGGGGCTGGGGGTGGGGCGCTGGCCCTTTGCGCCTAACGGCTCGTCTGCTCTCTGTCAACAGTGAATGTTGTGGCTACCGTCAATGTCAGTGTGGAGGTAACGAATCGGGACTTCACAACAGAGATGGCGATTGTGAACTCCAGTGCCTTTAAAAACTTCGAAAAAAACTTTGTGGAACAGGTGAGGGGTGGCTGGCGACGCGTGGGGATCCACGCGCTCAGGTGAAAGCCCACCTGCCATGCTGGGGAGTGAATTCCTCCTTCACACAACCATTCCTAAGGGCTGACGTTTGTGGTTTGAAATGAGTGGCAATGGCCTCAGGCGTTGTGACACCAGCTGAAGCTCTTCATGTGTAGCACACCTCTGATTCTTTCATCCATCCATGAGAGATTGGGGGAGACCCACAGGCGATACGTTTCTAGTTGGCGTCGTAATCAGGATAAACTGCACGAGGCCGTTTGCAGCAGGAGATGAGTGAAGTTCCATCCTTCACATTATTTCCCTGGATGATCCACGTGGTTAGGAAACGTGGCCTGCCAATAAGCCCTGCGCTATTCAAGAAAGCCACAGACTGTGAGACGTGGGAATGCGCGCCCCTCAGTGCGACAGGAGCAATGTCCCTCACAGGCAGTTTTTAAGGGTTAAGAGGCAACTAGCCAAAGAACCTTTCACCAGCCATGTCCCACAGTGACCTACATTGCAGGAGATCTATTAGGGATCCACAGGGGATAAAGATACCAATGGATACTAGTCCTGGTGGCTCTGTGCTACCTCCAAGATCAGAGGCAGGATTGCTGAGGGACGTAGGCGGGAGGGTGCTGTGGCAGGACTCGTGTCCTGCCTGCTGTGGATCTCCTACGGGCATCTGGTTGGCCATTGTGGAAACAGAATGCTGAACTAGATGGACCCTGGCTCTGGTCAGGGCTCTTCTGGCGGGCTAGAGCTGAAGTAGCACAAACAGCTCCTCCAAATGAAGGGGAGATCTAACCACACCCGGGACAGGATTTATGCCTCTCGGATCAACAAACTAGTCCCTTGCATCCACTGAGTTTTTGACTGCTTCTGCTTTCTGGTGCTGCCCTCGTAGTGGGTTCTACCTGAAGGCCACACCCTCTGAGGTCATGTTGCCCACTTGGAGGCACGGGGCATACACTCTGCACATGTTCAGAGGTTCCCCGTCATTTATTATTGCTTCTCACATCCGTCAGTCCCTGCAGCTGTACTGAGGTCTCTCTCTCTTTCTCTCTCTCTCTCTCTCTGCAGATGAAGTACTTCTATGCAGGGATTGTTGGGTATATTGGTGTAAAGGTGAATCGGCTGAGGTGAGCCTTAGGCGGCTCGTGTCGGGTGGTGCTGGCACTGGGCAAAGTACCAGATGGAGGATGCTGCTGAAGTGTGGGACCCTGCCCCATGGAGCAAAAAGCCCACCCCCAGGCAGGGGTTTCCTCAGCTGCAGAAGCCTGTCCTGTTGTCCCACAGCCTGCCTGTGACTCACCTTGGCCCGGCTAAGGACCGTCAGGACAGGATTTGGGGCAGAGGTCCCGAGCCCACTCAGCAGAAAGAGCGGGGTGGGGTGGCACACAGCAACCAGCAACTGCCACCGCTGCAGCAGAGCTGGCTCGCTCTCTTCTGGGGGCGGGGGGGCAGTGCAATCCTCCCCATGTCCACCTACCTAGAGCCTGCCCCACAGGGCCATGAAGGGCGATGTGCACCAGTGACCCGGAAGCAGCACTGCCTTCACAGCTGGGGCTAAGCTCTTTCTCCCTCCGCTCCTTCCCTTCACAGTAATGGCAGCATTATCGTGGATCACGACGTGCTCCTTAACCTGACTTTCGCGAACTTCAGTGCAACTTACAACCAATCTATTCAAGGCATTGAAAAGAAGCTGAACAGTTCGAAGCCATGCACTCTTGGCACAGGTGAGGAAGGAGCCCACAAGCCCACTGCTGGCAGCGGCACAACTGGCCGGCAGCGGCAGGAGGCGGAACAGCTTTGCTTTGATCCTGCCAGCCGGTTCTTCTCTTATGTCCCCCCCCCCCGCCCAGCCCAGCCCAGCCCAGCCCAGCCGGTTGGCGAGGGGCCCATTTCCACTTCTCCAGATCTGCTGTCGTGGGTCAACAGCACACGTCCTCCGAGGGCTGTTATCCCCTCTCTCCCTATCAGGGAGTAAGCCCCACTAAACTCAATAGGCTGTACTACTCCTGAGTAAATGTGCATAGGAACAGGCTTTACATCCGGTCTTGCCTGGCTGCCACTTACTGTTGGGGATATTTTTATCCACAGAAGAAAGAAAAGGACTTTATGGAGTTAAATGTGCTTGGCAGAATTGTCTCTGGAATGCCAGCAGGGGTCCAGACCGGAGCCTGGCAGTTTGGTCTACGTGCAAGACCTGGAATAGAGACAATTGGTTAATTGAGCCAAGGGGAAAATGTATTTAAGATGTCCATGTTTAAAGACATCTTGTTGTCAGGTTATTGTCAGGTTTTTGTCAAGTTATCAGGTTGTCAAGTTATTGTCGTTATTATCTTTGCTGGTGAAGTATGCTGTAAATTTCTATGACCATATGTAAAGGAAAGTATTTATTGTCAGTAAAGTTTCTTACTGACAAAGTGAAGTGAGTATTTGATTTATTCCTCAAGTAAGACTCTAAGAGCTAGTAACCAGTGTGCTTCCAGCTATTCGCAGTCAGCACGCACTCTGGAAAATCAATCAATACCCTGACAGGTTATGGGCCCAGTAGACCATAATTCTGGTTGCTGGAAAGCTTGAGAGCAGAGGAACGGTGGAAATCTACTCACGCTGGAGGTGAAGACGGAGTCTGATAGCTCAGGCAGTTCAGGGAGCTCAGACGGGTCTGTATCCAGTGTCAGACGTGCTCCAGCCCAGCCGGTGAGGATGGCAACAGAATTCCAACATGGAATTCTGTGAGGACACCAAAGGGGGCTTGAGGGCCAACGGCCGGCTGGCTGGGGACGCACCCCCCACTTTGGATGGGGCACGACGTCCGTCTCTGGTGGAGCGGAAGCGGTTTCACTCCAGGCCTTAAGTACAGCGTGAGCAAAAGGTACCCTCGCTGTCCACCCATGATGTGGGGTGTGGGAAGTGGGAAGTGCACCCCACAGGCCGTGCCATAACAACCCAGAGCTACTGCCAGGCCCACACACAGCTAACTGGCGGGGCGGGGTGTCGGGGCGCCTGAGCACAGAGAGAGGGGCAGCTAAGGGTGGGTGGGTGGGGGTGGTACCTCATAGAATCATAGAATCATAGAATAGCAGAGTTGGAAGGGGCCTACAAGGCCATCGAGTCCAACCCCCTGCTCAATGCAGGAATCCACCCTAAAGCATCCCTGACAGATGGTTGTCCAGCTGCCTCTTGAAGGCCTCGAGTGTGGGAGAGCCCACAACCTCCCTAGGTAGCTGATTCCACTGTCGCACTGCTCTAACAGTCAGGAGGTTTTTCCTGATGTCCAGCCGGAATCTGGCTTCCTTTAACTTGAGCCCGTTATTCCGTGTCCTGCACTCTGGGAGAATCGAGAAGAGATCCTGGCCCTCCTCTGTGTGACAACCTTTTAAGTATTTGAAGAGTGCTATCATGTCTCCCCTCAATCTTCTCTTCTCCAGGCTAAACATGCCCAGTTCTTTCAGTCTCTCTTCATAGGGCTTTGTTTCTAGACCTCTGATCATCCTCGTTGCCCTCTTCTGAACACGCTCCAGCTTGTCTGCGTCCTTCTTGAATTGTGGAGCCCAGAACTGGACGCAATACTCTAGATGAGGCCTAACCAGGGCCGAATAGAGAGGAACCAGTACCTCACGTGATTTGGAAGCTATACTTCTATTAATGCAGCCCAAAATAGCATTTGCCTTTCTTGCAGCCATATCGCACTGTTGGCTCATATTCAGCTTGTGATCTACAACAATTCCAAGATCTTTCTCATTTGTAGTATTGCTGAGCCAAGTGTCCCCCATCTTGTAACTGTGCATTTGGTTTCTATTCCCTAAATGTAGAACTTGTAGAAACGTTTCTAGAACATTTCTAGAAATGTAGAAATGTAGAACCTTTCTCACGGGGAGATCCCTCCGTCCCCCCAGACTCTCTCTTCTGGGCGCTCGCTCCCCCTTCGCCTTCTAAAAGACTCACCTTTGCTTTTCCTCCCCTCTTTCAGATCCGCTGTGTTTCAACAGATCGGCTTTTCATGTGTCTCCGGTGCCCCTGAGCCTCGCAGGTAAGGACGCTCGTGCGTGCGCATGCACTTGTGTGCATATCACACCTTCCCCATTTTGGAGACTAGCAGGTGGGGAGTGTGAGTGTGTTGTGGGAGTAAGGAAACATGACCCACACCCCACATCCAGGGCCCTCAAGGATACCCGCTGGATTGGCTGACCTTGTCCTTATACGTTTGCGGTTGTAGTCGGTGGAAGAGCCCACCTGGCAGATGCTAGGAAGAATGGGGGAGCAGCGGCGAGCTGGGGGAGGTCGGGGGCGGCGGTGCAGGCCAGTCAGAGAGGGGGGCCTCCGTGGGCCTGGCCGTCCCTGTGCACGACGCAGCTGAGGAAAAGGACCGTTGGCCGAGGTGGCCAAGCAAGGAACGGACCCAGGGAAAGTCTTAGGTCGCGGTGGCTGTTAGTTGTGGTGGCTCTAAGGCCTGCGAGGCCTGAGGCAGTCCGCCTCTGAGGGTCATGCTGTGGGGCCAGAGCTGGAGGGGGCGGTGGCGGCTGCCTCCACCCCCAGGCCTGCTTGTGGGCATCACAAAAGCAGCTGCCTGAGCAGGGCCCTGGTCTCCTCCGCCCGGCCCGTCTTCTGCCCCTGTGGACATATCTGGAGTTGTGCTCAGGGGCGGTGGCCACTTTCCCCCTGGGCTGACTCCTCTGCCTTCCTCGCCTCTCCGAACCTCTCAGATGCCTGCCAGAATGCGGACGTGGAGCAAAGCCTCCAGCAATATTACGTGGCAAAAAACATCAGCAACCAACTCCAGTGTGTCTCCAACTGCAGCGATCACCACCCTGACACTTTCAAATGTCCGAACGGAAACTGCTACATCAAGTCCAACGGGCCCAACTGCTAGTGAGTTGTGGGCCAGCCAGGGGGAGAAGGTGGGGGTGGCAAAGGTCCTGGATCAGGGGTGCTGGGTGTGTTTCCCCCCCAAAAAAAATCTCCCCTGGCCCTACAAGCTGTGTTATCCGTGGAGGTGTGCCTACTTAAAAAGAAAGCAAGAAAAAAAGGGCAACTTCAGCTTTGCAATCACCCTATGGGGGTAGTGCTCCTGCCCGTTTACCCATGGGGAACGGAGGGAGTTGGGGGGAGGGAGGGAGGGAGAGAGAGAGAGTCCCAAGACCAGAGGATGCATCCCTGGCACAGGGGAATTTGTACCCAGGGCTCCCACAGTCCACCCCCACCCAGTGTCCCCTGGACCGCACGGGCTCTCAGCATAAAACCCAACAAGGGGTCACTGGCATTGGAGGGGCCCAGGAGGGGCTCCTACAGGGAGGGGAAGAAGGGGCCCCTCGGAAAGAACCTCGGGGCCTCCGGGGGGGCCACCAAGCCAGGCAAATGACCCTTTGGCCAGTGGTCTTTGCCGGATTCCCCGGACCAGATCTGGCTTCCGATGTTTAGTGCAGGGGACCGGGGGTGGGGGTGGGACGGTGGCATCGCCTGGGTCAGGCTGCAGGTGGGGTTTGGATGCTACAGAGCCAGGCGGCTGCATCAGTGGCCCAAGCCTGTAAATGAGGGGCAAAAGCCTCCTGGAGCTGAACAGCCACTTCAGTGGGGACAAACACCTGCTCCTGGTGTGGCTTCCGGCAGCACCTTGCTTTGGCTCAAACTAATGTGGAGTTTGAAAAGAGTTGAACTCTCTCGGGCCACTCAGCCCCCTCTCCATTTATGAGTAGCAAGACACTGCCGGGCCGGGGTGCTGGTGCCCCCCCTCGCCACTGCCGCCCCTCCCCTGCTCCGACCCCACAGCCCTCTCTTTTTCCTCCTCAGCTGCGCGCAGTCGGACGCCTACTGGTTCCTGGGCCGCCACTGTGAGCAACAGGTCAGCAAGGTGGGGGTGGCCGTGGGGGTGGCCCTGGGCCTGGCCGCCCTGCTGCTGGTGATCCTCGCCTTGTCCGTCCTGCTCTGCTGGAGGCACTGCCGCCGGAAAGAAAAAGACCCCAGGTAGGAGGGCAGGGGAAGGGGCGCGGGAGGGCTCCCCCCCCCAGGCTGCTGCCTTGCCTTCTCTCCTGGGGATGCCGTGACTCGTGCTCCGAAGTCTCTTCACGCTGCCCATGCGCTCGTGCCCCCTTGAGCCTCTGCAAACAGGGCCAAATGCTCCCTTGGCTGCAAAGAGGCCCGGGTCCTCGAGGGCCGCCCAGGAGGAGCCCCTGGCGTCACCGCCGTGGGAGCGCTCCGCTGGGTGCTGCACGGGCTCCCCTGTCTGCTTGCAAGCGGGAGGCGCCCCCAAAGCCGCCGGCCTCCTGCATCCCCAGCCAGCGCTGCGTCTTGCTCTAGTTTTGCAGTGGGAAACGTTGCACGGGAAACCTCCAGCTTGCCCCAGAGGGTGCGGCCCCCACTTCTCCTCATGAAGGAAACCAAATGGTCGATTTTTCGATGCATCGTGATGACTCCTGGTAGTCACTTTGTCAGCCCCCTTAGCCACGCCCACACTGGTGGAGGGGGCGGGGCTTCTCCTTCGCATAATGCCCCAGGAGGCAGAGGGCGCCTCCTCCACGAATAAACTCTCAGCTCCCCCGCAGGGCTGTGCTGGCACATCCTGGGCCACAAGGATCAAGCTGAGCCCCTGCGTGCACTGAGCTCTTCTCCGTCCCCTCTGCGGCTGAGGGCCGCTTGGCTTTAGTGGGAGGCGCACAACCTTTCCGGCCCGGGGGCCGCACGTGATGCTAGTTCAAAAGTCAGAGGCTGCACGTGAGTGCACACAAATGCCCCCAGGGATCCGGATCCGGAATACGTCCCTTTCCTCACCGTTGTGGGGGCACCTGGGCTGGCTGCAATCCAGGTCTTGCAGGGGGCTGGGAATAAACATTCCTTCATCTGAGCTCTGTGCCCTGCCTTTATTTATTTATTTATTTGCTTCCTCCTTGGGTTTTGAAATGGCCTTTTGGGACAGAATTATCCTCCTCCCAAAGCGTCCCACATCAGTCAGCAAAAGGACGTTCCATGACCGTCCAAAACCAGCGACGCTAAACCGCCCGTGCTTAATTCAATGCCGGGATAAAGCCCCCCACCCCCGATAATAACGCCACTGTCCTCACTTGCTCTTCCCCGGCCAGGCGGCTGAGTTGGTCCCCCGACGAGGAGAAGTGGTACGAGAACGAGGAATGGGCGGCCCGGCCTGGAGCCTCCGCCCCGCCCCACCCCGAGGCCGGCAGTGGCAGCCCAGGAGGTACGGCCTGCGCTGATTCGGGGTGTGGTGTGTGTGTGTGTGTGTTAGTGTGTGTACATTTTGACATACTGTATAGGGAATGCAGAAGCAGTTGTGCAGCATGAGGTGGTGGAAAAGAGTGGGGAGAGAAATGGGAGCTCTGTGTTTCACAACTGAAGTCATACAAATGGCCCTCTAACCCCCCCTCCCATTGGACCATTAAGTCCAAGGCCTAAAGGCATCTCACTGGGCTCCCAGCCCCAGGACGAAAAGTGCCAACTGGTGCCAGCAGCAAATGGGGCAGCCCCCCCAGCCCCCCCGCTTACCCTGACAAAGAAAGTCTTGGCCCCTCTCGGCCCTCCAGACGGGGTGGGGGCGGGGGCGAGGTAGAGCGAGGCCAGGCCTCTCAAGGCCCCAGTGTGGTGCTGGGAGTGCTCAGCGCCTGATGAGTGAAAGGTGGGTCATGTGGCTCCGGGCTGATGAAGTGCAACATTATCACAGCAGGGGGGGTGACTTTGCTGGCTGCCCCCCCCCTCACCAGAGCAGCTCCTGCTTCAGAGCGGCAATTTGGAATGGAACATGTGCCGTTCCCCGCCCCCCTACGTCGTCTTCTGCCAGGCTTGGGGGCCGTTCTTCTGGCAGGAAGGCCGGAGTTGGGGTTGGCAATGGAGGTGTTCAACTGGGGCAAAATGGAGCCTCTGGGAAAAAGCCCCCCCCCATTTCCCTCCCCAAGTAAAAGAATGTGACTGCCTGAGCCCCCCTCCTCTCTCCGTTGCAGCCCCTTCCTCCCGCGCCAGCGGTGACCAGGACAGCTCTCCCTGGGACTCCGGATCTTTCCGTCCCCGTCTGGACAAAGTGGACACATCCCTGCAGGTACAAAAGCTGGTGGGGGAGGGGAGTTTGGGGGTGACCACAGAGGTACAGCAGGAGGGGTGGATGCAGAGCTGGAAAGCACAGGCTGGAGCATCTCCCCCTGGGAAGAAAGCAGGCTCTGTTTGAAGCTTTTCGGTTTAGGGAAAGAGGGGTGGCAGGGCAGGGGCAGGGGGGCTTGATAGAAGTTCATAAAATGATACAGAGTGGGGAGAAGGTGGGGAGACAGAAGTTTTGCTCCCTCTCCCCCACATGACTAGAAATTAAGGTCATCCAAGGAAAGTGACAGGTAGGCAGGGAATTCTTTCAGCACACAGTGCCTTGTTCATTGATGGGGTTTGCAGCCACAAGACGTGGCCAGCAGCCACGAGGGCAGCTGGTTTTCAAAGGAATGAGTCACATTGGGCCGGGGGAGGAAAGCTACTATGGTAGCTATGATGACACCTCCCCCCCCCCCCCGCCGGTGGGCAACAGGTGTGGGCTGCCTTTGGGCCCTCTGCTTGGCCTCCATGAGACGCAAGCTGGGTCCTGGAGGAGAGGGGCCCTTTGGCCACGGCTGGCGGGGCTCTCCTGCACTTCCGCCAGCTGACTCTTCTGCCTTCGTGTTCTTCCTCCTTCTCTCCCTGCGTGCTGCGGCGGCAGGCACGGATCACTCGGCCCCAGGTGACCCGCCTGTGATGAGCCCTGTGAAGCGCCCTCCGGCCTGCTGTTGGATTTGCACATGGGAAGACGCCGTGGAGCTGTGGCCCTCACTCGAGGTCTGCTGTGCGGTCTTCCTGCTCCCCCGTTCACCTCCGGAGTGTGGGGCTGCCACCCCCTGAAGGCCAGGGATTCTCTTCTGCTGCATGAAGCGCAGCATTGGAAGACGGTGGAGGGTCTTGTGGGGGATTCCAAACGTCTCGTGCCGTGTTGCACACGGAGACTGACTGGTGCGAGCGCTCACCAAGGATGGACCTGGCTCTCCTCACAGCTCGTGGGGGTTTTGCACTAATTTCCAGGGCCCGCTGGTGTAAGAGGCCTCCCAGCTCCCTGGGTTCATACAGTCTCTGCAGGCCGGGGACCGCAGCTACTAGCACTTTAAGGAGGCCAGGTCCTCAACCCGCAACTTCCTGCTGTCCTCCTCTGTTGACCTTGGCTCTAGATCTCTCCTCCTCCTCCTCCTGCCTGCCCCCCCCAATCCCACTCCCAGCTTGCTGTTGTCTTCCCTCAGTGTGAACCACCCCACCATTGGCTTCCTGTACAGGCCAAAATACCTCTGTAAGGGCACTGATGTTGCATGATGCAATGCCCCTGAGCACCCACGCAACGCATCCTACATGGATGTGTGCAATGGCTCCGTGGGGCCATTGCCACAGCCTGTGCCTATTGGGGCATTTGAGAGCCTTTTGCTAAGGGGTGGGTGTGGGAACCCCAGGTGAGAGACGGGGCACACTCTGCTGGGAAGCGCCTGGCCTGTTCCTTTCCCTGGGTCAGCTTGGTCCCGTGCCCCACCCCACTCACCTGGTTTCGTCACCCCCCCTCCCTCTCCACCAGCCTTGGGCCGATCAAATTCTGAGTGCAATAATGCAGGATCAGATGTAGATTCTGAGTGCAATAAGGTAGGATCAGATGCAGCGAGCTGCACAAATAATGATGAACAAGAAGAATGTCAACATTGCGATTGATTTGTGGAGGGGAAAATAAAGGTGAGAAAAGTTTCTTGTTCTCTGAGCTCACTTGAACATGGCCATCTGACATGGGGAGGCAGAGGAAGGCGCTCTACCTTCCTTAGAGCAAGCCAGGCCCTTGGCCCCAGCCCTCAGGTGAAGGGACACCGTGCAGTCCTGTTGGGAGCTTTGAGGGCCCCAGGGATCGCTCCACTGCCTGTGCCCCCCCCATCACAACCCCCCTGGGCAGGGCTGGGCCAAAAGAGGTTGCCATTCCGAAGTCCACAATCCCTTATAGGGGAAGCAGAGAGACACATCCCACATCACAAGCAAGGCGTGAAGGCAAGCGCTCCTCATCAGCAACTGGTCCTCAGAGGTATTTGCCGTTGAAGATAGAGTCGTGGCATGGGCACGTGGTCTGTGGCACCTGGACTCGAAGTCCAGGCTCGATGGCCTGCAAGATGGAAGTCTGGACGTGCATGTGGGTGGGGGCTGTAAATGACTCCCTGGCCACGGTCAGGGCGCTGAGCTTTAGGGCTGCGGAGGGTGCTCCCCTCCGTGGTGTTCGTGGGCCTATTGGGATGGCATGTTCCCGGGGCCTTGGGGGATCTGAAGCATTCCAGCTGCCCATGGGGAGTGTCCTGTGGGCCCGGCTGGTGCTCCTGCCATAGCCCCAGTCACTCTGTGGGACACGGGGATGACTCAGGTGGCAGACACAAGCACCCTCCGGCAGGGTGGCTCACCGATTAAGCTGATCCCCGCCAGAGTCGGATGGATCCCGCAGGTTTCCTGAGTGCTTTAGGAAGTTTTCCATCCGCGAGCACTGGCATTCTGGTTGACCTGTGGAATGCGAGGTGACTGGGCGCAAGGTGAGGTCACGGCACACCACGCCATCCGCCTTAGTGGCTCAGCCCCCATGTACCCAGTGCCACCAGTCCCTGGGAGACTGTGCATCTTCGCACCTGCGGAGATCCCGGAGGAGGAGGCCTCCAGAGAGCGCACCCGGCCCTCCACGGACAAGGACTCAAGTCTCACCCAGGGAGGGAAAGGGCCTTTGGCGCAGCCGCCGCGGGAGGGGCAGGGGCACCCAGCCAGGGCAGCCACACACAGGCAGCGGCAGCAGCAGCCTCCAGGGGCTTACTGCATTGGTCATGGTGCTGGGAAGCAGGAGGGGGGATTTGAGCCCCACCAGGGGAAGATGGCTCCACTCCGCTCCTTTTGGCATGCTCAGGAAAAAGGGGCATCCGGGCAAAAGGCAGGCAGCTCCCGGGATTCAACCCCACACGGGAAGCTCCACCAAGCAGTTCCAAGAATTTGTTATTTATTTACTTGTTGCATTTTTATACCGCCCAATAGCTGAAGCTCTCTGGGCGTTTTACAAAAATTTAAACCATGAAAACCATTCAAAATATAAAACAAACAGTATAAAATGCAATATAAAAACACAACCAGGATAAAACCGAGCAGCAATGCAGAAATTAATACATATTTAAAATACAAATTTAAAATAGCAAAGTTAAAAGTAAGCTGATAGACTGCTAAAATGCTACAGCAGCAGCTGACACATCCTGGAGCCTCTGTTTTGTCCCTGCACCCCGCAGCCATTGGTGCCAGAGCACGAGGCTACGGCGGTCCGCTGAGTAGGCTTCCTCGTGATGTGTGCCGTCTTGAAATAAAAGCAAGCCTCTAGGCCTCATGGAGTTTACAGGGCATTTGCCGGAGCCACAGATGGGAGTCGGACGCATCCAGGAGCAATTTGTCTTCTCTCCCCCCTGGAGTTTAGGGGCTGCAAGAGGAGCCCTGGTCTGGTGGGGCAGCTTCTGTTCCCCACACAGGAGGCTCCTGATTTGAGCCCACCCTAAAAAAGTGGGGCAGGACCTCCCCATCCCCCAAGCACACGTGAGCCAACAGCTCGGCTCGAACGCGGACAAGGAGCCCTTCCGCCGCCCCTTCTCCTGGCAGCCGTGAGACCTCCCGCCCATCCCTGCCACGACGGACCCACACGAGGCCGCGCCAAAGCCTTTCTGGCCGGGCCCCCGAAGGGCAAGGCACCCAGCAGTGGTGGCCGCGCTCCTCTCCAGCCGGGGCGTGCGCGCGCCTGGGGGGGGGGTGGCAGAGCCAGCCAGCGCCCACCCCGGCAAGGCTAGGACCCTCGCCCGAGGGGCGCGTGGGGGTTCGCCTTTCCCTTGGACCGCCCTGGAGCCGGAGCCGGGAGGAGCGGAGGCTCAGGCAGACGCCGGCAACGCCGCCCAGGGACTGACTCTCCAGGGGCGGCGCGGCTCGTTCCCGTCCCTTGCAGCCCCGGAGTCGTTTCGGGGCTGCCGGGCACGGAAGCAGCCGGACGCGCTGCCTGCAGGCGGCGGCTCTGCGCGCACGGCAGCACCTGCTTCCTCCAGCGGAACTATTCGGCGCCCTCCTTCCCTCCGCGGGCTGCCCTCGCCATCGCCCTCCCCAAAAGCCGGTGCTCTCACACTCCACATCTGCTGCTGAGCCCAAGGGGCCTCCTCTGCCCACTGCGCATGGCTCCCAGGGGGAGAAGGGCGCCCTCTGCTGGTGGCCCTGGGAAGGTGCAGCCTGCCCAATGGCCCGCAGGCTCCTGCACTGCAGGCGCGCGTAGCGCCCCCTGCTGTTGATCCCAGCCGGAGCCCAGCTGCGCCTCACGTCGGAGAGCGCCCGACTGGCGCTGCTTCCAGGCAACGCTCGTTAGGTGCTGCCGGCCGTTTCACGGCGGGATTTCACGGGCCAGACAGCATCACTGCCTTAATGGCAGCTCTGAATCTGGGAGATGGGATGGGGCTGGAGGGCAAGAGCGACATGCCCGTGGCCCTGGTCAGCACCGTGGCTCTGATCCAGTCCTCAGCCTCAAAACCACCTGTGCAGGCGTGGGAGTGAAATCCCTGGGCGGTCCGACGCCGCTGCTTCTCCTGTGTAACCAGGCAGAGAGTCACACGGTGCAGCAGCCCCAGCCACCCGTTTGCTTGGCGGCCCGTTTGGGGATGGCGCCGTACGGGGTGGGTGTACATTGTACACTGTACATTGTATAGTACATTGATGGTGCTATATAAATAAATAAATAAATAATAATAATAATAATAATAATGGGTGGCCGAGGCTGTGGCACCAGCTGGCCTCCGAAAAGCGAACACTGGCTCAAGTTCTTCCAAAGGGTCCTCAGCAATGTATCATCGGAGCCGTGGTCCCAAAAGGACTAATTGATGGCATTGGTTATAGTTCTTTTTAAAATTAGATTCTACTTTCAGGTTTTTTAAATTAAATTTTTTAAAGAAAATTTTAAATAAAACTTATTTTTCAGTCTGTTGCTTTAACAGTTGAAATTGAGATACCTACATAATTTGTTTTAACAAGGAACAGCTGGCTATAAATCCTCCCTGGATACATTTGGTGGTGTGGTATTTTCCCCCCCTCCAAGAGTGAGTTAGAAGCAGAGAATTCTTGAATATCATTTGGAAGCTTTAACGAATTTAAGTAAGTTTTGATTTTTGAATTGTTTTGTGAATTTTGGTGCATCAGCACCTTATACCTTAGTTTCTAATGATACGTTTTAACTGTTTTATGATTACTTATAATTACTGTTTTGTTTTTAACCAGTAAAATATATATCTTTTCTTTTTCTTAAGAAATCTAAATTAACTTTTGAAGAATTTTTGCTATGATACATTCCGGTTGCCCTTGGGAAAGGGAAGTCTCTTGAATCATGTCAGGAGCACAGATAGATTGGAAATTCAACATTGCAGCCGTCGGCTTGGCTTGTGCTTGGCTTGGACAGCGGCCTTTTTGATCTGCCTGGTTTGTAGTTTAGGATATCTGGAGACCATCACGTGGTAGGGAGGGAACCCCTGTGGCTTTGCAAAAAGGGGGATTAGACGAATTCATGGAGGCGGGTCAGGCTACTGGTCACGATGGCTATCAGGATCAGAAGAAGGGTGCCTCTCAATACCCGCCATGGGGTGGAAATGCTCTCACACTGGAGTCCTGCCGGTGGGTTTCCCTTGGCCTGATCCAGCAGAGTTCTTCTCAGGTCCTTATGGCCCCCCCTTCCCCCAAAGGCCCAGGACCACACCTGCACCAGCCACCCAGGGCAACCCAGACCAGCACGTGCACGAAGCACTCACTGCCAGCAGCCACAGAAACGCTGACGCTGGCCCTGGGACCGGAGCGCTGCATGGGGGCCCCTGGCTGGACCGTCCGTTTCGCCATATCAGCCGTGCAAATGTTTTTCTTTGCTTTTAGTTCTGCTTTTATCCTGCTCTTTTATAGCATAGTTTTGTTCCACTGCTTGGCCAACAGATGAGCGGCTTAGCCCTGCCCTGGACCTCCCGCTCCGTGCCAGGGCCTGACCAGGTGCAGCAGGGACGGAAGGAGGCAGCAGCGTGGAGGGAATGCCGCTTGCCGAGCCCCAGCTGGCCTTTGATCTTTGTGCCCCACCCCACCCCCACCCTTGCCATGGGATGTGCCTCGTAACCGCCTCGTGAGCTGGGCCTCATCATTCGCCCTCTTAGCCCCTCCCTTGGGACTTGGAGGTTTCTGTAAGGGGCAAAGTTCTTATGGGGCAAGGCGGCATTTGTGCCAGGGCCCGTTCCCTTCTGGGCTGCTGCTTCCTTCCGGCTGCGGGAACCATGGGCGCTCACGGGCACCACGACGCGTCCACCTCGGCTGTCTTCCTCTCCCTCTCCTTCTTGTGCACTACAACTGGTAGGGAGGTCAGGGGCGTGGCGGGAATCTGGCCGCTGGGGAGATGGGGTTGCTTGGGCTGTCTAGGAGAGGGCGAGGCACTGTGAGCCCAGCCAGCTGGCCTTAGGGACAGGCCCAAGCTGAGCAGGCGCCAAGTGGAGCTCAGCGGCTGCGTTTTTTGAAGGCACCGTCTGCAGTGAGCCAGGCTGGCAAGAAGGCGAGCGCCTGCAACTTGCTCTTCGAGGTCCTGCAGGCTGTTTGGGCGCTCGCTACAGAAATGGCCACCCTTCAGTTAGCTTTAAAGCAAACTTCTTTCTCACTTTCCGCTTCGATGTCATTTGCACTCGGTAAAAGTCCTGGAACACAGCTCCACTTTGAGGCAATGCTTCTGAACACTTCGCATGCTAAGCCCTATATAAATAACAATAAAATAAAGCCACACGCAGTAGGAGGTCAGGGTTAGGGTGAGGAGTGGCCCAGGCCAAGTAGCCCCAGGTTAAAGAGTTTGTTGTGAGGAGAGATGGACTGGGAAGGCTTTCAGGAGAGATCCTGGGGTCGTGCAGGCAGCCCGTTCTCATCACAGAAAGAACTCCAGGTCTGCCAGGAAAAGAGTTCAAGGAGGGAGGGAGGTTTCCAGGCCACTGGAGAGTCATTTTCTGTGGCAGTTACCACAGAGAATGGCAGAGGAGTGTGTGAGGCCAGGCCTTCTGGGAGGAAGCCTGAGTGAGTGAGCACTGGAGAAGGCCAGCAGCAGGCCACAACCAGAAGACCTGGGAAACTGAGGGTGTCTCTACATTAAGCCCCCGCCTCCCTTAGCTGGGTTTCTTCTTCTGGAGTCATTACACGCTCCTTTAGATGGCAATTATGTGATTTTTTAATTGAAAACTTCCCCTCTCAGCGATGCTATTACGTTCACTGAGACAGCGCTCTCTAGTGGCAGATTTATAGCACTATAATATAATTCACACACTGGGAGCATCCCATGTTTATGTAAAAGGCCAACAAACTTCCACGAGTTGCCAATCACGAGCATGCGCTAAAGTGCTCATGCAGAGGAGCTCTGAGCTCCAGGAAGCAGAAAGAAACTCTGCCAGAAGAGGTCTGGAATCTGGAAGAGTTACTCAGGAGAAGCACGACCAACGCCTCCTCCCTTATCCCCTTGTAAGAAAAAATTAGGCACCTTTATCATTCAGCTTGATCCCAGGGCGAGGAGGAGGCTGCAGGCGGCAATGCAATAATACCTGCACACGGCCCCCAACTTTGTACACACGTGTGCAGGTCCTTGTAGGGGCAGCAGCAGCAGCAGCAGCAGCAGGGCCCCCAACATCACACCTGCCCCAGGCCCCATGAGCCCTCTGGGTGGTCCTGCAAAGTGGGGCATAGGGCTGGGGGCACCAAAGGCACTCCTCTCCAGGGCCCCAGGGGTTAGAGCAGTTTCATGGGACACTCCCAGGTCCTCTGGGGGAGCCGACGCAGAAGGGGGGGGGTTGGCAGACCCTGGCCCCATCTTCAGCGGGGCTGCTGGGTCCTGGGGTCACTGTTCCCCCCCTGAGAGGCCGGTGGGGGCTTCCTCTCTTGCAGCGCTGACCTGCCTGAATGGGGGCGTCTTCGATGGGATTAAGTGCATTTGCCCCCCTTCTTACTATGGGCCCCGCTGTGAAGAAGGCCTCGATCCCAGCCCCCAGAGTACCACAGCCCCAACAGAAAGACCAGCACCACCTGTCACCAGCACCTCAGGTACCTCGCTGGGGAGTGGTGGATGACAGGCTCCGTGGGGTTGGCCAGAACTCCGCTCCACGTATTTGTGTGTGTGTGTGTGTGTGTGTGTGTGTGTGTGTGTGCGCGCCTACATTTTTGCCAGAGGGGGGAACCTTATTATACAAAGTTTGATTGGAGCAAGGGGGGCGCGTGGCCCAGGAGTACATAAAGCCACTACCTAAAAAGTGTGTCAAACCCTTGTGGGGGTCACGGACACCACGATACGTCCCTCTCGGCCGTCTTCCCCCTCCTTGTGCCCCACAACTGGTAGGGAACTGGGGTGGGTGGGGCACAGATCCAGCAGCTGAGGAGACGGGATTCTGGGGCTGTCTGGGAAGGGACGAAGGTGCGGCGAGGTGCCACGGCTTCAAGGAGGCACTCCTGGGTCCTCTGGGGAAGCCGTGGGGCTGGTTACTGGTAAGCAAAAGCAGGGGCTGTGGGCAGATCCTGGCCCCTTCTCAATGGGGAGCTGCTTTGTGTTTGGGGTGCTGCTCCTGCCCTTCAGCGGCCCATGGAGGTGTGTGTCTCCTGCAGCACTGACCTGCCTGAATGGTGGTGGTGGGGTCTTCAGTGGGATTCTTCATAAACTGCCCAGAGAGCTTTGGCTGATGATAATAACAAAATAATAATAATAATAATAATAATAATAATAATAATAATAATAATAAGTATTTGTAACCTCCACTGCCATTAAGAAGGCCCCAAATCCAGCCCCTGGACTACCACAGTGCCAATAGAAAGACCAACATCACCCGTCACCAGAACCACAGGTACCTCACCAGGCGGCAGGGTGGGGTGGGGGACAGGCTTCGTGGGACACCCCTGGGTCCTCTGGGGGAGCGGTTGGCAGACCCTGCCCCATCTTTAGGGGGGGCTGCTGGGTCCCGGGGTCGCTGTTCCTCCCCCTGAGGGGCCGGTGGGGGCTTCCTCTCTTGCAGCGCTGACCTGCCTGAATGGGGGCATCTTCGATGGGATTAAGTGCATTTGCCCCCCTTCTTACTACGGGCCCCGCTGTGAAGAAGGCCTCGATCCCAGCCCCCAGAGTACCACAGCCCCAACAGAAAGACCAGCACCACCTGTCACCAGCACCACAGGTACCTCACTGGGAGTGGGGGGGATGACAGGCTCCATGGGGTTGGCCTGAATTCCTCTCCACGTATTTGGTGGGGTGTCTACATTTTTACCAGAGGGGGGAATCTTATTATACTATTATTATTATTATTTATTTATATAGCACCAGGGGAACGTGGCCCAGGAGCCCATAAAGCCACCACCTAAAAGAGCGTGTCAAGCCCTTGGGGTGCTGTTCCTGCCCCTGAGCAGCCCATGGGGGTCTCCTGCAGCACTGACCTGCCTGAGTGTGGGGTGGGGGTCTTTGATGGGATTCTTTGTAAACTGCCCAGAGAGCCTTGGCTAATAATAACCTTGGCTGTACTCCACGTATTTTTTGCCAGATGGGGGAAACCTTATTGTACAGAGCTTAATTTGAGCCAGGGCGTGCATAGCCCTGGAATCCGTAAAGCCATCATACCATGCAGCCGCTCAGAGCCTGAGCAGAACGCCTTTCTGTCAGCCCTGAGGGTCACCTCCAGGTGCCCCACATCAGGGATTAGGGGTTCTGTCTTCCAGGCAGGTGCAAGTCCTGAGAGCACTGGTTAGAAGCGGTTTCCGTTCTTTCTTTCCGAGATTTAAACCCCACTCTTAAACGTAAGTCTGGTTGAATTGAAAGTCTGGAGGTGGTCCTCTGCATCGGTCCGACCAGGAGCTGCGTTCCAAGGCCCAGGCGGCCGGGAACGTGGCCAGGGGTCAGGCCAGGGAGGGGGAGAGGGCTTTCAGCGTGCCCCTGGCCTGCCTCACCCAATGGATTTTACGGGGGTCCGGGTGATGACGTCTCCCACTGCGAACCTGGCAGTGTTTTCCCACCTCTTCTTCCATCTTTTTTCCTACTGCCGAAAAACTGTTAAGGAAGAAAAGTTGGAATTGGTGCATTGCTGAGCGGTGGCGCTAGGAGCCCCCTCCCCCTCCCCCAGGATTACCCAACCATGAGGGAATGGAGGGGGGGGCATGGAGAGGAAGGGGAACTCGAATCCTCTTGAGTCTGCTTACAAAAATGTTCACAACATTGTCAATTATTATTATTTATTTATTTATTTATTTATTTATTTATATAGCACCATCAATGTACATGGTGCTGTACAGAGTAAAACAGTAAATAGCAAGACCCTGCCGCATAGGCTTACATTCTAATAAAATCATAATAAAACAATAAGGAGGGGAAGAGAATGCAAACAGGCACAGGGTAGGGTAAACAGGCACAGGGTAGGGCAAAACTAACAGTATAAAGTCAGAACAAAATGGCGGCTGTTGGACTGAGAGCCCTTAGGGGGGAAACAAGGCCTGAGGGTTAGCCGGGCCTTGCATGAGGTGTGTGGTGTGTGTGTGTGGTGGGGGGTGAGTTTTTCTCCTGGTTTGGGCTCTGCAGTGGCAGCTGCTGGCTCCCTGCTCCTGTCTCCTGTCTTCCTTTCAGATGCCTGCCAAAATGGGGGGGTCTGGCTTGGGACGGCCTGCCGATGCTCCCGCTATTTCTGGGGTCCCAGGTGTGAGTTTGTCGTGAACGTCATCGAGGTCCACACAGGTACAACCCCCCAGGAATCAGAGTGGAGGGGAACAGGGGGGGCACCTGCAAAGTGGCCCCCGTCCCCAGATTCTGAAGTGCCTGTTCAGTCTCAGAACGCAGCATCCAGGCGATGTTGGTGCTGTGCCTGAACTCCGGGGCTTGCGCAGAGCGTGAGGGGGTCTCTTCCCGAGGTCCCCGGAGTCCTGGCTCCTGCCGTCATCCACAACCCAGGTCCTGGCCCAGCCCATCAAGGTCTCTAGAGGCTCAGCCTCCCCCAGCTCCCCCTCCCCACCGCCCTCCTCTCCTCTGGACTTCTCTGTGCCGGGAGGCGCATTAACCCTTGGGGACGATGTGTCTCATTGACAGCGGTGGAGGCATGGATCGGAGTGACGGCTGCCGTCACCAACCGCCAGTTCACGGAGGCCCTGGCTGACGCTTCCTCCCCCGAGTACAAGGCCTTTGCCAAGGAGTTCATGCAACAGGTGAGTCCTGGAGAGAAGGTGAGCACGCACACTAGAGGCCTTCAGGAGGCAGCTGGACAACCATCTGTCAGGGATGCTTTAGAGTGGATTCCTGCATTGAGCAGGGGGTTGGCCTCGATGGCCTTGTAGGCCCCTTCCAGCTCGGCTATTCTATGATTCTATGACGTTCCGGCTAAACCCAGAGCTAAGTGTGTGCCAGGGTCTGAGGCCAGGTGCTGAGGTGCTGAGTGGATTCAAGGGCCCCTGAGCACGTGCAGAGTGCCCTCTCACTGCAGAGTAACCACATCAAGGACTGGGGGACGGACTCATGGATCAGGTGGTGCTGTATCCAGACAGGATTGAGCCCCAGCCTCTCTCTCATTCCAGAAAGGATGAAGCCCTGGGACGGGGCTCTCCTGGGTTTCTGGTTTCTCCCTCATTAGCAGCGCCCTGGAGAAGATTGGGGAGGGGCTGCTCGGAGGGACGATGTTTGCGCCCTTTCCTCCCTCCCCCCAAAGCTGCTATTAGCTCCAGGAAGAAATGTCATAACTTTGCCTCCCCTCCCCACTCATCCCGCCACAGCCAGTAGCAACTTTGTGCGGAGGGAAAGGGAACAGGAAGAAGGCAGGGGCCCAACGTTCCAATGCCCCCCCCCCATGGCTGGACCCGCTAACTTGGACCGTTAGTAAATAAAACGTGACCCCCGTGGGAGCTGCCCGGCCTCTTGGCTCTACGGAATGGAGCCTGGCTTTCGAGACACACTGCCATTGCGAGGCCCTTAACTCTTTGCCTTCCAGGTGGAAGCGATCTACCGGAAAGTACCCGAGTACCACGGTACGACCGTCTTGCAGCTGAGGTGAGTAAGAGAACAGCTTCGTGGCTGCTGTCATGCGCAACCTCTCCTAGCAGGAAGTCTTTGCTGGGCCCGGTCACTCTGGGAAGCCACATCTGGGAAGCCACAACCTGAGCGGGGGGGGGGGGGGCACATGTGCATGACCGAAAGAGAGGGAATGTGTTCCTGCAAAAGAGGATGTGCGCCCCGGGCCAGGCCAGCTCCCGGAACAGGGCCGGCCAGACAGTGCTCGGCGAATCCGTGGGGCGGGCGCCTGTGAGTTCTTTGTTCACTATTGGGGAGTCCTGGGGAGCTCCCCCCCCCAGTTAAGAAGAAGAACCTGAGCAGTGGGGCCGCCATCTGGATGCCAGCATGGGAGACGCACTGCATTTGCAAACAAAGCCGCTCTTTGGTTTCATGCCAAACAAATCCAAACATTGCAATGGATCCATCAGGGCCCTACGCAGCGCGCACCGCGTTGCACATGGAGCTGTCATGAGGGAGGCGCTCCAGTGGTCTCTGGCCTGCGCCATGTAGAATAACGCAACGCATGGCAGCCAGGCAAAGAGGGGCCAGCTAAGGAGGGGGTTGGGGGCCCCGCCCTTGATGCAGAGAGGGCAGCATCAGCCCTGGGTGGGTGGGTGGCTGGGTGGCCGTGGGGAAAGCGAGAGCCAAAGGTCCCTCTGTCCAGCGCCTACCATCATGCAGACGGGCCCTGCGAGGGCTGGCTGCCCCCCCCCCCCGGTTCCCCCACACCCAGTTGGCCACCATGGCACCTGATCTTTGCTGGCCAAATGAAATGGCCACCAGGAAGGCCAAAGAGGTTGTGCCAGGTGCTGAGAAGGCCTTTGGGCCCCTTCGCTGGGGACCCTGGAGACAGCAGCAGGCCAGGGAGGGCTGAGGAAGGGCTCCTCCTCCTCCCGCCCCAACGCCTCCTCGGTCTGGTCCCGCAGCCCGGGCAGCGTCGTGGTGCGCCACGAAGTCTACGTGATGCTCCCGCTCAGCGCCAGGGTCGGAGAGGCGTTTCGGAACGCGTCTTTGCGGCTGGTGGCGGCGTTGCGTGGCGCAGCCCAGGAGCAGGAGGGGTGCGGCCCTGCTTTCGGTGAGTCCCTGCGTTGCTGGAGCAGGCGAGGGAGAGGCACCGGCTGCGGGCACTCTTGGGTGGCCGGGGGCTGAGCGGCAGCCTGGGAGGCTCCAAACTGATTGGGGCCGGGGAGAGGTGTGGCATCCCAGTGGCACGGCTGTCAGTGCTTTGCACAGGCTCAGAGGCGTTTCATCATCCATTCTCCCTGCCCTCTGCCATGCCTATGACACCACGTCCAACTCCCCCCCCCTTTATAGCCTTTCCCAAGCCCCCACGGCCTCTGGCTTCACGGAACCCTGAGTCCTCACCCAGCGTGGGGCGGGGGGATCTCTGAGCCATGGAGGGAGGGAAGGGGGGAGGAGCTACTCCCCCCATTACTCTCGCCCCCCACCCACAGCAGCCCTTCCCAGTCCCGTGGCCACATCAACCCTTTCCTGCTCACCCTGCCTGAGTCCTCTTCTTTCCCCACCAGCTGGCCTGTGCTTCAAGGCTGCCTCCATTCAGTCTTCCGATGGGGGCATCCGGATCGACAGCAATGGTGAGTGCCGTGGGTGAGCCCCCACACAGGCAGGTTCAGGCTGCCTCGCTCTCCCCACTGATTTCTCCTCCTCCTCCTTCTTCCTCTCTCCAGAGATCTGCCGCCAGGCCGTCCCCACGGGGTTCGGCCCCCACTTCTCTGGCCGCCCCACAGAGGCGGGGTTCGAGTGTGTCACCCGGTGTGCTGAGGATCGCCCAGGCTCCCTCCGTTGCAAGCACGGCCAGTGCCAGGTCCCCCTCGCTGGGCCCCAGTGCTAGTAAGTATGTGCCCAAGCGAGGGGCTGGGGGAACCTCCGCCTGCCCAGGACTCTCCCACTGGAATGCAGGCCTGGCTCCCCCGCGCCATCCTGCAGCTTGGCTTGCTTCTGTGAGTTGCCTTGAGCTGCTTGCTCTGCTGCTTCTTGGTCCGTTGTATGCTGCTCTACGGCTGCGTCATCTGGGCTGCAACCTGGATTCACTTCAGAATCCAATATAAACTTCTCCTGTTGACCTTCAAAGCTTTTCATGGTCTAGCTCCTTCCTCTCTCTCCTCTCTCATCTCACACTATTGCCCCGCTCGTGCTCTTCGCTCCTCTGATGCCATGTTTCTCGCCTGCCCAAGGGTCTCTACTTCCCTTGCTCGGCTTTGTCCATTTTCTTCTGCTGCCCCTTACGCCTGGAACGCTCTTCCAGAACATCTGAGATCTACAGGTTCAATCGCAGCTTTTAAAGCTCAGCTAAAAACTTTTCTTTTTCCTAAAGCTTTTAAAACCTGATGCTGTTTGGACTTAATACTGTTAGTTTTACCCTACCCTGTGCCTGTTTACCCTACTCAGCGCCTGTATGCATTCTCTTCCCCCTCTTTATTGCTTTACTATGATTTTATTAGAATGTAAGCCTATGCGGCAGGGTCTTGCTATTTACTGTTTTACGCTGTACAGCACCATGTACATTGATGGTGCTATATAAATAATAATAATAATAATAATAATAATAATAATGATGATGATGAGGCGGGGTGGGGGTGGGGAATGGATTGCCCTGCTTTTGGGGAAAGGGTCTGAGCTCCACAGTCTTTAGGAGTCCTCCCAAATGAAGAACACGAACATATCAGCAGAGCCCTGAAGCTGGATTGGGCTGGAGGCGGCTCCCTCGTCTGGCACGTGGCATCCCACGGTGGCCAGCAGAGGCCTTCGGGATGGCCGCAAGTGGAGCACAGAGGCAGCCACGGCCCTTCCACCCTTCCTTTACCTAGGAGCCAAGCACCAGGGGTTGGAGGTGGAGTGCCAAGTGGTCCCTGGCCCCCGCCAGCATTTATTTATTTATTTATTTAGTTAGTTAGTTAGTTATGGCCTCCTGGAGTGGGCCTCCTCCCCCAGGAAGGCTTCTCTCCCCCGCCCCCATGCACAGCTCCGCCTCCCCTTGTGGCTGCAGCCTTGTTGTGCCAAGAGGGTCTGCCTCCTTGCCCCGGTCCTGCATCACCTGCCCCGCCTAGCAACGGATGGGCCGTGAACGCTGCCCCAGGCGTCTCCACCCCAGGCGTCATTCTCGGCCCCGGGCATACTTCCCTTCCCCCACCCCCATCTCCCTGAGCTACAAAGCCCCCAACTCTGAGCCCTGTCATCTGTGGGGTATTGGTCCAGCCCCTGCTGGCTGCCCTTCCCTGCCCCCTTGACAGCTCTGGCACACCCCTTTTGTTTGTGGGGAGAGTCTATGCAACATTTTGGAGGGCGGGGGGTCACGGATGAACGGGGTACATGCAGGTCCAGGAGCCCCCCCCTGCCCCCCCCCCCGCTGACTGTTCTTCTCTCGCAGCTGCCCGGATACGGACACCTCCTGGTTCTTGGGGGAGCACTGTGACATCCACATCAGCAAGGTGGGCCTCAGCATTGGCTTCCCATTGGCCCTCACTGCTGCTCTGGCCCTCGTGCTGGCCTTGGTAAGAACCGGGGCAGGGCTGGGGCTCGGTTGGAGCTGGGGCGGGAGAAGGTGGGGGTGGGGTCCAAATCCCCCTCCCCCTGAAACCAGCCGGTTGCAGCTGAAAGCCACAAGTGCCAGGAACTCCATCCGCCTTTTAGAGCTGGGAAAACGCTGCAGGACAGCCAGGGAAGTGCCAAGGGGAAGGGGAAGGGGAAGGGTCAGGGGGGGCTCTGGGGAAGCCTGGAGGGCTGGAGTGGGCCCCCGAGTGGGGCGGCTGTGTTCCACAAGCCAGAGGTTCCCCACCTTTGCAGTAGGGAGAAGAGAACACCCCTGTGCGAACCCACAGTCACAAGGGAGCAGGCGGCGGAGGTGGGGGAAACTGCCCTCCCTCCCCCCCAGAGAAGGAATCCCCCCACCCCCACCCCATGGAGTGGCGGCATTTCGCACCCCTCTTCCCTCCCGCTCTTCCTGTCTCCTCCCAGGTGCAGCTCCGGAAATGAGCCCATTCTCTTCTCCAGACCATGTCTTAGAAAGGTGGCAGCAGCTGATGACCGCATGGGAAGCCCAGGCAGGGCAAGAGCGCAAAAGCACCCTCACGCCCATGTTCCCCAGCCCCTGGCGTACCTAGGACTACTGCCTCTGACCCTGGAGGTAGCCTTCAGGCATCACGACTAGTAGCCACGGACAGCCATCTCCTCCTCCTCCTCCTCCACGAATTTGCTGAATCGCTTTTTAAAACAGCCCACGCTGGTGGCCACCATGAGATCCAGCTCCAGTGATTGGGGAAACGTTGTCATGAAGTCCTTGCAGACCCAATTTAGGCTCCTGGGGGCGGGCAGGGGTTGACGGCTTGGCCCACCCAGGTGGCTTTCTCTGACAGGCCACCTGTCCCAGAGGCTGGGCTAGTAGACGGCTGAGCCATGAGCCCAGCTTGCCTGCTCCGGCTGCTATTCACCCGTTTCTCCTCAGGCCTAGAACCCCACAATTGGGGTGGGGGAGCATCTCTGGGTCTAGTTTGAGGTGGGCCTCCTGGTCACGAAGCTCTTGGCCGCATCCTGGCATGGCCGCCCTCAGCATTTTGGGGCTCAGAGCTGTGCCTTGGTGAAGCCATCGTCTGCCCCTGCCGCCCCTGGCCTTATAGGGATCGGAGGGGTCTGCCCTGTCCCTTGAAGAAGCTTCTTTCTGACACGGATCCAGATTTGGGCGACTGCAGTGAAAAGTGGGGTCCGGCTGCAGATGGGGCCTACTTGCTAAGTCCTGGGGCGTCTTTTCTGGGCCAGGAATAAAGTGGCGAATGCCTCTGAGCATGCACAGTGTATGTTTTCCTTTCCCAAAAAAAGCCTGCAGCCCTGTCTCATCCATCTGGGCCTGAAGCACTTTTAGGCTCTTTGGGGTGGGTGCGTGGGTGTCGGTGGATGTGTGGGCGCGCGCATGTCTTGGCTTCTTTACTCATTCCACCATGTTTATGAGCCTCTTTGGGATGGCACGAGATTGAGGCTTTTGTGGCCACTGACTCAGCATTGCCAAGAGCCTGCCTTTCTTTTGTATACGGGGTGGGGTGGGGGGCAAACTCAGCATTCTCTGCCGGCCCCTCGACAGCCCCGGCCGAATCTCTCTTCCCTAGTAATGCACCAGGTTTTTGCCCGTTGCCTTTAGCTGACTAAATTGCCACGGCCCAAAGCTTGCAGCTGCTCCTGGCTCTGTTCAGTCCCTGCCCTCACGCCACCCACCCCGGCCCAGCCAAGCCAGGAATAGAGCCGGTATCAGCCGCTGGAGCCTGTGCTTGATGAGAAATCCCCTTCCCTCCTTTTCCGGGCAGTCACCGATCAGAGGAAGCGTCTGGGGACAGGCGGGTGAGTGGGGGCGTCTCATCCCCTGTGGCTTTCATCTGCAGAAGCGAGAGCCTCTCCTGAGGCGCAGCATTATGGGCATTATTATTATTATTATTATTATTATTATTATTATTATTTATTTATTTATTTATATAGCACCATCAATGTACATGGTGCTGTACAGATTACACAGTAAATAGCAAGACTCTGCCGCATAGGTTTACAATCTAATAAAGTTGTAGTAAACAATAAGGAGGGAAAGAGAATGCAAACAGGCACAGGGAAGTGTAAACAGGCACAGGGTAGGGTGAAGCTAACAGTATAGAGTCAGAACAAACTCAATATTTAAAAGCTATAGGGAAAAGAAAAGTTTTTAGCTGAGTTTTAAAAGCTGTGATTGAGTTTGTAGTTCTCAAGTGTTCTGGAAGAGCGTTCCAGGCGTAAGGGGCAGCAGAAGAAAAAGGACGAAGCCGAGCAAGGGAAGTAGAGACCCTTGGGCAGGCGAGAAACATGGCATCAGAGGAGCGAAGAGCACCAGCGGGGCAATAGTGTGAGATGAGAGAGGAGAGATAGGCAGGAGCTAGACCGTGAAAAGCTTTGAAGGTCAACAGGAGAAGTTTATATTGGATTCTGGAGTGAATTGGAAGCCAATGAAGAGATTTCAGAAGTGGAGTGACATGGTCAGAGCGGCGGGCCAAGAAGATGATCTTAGCGGCAGAGTGGTGGACAGAGACCAGCGGACTGATGTGAGACGAGGGAAGGCCAGAGAGAAGAAGGTTGCAGTAGTCCAACCGAGAGATAACCAGTGCGTGAACGAGAGCCTTGGCAGAAGAGACAGACAAAAATGGTCGAATCCTGGCAATATTCTACAGGAAGAAACGACAGGATTTAGCTACTGCCTCGATATGAGGAATAAAGGAGAGCGAGGAATGAAATATAAAGCCAAGACTACGAGCTTCCTTGACCGGAGTAAGCGTGACATCGTTGACAGTAAGAGAGAATGAGAGGTGAGGAGAAGGTTTAGGAGGAAAAACAAGCAGTTCAGTTTTTGCCATATTAAGTTTCAAACGACGATGAAGCAGCCAGGCTGAGATATCTGAAAGACATGCCGAGATACGGTCGTGAACATCAGCACGGCCCAGACTTCCTGGTTGAACCGCGGGCTCAATTGAAGAAGCCGAGGGACCGTGGACGGACGCAGGTAAGGGAGAGGAAGGGGGGTTACCGGGCCCTGCCGCCGTCACCGCACGGGCGGCGACGGCGGCAGGGCCCGGTAACCCCCCCCCCCCCGCCCTCCTCTCCCGGCCTTACCTGGCGCCACTCCCCTCCACTGCGGAGCTCCGTTTTGGAGTCGGAGCTCCACGGCGAAGAGGAGCGGAGTATGGGCGGAGCGGCGCGGAGCGGCGCGGAGCGGCGCGGAGCGGAGCGGGCCGATCCGAAATTGCATCAGACCAAAGGTCCATCTAGTCCAGCATTCTGTTCCTACAGTGGCCAACCAGTTGCCCATGGGAAACCCACAAGCAGGAGACATGATAGGACTCTTCAAATACTTAAATAGTTGTCATACAGAGGAGGGCCAGGATCTCTTCTTGATCCTCCCAGAGTGCAGGACACGGAATAATGGGCGCAAATTACAGGAAGTCAGATTCTGGCTGGACATCAGGAGAAACTTCCTGACTGTTAGAGCAGTACGACAATGGAACCAGTGACCTAGGGAGGTTGTGGGCTCTCCCACACTAGAGGCCTTCAAGAGGCAGCTGGACAACCATCTGTCAGGGATGCTTTAGGGTGGATTCCTGCATTGAGCAAGGGTTTTTATTTATTTATTATTTCTTAATTACATTTTTTAACCGCCCAATAGCCGAAGCTCTCTGCGGTTCACAAAAATTAAAACCATAATAAAACAACCAACAGGTTAAAAGCACAAATACAAAATACAGTATAAAAAGCACAACCAGGATAAAAACCACGCAGCAAAATTGATATAAAATTAAAATACAGAGTTAAAACAGTAAAATTTAAATTTAAGTTAAAATTAAGTGTTAAATTACTGAGAGAATAGAGAGGTCTTCAGCTGGCGACGAAAGGAGTACAGTGTAGGTGCCAGGCGGACCTCTCTGGGGAGCTCCTTCCACAACCGGGGTGCCACAGCGATGGCCTTGTAGGCCCCTCCCAACTCTGCTATTCTATGATTCTATGACACGAATGTCACAACCACCCTCCCACCTTGGGACACTGTGATGCCATAGAGAATAATTCTGATCACACCTAGAATGCCTTCCCTTTGCCAGGGCTGAACCACAACTGGCCTGCCCAGCTCTGTGACCTGTGTGACCCAGGAAGCCTGCTCCACCAGTTTTGGTTCCTTCTCTCTGTTTGTGTGACCCTGAGTTCCACTTCCGTGTCTGAATCCTGTTTTGCTTTGATTATTTGGGTGTGGTTTCTCTGGTTCTGCACGTGTGGCCGGAGACAGGAAGGAGCAGGTGGGGGTGTGTGTGCATTCTTATGTAGGGTGGGTCGGCAGGTCCCGATCCCCAGAGATCCCTGGTACCTTGGAGAGCGTCAGAGCAAGAGTCACTCTGGCCAGTGAGGCACTTCATATAGTGCCATTGGCCCTTCTGCTCTTGGGTCTCCCTCAGGTGGCCTTCCCAGTCCGCACAGTGCTGGTTGGACCACCTGGACTGCAGCTGACCTCTACCACAGCCACGCTGGGCTGGAGCCAGAGAGGCCGGGATCCGCCTGCGGCTGCTTGACAAAGGTGAGCCATGACCTCCAGCCTCCACTCCCCTGGAGCCAAGCCACCCTCCAGACATGGCCCAGGTGGCCCTGGCACTGCCAGAGGTGCCACGGCTTCTGTGGGGACCCAGAGAGGCCACGCCAACACACACACAGCCACAAGACCTGGATTGTTTAGGCAGGTGGCCTCCGAAACTGAGCGAGGCTTGGAAAGGAGGCCACAGGCCACGGCCCACTCCAGGCCGTACTTGGGCTTGAGCCCCAGCGACTGGTGGCTCTTCTGGCTTTTCTGCCTGTGGTGAAGAGGAGGGGGTGGGGTGGGGCTCCTGCTGCGACCCACAAGAGGAGGAAATGTGGGCTTAAGCACGTGTGGCTTAAAAAGAAGAAACAAACCCAGTCTTTACATTTGTGCTAAAATGCCTTTTCGCTGAAGTGGAATTGCGTGAATATTTAAAAATGGATCTGAAAAGGCATTTTAAAACCCACAATCCTCCCCCCTGCTCCCCCCCCCCCCGCTAGAATGGTGCGCAAAGCGCTGAAGCCAAGAAGCCTGGCGAGGGCCAGGAACGACCCTGGCCACATCCAAAAGGGTTGTTGTATCCAAAAAGAGGCAAGGTAAAAGTACAAATATAAATCCTTTATTTAAAGTATGCCTTGCAAGGCCGGCAGCATAGCCGTATGCCTGACTAAGCCCTCTCAAATGCTATCCCCAATTTCCCCTTATAGATTGCCCAGCCTTCAGCTGCATCTAATCCTTGCTCTCTTAAAGATACAGTACTATACTATCTCCACATTTCTCCCCCTCTTAAGAAACCTCCATAATTCCACATCCCAACACTACATAACATAGTCTTAGTCCAAGCAGGTGGGTGTCTGACACGGACTGGCCGTCTTCCTGGTTCACTTCCCGGTTGGTCAGATCCAGCTGCTGGCATAGTCTCTATTGTGGGTGAAAAAGGCAAATCCTCGAACCCAAAATGGGTATCTTCATCATCTTGACGTCTACTGGAGCAAGATAAGAAGCATTCCACACACGTCCATCCGAAAGTTTATATGTACAAGGTCCTTTTCCCCTAATAATTTTAAGAGGAGATGTGAATCTTTGTTCTCCCTTTTGTAAAATCCCAGGTTTCCTAACTCGAACCAAGGAGTTGCACTGGAATGTTTGTTCCTTAGCACCACGACGTCCATCTGTGTATACTTTAGATTTCCTTTGTTTCTCTTTAACTTTCTCTCTCATCTCGGATTCCAAAGGTCTATCTGGTCTAGATTTTAACACTCCAGCCACATTCAATTTTGTATGCATCTCTCTGCCATGCAATAACTCTGCAGGTGACCTCTGTGTTGTTGCATGCTGTGTAGTGCTATACACTTGCAAAAAGTCAGTGGTGAATGTTTTCCATGCTTTCCCTTCTAACTTAGCTGTTTGTAAACTCTCTTTCAGGCTTCTGTTGAACCTTTCAATCTCCCCATTAGCTTGGGGGTAATACACAGATGATCTCCAATGAATAATATTACGTTCTTCTAAGAAAGTTTCAAATTCCACTGAAGTGAACTGGGCTCCATTATCTGAAACCAGTTCTTTTGAATTTCCTTCTCTACTAAAAACAGTGGAGAGGAAACTAATAACTGTAGCTGAGGTAGCTTGAGATGTAAACGCTACTTCTGGCCATTTACGATAATAATCAATTAAAGTGATAGCATAACGGCAATCAATTGGAGCAGCATCAAAAGGTCCTACAATATCAATTGCAACCTTTTCCCATGCAGCATCTGGAAGTGGAACTGGCTGTAATGGTGATGCAGGTGTTATTGCTGTCTTATCATGTAATCGACAAGTAACACATGATTTTATAGCTGCTTCCGTTTGAGAGTCCATTCCTGGCCACCAATACAAATCTCTCAATCTTTGCTTAGTTCTAACAATCCCTTGATGGGTCTCATGTGCCAAACTTATAAATAAAGACTGCAATTTCTCTGGCACAAGTACACATACCCATCCTGGAAAGAGAGTTCGTCACGTATTCTAAAATAAGGTAACAAAACAGGTTCAAGCTTTTTCTTATTACTAGGCCATCTACCTGTCAAAAATTCCCGTAACTTTTGTTGGATTGGACATGCCAAACATGCAGCTAAGAATTGCTCTTTTGTAACTGCATTAAGTGCACTAGTAATGATAGCAACTACGTCTTCATCACTTTCCAATGAATTCTCAGATGATGACAAAGGCAAACGGGACAATCAGCAGTCACATTTTTAGTCCCTGGTCTATATTCCATTTCGTATGTAAAAGACAGTTGTTTTGTTGACCATCTTGCGATGCGATCTCCTACTGGACCTGCTCCCTTTGTGGTTAACAGTGTTGTCAAGGGCTTATGGTCAGTACGCAGTTTAAATACATGGCCCCATAGATATGTTCTCCACATTTCTGTAGCCCAAACACAAGCAAGCGCTTCTTTTTCAATAGTTGAATATTTCCTCTCAGCTTCAGTAAGTGTTCTTGATGCAAATGCAACAGTCTTTTCCGGCAGCCCGCTTTTGTCGTTGGGAGAGGGAGGACAATGGGGCTCCGCAGGATCGTGTCGCTGTTTTCCTTCGGAAAGTTCAACTTTGGGGACTAATAGTAAGTAAACAAAGAGGGCAACTCCGGAGTAAACAGCTAGTGTGGCACGCCCACCCACCTCCCCAACCCCGCGAGAGAGGAGCCCCTCCTCCTCCTTCTGCCGCCGTGGCCTTTAGACTGAGCCCTGGGCGGCCGCCGCCTCTGGAGCCGCTCCGGGGCGAGTTTCACTTTCCATTCCGCCTGGCGCGGCCTCCGCCCCAGCAGCTGCCGCCTCGGGCGCTCCAAAGCAGCAGCAACGCGGGGGTGGGGGGCGCCGGAGGAGGAGGGCTGGGCGTTCAGCACACCGAGGTAACGTGCCTCCCCCCCTCGGGTCTCCTCCAGGACAGGCAGGCACTTGCCCGCTCCCGGGGAGCTCCCACGGGCCCAGGGCAGCCGCCCGCCGCCTTCCGGGTTCCCAGGGGCAGCGGCAGCGGCAGCAGCACCAGGCCAGCCCGGGAGCGGGCAGCCAGGCGGGCTGCATTTGCAGCCTGAGCGGCTCGGCGGGGGCGCCAGCTCGGAGGGTCTCCCTGGGGCGGGGGGTCCCGGCCGCTGTGCCGCGGAGAGCGCCCGGCTAGGGCTGGGTCGCAAGCGACCGCCGAGAGCGGCAGAGGCAGGAGCAAAGTGCGGCCTTTTGCGGTGCGCTGATTTCGGGGAGTTTGCAGTGCAACTCTGCACGTGCTCAGAGTATTTTAAAGAACTTTAAATTTAAAGAACCGCTCTGTGGTGGTTATTCTGGCATAGCCGGACTGTTGAAGCGCCGCATAGCGGCTGCTGGGGAGGCCGAGGAAGGCCGGGCGTCTATGGCCGGAGCGAAGCCACGCACGTGGCTCTAAAGGCCGCCGCCCGCCCCTTCGGACTGCCATTCCTGCCCCATAGCTTCCCCTGCCAGTCCCCTCCGCCCCATCCCGAGAAGCCCCTTTCCACCCCAGAGCCTGCTGCCTGCCACCCATTTGCCAGGGCTCAGCCAGACGAGCCGGGCTGCGCCCCCACCCCCGGCCGGGGAACCTCATCACCCCCCAGGCTGAAATCGGAATGTAGAAGGCCTCCTCCCTCCCTCCGTCTCCACCCCTTGCCTTTGATTTCCAGCGCCCCGATGCTCACCCAGCGCCCAATCTGAAATACAGGCTGCCTACCCCCGACCCACGACCCCCCCCCCCCGGTTGCACACACAGTCCAGCCGCTCACTTCCACATCTTCTCTCCTTCTTGCTCCCTGCAGCAGACCGGGGCTCAGCAGACACCAAGCCTTTGCCCCCCCCCCAACCCCCCCTTATGGCTACTAAAGCCTCCTCCCTCTCGGACGCCCTCTCCAGCGGTTTCCTGACCTGTACCATATGCCTGGAGCGTCTTCGCCAGCCCAAAATCCTTCCGTGCCTCCACACCTATTGCTATGGCTGCTTGGAGAAGCTGGCGGGCGGCAGGCGAGAGAAGAAGCCGGAGCTGCAGTGCCCCGAGTGCCGAGAGTGGGTGCCCCTCCCGGGCGGTGTCAACAGCCTCAAGACCAACTTCTTCATCAACGGCCTCCTGGACCTGGTCCGGCCCACGGGGAAGAGCGAGCCCACCTGCAGCCTGTGCCCACTGGTTGGCAAGGGAGCTGCCCAGCCGGCCGTCTCGCGCTGCTTGGACTGTGCCGACGACCTGTGCCAGGCCTGTGCCGGCGGCCACCGCTGCTCCCGGCTCACCCACGCCCACCGCGTCGTCGGCCTGGAGGGCTACCTCTCTGGGGAGCACGACGAGGAGGTCCGCGAGCGGCAGGCCTCCCGGTGCAAGGCCCACGTGGGGGAAGAGCTGAGGTTCTTCTGCACGCCCTGCGCCACGGCCCTGTGCCGGGAGTGCCGGCTGGGCCCCCACCTGCAGCACCCCTGCCTATCCCTGGCCGAGGCGGCCGAGGCACGCCGCCCCGTCATCGTGGGCCTCCTGTCCGGGGTGGAGGAGACAGTGTGTTGCATGGCCAGGGGCCGGGCCGGCCTGGTGGCGGAGGTGGAGCGGCTGGAGGCGCAGGACGCCCATGTCCGGAGAGCAGTGGAGGAGACGTGCTCCCAGGCGGTGGAGCGGCTGCTGCATCGGCAGGAGGAGGTGCTAGGCCAGCTCTCGGAGTACGTGGAGGAGCGGAAGAAGGCCTCGGAGGCCCTGCGCTCGGAGCTGGAGCTGCAGGAGCAGGTGGCCTCCAGCACGGTGGCTTTTGCCCAGAAGGTGCTGAGCCTGGGCCGGGAGGCGGAGATTGTCTCCTTGGAGCAGATGATCTCTGAGAGGCTGAGGCAGCTGCAGAGCTTCTCCTGGGAGCCCCTGACCTTCCGGTTGCCCCAGCTGGAAATCCACCCAGACCTGCACAGCAGCCACAGCCTCTTTGGCCTGGAGTTCGGTGAGGACGGGAAGCCCCTGGGGAGCCCGGAGTGCCCCGAGGAGGAGGCCACCAAGGCAGCCAAGAAGAAGAAGAAGCTGCAACAGCCGCCCGCTGCGGAAGCAGAGGACCCTCCTGGCCAAGGCGCCCCCCAGCCACGTGTCCAGGCGGAAGCCCCTGTTCCTCTTCCCAGGGAGCCAGAAGCCCCCCACCTCGCCCCCAAGCCCCTCTTCTCCTGCAGCTTCTGGGTGAAGACCTCCACCGACAAGAAGCGCCCCCACGTGACGGGCCTTTGCCCATTCGGTTCCAGCGAACTCCTGGTGGCCGACGAGCAGAACCGGAAGCTGAAGCGCTTCTCCCTGCAGGGGGACTTCAAGGGCACCATCCCAGTGCCGAGCGACGTGGCCCCGTTCAGCGTGGCTGCCATGGGCAGCAGAGTGGCCTTCACGGCAGGGTCGCATCTCTACCTCTTAAATGGGGAGGGAGGGCTCATGTGGCAGAAGGTGCTCCAGCTGGGACAGGCCAGCCACGCGGTGGCCACGGTGGGTGGTGACCACGTGGCAGTGAGTGTGGCCGGACACCTCGAGGTGTACGACTTGGAAGGGCGTCTGGTAGAGAAGATCGTGCCGGAAGGCATCGCGGAGAGGTGCCTGGTGTTTCTGGCCAGCTGGAAGGGGGGATTCGTGGCATCTGACTGGTACCGTCGCAGTGTGGTGATGTTCACCAGGAAAGGGGAACTGCTGGCTGAGTGGCGAGAGCAGCAGCTGGGCAAGTGCCAGCCTGGCGCAGTCTGCGCTGATGCCACGGGGACCGTCTACGTGGTGCTGCGGGAGGTGAACAAGGTGATTTCCTTCTCCAAGGGCAGGCAGGCGCTGGAGCCCTTCCTCGCAGCCGAGAACAGCATTGACAAGCCACGGGTGGCCACGGTTGCTGGGGATGGGCGCTTTGTGGTGGCCTTGAACAACGGGACGGTCCACGTCTTCAAGATACGGTATCAGGCCAAGTGAATGGGGACTGGGGCAGGATTGCGCTGGGGGAGCGTGGCCGAGCACGTGGCTTTTGGCGTGGGCTTGTTCCACGTGGGGGCAGGTGGCAGTTGCAGAGGCTGCCCAACCGGCAGAGAGGAGATCGTCTACTGTCACTGAAGGCTTCCCACTGAGGGGCGGGGTGGGCGTGGCTACGCTGGCTTCAAACATCCACTCTGCCTGTAATTTTTACCCCTGTCTCGTGGTCGTGGTTCGCTGTGAGGTGGATGTGTCTCTCCCCTGGGCAGCCTTGGTGGGTGGGTGGGAGCTGCTTTCAGCCTGCTTTGAGCATATAGCGCAGATGTGTTCTGACAGAAGAGAGCGAGGGCGCACACCTCAGAGCGCATCCCCGGAGAGAAGAGGTTGGTGAGGCCACGTGCTGTGCAGCCAAGGGGTGGTCACTATCGCCATGGCTTTCTCTGGGTGGGAGCTGCATTTCATTGCTGGAGGGACCTTGCGCCTGGATGACTTTGCCTGGCAGAACGGAAGGGGGATTTGGCTCCTGCTGCAGCAAGAACAACCAGGCTGGTTCCAAACGCAGCTCCCTTGAGAAGGTGTCTGTCTGGCTAACAACTGGAAACTCTCAGGGAATGCCCGCACCCACCCCACTCCACAAACGTGCTGCAGGAAACCACAGTGGTGCATCTAACGAAGAGACGGGAGTGGAGACACGTGTTTGGTTGCCCTAGAAAGCAGCCAAATCACAGAGCTTCCGTAAGACAAAAGTATTTATTGCTGCAACCATTAAGCATTCGAAAAACGAATGTGGAGCCGCAGTGAGTGGCACAAGGCCACGTGCCTCCTCTTGCAACAGCCCATAATGAGTTCCTGTCTTGGTGCCCCAGAAGTAGTGGTAAAACACTCACTTTCGGGATCGCTTTGCTCTTCCACTGGGTCCAGCTTAGTTCCTTTGGCCTGGATGGGGTGGGGGTGGGGGATGGGGCGAGGGAGTCTTACATGGGGGTGGGTGGGTGGGTGGGTCTCCTTTGCCAGTTGAGAGCAGAGGTCCCATTGGCTCTCCCAGGGCCTGAGAATGAAGCCTGCCTTACTGGAGGGAGAGAGGCAGAGGGAGATGGTCTAGAAACAACCAGGATGATCAGGGGTCTGGAAACAAAGCCCTATGAAGAGAGACTGAAAGAAGTGGGCCTGTTTAGCCTGGAGAAGAGAAGATTGAGGTGAGACTTGATAGCACTCTTCAAATACTTAAAAGGTTGTCACACAGAGGAGGGCCAGGATCTCTTCTCGATCCTCCCAGAGTGTAGGACATGGAATAATGGGCTCAAGTTAAAGGAAGCCAGATTCTGGCTGGACATCAGGAAAAACGTCCTGTTAGAGTAGTACGTCAATGGAACTAGTGACCTAGGGAGGTTGTGGGCTCTCCCACGCTAGAGGCCTTCAAGAGGCAGCTGGACAAGCATCTGTCAGGGATGCTTTAGGGTGGATTCCTGCATTGAGCAGGGGGTTGGACTCAATGGCCTTGTAGGCCCCTTCCAACTCTGCTATTCTATGAGATGGCACATGGTTGCGTGGGAGGGGCTTGTGTATTGCTCACCATCCTGCCCCCCCACCCCAAGACTGGGACAGCTGTGTAAAAAATGTGTATCCTGATTCTTCCCCATCCAGATATCTTACTACATTCACAAGGAGCGACGCTACAGAATTTAAGGCTAGCTTAGAAGAAAGGTGCGTTAAGTGTGGGGTTTGAAAAACTGAGATGTAACGTTCTTTCTAGATGCAATATTTAGGATTTCTTCATTTTCATTCTTTTGTTTGGGTTGCAGCTAATGAAAGGGTCTTAATGTGTGTGTGTTGTGTTTGGGAGGAAGGAAAGGCGCGCGCAGGACAGAAACTCCCAAGAGCAAAATGTAGTAATGAGGCATTCTGAACGTTGGGCCTGAATTTCATCAATTCTGCCATGTTTTGGCGGTGTGTGAAATTGAGTTTCAGTTCTGTTCCAGGGGAAGGAGAAGAAAAAGGAGGTGGTTGGCTGGCTGGCATCGTGCCGGGCCCCGTGAGCCATGCAGGCAGACTTAGTGTGCTGGGTGAGCAATGGGGTGTGACTGCAGCAGGAGGAGGAAAACGAAGACGAGTGTTCCCTCCCACGCCGGGTGGAGGCTGTCCTAATTTCTGACTAGGCAGGGAGGGAGGGAAGGAGAGGGAATCCCCACCATGGCCACAAGATGGCAGAGCTGAGCCAAGGCTCCTCGGCTTGGGGAGCCCCCCCCCCCCTTTCTCCCGCGTTTGGACCAGAAGGCCTTACATTTCGGGCTTTTGGGACAGAGGAAGGGGGAGAAGCCACTTTGCAAGGGCTCTTGTACTCTGACACAACTTCTGGCGTTGTCCAGTTGCCAAATGGTGCGGAAGTCATCTCTCTCTCTGTGATTAGAGAGGCAGACTCACAGTTTGAACTCCTCCATGACACAGTTTAAACGGGTGTCTTCCATCCATCAGCACCCAAGAAGAACAATGGAATCAGTGACCTAGGGAGGTGGTGGGCTCTCCCACACTAGAGGCCTTCAAGAGGCAGCTGGACAACCCTCTGTCAGGGATGCTTTAGGGTGGATTCCTGCATGGAGCAGGGGGTTGGACTCGATGGCCTTGTAGGCCCCTTCCAACTCTGCTATTCTATGATTCTATGATCTCTGAGGGCTGGTGCCCTCCCGCTTGTGCCTTCTGGAATAATTCTTTACATTTGTTCAGATATCTGTGGTATGTTCTCTTTTTGCTTTTGAATATAATGCAATAATTCCCTTTAAAAAAACACACATAACAAAACATGCCTCTTCCAGGATTGTAGAAATAATACTTCAGAAATAAATGATCTCCATAAAAATGTTTCTGCAGTCCTGAGATTCTGTAAGACGGCTGCTTTGTTTACTCTGATAGAAGTGGCCGGAGGAAGCTTGGGGAATTCAGCACAGGGCCCTTTGCAGAGAGGGCAGAAAGGGGGCCATTGGTGAAGCTGTGGCTCAGGAGCGGAGCTGCTGCTTTGCCCTGGTTCATTGCCTGGCAGCATCTGCGGGGGGGGAGGGAGGGGTGGTAGGAAGAACCCCAGAAAGCCGTTGCTGCCAGTCAGTGTTGGCAATGTGGCACTAGATGGCCAGAGGGGCTCTGCCTTGAGAGAGGGCCGCTTCCTGTGCCACAGAGCTCATCCTGGCCTGGCACTGTCCCCTCTAACGGAGGCCTGGCTCCTGCTGACGGCCCTGCGGGAGCTGTGCTGCCTTTCCTAGGCCCTGCTTCTGTGCACACCAGCGAGTCCAATGAGGCATCGCACAGGCGGTCTTGTGGGGGAGGGACCTCTCCTTGCACACCACAGTGATGAATGTGATGGGACGTCTTCGCATAATGGACTGGCAGCATTCGTGGCGCTCTGTGCCTCCAAGAGGGCAGTGTGTCACATGGACTAGAAACCTTAAAAGAGGCAAGCGCCACCATGGAACCGCTGTGAGTGACAAGGCCAGGTCCCAAAGCAATGGAGCCCTGGGGATGTGCTGTTGCCCCCTTGCCCCAAGTGCTTGGGTGGGCCGTGAGGTGGAGAGCGAAATCAGGCTGCCTTCAAGTGAGGGAGGGCTGCCACAGCGGGGGGCTTCCGCCCACCCCACCCCCAGATTGACTGGATACGTGCATGGTCCAGAGGCACGACAAAGCGGGGGCATTTCTGGATGCCCTAAACGGTTGTGGCTTAGGAGAGTGTGGCCCTTGGGAAAGGAGCCTGCTCTGTGCCCAGGACCCCGGGAGAGAGGCCAGCGGGGCGGAGCTGGCTGGAAATTTAATAGGGATAAATGCCAAGTTCTACATTTAGGAAATAGAAACCCAATGCACAGTTACAAAATGGGGGATACTTGGCTCAGCAATACTACGAATGAGAAGAATCTTGGAATTGTTGTAGATTGCAAGCTGAATATGAGCCAACAGTGCAATATGGCTGCAAGAAAGGCCAATGCTATTTTGGGCTGCATTAATAGAAGTATAGCTTCCAAATCATGTGAGGTCCTGGTTCCTCTCTATTCGGCCCTGGTTAGGCCTCATCTAGAGTATTGCGTCCAGTTCTGGGCTCCACAATTCAAGAAGGACGCAGACAAGCTGGAGGGGGTTCAGAGGAGGGCAACCAGGATGATCAGGGGTCTGGAAACAAAGCCCTATGAAGAGAGACTTAAAGAACTGGGCATGTTTAGCCTGGAGAAGAGAAGATTGAGGGGAGACAGGATAGCAGTCTTCAAATACTTAAAAGGTTGTCACACAGAGGAGGGCCAGGATCTCTTCTCGATCCTCCCAGAGTGCAGGACACGGAATAACGGGCTCAAGTTAAAGGAAGTCAGATTCCAGCTGGACATCAGGAAAAACTTCCTGACTGTTAGAGCAGTGCGACAATGGAACCAGTGACCTAGGGAGGTGGTGGGCTCTCCCACACTAGAGGCCTTCAAGAGGCAGCTGGACAAGCATCTGTCAGGGATGCTTTAGGGTGGATTCCTGCATTGAGCAGGGGGTTGGACTCGATGGCCTTGTAGGCCCCTTCCAACTCTGCTATGATTCTATGAAAGCGGCATCACGACACTAGTGGATCTCATGAACGCATAAGTAGAAAGGGGATGCCAAGGGATCCTGCGCATCGTGGTTGGTGCCAAAAGGGGCAACCTCTCCAGAATGGGGGGAGCTGAAAGGGAAAGTAGCAAGGGCTAAATCCTGCGTGAATACTTGGGGTGAGCTCAAAGCCACCAATGCTGCCACTGGGGCCTTGAGGCCAAAGTCCTGGCTGCCCCACAGCCCAGCTCCCGCTCCCCCCCCCTGAGTGGCAGGTGACAGGGGCCGCTGCAAACGGTCCCCTGTCAGTATCTGGCCAAGCAGGGCAGCCTGGTTGCTGCAAAGGCCGTAACCCTCCTACTTTTAAAAAGCCTTTTCTAGGAGGAGGCCCAGCGTGCACCTGGTCACAGACGCTCACTTTGCCATCCTCAGTTTGAAAATGGGTTCTACTCTCCTACGAGAAAATGGTGCTTATTCCCAAGAAATAGGATCAGTATCAAGGCAGGAGAGGCGAACTCTGTTTCATTCCTGCTGTCCCTCGCAGTGGTGGTGGGCTTAACATGGGGAAACTGCTCGGAGCATTTATCGCTTTTCATTCAGACTGGCAAGCAGGGTTTTGTTTTGCTCTGAAGTGCCAGGAATGAGGGTGGGGAGAAGCAGCCAGGGCTGCCTCAGACACTTCCCAGCTGAGGCTCCTGCCTGGCCGCTTGGGAAGGAGGGAGCCAAGCACAGGGGTCCCAGTGGCAGCCCGGCCCTTGCCTCCGGAATGTTGGAATTCGCCATCGGGGCATCGTTCCCTGAAATGCTCTTAATCAGCAAACTCTGCTGAAATGAAAGCGGGTTCCCCCTCCCCGCCCCTCTTTCCATGACACAGGGACTGCGCACATTCAGCCAACCGCAAGTTACACAACCTGTTGCATAACCGTGAATTCCTACATGCCAAATCGCTCCCAATCCGCACAGAGTGAGAGGCGGTGGCCTGCTCCCAGGGTGCTTCAGTCGGTGACCTCGGAGAAGCCTTGGGGTTTTGAGGAAGTTACGCACTGGTGGCACTTGGGCCCTGAATGGCACTGCCAGGGCCATCAGCAGGTGCAGGGCTGCCCACGAGTTGCTGTGTGTGAGTCTTGGGAGCCCCCGGGCTGGCTAAGGCGTGCAGGTGCATGGCTTGGCCCAGAGCGGTGACCTGAACGCACATGACGCAGCCGCCTGTGAGGAGGGGCCCTCGCTCAAGGGCCAGGCGCCGGCTTCTTGTGTGAAAAAGTCTCCAGCTGCCCAGTGAGAAGGATCAGGCCGCTGGCGATGGGGAAAGGCCTCTTGATGCCGGGGACCCTGGAGAGCTGTTTACTGCCAGTCCGAGTGGTGGGGCGGCCATAGAATCATAGAATCATAGAATAGCAGAGTTGGAAGGGGCCTTTAAGGCCATCGAATCTCCGGCCTCTACAAGGGCGGGGGCTGTCTTGGCCCTTCAGCTGCACATGGGGCGCCAGGATGCTGCCCACGAGCAAGACAGGCGGACATGGGCGCTGGGCTCTGGGGCAGAGGCTCTTCCTGCCTGGGGGCCAAATTCCATCTTGCAGCAGCTCTCGGGATGGGTGGTGGAGAGGGCGTTCCCCTGTGGGCGAGGCTGAAGGCCAAGGCGGGGTGCAAAAACACAAAGAAGGCCGGCATGTTGCAGCGTGAAGCGCTTTCTACCAGGAACAGAGCCTTTAGAGAGGCTGCTCAACCTTTTGTAATTGGGGTGGGGAGCCATCAATGCTCGGGGGTGGGGGGCGGGGAAGAGGCATAGCCACCTGGGGAATCTCAGAAGGCTGGATGGGGACCCTGGCCCTGAGGTTCTGCCTCAGTGGGTGTTAAAGATGGCCCTGTGAGCTGGCTGTCCCTGAGCGGGGGCGGGGGAGGGATAAATGGATGCTGCAGCAGCTGATGGATGGCCTGTGAAAGCGCCCCCACCAACCCTCCCAGAGTGCCGCATCCTGGCAACAGCAGGGGCCCTGTGGGACTTGCTCTTGCACAGCTCCTCCTAAGTCCCAGGAGGGCTGTGCAGGAGACCTCCTCCACCTCCAAAACACGTTCAGCCCTGAGCAGTGGCCTGGGCCGAAGGGGGGGGGGCGCGTCAGATGCTGCACCTCATGTTCTGCCCCCAAATATCCTGGGCCAAATCTACTGCCCGTTTTTCATCTCCAGCACAGGGAGCACAGCCCCCCCCCCCCCCCGCAGGCCATCATCATCATCATCATCATCATCATCATCATCATTGCTATTGTTGTTATTGTTGCTATTGTTATTGTTATTATTTACATTTGTATACCGCCCCATAGCCGAGGCTCTCTGGGCGGTTTACATATACTCAACATGCATTTATTTGCTGTGGTTTCCAGGGCGTGAAGCCCTTTGCGGCCTTCTCCCGGCCTTGGTCATTACAGGTCCCTGGCTGGGGCAGGTTCCTCCTGGCTCAGCTCCTCAGCAGCCGGCCTGGGAGGGAGGGAAGGCGGCCGTGACTCAAGCAGCCTGGTTGCGGTGAGGAGAAAACCCTCCCCTGCGCCTCCTGCCTGCCCCCACCCCGCCTCGTGTTTAGTCACGTTGAACTCCAGGTGCGCCTGTCCTCTGAGGCCTCGCCCGGGAATTGCTTTGCAAAACCATGTTCACAAACGATCTGGAATTAGGAGTGAGCAGTGAAGTGGCCAAGTTTGCCAATGACTCCAGATTATTTAAGGTTGTTAAAACACAAAGGGATTGTGAAGAGCTCCAAAGGGATCTCTCCAAGCTGGGAGGGTGGGCGTCCAAATGGCAGATGCCGGTCAATGGAAGCAAGTGCGAAGGTGATGCAGGTTGGGGGGGGGGGGAAACCAACCTCAAGAATAACCTGATGGGATCTGAGCTGGCGGGGACTGAACAAGAACGAGATCGTGGGGTTGTGGTGGATAGCTCGATGAGAATGTCCACGCAGTGTGGGCTGCTGTAAAGAAGGCAAACTCCATGTTAGGCTTGATAAGAAAAGGAATTGAGAATAAAACTGCCAGTATCCTACGGCCTTTATACACATCTATGGTGTGACCACACTTGGAATACTGTGTGTGGTTCTGGTCACCACACCTAAAAAAAGATATTGTAGAGCTGGAGACAGTGCAGAAAAGGGCAACTCAAATGGCCAAGGGGCTGGAGCATCTCCCCTGTGAAGGAAGGTTGCATCAACTGGGATTGTTTAGCTTGGGAAAAAGGAGGCCAAGGGGAGACATGATAGAGGTGTACAGAATGATGCATGGTCTGGAGAATGTGGGCAGGGAGACATTTTTCTCCCTCTCTCAAAATACTAGAACCCACTGGAGTCATTATCCCATGAAGCGGATTGGTGGGAGATCCAGGACAAATACAGCGCATAGTTAAACTATGGAATTCACTACCAGAAGATGTAGTGATGGCCACCCATTTGGATGGCTTTAAAAGGGAGATGGATGGATTCCTGGAGGAAAAGGCCATCAATGGCTACTAGCCCTGATGGTTACGTGCTGCCTCCAGTGTCCGAGGCTGTAAGCCTGTGTGCACCAGTTGTTGGGGAACATGGTCGAGAGGGTGCTGTTGCACCATGTCCTGCTTTGTTGTCTCTGGCTGATGGCTGCTTGGCCCCTGTGTGAACAGAGTGCTGGACTAGATGGACCCTTGGTGTGATCCAGCCTCAGGGCTCTCCTGATGTTCTCAACCATTGACTGCTGAAACTAGAGTTCCTGCTGCATCCAGCTGCTGCTGCTGGTGTTGGTGTTAGTAGTGCATGGAGGGGGCGGGCGGGGTGGGGGGCATCAGAGGAAGCTCTCCCCCCTCCCCCCTCCAGAGCAGCCCTCATCTTCTTCCCATGGAGTGGTGGAGGCTACAGAATCAGACCCAGCTCCCTCCACATGTCTGCCAGCCTTGGGGAATCCTCCCTCCCTGCCTCCCTCCCTCCCTGCCTCCCCACCCCACCCCGCCCAGCCCCGTCTGCCTGCCTGCCAGCCAGGAAGTTGCCCAGTCCAAGCCTCAGAGCCCTCAAACCGAACAGGCCACGACCAAGCCTGGGGAACGTCACCTCTGTCCTGGGGCTGTGGGGATGAGTCTGTGTCGGGTGAGGGGGCTGAATGCTGCTCTTCCCGGCTGGGACACGGGATGAGAGCTGCTCAGAGGACCTGCCTGAGTCATGGCTGGAAAAAAACAGAGGAGGAGGCCAGGGGTGGGGGGCTGCCCCCGGCTGGCAAAGGAGCGGCCCTTGTGGGAAGCCTGAAGGAGACTCTCCAATTTGCTTGTGAATTCCTGCTCTGGGCAGATCCAGAGCCCTTCTCCAGAGTCTGACCCAGCCTGGCTCCGCTTTGCCCAGTCTTCTCTGCTCAGACTGGCAGCAGCAGCTCTGCAGGGTCTCCAGCAGAGGAGGGAGGGAAGGCAAGAGGGTCTCTTCCCAGCCACGGAACAAACACAGAGCCTTTGGATGGTGGGGGTGCTCCTGTCCTGAGCGGGGCTGGGGGGGTACTTCTGCATGCAAAGCAAGGGCTCTACCACTCAAGGCTGCCCCCTCTTCTTCCTCCCCTGCCCCCCATTGTGATGGGTGTGTGTGTGTGCCAGCTGGCCCTCTCTGCTGCCAGGCCGGTTTCCTTCTGTAGTGCATCTGTTGATGACACCCACCGCAGTCCACGTGGCCACAAGGGACCTGGTGTTTAGGGACATGGGAAATGGCCTTCGACTGTTTGCCTTGGTCCATCTGGCCCAGTGTTGCCAACACTGACTGGCAGCCGTGGCGCTCTGCCCTCTGGGGTTTCAGGCAGGCTTCCTCCCTAGGGAAGCAGGCAGATGGACCCGGGACCTTCTGCAGGCAAAACAGGGGCTCGACCCACTATGTGGCACCTATGGCCACGGTCCCTGCGCTTCCTAGGATCCCTTGAAGCTCCTGTGCTTTTGAGGGGCCCTGTGGAAATCTACCGTTTCCCTCATGCCCCCTCCGCCTCCTCCTCTTCCCCATGGCCCCCCTCTTTCCTCCATCCATCCATCTCGCTGCCCATCCTGAAGCCCCCAGCCACCCAGCTGCCTCCTCCTCATTGGAAACCCCCTGCAGCAAGAGCAGCCCACTCACCCTGGGGGAACCCCCTTGGGCCTTCCTTCCAGGCCTCTGGGCTTCGGGCTGTGCTGAGAACCCCCTCAGGAAGCATCTGGAGGAAACGAGGCCTGGTCTAAGAGCCTGGCGGGAGAAGGTAGGCAAACAGGAAGGCGGCTGGCGGGATGCTCAGACGCACCACAGTGCCAGAGATAACGGCCGCACCAGTGATGCGGATCGGAGGAGCCACAGCCGGGAATTCCTGGCCCGCGTCGTTATGGGAGGTTCAGAATGATTCACTGGGGGCAGGCAGTGCACGTGAGGGGGGGGGTGCTCTTGGTTGGACCTCTGAGGGCCTGGCGGTGGCCACGGCTGTCCGGGAGTGGCCCTGCCCCTGAGCTGGGATGGGACCTCTTCTGAAACTGCTGCCCTGGGACTCAGCCAGCCCTCAGGGTCCATCCAGCCTAATACTCCCCTGACTATGCTTCACCGGATGGGGTTGCAGCTGCAGCGGTGTGTTGTAGGTTTGAGCGAATGCCGGTGCTTTCTGGAACGTTTTCTGCCTTGATTACCGCATCGGTTTTCATTACATGAATGTTATTGTTTATGCCACCTTGGGAGGTCTCCCGCCTGAACGTGTTGCGCATGAATAAAAGTACAGGAGTACTGTTGGCAGCTCTGGCTGCTGTCCAGGGCTCTCCGGTCCATGCTCAGGCAGGGCTCTCGCTCTCATAAGGACACCAGAAGGGCTCTGAGGCTGGACCAGACCAGGGGTCCATCTAGTCCAGCACTCTGTTCACACAGTGGGCAGTCAGCTGTCCACCAGGGAACCACAGGCAGGCCAAAGTGCAGCTGCACCCCCTATCCCTGTTCCCCGGCCACTGGTGTACGTGGGCCCACTGCCTCTGGTCCTGGAGCTGGCACATAGCCAGCGGGAGGAGCAGCCCTCGAACTACATGAGTTTGTCCAGTCCCCTTTGAAAGCCGTCTGAAGCAGGTTCCACTGGCTCCTTCTTCCCCAGGCTCGCTAAGGCAGCCCCATCTGTCAGGCCTGCAAAGCGGGTGTTCTGCCACCAGCCTTGGGCCTCTCTCCCCACACTCAGCTACTCGCTGTGAGCAGCTCGGCTTTAGGTTCCTACCAAAAATAGAACCTCCACACCGAGAGGCAGTTTACCTGTGTTGAGCAGGCACCAAAAGAAAGAACAGCAGCAGGTTGCCTTCCTCTTCCAGAGGAGCTCCATGCAGCTTCTGACTGACCCTTGTTGGAAGCAAAACACTGGGCAAGGTAGCCCCCTTTTGGTCTGATCCAGCAAAAGGCAGCCTCATGGAGGCACCACGGAATAGGAGGCAAGGCCTCCATGTCCCCTCAGGGTTGATCAGGACCTGACAGGCCTTGTGGGCCGTGGGCTCTGGGGAATGCTGGGCTGAGGCAGCCCCCGAGGGTATTTCAACCCCACCCTTTTAATCGCACTACTGGCTCCTGTTCCCTTAACCAGATGGCCGGCATCTTTTTCCAATTGCTGGAAGCCCACCTTGAGATGGGCGGGTTCATAAAGCCTCTGACCATGTGCAGGCTGCCTTTCCCGTTGTTTGTATCTGTGGCAAAGGAACTTGGCTGCTAAGTCAAGCCCTAAATGGCTTGGGGCCAGGTTATTTGAAGGAACGCCTCCTCCCATATGTACCTGCATGGACCTTAAGATCATACACAGGGGTCCTTCTTCGTGAGCCCCTGCCAAAGGAAGTGAGGTGGGTGGCTACTAGGAGCAGGGCCTTCTCTGCTGTGGCACCCTGGCTGTGGAACGAGCTCCACACCGTAGAGAGGTTCGCCTGGCGCCTACACTGTATTCCTTCCATCGCCAGCTGAAGACCTTTTTATTTTCTAAGTATTTTAACACCTAATTTAACTTAAATTTAAACTTTGCTGTTTTAATTCTGTATTTTAATCTTATATCAATTTCTGCTGTGTGGTTTTATCCAGGTTGTGCTTCTTATATTGTATTTTGTATTTGTGTTTTTAGACTGTTGGTTGTTTTATTATGCTTTTCATGGTTTTAATTTTTGAGCTTCGGCTTTTGGGCAGTATAAAAATGTAATAAATAAGTCAGAAGGCCTGGCGTTTGGGAAGGTTTGAGCCCCGGAACCTCTCCCTTTAGCCCTTAGGCGTGTCTCCCACCCCCAGAGCGCACCACGGCCACCCCCTGGGGCTCTGCGACCACATGTCAGCCCTGTGGCTGGGCCTGCCTTTATTGGAGCTGGGACTGAGTCGAGTCTGCCTGCGAGCCAGACATAACGGGCCGGAGGCTGGCTGGTGCGGGAGCATCTGTGAATCACAAACGGCTCATCGGGCAAAAGAGAGGAGGACTCCAGGACTCCTGGGTTCTCTAGAAGCTCTGGGGGGGGTGTGTCACTGGGAGCCTGCGTTAAGGCCCTGGCTCTTCATTCTTGGAGGACATGAAGTTGGAATACAGTCTTCTGAGCATGTACAGAGTGTTTCCCCATCAACACCCAGTAGCCCTCTTCTAGCCAAAACTCCGAGGCCAAAGGTCAGGGCTCCCGAGCACATCTTTCCAGAAACGGAGAGGCAGGAGGCGCAAGGCACCGAGAAGGAGGGCACTGTGGGCTCAGCCCCAGCTTCGGCTGTTGTCTAGACGTGTGGGGCACACCCCATTTTCTGCCTTGCCTGTGGCTGACACACCCATCTCACTCTCCAGACAGTAAATATTTGCCCATAGTCCTGCTGCCCATGGGTGCCTGCTCTTAAGCAAACATCACTGGGAGATGGAAAAGGGGCCAACCCGGAGAAGCCGGATGGACCAGAGGAAAGAGCAGGGGGTTGGACTCGATGGCCTTTTAGGACCCTTCCAACTCTACTATTCTATGATTCTATGAAAGGTGGGCTAAAACCCTAACTGAGACCTCAGTTATCCCAGTTTTACCTGCAGTCCTGGAATAATCCGGAGGACCGTGGGCAGTGTGGGCACCTGTCCTGGTTTCTTCCCTCCTCCCCATGAGTAGTGGGGTTCATCGGAGGGAAGAAGATGGGGTGGGGGGAGTCCAAGGCCATTGGGGGTGGGGTGGGGAGTGGGGTCGGGGCTTTTTTTTTTAACCTTAATTTTCACTGGAGTGCAAGTGCGCTCCAGCTCTTCCTCTTTTTTCTTTTTCTTTTTAATGGCCGCCACGACACGCATGATGCCCGGTATGCAGGGCGACGATCCTGGAAGCAGTTAAGTCCTGGATCCCCCCCTCTCCCTCCCTCTACACTCGTAGGTGTAGAAAGGGCCTGTGTGAGGCTTTGGCCAGGGCAGGGAGAGAAACACCAGCGTCCGGCCACAGGAGAGTGGGTGGGTGCTGCAGGGATGCCCCGGGCCAGGCTGGGCTGGGCAACGGTCCAATGGCCACCCCTGGTCTGGCCCTCTCGGCAACCTCCTGACCCAGGAGGGTTCTCCTCCGCACGGCCAAACAGGCTGTCGCTTAGCAACAGCCGTGGAACTGTGCTGCTGTTCCAGAAAGTCCTCTGGCTGCAGCCTCCCCCCCACCGTATAAACCCTCCCCCTCCTCCCTGCTTCGTGACACAGTGGCGGAAGCTGTGGCCGCTACGTGGGAATGCCGCCTCGCTCTCCACCCGTCGGCCCCTTTATGGCCGGGAGCCCCTGCTGGGGCCATCTGACCAGTGGCCTTGGAATGTCCTAGCCTGTGGACCACTCATTCCCTCCCCCCTCGGACAGCTCCTCCAGGCAGATGTTCCTGGGTTCTTTCTAGGGGGCTCTGGGGGCCGGTGCATGAGTCAAGGCAGACACTCACACACCAGCTATGAGGCAGGAGGGCCGCCAAGGATCTCCCTGCCTGGCCGGTCTCTTCATTCCAGCGCTGGGAATCAGGCCCGGGCGCCTTGCCCCCGGGGAGACTCGCAGGGCAAGTGTGGGAGTGCTGGGATATTTTGGGCCTGTGAGGTGTGGCCAGAAGCCAGGACCGAAATAGCCGCCTGATGGGCTCAGCGTTTCATTCATGCCTGTGCTTATACAAGGGTGGAAAATGCAGGGGGCCTGTTCTGCTACACACCCCGGACGGACGGGGGAAGCCTCTGCGTTCTCGGCCAACTGAGTGTGTTGCAACCACAGGAACGCACACACGCATGCGCACAGCCTGCTCTGCACGGTCTCCCTCGCTCTCAGAGTTTGGAGTGGACGGCTCATGGGGCAGAGATGCGTCGCTACAGTTTCTGAAACTCAGCCGTGCCTTTGCACATTGCAGATGGTGCTACAGACGTGCGGCAGAGGCACAGCTCTACGCCAGGCCCATGGCCCCGGCCAGATGTGGCCCTTAGTGGGTTACACTCTGGGCGTGTACAGAGTGCCATTCCAAAGTGCCACAATAAGCCCTAGGCTTTATGGCAGGACTTTTGCGCATACAGCCCCTCGTCTTACCCACAGAAGCACACACGTGGAGGCGGTTTCCCTAGAGGGGTTCAACACCCCACCCCACCCATTTCCTGCCCTCCTGCCCTCCTGCGGAGTGCTAGGATTGCCACATCCTGAGAAGCCATCTGGGGAAGCCAGAGGCTGCGGGAGATTCCCACAGTTGCAGAGCAGTGGTTGTGTCATGAGAAGGGACCGGGTTCACGGTGTCCCCCGGTCACTGGAAAATCTGCCTCGGCAGCAGCAGCGCTCCGTGCTCCCTCGCCCTTCCCCATCAGGGGCCCTGCTGCTTGCAGCAGCAGAGGCTCCGAAGTGCTGAGTCAAGGCCCCACATGCGAGGCCGGCCAAAGGTAGCCCATCGGCTTGCGTGCCGCGGGATGACTAACGATTCCCCCTGAATTCTGGATCCCTGATTTAGCAGAAGTCGAGAAGAGAGAGAGATGGGAGCAAAATGATCCATTCCTTCATGCCACAGCCCTGAGCTTTTGGACCCCCAGAGCACCATGCTCAAGTCGCAACCGTCAGCCTCACCTAAGAGGCCCAGGGAAGCCCATGCAGAGGCAGAGGCTCACCAGTGTCAGAGAGCGTGGCACATGCTGGCCAGTGCACTGGCTGAGGGGACAAGCCACGCGCTTCTCCGGGCCTGTCCACAAAGCAGTCCAGAGGGGAAGCGAAGGGTTGTGCCAGCCATCTCCCTCTGGCACGGGCAGCGACTGGAGCAGAGGAAGGGCTGAAGGGCCCTCGGGCAGCAGCTGAGGAACAGGAGATGATCCCTGGTACTGGATCGGACCCTGGCGCTCTGTTCCCAGCGTCCAGTAAGAGGCTCACAAGTAGGACATGAGTGAAGGAGCCCCCACCCTTGCCTGATCACGTACCCCAGCATCCAATGTCCATAGGGATAGGACTCCTGACTCTGAGGGTAGCATAGAGCTTCATGAGCAGGACCCACGGGCAGCCTCCTCCTCCTCCTCCTCCTCCTCCTCCTCCTCCATGCACCAGTCTAATCCTCCCTTTAAAACATCCAAATCAGTGGCCATTGCTACATCTTGTGGCAGTGAGTTCCATAGTTTAGGTCTGCGCAGTGCGGTACTTGCCTGGTCCTGCAGGGCCTCTTTATGCCTTATCACAGTGACACCTTCCACCTTGAAACTCAAGGCGGCTTTCCAGTGGTTGGGGGTTCCCAGCGGGTCCCCCATCCAGGCACAGCCCAGGACTCGGGGTGTTTAGCTTCAGGCATGGGTGGCTGCTTCACCTGCCACAGACCTAGGGAGGCTGCCACAGACCTAGGGAGTCAGTTCCCTAGGGAGGTTGTGGGCTCTCCCACACTAGAGGCCTTCAAGAGGCAGCTGGACAACCCTCTGTCAGGGATGCTTTAGGGTGGATTCTTGCATTGAGCAGGGGGTTGGACTCGATGGCCTTGTAGGCCCCTTCCAACTCTGCTATTCTATGATTAGACCGTGAGGCTGCCGCCACTCAAGCTGCGTGTGTGCGGTGTGCCAGAGTCTGTGTGAAATGCCCTGGCTGGTGACCTCATGAGCCCAGTGCCAGGGGAGAGGGCTTTTCTGCCCTACCCTCGGGCGGCCTGGGGACCCTGGAGGCCTTTGGGGACCTTGGAGGTCCACACCGGGGAACTGGTGGGGCCTTTGGGCCGATCTAGCTGCAGGGCAGCACGGCTCCGCACGGGTGCTCTGCACCTCAGGAAGGCCCGGCCAGGCCCCTCGTGGCGCAGCTAGGGCTGGGCCTCAGGGACGAAACCAGGGGCCCCACCACCCAGGGGCTGTCCCGAGAGCAGCAGGTGATGTCGGCAGCACCGGGCCAGGACGGACACTGCCCCCTCGCTGCTTCTTTTGGTAAAGGTTTCGGGGTTTGGGGCTGGCCCGCGGGGCATGTCCCTGGGTCCAGAGGCCCACTTCGTGGCATGCGCTTGAACACCACATTTTTCCTTTTCTACAAAAGAGGCAAAAAGTGCCAAAGTAGCCATGATGGTAGCCATGAATTAAGGGGGTTTAAAAGGCAAAAGGACTGTGATTTATTCATTTAGGAATCCGGGTTGGCCAATGGTTTTGTTCCTTTGCGCTGACAAGTCAGGAATGCAGACGCAGCTGGGAAGCAGCAGTGATGAGGGGGCGCACATGGGGGGGGGAATGCGAGCTGTTTGCATCACGTGTCGTCCCCCCGAATCTGAGCCCCGACAGCCCCCCATAGCTCTCCGCCGAGGGCTGGGCTGGCTCTCTGCCCCGAGGAGCAGGCCCACGATTTCCGCGGAGGAGGAGGAGGCAGCGCGCGCGGGGGGGGGGGGGGGGCGTTGTTTGCCTCCTGGTCTCGGCCCGGGGGAGGGACCGCGGCCGGGGGGGCGGTGACTTCATCGCCGCTTCCTGTCCCAGCGGGCGGGTTGCGCATAAAAGGCGCGCTCGGGCGGCAGGAGGAGGCAGAAACAGAAGCAGCAGCGCCCGAACGGAGAGCCCCGCGCCTGCCTCACCGGAGCCGAACCAACCCACTCACCAGCCGACAAAACGCCAGCCGGGTAAGGGCCTCCCTCCTCGCCGATAGCCCGCCAAGAGCAGCACACGACAGGATGCACAGACACGTGTCTCGGTCGGACCTCGCACTGCCTCTTTCCCTTCCCGTCCCGGCTTGGGGGGTTCATGGTCCTTCCCGATACCACTTTAGACTTCCTCTAGAGCTAGGAACGGGGAAGACGCAGAGGCACAGGAGGTGTGACGTCCCATCTGCCCGGAGGGAGGGAGGGCAGCTCAACAGCCGCTTTCGTTCCTCGGAGTGCCAATTTGGGAGCCCACGCCTCACGGGAGAGTGAAGTTTCACCAAGGGGGGCGGGGTGGATGGGAGGAATCATAGAATCATAGAATAGCAGAGTTGGAAGGTGCCTACAAGGCCATCGAGTCCAACCCCCTGCTCAATGCAGGAATCCACCGTGAAGCATCCCTGACAGATGGTTGCTCTCGAAGCCTCAGAGGCCCGGGATCCATCTCGTCCAGCATTCTGCTCCCTCAGTGGCCAGCAGGTGCCCCCCCGCCCCACCCCCGTGGGAAGCCCACAAACGGGACCCAAGCGCAAGAGCAGCACCTTCTGCTCGCCCCCCCCCCCCCCGCATATGGCCATTGAGTCTTCCCGAGCCCCTGGTCCCTCCGGCCTCCTCCCAGGGAAGAGCCCCAGAATCCGCTTTTCCCAGTCTGTGGCATGGATTTGAACAAGGCCTCCTCCCTTTTCCTTGACAGGATGCTGCAGTTGCTGCCTTTCGTGGCTTTGGCCTGTGTGGCCCTTTCTCAGGCCGTGGCCCCCTCTCCTGGCCCCGGCGTGTCCCGCGTGTCCAGGCTCTCGACGGACTTTGGTGTGAAGGTTTTCCGGGAGGTGGCGAAGGCCTCCAAGGACGGGAACGTGGCCTTTTCCCCCTACGGCGTCACGTCCGTCGTGGCCATGCTGCAGATGGCAGCTGCCGGAGAGACACGGAGCCAGATCCAGAGAGCCATGGGATATGGCGTGAACGGTGAGGGATTGGGTCCCCTATAGATGTGGGTGGGCGTAAGGCACATGTGTGCGCCTCCTGCCCCGCTGCAAGTGCTGCTTGGCTGGGCCTTCTGGCTGCTGCTGGGGGCCGCCATCCGTGGCGCCCACCAGTGGAACGCTGGGGCTGTTACAGAGCCCAGGGCTTCCAGGCTGCTTGGAGTGGCCCAGCAGCCCCTTGACCCCCCCTTCTCTTCCCCCCTTCACTCATCGCCAGGGTGGGAAAGCGGCAAAGAGCATAAGGGGAGCCCTGGAGGTGGATCAGGCCCAAGGGGGCCTGTGTCCCATGTCCAGCATCCTGCTTGCTCTGGGCCAGCCGGCGGCCCCCATGGCAGCCCCCCACGTGGGACAGGAGGGCAGTGCTGGCACCCTCCGGCTCCTCCCAGCAGCCATGGGGCAAAGATCGAGCCATCCTGGCAAGCAGACATTGACGGACGTCTCCTCCTCGAATCCGTCCAACGCCGCCCAAGTGGGTGGCCATCGCTTCGTCTTGGGGTGGCCTGTTTCCATGGCTGTGTGGAGCAGTGCCTGCCCTGAGTCCCCTCCCACCAGCGCTTCTGTAGACGGCTCTGTCTTCTAGTCCTGCGAGAGACGGAGGAGAGCGGCTCTCGGTCCATTTCCTGCACATCGCGCGTAATTTGACGGGTGCTTCTCCCGTCCCCCTCCGTATGCTGTTCTTTGTGGGCTGACCAGGAGGGAAGGTGCTGCAACCTTCCCTCCTGGGGGAGCTGCTTTGCCCCACCCCCCGGTTTGTTCTGGTTGCCCCTTTCTGCACCTTCTCCAGCTCTGCAACGTCCTTTCTGAGGTGCAGGATCCCAGCGTGGCCTGGCTGTGTGTTTGTATAAGCACTGCATGATCTTGGCCGTTTCATTTTCAGCTCCTTTGCCCGTTCTTCACCACGGCTGAACACCATGCCGACCCTTTCACACGAGTTGCCTCCCCGCAGCTCCAAGAGCCCTTTCCTGGTCAACCACGGCCAATGCAGGCCCCATCGGCTGTGCCTGATAGGAGGGTGTTTTGCAACACTTCACAGTTGCCTTTTTGCTCTTTTAATGGTGGTGGTGGTGGTGATCGTGAAAGGTTTGACTGGGTGAGCCTGCAGTACAAAGGGGCACGTGGTGAAGGAGTGTTGTGAAGCGTTCCCGGTTCCGGAACATTCTTGTTCCATAGAAGCGATACCTCCAGCTCCGTAAAGGGGGTGGGGGGACTCCCGGGGCGAAGGTTGCTCCTGTGGGGTGGGGGGAGGAGGTAACAGTTTGTTTTCGGAAAAGAAAGACATTTGTCAGGAGAGGCTCTTCCTTGGTTTAGCTGCAACAGGCTGAGTGATCACCTGTTGATTGATCTGGCGGTGGTACCCAGTGCCGTCTCTGGCACAGCACAACCTCCGGGGATGCGCCCGTGGCGTTGCATGAGAAGCCCCGCAGGAGAGCCCGGCTTCTGCCTGTTTGACCCAGGCGGAAGGGGTGGCCTTTGGGCAGCTGGCCCCGGAGGGCACTGCCTGGGTCTCCTGGGCTGGCAGACCGCCTCTCCTCGCTGCCTTCTTCTCCTGTAAATCCGGCAATGCTGACCTGGGTGGCCAAGAATGTGTTGCCCTTCATCGTTGAATGGGGAGCTGGGAAGGGCATTTGAATTTCTGGACTTTTCTTCTTCTTCAACGACTTAAATGTCAGGGATCGATCATGCATGCAAGTTAAGAACTGAACTACAAATGCAACCACAACTGCCCTCCCTCACCCAAGATATTCCAAAATTGGACAAAAGCGGACGGGGTGTGTGTGGAGAGGTCTTGCCTGCAGTGCCATTTCGCCTGGCCCTGGCCCCGGGTCCAGGGAGGACGGCCTCCCTCTGACCTGAGTTTCTGCATGGAACACTAGCTTCCCCTCAGAAGGCACTTGTGCCCCCTCCTGCAGCCTTCGAATTGCTCCTGCCCTGGGTTTAAAATCCGGGGCTTAAATGAGAGGGGGGCCTGGCTGACGACCCCTCCCCTCCCTCCCCTTATTAGAATCGGGCGTCCCACGAGCCACACGGTGGCTGCAGAAGACGCTGACGGACCCCCGAAACAAGGACGTGGTGGACACGGCGGATGCCCTGTTCGTGCAGCGGGACCTGCCACTGGTCCCCGGGTTCATGCCGCGATTCCACCGGGTTTTCCGCCAGATGGTCAAGCAGGTGGACTTCACGGAGAGCGAGCGGGCACGCCACATCATCAACGCCTGGGTGGAGCAGCACACCAAGGGTGAGAAGCAGCCGGATTCCGGAGCAGGAGAGCTGAGCAGGGACCGGGCGCTAGAGGAGCGGTGCTTGGGAGGCAGGGACCCCCACCCCGCAAATCGTGGGCGGACTGAGGCTGTCTGTTGGGTCCGAGCAGGGGATGGTTGGAGCTGGGTGAGCTGGAGGGGAAGCAGCCCTCTTAAGGTGACAGATCTCAGATGTTCTGGACTTCAACTCCCATGAGCCCCTGCCAGCATGGGTGATGCCCTGCAATGCCGGGAGTGGGTCCAGAACCTCTGGCGATCTGCTGTCTTCTGACACCTGGTCTAGTTGGCCCAGCAGGGATGGCCGGGAAGGTCCCCTGGGATGTGTGGGGTGGGGAGCAGGGCTCCTACGCCAAGGCGAGACAGGGCTCACACTCCCGCCCACCCCCTGCAAGGGGAGGAGCCTCGGCCTGCAGCGTAGGAAGATCCGACGCTGCCTGATCCGGAGTCAGAGCTCTGCGGTCCCTCTGGCCCAGTCTTGTCGGCACTGACTGGCAGCAGTGACTCTCCCACCAGGGTGTCAGGCAGGAGTTTTCCCAGCCCTACCTGGAGATGCTGTCAGAGATCGAACCCGGGACCTTCTCCATGCCAAGCGGGGGCTCTGCTGCTGCTGCTGAGCCACAGCCCCTCCCTGGAAGTTGCTGGAAGGGAAGTGGAGCGCCAGGACTCCTGGGTTCCACCCCGCCCCCCACAGCACCCTGTCCCCTTTCACAGGCATGATCCGGGACTTCTTGGTGGAGGGGGCTCTGGACCAGATGACCCGCCTGGTGCTGCTGAACGCCATCCATTTCAAGGGCCTCTGGGACCTGCCCTTCCCGGCGGCTGCCACTCATCAGCGCCTCTTCCACAAGCAGGACGGCAGCACCGTCTCTGTCCCCATGATGGAGCAGACCAGCAAGTTCAACTACGGTGAGCAGCGGGCCCTGCGGAGGGAGGGGGTAGCACGGGGTTGCGGGCTGGGTCTCCTACCTGCCTATCGTGTCCCAGTGATAGTGTTTCCTTGAGCACGTGCAGAGTGCCTTTCTCTCAGTGCTGGGCCGGCTCAGCTGGGGTTGGGGTTAGAATCATAGAATAGCAGAGTTGGAAGGGGCCTAAAAGGCCATCGAGTCCAACCCCCTGCTCAAGGTTTTAAGGATGGTGGATTAGCATCTGGCGGGGGTGGGGGTGGCAGTGGACACACACACACCCCTTCCTATCTTAAAAACGAAGCCCTGGCTCTGACGGAAGGTGCGCAGGAGCGGGTGGCCTTATGCAGAGAAGGTGGGCTGCCTGGGGGCTCCTAACGCCTTTCTTTTCCTTCCATTTCTAGGGGAATTCTCCACCCCAGAAGGAGTGGAGTACGACGTCATTGAGCTGCCCTACCAGGGGGAAACGCTCAGCATGCTCATTGCCGCCCCCTTCAAAATGGACATGCCCCTCTCTGCCCTGACCGCTCTCATCGATGTGCAGCTGCTGGCCGAGTGGAAGCGCAACATGACGCGGGTGGTGCGGCTCCTGGTCCTGCCCAAGTAGGTGGCTCCCCCAGGGCAGGGAGGGGGGCAGCAGTCTGGGGAGCCTGGAGTCCCCCGGGACTGTGCCGGCCCCCTCTGCTTTCCACCCTGGGCCCCCTGGCAGGGAGCTCCATGCTGTGCATGCTCCCGGGGCGCTGGAGACCGACCCAGGCCGCCCTCTCATCTCGCGCCTGCTTTTCCTCCCTCCCTCTGTGCAGGTTCTCCCTGGAGAGTGAAGCCAACCTCCGCCGGCCCCTGGAAAGCTTGGGCATGAAAGACCTGTTTGATGCCAGCAGGGCCGATTTCAGCAGCCTCTCCGGTGAGTCCTCTGGGGAAACCCTTGGGCCGCCCCAGCCCTGGCTCCATGCATCTTGTGCCCTGTTCCCAGTGCATGTGCAGAGGCTCAGCCCTAGAACCTGTATTCAACTCCAGCGTAAAGCTCTGGAAGTAATGGCAAACCCGAAGGTGCCTTTGAGCATGGGCCGAGTGCCTTTCCCTTGCTACAGCCGATTCCCAGGTCTGACAGAGAGCTGCTTGGGGTGGCAGTGCTTTCGGGGGGTAGGGGCAGGCTCCCGTGCAACACCGCTGAGGATGCCGGGAGTTTTGCTCCACCCTGTCTGGCAGCGTTTTGAGGGCGTGTGCTCCTGGCGTGCCCCCCTGCAGTGGCTTTGCTCAGTCCCTCCCCCCATTCCCTCCGCCCTGGTCTTTTGCCTGCTTTTGCCAGGCACCCCCATCCCTCTATTTAGAAGATGCAGAGAATGAGGAGGCCAGTGGGAACACCTCTTGCTTTGTCCTGCACCCGCACCCCCGTCCCTCACAGCCTACTTTTCTTTCCAGACCAAGAGTCGCTCTTTGTGGCTCAGGCACTACAGAAGGTGAAGATCGACATTAACGAGAGTGGGACTGAGGCCTCCTCTGCCACAGGTGGGTACCACGGCTGGAGCAGAGCCTGGTGGATGCGTGGCCCCCTCCTAGCACACTCGCCACCAGTTGCCCTGCCTTCCCCCACCCTGGGACCGGCACACGCCCAGGCACACTCCTCCTCCTCTAACCATGCAATCCTAGAATCATAGAATAGCAGAGCTGGAAGGGACCTACAAGGCCATCGAGTCCAACCCCCTGCTCAATGCAGGAATCCACCCATAGAATCATAGAATAGCAGAATTGGACGTAAGGCCCTGGAGCTCAGTGGGACTTACTCCTGGGTCCGTGTGCATAGGATTGTGGCCTAAGGGTATTTGGAGGAGGAGAAATTCTTCCCTCTTCCTTGATCCAGGACAATGGCTGCCAACGGATGACTGACTTATTTTCTTTTTCTTGGAAAAGGCCGTATTGGCTATATTAATAAAGCCCAGCATGTATATCCGGTGTTTTGCCCTCGGAGGAGCACAGGGCAGGGCGGGGACTTGGGGTTCCCTTTCCACCGTGACACTCAAAACTTCCAGCAACATGCTAGATGGAAAAGGTGCCCGTTGTCTGGGTTCTCTTCTTCCAGTATAGCAGAGGATGGAGAGGTGGCGTGGCTGTGGGGTGGTGGGTTTTGAACCTATTAACACTTCAATCTGTTGTTCAGTGCCCCCCTCAGGCTTGCAGCCCTAGAAAACCCATCTCCTTTCCCCCTCTCTCTGTCCAGCTGCCATTGTCTACGCCCGCATGGCCCCCTTGGCGGTTGTGATGGACAGGCCTTTCCTCTTCGTTCTGCAGCACAACCCAACTGGTAAGACCTTCTTTGGCCATCTTGGGGCTCCTTTGCGGGCCCCATTCCCAGCCCCATAGAGTTTCTAGCCCATTCACTGTTGCCACCTGACCCGCTGCACAAAAGAGTGAATGTGCCAGATTTGCAGAGGCACAAATAGAAGCCAGGAGTCTTCGCTCTCCCTGCAGCCCCGGGTCTTTCCCAGAGAAACCATGCAGGGCTTAGCTTGAGATGGGGCCCTCAAGGCTATGCTCTGAAACCGCTTTCCAATGTCCGGGTCCATCCTTGAGCATGTGAAGAGGTCTCCTCATTATAAAATGAGCAAGCACCGCATGCAATCCAACAATTGAGCTTCATCATGGAGGATTGTCCTGGGTCTATCTGTTCCGCCCAGGTGTGAGCCCAAAGGCCAGCCCTGGCTGCAGGACCAAGGAGGGTCAGTTCTGGAATACGAGGTCACATACACAGCCTGCCCTGCTCCACGGGGTCTTAGCCTTTTTTAGAAGAAGTATGATAGCTCGAAAATCAACAGATGCACTTGTCCCCCGGTAACAAGGGGGAAACGTGACCTGCAGAATGTTTGCCAAACACCCAGGGGGGGAAATGGTGTCAGCCCCAACCCTGTCACTCAGTCACCCGGTGGGTTACTACTACTCCCATTTCTGCAAGGGTCCTGTCTCGTGTCTGCACTCACAGCTGCGCTGGGCATGCAGAGTGCAATGCTGCCGCCCTGTGGCTGGCTCTGGCATGACCTGGCCATAATTTTTCCGCAACGGGGAGAAGGGAATGCCGGCACAGGTCCTGGATTCCACCCCAGAGAACCACCCACTTCAGGGTCTGTTGCAGAAATCACAGGAGCCCTGCAGGAAGTTTACAAAGAATCTCGGTGCATCGCTCCTGACGGGCGTGTCTCCTTTTGCTCCCTTTGCAGGCAGCGTCCTCTTCATGGGCCAGGTGATGGAGCCCTGAGAAGCCCCCCTCCCTCCCTCCCTCGGTGGGAGCCTTGCCGGAGCTGGGGGAAGCTCCTCTTTTCCTCTCCTCCTGTATTCCTTTCCCCGAGACCCCTGGCCCTGGCCTCCCACCCTGCTGAGGAGTGCATGGTCGGGCCCAGCAGCCTCTTGCCCGGCGAAGCTTCTGCCGTTTCTTTGCCTGAGAAGAGAACCCTGCAGAGCTGCTCTCTGGGGGAACTGCACTGCTGAGAGATGACTTTACTGATACCCACTCCACCTACTACCACCGAAGTCTGGGAGAAGAAGCCACAACTGGCAACTAAAAAGCCTTCTGCAGAATATCACTCCCCAATAAAAGGCCCTGCGAGGACTCTTGGAGGCAACACACAGGGTGGCCGATAACCTCCGGATATCCCCTGGAGGAGGAAATGCCTGTGGCTGCCATGCTGAGCTGGGACCCTGCAGCCAGGCCTGGGGACTTCATAGAAAGCCTTTTGCATGTGATGTTTACACTGGAGGGGGCCAGGAAGCCGGCGTCTCCTCTTATGTGTGTGTTTGTGTTAAGGATGATAACAATTCCCTGTCCAGGGCTGCCCCCAGCTTCTGTTCCTCCACTGGGCATGAACAGATGGAGTATGGATCAGCACTATGGAAGTACATGGTGGGGCAGCCGACAGGCGGAAGGGCTAAAGGTCTCTTTTGTCTTCTTTTGCACTTCAAGGATATGTTGGGGCTGGTGATGATGGCACTATGCTTCCAGCCCAGCCCGACTTGTGTCTGAGGAATGGCAGCACCTCCAGCTCCATTAGATGCTTGGGCAAGAGGGTGGGAGGGGAGGGGAGAAGACTTCTCAAGAGGCTTAGCCCACCTGAGATTCACCCCCTCCCTTCCTTCTTAACAAACTCTGCCTGGGCCCCAGTGCCATCTCTCTGGACACATTTGCCTTAAATGCTACAGGGAGCCTGGAAGTTATTCTGCGCAAACACATTCCGCCCCAAAAGGGACATGAGTTGCGCAAGAGCAGAGGGGCAGGAGCCCTGGGGGGCAGGAGCCCTGGGGGGCAGGAGCCCTGGGGGGCTCTCCATGTGAAATGCGCCTGACTGGGCGGACGCTGGGCCTCTCAGGTGCCTTTGATTCTTTAGGCTGAGCTCTCGCATTTTTTAAAATGACTCACAAATATCGCCTGTCCCTTTGGCTGGGTTGAGTTCCCAGAACAATTTCTAGTTAATTGTAAAATGGCATCAGGACTGCTGAGCCAAGCAAATGTCTAAATAACTGCAGGCACAATGTGCGCAGTGTTTCAGCCAGAGGTCTTGGCTCTGCTCTCCGTAATCCCATTAGTCTCTGCTTTCGGGTCCCCATCCATGATACTGGAATATTGACCTCGGCTCCTTGGGTGTGGGTAGTTCTGCCTAAGTTCCTTGTTCCCATGAAGGGCAGGATCTAGACTGTCCGAAAACACAGTGGCCGGGATTTCTGCCTCTTGTCACACTGGAACTGGCCAGTTGGCGCAGTTTAGAGACAAGTCTATTATTTGCTGGAGTTCATCAACTGCCAACACTTCTAGTTTGTAAATGAGATTTAAGAAGAGTCATGTTGAGTTGCAGGCACCCAAGACCATCTGGCTATTCCTTCAGGTCGGATCCCAAGTGTGTGTGTGTGCACGCCCGTGAGCGTGAAAGAGAAGGGGGTTTCTACCCGTGGGTTGCTCTGAAGACCACTGCCCTCTTTATTTTATGGCCTGGGGGGTCAGTCTGTGCCTGGCACTTAAGGGACCCCTGCTGCTGCTGCTGCTGCCCTAAAAAACAGTATTTATAAAGAGAGATCTAATTTTATTCAGATATGTGGTTATTTTTTTTCACTTCCTTGCAGAAACTGTACAGAAATACGATTTTATATTTGTATACATAAATATTTTGATATGTTTACCCTTGATATGGAATAAAAACACTAAGACCATCCTGGCAGCTGCGTCGTTTGTATTACTTCCACTCTACCTGGCTGCAGGTGAAGCAGGACTGCCGTCAGGCGGGGGAACAAGCTGCCACTCAGGCCCTGGCTTCAGCCACCACCACAGCCCATGGAGCGCAGCTCATGCTGGCGGGCAGCTGGTGCTGGTGGGCAGCGAGTGGTGCAACGGCAACAGCCGTCTTTTCAGGGCCCGTACACCATAGCCTTCCTGGGGCACGTGGTGGGATTTGCCAAGGCATCCTCTGGGATGGGGGGGGGGAGGCAAGGAGAGCGGGTCAAGAAGCCTCAGACCCCCCCCACTTTGCCCTAGCCTACCCCCCCGGACGCTGAGGCCTGTTTGCTGCCCCTCCGTGTGTGTGTGTCTGTTGCAAGCCCCCTCCCTCAGAATGTCCTTCAAGAAGGATGCAGACAAGCTGGAGCGTGTTCAGAGGAGGGCAACCAGGATGATCAGGGGTCTGGAATCAAAGCCCTATGAAGAGAGATTGAAAGAACTGGGCATGTTTAGCCTGGAGAAGAGAAGATTGAGGGGAGACATGATAGCGCTCTTCAAATACTTGAAAGGTTGTCACACAGAGGAGGGCCAGGATCTCTTCTTGATCATCCCAGAGTGCAGGACACGGAATAATGGGCTCAAGTTACAGGAAGCCAGATTCCAGCTGGACATCAGGAAAAACTTCCTGACAGTTAGAGCAGTACGACAATGGAATCAGTTACCTTGGGAGGTTGTGGGCTCTCCCACACTAGAGGCCTTCAAGAGGCAGCTGGACAACTTTAGGGTGGATTCCTGCATTGAGCAGGAGGTTGGACTCGATGGCCTTGTAGGCCCCTTCCAACTTTACTATTCTATGATTCTACTACAGCTCCCATCACCCCCAGCCTGGTCCCCTTTTGGAAGCTCTTCTGCGCAGGACGGGAGGGGCGCGCTTCTCACCCCCCTCCAAGCATCCTGGTGGATGACGTCGGGTGAGCAGGCATCTCCCGCGTTGCCATGGCAGCCCCCGCTCGTCACGGAATCGGGCCCCGCCCACCAACTCGCTCAGCCAGCCTGGGGGCGCGCTCCCCGTTGCCCTGGCAACCGTCCCTGCCCTCGCCCCTCCTCCCGTTGCCCTGGTGAACGAGCGCCCGCCTATTTTGGCCCGTCCCGGAAGCGGGCGCCAGGCGCATGCGCGGCCATGGGAGGCGGGGCGCGGCCGGAGGCACCTGGGCAGGTTCGCGAGGAAGAGGAAGGAGGGGGAAGGAGGAAAGGCGCGGGAGCCAGCGGGCGGCCGGCGGACGGGGGCCCGCCAGGGACGCACTGCCGTCCTCGCCGCCGCCATGGTGAGCAGCCCCTGGGACTCCCCACGTGGCCCAGCCGCGGCCACTTTCGGCCCTGGGGGGGCCGGGGGGGGTCGGGAGGAGGAACAACCCTGGAAGCGAGCAGGGCACCCCCGAGCATGTGCAGAGCGCCGCCCAGCGTGAGTGGGTGGGGGGTCTCCGGCTGTTGCCGCCTGCTGGGCTCCGCTGCTCTCTCGCCCGCCCCGCTGCCCGCCCTGCCCGGCTGCCACGCGGCGCGTTTGGGCAGGAGGGAGCCGCGGCGGCCTTTGGCCCGAGGGGAGGGGGAGGGGGAGGGTTGCTGGCTGGCAGGCAATCGGGTCCGTCTCTCCCACCCCCGTCCGCTGGCAATCGGGCCCGTCTCTCCCACCCCCCGTCGCCCCCCGGGGTCCGCTTCGCAGCTCTGCTGGGCCGGGCAGCTCGGCCTTCCCGTCGTACATGGGCCGGGGGAGGGGCGAAGGGCAGTGGGGGCTGCTGAGGAGCCCTTGGTGTTCCCGAAAGCTCTGCCTGGGGCGGAGGCTTCCTTGGCCGAGAGCCCCACCCCACCCCCGGCTTCCCTGCCGGCTCCTCCCTCTGCCCCCCTCCTCGCATTTCAGCACCTGGGGGGGGGCGGGGGCGGGCAGTCGGTCTGCAGGGACATTGCAAAGCCCGCTGCGGTAGGTGGGTGGGGTTTAGCAGGGCCTGGGAGACTTAGCCCTTCCTGCTCCTCACCTGAGCCGCCCTCCTGGCTCACCTGTCGAGGCTTGTTTGCGACTGTCCTTCCCCTGGGATGAGCAAGAGAGGGCGGCTCAGCTTCACTCGCCCCCCTTCACCCCTCGCCATGGGAGAGTGGAGCAGGTACCTGACTCCTTGGGGGGGCGGGGAAGAAGCTTCCACCAGGACATGGTGGGAGACAGAGCTGAGCCTTCAGGGTGGGCTCTTGACAGGGGGTGGGGAGAGATCTGGGAGGCAGGGTCCCATCGGCAGGTGCGTGAGGCCCCATGAATCACAGTTTATATGTGGGGAGGGACAAAGGGACGACGGGCTCAGCTATAGGCCTGGGAGTCACAAACAGCCCCCCCTCCCCAGTGTTATTTTGGGTGGGGCGGAGAGAGCTACTGTTCCATTTTGCCCATAATCCAGCCTCTTCTATACTGGGGAGCCTTGGGTGTTCTTTTGGCGGCCCGGGGGGGGGGGGGGCTATGTTTGCATGTCTCTGCCCCTCCTTCTTTGGCCATCCTGGAAGGGGGTCATTCTGCAGCCTGTGGGTGCCTGGGGAGAACACCCAAGGCAGCCCCTCTCCCCACGCACACACACTTCCCAGGTCAGCTCCCAATGAAGCTCCGGGCCTGGTCCCGGCTGCCCTCACGAGCTCTGGGTGTCCTGACCTCCTCCATCGCCCCCCCGCCCCCTTCTGCCCTACAGATGCGGTTCATGCTCCTCTTTAGCCGGCAGGGGAAGCTACGCCTCCAGAAGTGGTACTTGGCCACGTCGGACCGGGACAAGAAGAAGATGGTGCGAGAGCTCATGCAGGTGGTGCTGGCCCGCAAGCCCAAGATGTGCAGCTTCCTGGAGTGGCGAGACCTCAAGGTGGTCTACAAAAGGTGCCTCCTCCTCCCCCCCCCACTTCTCACTCTCGTCTCTCCTGCCGTGCCCACCCCCCACCCTCCGCCTCCTTTCCCCAGGTTCTTTATTTTGCCAGTGCAATTTTACATGCTGTGCCCCACTTAAAACAATGTCTCCAGCGTGTTTATGGCAATATTTTTCAGAGCATGAGTAGCAAGCAAAGATTGAAAGGCCTGGGAAAGTGGAGCCTTCTCCGGGCACCGGGAAGACACCGGCAGAGGTGTCCAGCCGGCCTCCTGGGGAAGGAACGGCCCCAGCGGGGTGCCACCTCCCAGAGGGCCTCTCTGTTGCCGCCCACCTCACCTCTGATGGCAGGGACGCCTCAGCAAGGAGACACACCGGCCAGCTGACGTGGCAGGGGGCCTTCCCTCGGGCAGCCCTGCGGCAGGCTGCTGACCGCTCGGCTCCTCTTTTGGCAGCCCTGGAGCAAGAAGGGGCGGGGGCTCTGGCTGCCCCTCGGATGTAGACCTGAGATGGGGAGAGCATCGAGGCCTCCGTGGGGTGGGGGGAAGAGGAGGAGCCTTCCCCCGGGCCTCAAGGATGCAGGGCGACTCCAAGCCCCAAATGGCTTTTCTGAGGAAACGCTTTACGCTGCCTTGCTCTGACTGGCACAGGGGCAAAGAGGCTGCGTTTGCCCCCAGAGTGCCTGGTTCAGCGGCCGCCTCTGCCCATGAGCCCAGTAGAACTGGCCTTTGGAGGCCCCTTCCCTCAGCTGCACGGTGGGGCCATAACCCTGAGCCCTTTTCCAGGATTCTCCTAGGCAGTGTGAGGGGGGGGGGGGTGCTTGGAAGAGCCGGAGGGGTGCGCCAGGCCCTCCACTTCAGGCGTTCTCTGCCCTTAATGGGGTGGCCACGCGCCTGCTCTTCAAAGCCCAAAATGGCTGACCGGCAGACCGCCTTGCGCTCTCTCTGTAGACCCTGCAGAAGAATAAAGCACCCTATAAATAATAAAAAAGAGCTTCCTGGGAGGACTGGCCCGTTGCCAAGAGAAGGGCACGCCTCCTGGGCCATCCATGTGGCCAAGAGCACCTCCGGGCCGTGTGAGGGCCCAAGAGGCCGCCTCTGGCAGTGAAGGGGGAGGCCCAAGACTTTGTTTTGAAACCTGCCCAGGTGCCCACTAAAAATAGAAGGGAAAAACCTTGGGGCTGGTGGAGAGCCAGGGATAGATGTGTTTAGCCAGTGCTCTCTCTTTCTCTCTCTCTCTCTCTCTCTGTGTACACATGTGTGTGCGCCTGATTACTTTAACGTGGTGTGTGCTTTGCCTAAGTTTCATTTGTAGACGTGCTGTATGTGTTTTGTGTGTGATTTCCCTGGATTTTTGTGTTTGGGGTGGTGTGTGTGTTTGGCCTGGTTCTGTGGGTGGTGTACCTGTGTGTGTTTCTCTGGGCATTACTACTTTGCCCTCTGTAAAATGGGTGTTAGAACAGAAAACTGTGGGTCCAAAGGAGCAGGTCTTGTATGGGGGGACTTGGAGCACTCCTCTGCCTTCTGCATAGGCCCTGGGGCAGGTTATTCTTTTAGCTACACCAGTTTGCCTTCTGGGAAATGGGCGTTTTATGACTGGCCATTCCAACCAGCCGTGGCGGCAGCCCATTTGTGAGAAGAGTAGCAGCGTTCCTAGCAGCGTTCTGCAGACAACTTAACGAACTCTATAACAGCCCTGAGGAAGAGCGCAGTTTGCGTTCGAAACGTGTAGGCAGCACCTTGGCACTGTAAATAAACTTTTGTAAATATTTCGTTTTGAAGATTGCCTGGTTCTACCTTTGCCTTTGGCTTCTTTTTACTCCCCCACGGGGTTTTCCTTGCTTTTGCACATTTGTGAGAAGGCCAACAATATGCTCCCCACTTTCCAAATGTGCCCACTGGCCCCAGAAGATTGGGGAGTTCCGCTGTAGTGCATGTGGAAGCAGAGATGGGCAGGCGGGGGGCGGGGGCCGGGGGCTCTCAGCTCAGCTTGGCTTCTGTTCCAGGGGTGGGGGTGAATAGTGCTTGTGCCTCCGCCTTGCCTGGGGGTGGGCTGGGTGTCTACCCTGGTCAGCGTGACCTTCCCTGCCTCTGCTTTCTGCCACCTGCCCGGCCCGGCTTCTCTCCCCCTCTATGCCATCCTTTGATTTTGGGCTTCTCTGCAGCAAGGGGACATTCCCCTGCGAATCCATGAGCCTGCTGGGAATTCAGGGGCGGGGGCATTTTATGGCAGTCCCCGGCAGGGAAGGGGGGCTTTGGTTGACTGTTGTAAGGGCAGGGGGAAGAGGCGTGCTCCCTGGGTAGGTGGAGGCCCTGATCCCTTCCTTCTCCTTCCCCTGACCAGGTATGCCAGTTTGTACTTCTGCTGTGCCATCGAGGGACAAGACAATGAGCTCATCACCTTGGAACTCATCCATCGATATGTCGAACTGCTGGACAAATACTTTGGCAGTGTGAGTGGGCGAGCAAGTCCCGGCCGAAACGTTGCAGCCCTGGGCGTCTGCCTCAGGGTGACGGTGGCATTTACCCACCTTGCCCTTTCGTGCCTGAGGCCGATGTTTGGGCCCATGGCTCTGTATGTGTGTGGGGTGGGGGGGATGGGGGGATGCTTGTCCTGACCCTTCACTTCCAGTGCTAAGATGGCCCCAGTCCTGGGACACCTTGAAGGCAGGTGCCACATCTTCACCCCACCAGCAGGCCAGGCACAGGGGGCGGGGGCGGGGCTTCCAGTGCTCCTCTGCCCCACTTTTAGATCTGCCCTCGGCACCACTGGCAAACAGGCATTCTGCTACGGAGGCTGGCATCTGCCAAGCACTGCCCCCCCCCCCCCGGGGTGCGGTTGGGGTCTGGGAAGTAGAGGTTAAAGCCAGAGCTAATCGCTGTTGCATTAATTCTAACTTCTTAATCCCCACTTCCTTGACTGCCCACCCCCCCAGTGGGATAGCTGCCTGCTTCCATTGACTAAGCTGGCTCTGAGCTCACAGACACACACACATGCCGCCCTTATCCTGCCCATCGACTGTCATGAAATCCAGCTAAGTGTGGCTGCTAATTGGACTTAACGAGGTCTTGGCAGTCGCCCCAGTCTTTTCCTGCTAATGCCAGGGAGGGGCTTCCCTCCTCCATCATCATCATCATCATCATCTTCTCCCTGCCTAAACACAGGAAAAGCAGCCCAACTGGAGCTAGCTCTAAGAGCAGGGACCCGTGGGGTGAGGTGGGATGGGCCCCTGGCTTCCCCCGGGAATGTGTGTCAGAGGCCAGGACACGTGAACACCAGACCTTCTTCCTCTCTCCCCCCACCCCCAGGTGTGTGAGCTGGACATCATCTTCAACTTTGAGAAGGCCTACTTCATCCTGGATGAGTTCCTGATGGGGGGGGAGGTGCAGGACACCTCCAAGAAGAGCGTCCTGAAGGCCATTGAACAGGCGGACCTCTTGCAGGAGGTAGAGGTCCGTGGGGGCTGTGCATGCCCCCCCAGGGTGGGAATTGCCCTTCCTTCTGGTGTAGGCTGTGTCTCCTAGGGTTGGTGCCCAGAAGCTAGGGGGCTTTCAGCTCCTCTGTCCCATCCATCCATCCGCCCGTCCCTCCCCCTGCGTGTTTCTGTCTGTTGCTGCTGCTGCTGCAGTGGCATATTGGCTGGGAGGGAGGCTGTGAAGGCCCCCCCCCCCCCCGGCCGCCCCTGTTAAGACTGCTGGCCGTGGTACATCCAATGAGTCACTGGTGAGGAGGCTGCCTGTGTGCTCTCTCTCCCGTTGCAGTTGGCGTGGGCGACTCAGCCTCCAGCAGCAATGCTGTGTGAAAGTCTTTGTGGGGTGGGGAGGTGGGGAAGAGAAGCCACAGCTGTGTGTCGCCCCCTGCACAACGGGCGCCCCCTCCTTGGCATCCTGCTGGGCCCCTCTCAGCAGCCTCCCAAGCCTCCACACAGGCGCAGCCCCTCCTCTAGCCCCAAGGGAAGTGGGTCCCAGACATGCTCCTGAAGCATGTGCAGAGTGCCTGCTGCTCACAGCCGGCTCCCGCGGATATCTGCAAGTGGGAACTGTGGCTCTAGGGCAGAGGGTCTTTCGCCTCCGGTGTGAACAACCCCTCCGGATGAACCCTCTTAAGCCTGGAGCAGGTCTAGCTGAGTTCCTCTGGGCTCACCAGCCGCCTGGTGTGGACAGGAGTTTTCTCTTTTGGGGGTGGGGGAGGGGAGAAGGCAGCGGCTGTTGGGTGAGCTCCAGTTGGTAGCAGGGCCAGGTGTCTCGTCGCCCCCTCTGAATCTGTCTCTCTCTCTCTGCTGCAGGAGGATGAGTCACCCCGAAGCGTGCTGGAGGAGATGGGCCTGGCGTAGCGGATCGCCTCAGTGGATTTCAGGCCTTCTCCCCCCACTCTCTCCCCTCACTGCCACTTGCCCCCTTTCCTCCTGGTGCACAGGAGGCCCTGGGCTGCTGCCCCACAGGCTCCCCAGTCTGCCCCACTCAAGGGAACCCTGCTGTTCTGGGCTGCCAGGACCCATAAACTCTACTGTGTAAATACCGAACCCAACTCTATAGGGAGAGATGCACTTGAGCAATGCGGGGGGGGGGGGGGCGGGCAGCAGGGGGCGTCCGAGTCTGCTGGCAAAAGTGCTCACTGCCGGCATGCTAGGACTGCTGGGGTGGGTGGGTGGGGGAGGGGGGTTCCTTCGGCTCCACTCCACACCTTCCCCTTCATCTGCTCTGTTTTCCGTGCCCCCGCTCTCCTCCTATCCCCCCTCCAATCTATTCACACCAGCAACGTGGTTCTCCCTGCCACCTCCACACATGTGAGTCACCTGGGTAGCCGGTGACGGATCCCAGGATGAGGCCGTGGCGGCAGCTCAGCCCTTCCTGCCTCCTGTGGGGGGCTTTTGCCGCAGGCCGGGGTGGGGGTGGGGCTCCTGCGTGCACTCGGGGTCGAGGGAGCGCCCTACGATCACCAGCTGAACAGCAGCCCCCACCTGCAAGCTGCTGCCCTCTGAACTTGGGGGTCGGCCTGCCTGCGTGTATTCCTCCCACCCCCTCAGCCACCGCCCCGCTTCCTTAGGCATGATCCCTCCGGACCAAGAAACAGGTGTGTCGCCCCTATTTTTGGAATAAAGCGTGTGTGGAAGACCCTGGCCCGGCCGTGGTTCTTGTGCGCCTGCATCTGTCCATCCACCTCTTCAGGGAGGGACGGGAGGCTGCTTCCGTCACGTGCGCGTCGAGCCAGCAGTGCGCAGAAGCCCGGAGCGCTGTTCTGTTTTGGTGGAGAAGCAGGATCCGGGCTCCTCTGAGGTGGATGGCGGGGGCAGCGGGGGGCCCGACCCTGCACAGCCAGAGCGTCTGACTAGCTGCCCTGGGCGGGGAGGGAAGGAGGGGTCTGGTTGGCAGGCCAGCGACTTGGCTGTGGCTGCTGCTTTTTCGGGGGTGGAGGGGGGGGCAGCACGGACTCTTGCTTCTCCCATACTCGAGGCCATGGCTTGGAGAGGGGGGAGGTGCTGCTCAGCTGGTGGGGTCTTTAAGGGTTAGGGTAATGCCGATAATGCTTTAATACAAATTTCTGGTGCAGCCACACACAGAATACAGTGTACTGTTGGCATGGAGCTGGAAAAGGTACAGGAAAGGGTAACTCAAGTGATCAAAGGGCTGGAGCAACGCCCTGATCAGCGAAGTTGCCACGTCTGGGGCTTTTGAGCTGCTGAGGGTGGGATTATGATAAAGGGGTCTATAACTGATGTGGAAGATGCACACGGAACTTTTCTCCTTCCCAGCCCTAGAAGAAGTGGGATATTCAGGACAGATGGGATTATCAATGGCTACTAGTCCTGATGGCTACTATGCCAACCGGCTGGACATCAGAAAAAACGTCCCGACTCCATGACCTAGGGAGGCTTGTGGGCTCTCCCACCCTGGAGGCCTTCAAGAGGCACCTGGACAGCTGCCTCTCAGGGATGCTGTAGGGTGGATTCCTGCATTGAGCAGGGGGTTGGACTAGATGGTCTTCGAGACCCCTTCCAACTCTACTATTCTAAGAACTCCAGGCAGTATGCTCATGTACACAGTTGCTGGGGAACATGGGTGGGAGGGTGCTGTTGCAACTGCATCCTGCTTGTGGGTCCCTGGTCGACAGCTGGTTGGCCACTGACTGAACGCTAGATGGACCCTTGGCTCTTCTCATGTTCTTCAAGTCCTTCACATGCAGCACGTAGTCAACCTTTGAGTGACAAACGGGGTTTTTCTTGGGGGGGGGGGCTTTTAAAGGGGATTAGACACCTTCATGGGTGATGAGGCTTTTGATGGCTCCTCTATGTGCTCCGTCCCACAGCCGGGCAGCAGGAAGCTTCTGTTTGCCAGTTGTTCTTGGGGGGGGGGGGCTCCCGTGGGACCCCCTGCCCCGGGTGCGGGCATTGCTTCTGTGCGTCTGGTCAATCGCTCCGTGCTGGTGTGGCAAGAGCGGGAACAGCGCTCCTCCCTTTGGCGGGAGTTCGCTTGGCTAGGCGATCAGAACAACAACGCCTGTATCCGCCCCGCCCGGCCAGCTGCCTGTGTTTCGTGCCCTGCCCCGCAAATCGCCGTGGCTCCAAAGCGGGGGCCCGGCCGGCAGCCTCGGCCCTCGCGCCCCGGCCCTCCCTTCGTGCGAGGAGGGGGCTCCCTCCCATGCCAACTCCGCCTCGGCCGGCTGCCCTCCCTGCCCCGGCTAAAGACCCACGGGGGGCGGGCGCCGCCGGTCCCCCTCCCGCCCCCGCGGCTTCGTCCGCCCCTGAAAGGCCAGCCTGGGGAACCCCGTCCGCGGCCTTCTCCGCCCCTCTCCAGGCGCACCGGGCCGGGCCGAGGGCCGCGGAGAAGGAGGCGCCGCCCGCGGAGTCCTTCTTGGTCGCCAGGACGGAGCCCCCACCACGCGCCGCCGCCGCCGACCTGGGAGGGGCACCTCCGCCTGCGGGGCCGCAGTTGGGCGTGCCGGGTAGGCCCCCTCCGGTCCGCGCCCCGCCCGCCGCCGTCTGCCTGCCACCTCCAGTTTTGCGATGACGGCGCCCCCGGGGCCTGGGTAGCTTAAAGGTTCGGGGAGGGGGGGCACCAAAAAAGTAGCGGGGCAGGTCATCGGGTTTGCTGAACGTCTAAAAACATTGTAAACTTTTTTAAAAAAATGCTTTGTGATTTGGGGGGGGGGCAAGCCCCCTGGAGCCCCTTGGCTGCAGGCCTGGATAGGTCCCTAGTGGGAGGCTCCTGCCGGTCACCTCCTGGTGCTCGCAGGGGGCAATGCGGCAGTCGGGTCCAGGAGTGCTTGGAGCTGGGGGTGGGTGGGTCAGAAAGCCAGCCGGACCCTCTCCCCAGAGCTAAAGCCATGAAGGCCCCAGATGTGTGCGCGGAGGGGGGGTGAGCATGTGTGCACAATCGTGGCTTCTTGCGAGTGATGTGTGACTTTGTGAAGAGTCCTGCGTTTCCTCCTCCTCTTCTTCCTTGCTTTGGCCTAAAGGTGCCCTTCCTCTTGGTGTGTGTGGGCTGACATAGTGGCCACTCTGCACATGCTCAGAGACAGCTCTTGTGAACTCACGCTAGCACCAGAAGCAGCATGCTGAGTCTCCCCCCACCTCCATTGTCAGTTCTCTGTTAATGCCTCTATGATGGTGGTCCTCAACTGGTCCAGACCCAAGGCCTGCCTCGTACTCCCCACCTGCCACGTGGGGCCCGCGTTCATCATTTCTCCATGCCCAACGTGGCAGCAACAGCTTTGCCGCGACCCATCTGGACTGATCTCGCGACCACTTTGGGGTCACGGCCCACCAGGTGAAGACCACTGCTCTATGGTGATGGTGGGAATGCAAAGCTTCACAGGGGGTCGGGTCCTAATCTGGGTGAAGCCCACCAGATCTGTAAATAATGAGAGTAACTCGTAATAAAATAGTTGCTTTTATTTCTTAGCAAAACTAGTAATTCCACATGCTATTTACAACAGGCCAAACACGTTTTTATTTCAAGTACAACAAATGGATCAGGACATTGAAACAACTTTATTTTATTTTTTTACAGGACTGGACGTCACAAAGCGAAGAAACTCGCACACTTTGGGACTGATGTCAGTGGGAAAAATTGGAGCACGTGCAAACGGCTGCCGTCCCAGCTCCCTCGCTTGCCCTCCGGTGTCCCCTCGGGTGGATGCCTCAGAGATGCAGCGTTGGATGGTTGTGAACTTACACAAGTAGGTGTAATAGAGCATGCTCAAGCCCACCTCCCCACCCCTTGGGGGGTCCTTTGCGTCTGGGTGCAGAATGCGAGCAAGGAGCGGGCCGTTTCCGAATGCTCGTCGCCGGCAAGGATGACCTCAGGGAAGAGACAGGTGATGTGGAGCAGAGTAAGGCCATTTGGTAAGGAACCTTCTCCCCCTTTCTGCTTGGTCTCTGGTGATGGATAGCCACCAGCAAAGAAAGCTGAATTCTGGACAACTCTCCAAGGTGTGAACCTGTGTGTGTGTGTGTGTGTGTGTGTGTGTGTGTGTGTGTGAGAGAGAGAGAGAGAGAGAGAGAGAGAGAGAGAGAAGAGACAAGACACCAGGGAAGGAAGTAGTCTCAGTCTCTCTCTCTCTGGAAATGAGCTTGTTTCTCACTTGACTTTGAAGGTGGGCAGAGGAGCAAAGCCTGAAGAAGCATGGCCTTAAGCAGCAACCCCATCCTCACCCTCACCCCACCCCACCCCATGCCCATTACAGAAATCTAGCAGCAGGGGCTGGAGAATGCACCAGCCTGTTTTAAACATCGCCTTAAAATGTTGTTTTACCTCTAGCCCCGTTCCTTATATTACTTTGTCAGCTAAACTGAAAAAAGCAGGCTTGAATGGGATAATTTCTGGATGTATCTCAAGGATACTGGTTAATGGTATTAATTTGTATCTTTCACCCCTCCTTGGAATATTTAAGAGGAAAAGATGCCACCTTGTGGTTTGTTAGGTCAGGGGTGGGCAGAAAGTAGATCTCCTGATTTTTTAATTCCCACATTCTTGACCATTGGCCATGTGTCCGGGGCTGATGGGAGTCCAATACACCTGGAGATCTACCTTCCTTAAGTGGTCTTGAATCTCCATATGTGTTTGACTTGAATGGAGCTTAAGGCCAGGATGAGAAAAGTATCTGCTGTGTCTGACTTCCAGGTTCTGTGCTATCACCTGTAGCTTTTTCCCTTTAGCATTTGGCAGGATAAACACTGAAATAGTATGAATAGTTAACTCTTTGGTCTGTCCCTTTGGACCCCAATCTGGATGTGTGCTTCGAAGGAGCATTTGATCCTAAATGTGATCCAGCCAACCCGGACTATTCTTTGGCCCAAAGCCTGGATGGACTGTTTGCCCTTTAAAGTACAGATAACGGGACGGTTATTTCTCTCTCTAGCAATGTGGCACTTTTGTTGTGCTCAGAGCAACAATCTAGGTGGTTCTGCTGCTGTTCTACTCATGTTGCAGGATCAGGCTCTTCAGGGAAGTCTGTGTGATTTATACTTTCTCACACGGCTGAGCTTCAGAAGGCCAAACAAAAGTAATTTTGAATGCGGTCAGGAAAGGCCAAGTGGGTTTGGGTTTGTTGGGGTGTTTATATTCAGCACCCGCTGGTGGTCCTGAGCTACTTGGGGACGTGGGACATTTCCTCATTAATCCCCCTCACCTTTTCTGAGACGCCACCCTGGGTGTCCTATCAAACTGTGCTTTCTTGGGTTGTTTCAACAGGGGTGCTTGGAGGCTAGGGCCATTGGGCTTTCCCTTTTCTTTTTTGCTTGGATGTCTCTAAGGATCGTGGCAACTGACTTCCGTATCTGAGGTTGCCCCTAGCAAGGAGGAAGGGCCAGGCTGAAACGATGTGCTCCGGCGTGCCGTCCTTTCACTAAGGCCAGTTGCTGTGCATTCTTTCCCACAGCTGCTGCTGCTGCTGCCGCCAGTGGGTTGAGAGCCAGAAAGGGCTCCTTCTTGAGGACGGGATGTTCCTCCCGGGAAGTCGCTTGGAACAACTGTGCGTCGAGGGCAGCCGCCTGAGGTCCAGGAGATGGGGATGGGATGGGGGGCAGGAGGTTTTACTTTCCTGATGGTGAGAAGGCAACCGGGTTGCACCTGGACATCCTCTGTGGAGGCCTTTCACTAGGTGGGGAGGCTTTGTTCTCCTGACTCATGCAAGAACCTGAAGTCATGTCAGAAACACGGTGAGTGGCCAAGTTTCTTTGGGTGGGGAAAGGAGTGAGAAGGGGAGACGGCAGCTGCCACGTTCACTGGAAAGCTTTGGGATGCTTCATCAGCACACTCTCAATGTAGCTCTCCAGCACCTCATCACGGTCCTGGCTGGCGTCGTAATAGTCGTCCCTCGGCACCATGGGCCCAGGCAGGTGGCGGTAGTGGTGGTAGACCGGAGGATGGAAAGTCCAGGGGTTGATGTAATTGGAGACCTTGCCCTTGCTGCTCCGGTTGCTGCTGCTGCTGCTGCTGCTGACACTGGGCTTGGCTCGGAACCACTTGGGCGCGGGATACTCGTTGCCTTTCAAGACCTCGTTCCAGGAGGCCTCGTCCTGCTTTGGGAGGTGGTGGTAGGGCTGGTAGGCAGGCGGGTAGTAGGGCTTTGGGATGAGCCTGGGGCCTTGCGGGAGGGCAGCACGAGGCGGGGCCTTCTTGGGCTTGTGGCGGGGCGGGGCTGCCAGGGGCTGGCTCTTGCTGCTGGGCTCCGGCAGGTCCTCTTTCTTCTTCTTCTCCACGTCATTGATGATGTCGATGACGTCGTCAGCCGGCAGGTGCAGCTTGCTGGAGAGCTCGATCAAGCGGTCGATGGTGCTGGGGTCGATGTCGTTGTCCTCCTCTCCCTCCTCCTCTTCCTCCTCCGGCACCTCGTTGGAGCGCTTGTCTTCAGCCACGTTGCTCTCCTCGTCCTCAAAGAGGAGGGGGCTCCCTTTGGCGCCCTCTTCCTCGGACTCCTCCTGGGTGCTGGCGCCTTGCCGCCCCTCCTCTCCGTCCCCCCCGTCCTTCAGCAGGTACTGGAGGAGCAGGTCCGAGGCCATGTCCGCCAGGCGCTCCTCCTCTGCCGCAGCCCGGCGCGCCTCCTCGGCCTGCCTCCGGCTCTCGGCCAGCTCCTCGTAGCGCCGCTGCAGGAGCTGGTGCTCCAGGTGCTGCTGCTGCTTCAGCTTCCGGGCCCCCGCCCAGGGCTCGGTGGAGGTGGAGGCGGGGGCCTTGCGCTTGCTGTGTGCCTTCAGGTGCTCGTACTCTTCCAGCTCCTGGAGCACATCACCGCCTGGGGGGCTTTCCGGGGGGCCTGCCTGGGAGTCCCGAGAGGGCTCCTCCCGCTTGGCCGTGGGCCTGTAATGCTGCAGGTCCTGCAGCAGGGCCTGCAAGGTCTCCATCTCCCGCAGGTCGAAGGTCTGCTCTTCGGGTTGGCTCTCTCCCTCCTGCGCCTCGTGGGGGGAGCTTGCGCCGTTGCCGGCTTTCCAGTCTTCCTGCTCCCTCTCTGGCTGTACCTCAGAGCTGCTGGTCTCACTCCGGACCCGCTCCTCGTTGGCGCTGGGTTTGGGGCTCAGCTGCTGGCCACTGGGCTTCTTGGCCTCTGGCTGAAGGGCTTGCAGGAGGATCGTTGCCAAGGCCTTGGGGTCCACGTCTTGGAAGAGGTCCAAGTCTCCACTGTCCTTCTGGGCTGCTGCTACTGGGCCCGTTTCTAGCAACGAGCGGACCTGGATCTCATTAGCAGGCACGCTAGGAGCCTTGGGGACAGCTTGGCCTGGGGGGGTGTTCTCCCCAGCCCCCAGGGAGAGGGGTGCAGCTGCCACACGGAGATGACCCTGCATCAGGAGGCAAAGGGACAGGAGCCACGCAGCTCGGTGGAGGTGCCGGGGCCAAAGCATCATGCCGCACGTTGTGAGGTGCTGTGTGGGGAGACAAAAAAAAGGGATGTCAGAGCTGGGGGTCCAAGGAGCCACATGCGCGCTGGACCTCGGAGGAGCCAAAGCCCACCCCTGCAACCCCAAACCCTCCAAGGTGGGGGCAAGAAAGGCACCTTTTGTCTCAGGAGCTAGGGCAGCTCTGAATGGCACCCCGTGCGGGCACTCTCGACCAGGTCAGAAGCAACCTGCTCCTTTTTATGCCCTCACGTGCTCTGGGGCTGAGCCCTTCCCTTGGAACAGCTTCTGCTCAACCCCAGAATATACGCAGCAGGAGGGCCTCCCCTTCCATGCCCACATCTCATTTGTACCACACATGGCCTGCCCCCCCCCTCCCCAGGACCCAGCCAACAGGCGTTGCTGCCCGGAGCCATTCCCACCATCACGGTGAAATGGCGCTGGCTGTGTTTGACGTCCATCAGGGGCTGGGTGAAGCCTCACGTCAGGTTCCTGGATCATAGTATTCTCCTTGCAGGGCTGCCTGCCAGCAAACCACGCACATGGCCCTGGCTGGCAAAATGTCTTTCATGCGCACACACTCCCGGGAACTGACAATGGAAAACACTGCCTCAGCGTCTCATGCGCTGCTCAACGGGACAGACAGAGGATGCTGAAAGGCACCGGAGGAGACTCCGTTCATGCTCATGCATCCCCATGGGGTTAGGTGTGTTCAGCGCAAGCCCAGCGGTTTGGCTCCAGTGTGCTCACGCCCCTGGCTCCCTCCCTCCCTCCTTGCATTCTCTGCTTGGGTGTGGGGGGTGGGATGCCATTTGCTTGAGATGAATTTAAAATCAACATTATTGTTAATATGTTGCTATCGTGTCTGTTCCACCAAGCCCATGCATGGCAGCTCTTTCATCGGAATCTTGTGGTGGGAGAGAAGTTGTGTGTGTGTGTGTGTGTGTGTGTGTGTGTAGGCTTAACCCACACACACGGGCTGTCCTCATTTCGTGGAGGGGGGGGTCTCTTCCTTGCTACTGAGTTTAAATGGAACGTATGGGATCTTTTTGTCTGTCCTTCCCTCCCACCCCAAGTTGTTGTGGAACAAAGAAGCCCCTGCCTCCTTCGTCCTCCCCCCAGCAGCCCACCCATCCACTCATTTATCTTCCAGCAGCAGCTCAATGGCATAACTGGTCATTTGGAAAGGAAGACAGAGCAGAGCGGAGCCTTTTTCTCCTACCAAAGCTGGAGCGAAGTACCTGCTACCCCCCCCCCCCCGCTCTCTGCAGTCCCCACACCCACCGCCCACACAGGCAGGGGAAGGATTGGCAGCTTTAGTCGCCTCCTCCCCAAGACCCCCTTTGGCAGTCCGATGCGTCTCCCCCCCCCCCCCCCGCGTTCCTCCGAGTCACCGCGGTTAAACAAGCCAAGCTCATCTCCTCGACGCCCCCGTGAGCGCCGCCCCCACCCCCAAAGGGCTAGTTTTCAGCTCCTCTACAGAATCTGGCCCCACCCCGATTTAAAGAGGTCTTTCGCAGCACCCCCGTTTCCGCCTTATTAATGTGTGCCCTCTCTCACCCACCCGCCCAGCCCACCGGCACTGCCCCCCCGCCCACGGCACCGCACCCCAAACTGAGAGAAACACGCAGCCTCGGCTGTGGAGCTGCGCGGTAAGGCAACGCCGGATGCTGCCCGCTCCTCTGAGGAAAGGGGCCCCTTGAGCGCCCTCCTGGGCGCGATGGTTCTTCAGACCCGAGGCAGCGGAGGTCCCCCCCCCGAAGGCCCCCCACACACCCGTGCCCGCCTCCTGCCGTTTCAGCCCCCTTCCCCCTTCCCTCCCGCAGCGGGGTTTCCCTCCCCCACCCCCGCCCGAGTAAGACGCCACTGCTCGTCCCTCTGCGGGAACGCCTTTGCCTAGGGAAGGGAAGCCCCGGCCGACGGGCTCTTTCCCGCCCCGCCAGCAGCGGGCTCGTCGTGCCCACTCCCTGCCCGCCTGCTACTGCTGCAGCCGAGCTGGGCGAGGAGGGAGGGGGCTTCGCTTTCTCCCGCCCTTGTCTTGGGAAGGGTTCCCCCACCCCGCCCTGCACTGCTCCTGTGGGGTTACCGGCTGCGGGCCTCTGGTCCGCCGCACCGCTTTATCGGCTGGCCGGTCTGTCGCTGCGTCTCCGCCCGGGCGCCGCTCGCTGGGCTGGGCTGGGCTGGCGTGGCGTTCAGCACCTTGGACAGCGGCTGGGCTGGGCGGCCGCTGCTTTTGTACTTCCAGCCAGGCCCACGTGGGGAGCTCCATTGACGTCAATGTTCATTCATAAAATTCGAGCACGATTGGAGGGGAGCCCCGCGCCTGCGCGGAACGGAACCAGCCCTTGGAGTGAACGAGTGAATGAATGAACGGATGGCTGAGTGAATGGAGCAGAGTGGAGTGGGTGAATGGGCGACTGGAGAAGAAGGGGAGCGAGCGATTCGTGAATGAATGGGAGGGTGGGCGGAGGAGAAAGGCGGATCGGGCCCCTCCGCGGCGTAGGGGAGCGGGGCACAGAGGCGTTCCCGCTCAGGAGCCTGGGTGGGGCTTCCCTCCAGGCGAAGGCCGCGCGGGTGTGTCCGCGCGCGTCCCAAGGACGGAGCGAGGGCTTTGTTCCCAGAGGCCTCGTCCTTGCTAGGGAGGCGGAGAATGGGCCTCTTGCCATCGCCGCCTCCGTGTCACCCGGGGAGTGCCCTGCAGGGCAGGGGGCGCGGCGGCGGGTGTGCGTGTGTGGTGGTGGTGGGGGGCGCTCTCGTGCGCTGCGATGTGTGTGCCGCCTCTCCGCGTGTGCTCCGTGTCGTGGGCACCTCGCCCAAGTGTTCACGCGGGCTGCTCGCCTCGCGTCCTCCGCGCTCCCTACGTGTGCATGTGAGTGGACTGTGGGCCCCGGTTTCTCGTGCCCTTTGTCTCCGCTACTGGGTCCTGCTGTGCGCCCTTTCTCCCGGGTGCAAGAGAGGCGAAGACGCCGGCAAGGCGATGCCTGTGGCTTCCCTCCCCTCACTCCTCGCCGTCTCTCGCTCCATGATCGACCCCTGTTGCCCTTCTGCCTGCCTTCCCTCCCGGCCTCGTCCCCATGCCACTCCCTCTCACAGTGCCTAGCTGGCCGCCGCCCCCCCCGCCATCCAGACACATCGTCTCGCCCTGCTCCCCATCCCCAGACGGGGCCCCTTAGCCCCCAGGCTAAGACACCCCATCCCATCTGCCCCCACCTTAGCTGGGGGGGAGGAGTGAGTGCCAACTGGGCACTTCCAGACTAGGAGGGTGGGAACAGGGCAGTTGTGCTCATGCATCACCGGCTGCTCTCCCTCCTTGCAATCCCTCGCCTTCTTCCCTCCCCCTTCTGAAGGGGGGACAGACGGACGGACGGTCACTGCCATGGTTTCTGTCCTCCTCCATTTGTCAAACAACCCCACAAGTGGCGGAGTGGGGGGTAAGGAAGCAGAACACAGGGTGTGGTGCCTAACACGCGGGTGCGAGAACACACACAGGCACAGGCACACGCTGCTCCTTTCTTGTATCCTGTCTCTTCCTTCATGGGCTTCATCGCTTCTCCTTTGCTGCAGTGGGGTGGGATCCATTTTGGTCCACGTTCCCTGCTGCTGCTGCTGCTGCTGCTGCTGCTGCTGCTGCTGCTGCTTGGGATCTTATGGAAGCCTTTTCTGGTCAGTGCCAGGAGTGGGCACAAGCAGCAGGACAAAGGGCTGCAGCCACACACACACACACACACACACACACACCCCTACCTCCCACATTCAGCTGCAGTAACCTGACCCTGTTCCTGAAGCCATTTTACATCTCCTTCTCAGTCCTCACAACCAAACAGGTTCAGGGGATTTTTGCCCTGATTCAGCCCCCAGACACCACCTTCAGAGCCCCCCCTGCCTGATTTAGAGGTGAAGCAAACATTAAGAAATACTCACCAACATTTTAAAGCCTGATTTTCACATTTGAATAGTATATTTATTTAGTATTACAGTAAATTATAAGAAACCCCCTCCCCCATCAAAGATAAAATCTTTTGGGCTCCTGGGCAATTCTCTGGTCTGGGCAGATTTCAGACAGCTGTGAGAAACTGCTCAATGCTAAGCACCCTTTTCATGCTAACTAAAAGAAGAATATTAAATTCTGAAACCAGATAAGAAAACAAAATACTCTGGATACCAAATGCAGATCAAACAACTAGCACATGTGGATGTTTCTTTCTGCTGTTCTGCAGCTGTGAAAGCTCTCCCGGAATGGTTTCTGCCTGTCCTGCAACTGTCCTTGTGGTGGGTCCCACCTTCCCCATGTTCACAGTGTGGGGTCAGAAGGAATGCTCCCTCCCTGCCTCCCCCCTCCCCTTGTTCCCTCCCAGAGGCGGTATTGAGTGCCTGGGCTGTGGCTGGCTTTATGGAGCCAGACAACATCCAAACCTGGTGCCATCCAGATGCCTAGGTTGACAGCTTCTAAAATGTGGACTACGACTCAACATTGACCATGTGGGCTGGGGCAGATGGGAGTTGGAGGCCAAAATGTGTGGAGGGTGCCTCATTGGGGAACGCTGCAACACAACACAACCCCCCAATGCTGTTGCTGTCCCAGAAGCAGAGCCCCGCTGGGTAAGGACACCGGTCCATGTTGGAGTCCCCCATTCTGCTTCTCACAGTGGCTATTTATTTATTTATTTATTACATTTCTATACCGCCCAATAGCCGAAGCTCTCTGGGCGGTTCACAAAAATTAAAATCATAGTAAGACAACCAACAGGTTAAAAGCACAAATACACAATACAATATAAAAAGCACAACCAGAATAAAAACCACGCAGCAAATTTGATATAAAATTAAAATACAGAGTTAAAACAGTAAAATTTAAATTTAAGTTAAAATTAAGTGTTCAAATACTGGGAGAATAAAAAGGTCTTCAGCTGGCGATGAAAGGAGTACAGTGCAGGTGCCAGGCGGACCTCTCTGGGGAGCTCATTCCACAACCGGGGTGCCACAGCGGAGAAAGCCCTCCTCCTAGTAGCCACCTGCCTCACTTCCTTTTGCAGGCGCTCACGGAGAAGGGCCCCTGTAGATGATCTTAAGGTCCGACCCTAAACAGAGGCCTCTGGGCAGCCCACAAGCAGGACCTGAGAGTAGCCTGGCCATTGTCTCCAGGCAATCTTCTGCATGTTCAAAACAACAGAGCTCAGGTTGCCAGACAACCACCCTGCCCCAAACTTTGCAGTACTGCAGTTTACAAAGGACCAGGCACCCTCCTTACTGCCCGAATAACTAGGCCGGTCCATGGCCGCCCCCCTCTGCTGAGTGGCTAGTTTCTGCGCAAGGAGGGTGGTTCTGCTGGGCCACAGCAGTTCCTCACTGCAATAGCAGCAAACAATGCTCCATGGCCCCTTCAGATGGGAAGGGCTGTGGCTCAGTGGCGGGGCCCCTGCTATGCTTGCAAGAAACCCCTGGTTCAGTCTCCAGGAAGGGCTGGAGAAGACCGCGCCTGAGACTCTGGAGGAAAGCCATAGCTGCCAGTCAGTGTCAACAAGCATGGGATAGATGGACCAAGCCCACCTCCCCCCGGGGCTCCCAGAGTGCAGGACACGGAATAACGGGCTCAAGTTAAAGGAAGCCAGATTCTAGCTGGACATATGAGCCAACAGCACGATATGGCTGCAAGAAAGGAAAATGCTATTTTGGGCTGCATTAATAGAAATATAGCTTCCAAATCATGTGAGGTCCTGGTTCCTCTCTATTCGGCCCTGGTTAGGCCTCATCTAGAGTATTGTGTCCAGTTCTGGGCTCCACAATTCAAGAAGGATGGAGACAAGCTGGAGCGTGTTCAGAGGAGGGCAACCAGGATGATCAGGGGTCTGGAAACAAAGCCCTATGAAGACAGACTGAAAGAACGGGGCCTGTTTAGCCTGGAGAAGAGAAGATTGAGGGGAGAAATGATAGCGCTCTTCAAATACTTAAAAGGTTGTCACCCAGAGGAGGGCCAGGATCTCTTCTTGATCCTCCCAGAGTGCAGGTCACGGAATAACGGGCTCAAGTTAAAGGAAGCCAGATTCCAGCTGGACATCAGGAAAAACTTCCTGACTGTTAGAGCAGTACGACAATGTAATCAGTTACCTAGGGAGGTTGTGGGCTCTCCCACACTAGAGGCCTTCAAGAGGCAGCTGGACAACCATCTGTCTGGGATGCTTAAGGGTGGATTCCCGCATTGAGCAGGGGGTTGGACTCGATGGCCTTGTAGGCCCCTTCCAACTCTGCTATTCTATGATTCCATCCAAGGTGATTTCCTCACTTCCTATCCCCACCTCTGGTGCTTTTTTCCACATGCAAAAGCTCCTTTCCACTTTGCCACTCAACTCCACAGAGGACTCCCTCTTTATCAAGGGGTCAAGCGAGATGGTGGAGTGGTTGCAATGGTCACCAACCAAGAAAGGGGTTTTGGGGATGGGGTGGGCAGCTCAATGAAAATGTCAACTGAGTGTGTGTCTGCTTGTAAAGAAGGCAAACTCCATGTTAGGCATGCTTATTAAAGGAACTAAGAATAAAACTGCCAGTATCATACTGCCTTTATACAAATCTATGATGTGACCACACTTGGAGTACTGTCTAGAGTTCTGGTCACTGCACCTAAAAAAAAAGGTATTGTAGAGCTGGAAAAAGTGCAGAAAGGGGCAACTAAAATGATCAAGGGCCCGGAGCATCTCCCTTATGAGGGAAGGTTACAACAGCTGGGATGGTTTAGCTTGGTGGGGGCGGGGGAAAGAGGCTGAGGGGAGACCTGATAGAGGTGTTCAAAATTATGCCTGGTGTGGAGAATGTGGACAGGGGGGCATTTCCCCCCCCATCAAAATACTAGAACCCACTGGGGTCATTATCCCATGAAGCAGTACGACAATGGAATCAGTTATCTAGGGAGGTTGTGGGCTCTCCCACACTAGAGACCTTCAAGAGGCAGCTGGTTGAGCAGGGGGTTGGACTCGATGGCCTTGTAGGCCCCTTCCAACTCTGCTATTCTATGATTCTTCCAACTCTGCTATTCTTCTTCTCACATCAGTCCGTTTCTTCTCACTTCAGTCCGTTGGTTTCTGTTCACCACTCTGCCGCAAAGATCATCTTCTTGGCTCGCCGCTCCGACCATGTTACTCCGTTTCTGAAATCTCTTCATTGGCTTCCAATTCACTTCAGAATCCAATATAAACTTCTCCTGTTAACCTTCAAAGCTTTTCACGGTCTAGCTCCTTCCTATCTCTCCTCTCTCATCTCACACTATTGCCCCGCTGGTGCTCTTCGCTCCTCTGATGCCATGTTTCTCGCCTGCCCAAGGGTCTCTACTTCCCTTGCTCGGCTTCATCCATTTTCGTCTGCTGCCCCTTACGCCTGGAACGCTCTTCCAGAACATTTGAGAACTACAAGTTCAACCGCAGCTTTTAAAGCTCAACTAAAAACTTTTCTTTTTCCTAAAGCTTTTAACACTTGATGTTGTGTAGACTTCTACTGTTACTTTCTACTGTTAGTTTTACCCTACCCTGTGCCTCCTTACCCTACCCTGTACCTGTTTGCATTCTCTTCCCCTCCTTATTGTTTTACTATGATTTTATTAGATTGTAAGCCTATGCGGCAGGGTCTTGCTATTTACTGTTTTACTCTGTACAGCACCATGTACATTGATGGTGCTATATAAATAAATAAATAATAATAATAATAATAATAATAATAATAATAATAAATAATAATAATAATAATTCTATGAAGCTGACTGGTGGGAGATTCAGGACAGAGAAAAGGAAAGACACCATGCATAGTTAAATTATGGAACTCACTACCACAAGATGCAGTGATGGTCACCAATTTTTGGATGGCTCTAAAAGTGGGTGGATAAATTCTTGGAGAAGGCTATCAATGGCTACTAGTTGTGATGGCTAAGTGTCACCTCCAGCATCAGAGGTAGAAAGCCTGGGTGCACCAGTTGCTGGGGAACATGGGTGGGCTGCTGCTGCTGCACCCGTGTCCTGCTTTGTTGGTCCCTGGCCAACAGCTGCCCGGCCCCTGTGTGAACAGAGAGCTGGACTAGATGGACCCTTGCCCTGATCCAGCCTCAGGGCTCTTCTGATGTTCTCCCTGGAGCCGATGCTGAGGACTGGGCCCTGGGGGGCTTGGCTTCCTGAAAGCATTTGGGGCGATTCCTGCCATCCGCTGGTAGTGCTGCTGAAGCCCTGGCTGAGATGTGGAGCAGGGAAATGGCCCGGGATGCATAAGCTCAGGGTGAGAGAAGGTCCCAGGTTCAATCCCTGCTCCCCTGGGAAGGAATCCCAACTGAAACCTTGGGGAGCTGCTGCTGCTGCCGGTCTGTGTTGACAATACTGGGCCAGATGGACCCAGGGTCTGACTCAGGATAGGGCAGCTTCTGATGTGCGCCTCCTTAGCGCCCTCACCCTTCCAATGGAGCCAGGCTGCCTTGCTAGATTGCTGAGGGCCATAGAACAAGAGGGACAATGGTGAGAGAACCGAGGGCGGAAAACTCAAGGCGAATCAGGGCCCAACGTGGACTCGGGCCCAACCAGAGGCCTGCCCCATGGGGATGAAGGGCAGTGAGGAAACCGTGCTTCTCACTAGAGGCCTTCAACACTAGAGGCCTTCAAGAGGCAGCTGGACAACCATCTGTCAGGGCTGCTGTAGGATGGATTCCTGCATTGAGCAGGGGGTTGGACTCGATGGCCTTGTAGGCCCCTTCCAACTCTGCTATTCTATGATTCTCTTCCTGCGCTGAAGAGGCAGAGGGTGCTTTTCCCGTACCGTGCCTGGCTGTCTTCACCAGGGCACTGGAGACATCAGAGGCAATTTGCTGTGAAGAATTTGCTTCATTCTTTGTAGATAAAGGTTTCTTGGATCTGCCTCAGTTTGAACTCCAAGGTTGGGGGCTCTCACGTGGATGTAACCTTGGCAACCATGTTTCTGTTTTTTTGGGGGGGATTCCTTCCAGCCTCAAGGGTGTGGTGGGTGTGTCTGTGGAGGGGAGGGGGGCTCCCACCTGTGCACGGGACCCATCCCCTTCCTGGTAGATCGAACTGGCCTTTTGCTTAAGGGAAGGGATTAAAGGCTGATTGCAGGAGGGAGGGACCGAAGAACGCCTAACGCTGCCTTCATACAGGAGACTTGGGACTTACCATTCCTGACCAAGGTAATTTGAGAAGGGCATGATGTTGGATCTCCTGCTGCTCCAGGATGATAGCGATTCTTTGCACCCATTTTTGCTGGGTCTTTGGCCAAATATGGGCCTGAGACTGCACTGGGGCACCTCCGAGGATGACCCCCACTGGGACCTGGATGTGGGGAGCCTAGCCCCGTTGGGTCTCTTTGACCTCTCAGCAGCTTGCTATTGCAGTGATTCTGATCCACTCTGTTGCGCTGGATCCAGACTGTGGTGTTGGGGATCTCCTGCTTGGCCATCAGCCTAGAATCATAGAATCATAGAATCATAGAATCATAGAATAGTAGAGTTGGAAGGGGCCTACAAGGCCATCGAGTCCAACCCCCTGCTCAATGCAGGAATCCACCCTAAAGCATCCCTGACAGATGCTTGTCCAGCTGCCTCTTGAAGGCCTCTAGTGTGGGAGAGCCCACAACCTCCCTAGGTAACTGATTCCATTGTCGTACTGCTCTAACAGTCAGGAAGTTTTTCCTGATGTCCTGCTGGAATCTGGCTTCCTTTAACTTGAGCCCGTTATTCCGTGTCCTGCACTCTGGGAGGATCGAGAAGAGATCCTGGCCCTCCTCTGGGTGACAGCCTCTTAAGTGTTTGAAGAGTGCTCTCATGTCTCCCCTCAATCTTCTCTTCTCCAGGCTAAACATGCCCAGTTCTTTCAGTCTCTCTTCATAGGGCTTTGTTTCTAGACCTCTAATCATCCTGGTTGCCCTCCTCTGAACACGCTCCAGCTTGTCTGTGTCCTTCTTGAATTGTGGAGCCCAGAACTGGACGCAATACTCTAGATGAGGCCTAACCAGGGCCGAATAGAGAGGAACCAGCACTTCACGTGATTTGGAAGCTATACTTCTATTAATGCAGCCCAATATAGTATTTGCCTTTCTTGTAGCCATATCGCACTGTTGGCTCATATTCAGCTTGTGATCTACAACAATTCCAAGATCCTTCTTGTTTGTAGTATTGCTGAGCCAAGTATACCCCATCTTGTAACTGTGCATTTGGTTTCTATTTCCTAAATGTAGAACTTGGCATTTATCCCTATTAAATTTCATGCTGTTGTTTTCAGCCCAGCACTCCAGCCTGTCAAGATCACTTTGAAGTTTGTTTCTGTCTTCCAGGGTATTAGCTATCCCACCCAATTTTGTGTCATCTGCAAATTTGATCAGCGTTCCCTGCCCCTCCTTGTCGAAATCATTAATAAAAATGTTGAAGAGCACTGGGCCCAGGACTGGTGGTGTCCTGGGCCTATGGTGTCCCACCAGCTTCTAGCTTAGCCCCCATGTTATTTAATATATACATGAAAATGCTGGTAGATGTCATTCAGTGCTTTGGAATGAGGTGCTGTCAATATGATGATTGCACTCAGCAATATTGCTCTTTGCCACTTGGCCCCCAGGATGCAGCTGAACATTGATAATCAACTGGATGAGGGTGAACAAGCTGAATCATAGAATCATAGAATAGTAGAGTTGGAAGGGGCCTATGAGGCCATTGAGTCCAACCCCCTCTGCTCATTGAAGGAATCCACCTTAAAGCCTCCCTGACAGACGACTGCCCAGCTGCCTCTTGAAGGCCTCTAGTGTGGGGGAGCCCATGACCTCCCTTGGTCATTGGTTCCATTGTTGTACTGCTCTAACAGTCAGGAAGTTTTTCCTGATGTCCAGCCAGAATCTGACTTCCTGTAACTTCAGCCCGTTATTCTGTGTCCTGCACTCTGGGAGGACCGAGAAGAGATCCTGGCCCTCCTCTGTGTGACGACCTTTCAAGTATTTGAAGTGTGCGATCATGTCTCCCCTCAATCTTCTCTTCTCCAGGCTCAACATGCCCAGTTCTTTCAGTCTCTCCTCATAGGGCTTTGTTTCCAGACCCCTGAACATCCTGGTTGCCCTCCTCTGAACCCCTCTGGCTTGTCTGCATCCTTCTTGAAGTGTGGTGCCCAGAACTGGACGCAATGCTCAGTATGAAGCCTAACCAGTGCTGAATAGAGGGGAACCAGTACCTCACACGGTTTGGAAGCTTAAACCCAAACAAGATAGAGGTGTTGTTGGTCAGTAAAAAGCCTGACTCTGGGTTTGGGTTTCAACCTGTTCTGGCTGGGAGGGTTCTTGCTCCTCTTGCGACATCCGGTGGGAGGGTGCACGGAACTCATGCTGATCTGCAGGTTTCGAGGAGCGTGGTTGAAGAATTATGTTTAGTGCACCAGCTGTGGCCAGAGTCAGTCTGATCTGGCAACAGTTATCCATCCCTAGATTACATCACGGTCAGACTGGTGCAATGCACTGGATGTGGGGCTCCCCTTGAAGAGCATCCAGAGGCTTCAATGGATGGAAATACAGCAGTGAGGGTGCTGACTGGTGCAAAGTATCAAGACTGAAAGGTTTGCACCGGTGCAAGTTGTTTTATGGGCTCCAGTCCTGGTGCTGCTTTTGACCAGTAACTCTTTGAATGGCTGAGGGCCTGGTGCCTCAGGGATTTCCGTTATCAAGCTGTCTGGTTTTTTTGAGCCTCCCACCCCTACCCCCACCCCGAGATCTGTTTGTCAGGGTTGCACGGGAGGACTCTGTCTCCTGCATGCTGTCCCTTCAGAGCTAAGGCTGGTGCCTACTCTTTTGGCTCTCCCCCCTTTCTCTTTAATTTGGCCTTTTAAATTGTGATTAGTGGCTTAATGTTGTTCAGCGCTATTTTTGAATGGTGTTATTGTTTTTATGTATTAATATTTTTATTTGAAGTGTTGCACACTGCCTTGGTGACTGTCATGAAAAGGTGGAGAATGAATGAATGTAGTGATAACCACCAACTTGGATGGCTTTAAAGGGGGGTTAGAGTAACGGATGGTGGCTGAAGAGATCACTGGGTACCAGTGAGGGTGGCTTCATATTCCCTCCAGAATCCCAGCGGAATGCAAGCAGGAGGGCACTGCTGGGCTCATGTCCCACTCGCTAGTGGGCTTCATACAAACCTAGGGGGCTGCCCTATACTGAGACCCAGGGGGCTGCTTCACAAGGGTTTGGGGCAGGAGACTCTACCTGGAGGTGCTGCTGCAGACCAAACCTGGGGCCTTCTGCAGGGAAAGGGGGTGGGTGGGGTTCTGCCACCGAGCCGTGGTTCCACCCTTCTCTTTGGGGCATGTGGTTGGCCCCTGTGCAAACAGGTGCTGGATGAGGCTGGCCTGTGGACGGCTCCAGCAAAGCTCTTCCCAGGCTCTTATTCTTAGGAGACCCTCATTTATCATAAAAGGATACATATAGGAAGTGGAAGGAAGGCCAGGCTACAAAAGAAGAGTACAGACAGGTGGAACAGAAGTGCCGAAATGGCGTCAGGAAGGCTAAAGCCGAGAATGAGCTGAGATTAGTGAGGGATGCTAAAAGCAATAAAAAGGCTTTCTTCAGATACGTGAGTAGTAAAACACAGAGGAAAGAATTGGTGGTTCAACTGCTTAATGAGCAAATAGATAACAGATGACAAAGAAAAGGCTGAAGTGCTCAATTCCTATTTTGGCTCAGTCTTCTCCCAAAAGTGGGTCTATGACCCACCCACCCCTGGAAAAAGTGAAGCAGAAGTTGAGGGGGCAGGATTACAGTTTGAGATTGATAAACAAATGGTCAAAGAACACCTAATGTCCTTGAATGAGTTCAGATCTCCAGGGCCCGATCACTTGCATCCTAGAGTAATGAAGGAGCTAGCAGAAGAACTCTCAGAACCTTTGTCTATTATCTTTGCAAAATCATGGAAGACGGGTGAGGTGCCGGATGACTGGAGGAGGGCTAACATTGTCCCTTATCTTCAAAAAGGGCAAAAAGGAGGAACCTGGGAACTACAGACCAGTCAGTCTGACATCCATCCCTGGGAAAATTCTGGAGCAGATTATAAAGAAGTCCATCTGTAAGCACCTTGAAATCAAGGCAGTGATTACTAGAAGCCAACATGGATTTGTCAGGAACAAATCCTGTCAGACTAATTTGATCTCATTTTTTGATCGGGTAACCTCCCTTGTGGACTGTGGGAATGCTGTGGATGTCATATATCTTGACTTCAGCAAAGCTTTTGACAAAGTGCCCCATGATATTCTGATTAATAAACTAGCTAATAGTGGGCTAGATGGAACAACTATTAGGTGGATTCACAGTTGGCTACAGAATCGGACTCAAAGAGTACTTATCAACAGAACCTTCTCAAACTGGGGAGAGGCAATGAGTGGGGTACCGCAGGGCTCATTCCTGGGCCCAGTGCTCTTCAACATTTTTATTAATGATTTAGATGAGGAGGTGCAGGGAACACTTATCAAATCTGAAGATGACACAAAATCTTTCTTTGTCATCTGCCCCCTCAACATGATACAAAATTGGATGGGATAGCTAATACCCTGGAAGACAGAAACAAACTTCAAAGTGATCTTGATAGGCTGGAGTGGTGGGCTGAAAACAACAGAATGAAATTTAATAGGGATAAATGCCAAGTTCTACATCTAGGAAATAGAAACCAAGTGCACAGTTACAAGATAGGGGATACTAAGCTCAGCAATACTACAAATGAGAAGGATCTTGGAGTTGTTGTACATCACAAGCTGAATATGAGCCAACAGTGCGATAATATGGCTGCAAGTAAGGCAAAAGCTATGTTGGGCTGCATTAATAGAAGTATAGCTTCCAAATCACATGAGGTACTGGTTCCTCTCTATTCGGCCCTGGTTAGGCCTCATCTAGAGTATTGCCTTCCAGTTCTGGGCTCCACAATTCAAGAAGGATGCAGACAAGCTGGAGCATGTTCAGAGGAGGGCAACCAGGATGATCAGGGGTCTGGAAACAAAACCCGATGAGGAGAGACTGAAAGAACTGGGCAGGTTTAGCCTGGAGAAGAGAAGATTGAGGGGAGACATGATAGCACTCTTCAAATACTTAAAAGGTTGTCACACGGAAGAGGACCAGGATCTCTTGATCCTCCCAGAGTGCAGGACACGAAATAACGGGCTGAAGTTACAGGAAGTCAGATTCCGGCTGGACATCAGGAAAAACTTCCTGACTGTTTGAGCAGTACGACAATGGAATCAGTTACCTAGGGAGGTTGTGGGCTCTTCCACCATAGAGGCCTTCAAGAGGCCGCTGGGCAGCCACCTGTCAGGGATGCTTTAGGGTGGATTCCTGCATTGAGCAGGGGGTTGGACTCGATGGCCTTATAGGCCCCTTCCAACTCTACTGTTCTATGATTCTGTAAGGGGCAATTTCTTTTCAACTGAGCCAGGAAGAAAAGGGGCTGAAAATGCCATGAAGAACAGAGGAAGGATTCCTCGAGGGTGGAGTTACCAAGAGGGTTTCCTACGAGGAGGAATAGCTGGGCGCTTTGGATCTATGGAATCTGGCTTAGTCAGTGTGTGGAGGGGGGCGGGGGGGTGATGCAAAGAGCTGGTTTCTCTGTCCCTTGCTCCCCAACCACACAATATTCTGTTCCATGGCTGCACCGGCCCCTGCCCTCCACATGTGAGTCTCTCTCTGTCTCTGTCTGTATTTCTCTCTCTCTCTCTCTCACACACACACGCACGCACGCACGCACGCACACACACAGAGCGCAGGCATGCATGCACACCCTCTTCCTCCTCTTCCTCCTTCTCTTCCTCCTCCTCCTCTGCCATTTGCCATCCTTTTCTCCTGGTAGATTAGCAGCTCCCTCCCGGGGCTAATGCCGGATTTCCGGGCTGTCAGAGCATAGATGGATGCCCGGTGAGTCACTCTTGCAGCAGAAGCCTCTGATTGTGTGAATGAATCAAAGGGGCCGCATCCCCACCTGGTGTAAAGCAAGGCCTGAGCTGGTGGGTCTCCCTGCCTCTCGCTCTACTGCAGGATTGGAGGAGCTCATGCCCAGCAGCGGAGGGGGAGGGGGCTGCCCTACAGACCATGCACACAGACACCCCCACCCCCACCCCCACCAGGAGGCCTCAGGACTCCATTTCATGCTTGGCCAGATCCAGTGGGCGGATGGAGCAGGAGCAGGAGAGGGGATGGTGGCCAGTCGCTTCCTCTCAGGTTCCCTGTTCCTCATCCACTGATGTAGTGATCTCCGCACCCTGCAATCTGCAATACTCCCCCCTGCAAGAACACACACACACACACACACACACACACACACACACACACACACACACGGCAAAGAAGCAGTAGAAAGTAGAAAGCCAGCAAAGGAACGGCAGCCTTTCCTACATGCAGTCCCTGGAGCTGCTCACATCTCAAGGCGAACTCCCCGCAGCTGTGTACTAATCCAGCAAGTCCCTTCCTCTCCAGGGCTGCACTCTTTGCAGGGCTGGGGGAATTGGGGCAGGAGGCGAGAGGATGCCCAGTTCCTTCCCAAGGGATCCCCATGACCGCTCAAGGGCCATTTGCACCCCGGTCCTGTACCCAACTTTCCTCACATCTCCAGATGGGTCCAGGATTTCTATGCAGCAGCTCAGGGTTGGTCTTGCTTTAGAATGATAGGATGGAGTTGTTTCAGATGGGGGGAGGATCCCCTCCCTCCAGCCCCCCACTTGGTATGCCCCGTAAAACCCAAAGGTGCCCTCATGACGGTGCAGAAATGCCCACGGCCCTCCCTGCCCAGGGGTCTGGCCAAACCATGCTCCCAATCAGTGACTTTGGCTCGTGAACAAGGTCTGAGGAGGCAGGAAATGGCCCGGGGCCTGTGCCTGCCTGAGGCAGAGGCCATGCGGGCCGCCTACTGCCACCCCTGCCAGGGCCAGGGCCGTCGGAGAGGAGGCTTTGCTGCACTGTGTGTCCAGCAGCCCTCCTTGCTTTCGCCTACCCACACCGCCCCTGCCCTGCTTGGGTCCCCCAGAGGTGGGCTGCTCCTCCCTGTTCTGCCTCAGGGCCAGCAGACGGACCCCCAAGTCAGCCTCTTCGGCCCTCCTGCCTCTCCCAGACCCACCTTGCAAGCCCTTCCCTGCTTTTCCCACCCCCTTCTCTCACCCCACCCGTTTCTGTCTGTGCTTTAAGAAACACCCCTCCCCCAAATGCCTCACCAACAACCCCCCCAACCCCACCTGCCTGCTTGCCGTCCATCATCCCCCCAATCCCCATCAGCTGTACTGGGGCGGGCGGGGAGGCTGTCATATGCTGAACTGCCTTCCAGTATCTGGACCCCCCCCTCCCCTGGTGCCACTTGTGGCTTTTATCTGATGGGCTTGTGCCCCCCCTCCACCTCTGGACCTTTGCCCTGCTCTGCCTGTCAGTCCCAGCAGCAGGATATAGGGGTCTGTGGGTGGACATTGCCAGCCTCACCAGAGCCAAGCCAAGTCTTTGTAAACAAATCAGCTGTGATTTTGCACCCACCAAGAATAACAAGCCCCTGTGAAGAGTATTTCTGGCACAAAAGGCATAAATCAAAGCCATGAGTCAGAGGCTGGGTGGCGGCTGCGGCGGGGGGCGGGGGGGCGGCGGCGCAATTCCCCACTTGTTGTACCCATCTCAGGAGCGGAGAAGAGGATCAGCCACCCAAGTCAGGGGGGTCCTCTTTTTCTGATCCCTGCCCTTAATTTGTAAAAGGAGAGGTGCAAGGGCTCCCGCCTCCTTTGCCCGGACCCCAACCAAATAGCCAGCATGGGATGGGGGAGGGGAGGGGAGCCTGGGAGTGCTGTACTGCTTCAAAGCAGACCACATGGGGCTGGGCTCGGGGGCTCAAGGGGAGCCCTACTTGGGCTCGGGGGCTTGGCTGGGCTGTCTGCAACTGGTCCCATCACTTCTGGATCTGGCTGCTGAGCCCCAAGCCCACCTTCTCGGTGGCCAGCTGGGGGGAGAGGGCCCAGCAGAAGGGACGGGTGGATCAGTCCGTTCCACCCAGAGCCAGCTGGCAGAGTGGGGCTGCTCTGGTGTGGGGCACCTTGCCGACCTGATCTTGCCACGTTTGGATGGCCCACGGCCATTGGGGCTGGGCTGGGCTGAGAGGTACAAGGTGCAGTGGTGGATTTAAGGCCAGGAGAGACCTGGGCTGTGTGGGAGGCTCCTGGTGACTCTCACTCTCTCCTTTGGTGGCCACTCGAAGGAGGCCCCATCATGCTAGGACAAGCTCCAGTGGAGGAGGAGGAGGAGGAGGAGGAGGAGGAGGAGGAGGAGGAGGAGGAGGAGGCTCCGATTTCTGTGGCGCTGTGACTCCATTCCGGTTTTCAGTCCAAACCAAGCAGAACTCTAAGGGAGCCGGTCCAAGGGGCAGTTCACCCTCCACCGGCAAGCAGGCTCCCTGACTGCCTCGTTTCCGCTGGTGGGCTGTGGTGGCTCTCCAGTGGACAGGGGGCTTCCCTACCATAGGGACGGGACGTGGCTTCCTTCCTGTGCCCTGAGACTATCATGCGAGGCCCTGCTCCCAGTGATCCCACAAACTGAGATTCAGCATGTTGCAACTTGTGAGCAGGACTTTTCAGTAGTGGCCCCAAATTGTGGAATGCCTTCTCCAGGGACGTCTGCCTGGTGCTTTACCTGGTGGACTTTTCAATGTAAGGCAAAGTCATTTTTATTCACACACACACACACACACATACACACACACACACCTGCTTGCTTTATTTTTAATCATATGTTTAATCATACTTTTTAAATCATACAATTCCTGCAATGAGCAGGGGGTTGGACTCAATGGCCTTGTAGGCCCCTTCCAACTCTACAATTCTATGATTCTATGATTCTAAAGCTGTGGGTTTTTTAAAACCATCCTTTTTCATGTTTTAGCTGCTTTGATATTTCTCTCTCTTTTAAAAACTATTTAAAATTATTGTTACTGCTTTTAAAATTATGTTGATGTGTTTGATCACTGTTTTTATTACATTTGCTGCTCTAAGGGCTTCAGCTATTGGGTGATTCATAAATTGAATAAAAAATAAAAGTGGAATAAATTATAATAATTACGAAGCTGCCTTCTACTGAGTGAGGCCAGTGGTCTATTTAGCTCAGTATTTTCAGAACTTTCTGGGCCACGTGAGATGGACTGGCTATTGGAGGGGGGGACACAGAAAGTGGGCTGAGCATGTTCTTAGTATGTCCCTGCCCAGCCCAGCAACACCCCACTTCCCTGGCAACTCCCCCCCCATGCCAGCAGCTGCTTTTCAAAGGTAGACTTCGCCTGGCTCTGCAGTTTCCATCACCAGTGTCATGATGACTAAGAGGCCAGACCTGGCCCAGAGTTGCTGGTGTTGCTGGGCACCTGTCCGGTTCTGTAGGCTGGAGCGGAGCCAGGAGCCCACCCGTGGCACATGGCTTTTGAGGTTGGGGGCCATCCGTGGCCACCCCGTTCCCATGCACAGAAAGGGGGGGCAGCTGTATCTCTCGGCTTGTGCGGAGGAAAGTGCCACTGCCCTCTCCACAGGGCGGGAGACTGTGACTCAGAAGTGCGCAGCAGCAGAGCCAAGCAACCAGGGAGAGGATGAGACATCCTTTCTGGTTAATTAGCCACGGTTTATAGCCCTGTGATGGGAGCAGGGAGGGAGGGAGGGAGGGAGGCAGTGGCCCCAGCCGCTGTTCAGGCAAGTTTGGAGGAAGATGAATGGGAGTAGCTAGCCAGTGCTGGCTGGCCTTTGGGGGACCCATCCTGGGACTCCTTGCCTTGCTGGGCCACCCGGCCTGGGTGCCAATCTTCTCATGAAGGGGTTGCGCTGGGCCCCCTCTCCCTCCAAGGGGCTGCAAGAGGGAGTCTTCTGGATCTCCTGGGTCCTTGGGAGGGGGCAAATGTCACAGGTTCGAAGGAGTTGATGGTGGGACAGGAGTCAACAAGGACCCTTTCTGATTCCTCGATGTCTCTTTCCCAACCCGGTGCCAATTGTGGTGGACTACAGCTCCCAGTATTCCTGTCCATGGGGCACGCTGGCTGGGGCTGATGGGGGTTGGTCCTAAATACCTGGAGTGCACCAAGTTAGGGAAGACTACTGTAAAGCGGTCCATGTGGGGCTGCTTTTGGAAACATTTCAGAAACTTCAGCTGGGCCAGAATGCTGTGGCTGGATGTCTGACCAATTCCAGTTCCAGGGAACATGGGACTCCTTTGTGGCAGCAGCTCCCTCCCCCCTCCCCCATCTGCTCCTGGGCATATTTCAAAACACTGCTTATGACCTATAAAGCCCCATAAAGCTCAGGACCAGGCTGTCCAAATGCCTGCCTTCCCCCATGGGAGCCTGCCTGGGCCACAAGACCTTTGGGAAAGGCCTTCGTCTCGGGTGCTGCTGCCGTTAGAGGCACGCTTGGTGGGGAACGCAAGGGATGGCCTTCTTGGTGGCTGCTCCCAGCCTCCGGAACTCCCCAATGAAGGAGGCTAGCTAGGCTGCCCCACCCCGTCAACCTAACTCTGGCAGGCAGGCCTTGGGCATGGAAGTTGGCTGGCCGCGGAATGACTTTTTAATTGTTTCAGGGGCGTTTCTTGCTTTGTTGTGTTTTCAACTTATTTGTTTTTATGTTATGCTTTAATTAAGATTTTGTTTTTAATCTGTAGTTATTTTTAGCTGCCTTGAGTACCATTTTTGGCTGAAAGGAAGTCTATAAATTAAATTAATAAACAATCAATACTAAAAGTCACCTTTGGACTAGGCACAGCACTGCAAAGGGCCACTGAATTGGCTGGGAGAAGAAGCATCTTTCAGAATCATAGAATCATAGAATAGCAGAGTTGGAAGGGGTCTACAAGGCCATCTAGTCCAGCCCCCTGCTCAATGCAGGAATCCACCTTAAAGCAGCATCCCTGACAGTTACCCAGCTGCCTCTTGAAGGCCTCTAGTGTGGGAGAGCCCACAACCTCCCTAGGTAATCCTCATGAATAGAAGGCCCATGTTTCTGACTGTGTGCGGGGAGAGGAGGGGAGCAAGGTTTGATGAAGGGGAGTGTCTCAGGAAATTCCCCCGGCTGCAGAGTCACCCTGGGAATGGATCGACAGCAGCTTCTGGATGGAACAGAGGAGGTGCACCTTCATGCAGGCTGTTATGGCACCTCTGGAACTCATGGGCATCTGATGTTGCAAGGGCCACTAGCCAAAGAAGCCTTCTCAAAGAACAAGCCCACAGAGGGTGAGCTTGCCAAAGGCTGTGAGCCGTGTTCGCTCAATAGAGGCCCCACTCTATCCCTGGACCCCCACTCCACTGGGCTGTAGGGCCATTGGAGGTGCTCTTCGTGCACGCTCTCCCTGAACCAAAATCCCCCAGAAGAGGGCAATTCCTGGCAGCAGGAAAGAGGAGGATCCCCCACCCCTGCCCCAATGTCCAATACCCTTGTCAAAGTGAGAAACAAAACGACCCCCAGCACACACACCTCACATCCTCAGGCTTACTGTGTTCCTTTATTTATTTTTAGTTATTTACAATATTATATACTGCTCCCCATTCCAGAATTTTGGAGCAAATAGAATAAAGACATTAAAATACATTTTAAAAAGGCAGGGAATTCCATAGGAAGGGGGCCACCACACTGAAGGCTCATCTCCTGGTGGACTCCAATGGGACTATAGGTCATAGAATTATAGAATCATAGAATAGCAGAGTTGGAAGGGGCCTACAAGGCCATCTAGTCCAACCCCCTGCTCAATGCAGGAATCCACCCTAAAGCATCCCTGACAGAGGGTTGTCCAGCTGCCTCTTGAATGCCTCCAGGGTGGGAGAGCCCACAACCTCCCTAGGTCACTGGTTCCATTGTCGTACTGCTCTAACAGGAAGTTTTTCCTGATGTCCAGCCGGAATCTGGCTTCCTGTCACTTGAGCCCGTTATTCTGTGTCCTGCACTCTGGGAGGATTGAGAAGAGATCCTGGCCCTCCTCTGGGTGATGACCTTTTAAGTATTTGAAGAGTGCTATCAGGTCTCCCCTCAATCTTCTCTTCTCCAGGCTAAACATGCCCAGTTCTTTCAGTCTCTCTTCATAGGGCTTTGTTTCTAGACCCCTGATCATCCTGGTTGCCCTCCTCTGAACACGCTCCAGCTTGTCTGCATCCTTCTTGAATTGTGGAGCCCAGAACTGGACACAATACTCTAGATGAGGAGTATCCAGTTCCACGTGGAACTGCCAGGAGCATGCCCTTGAATGATCTCAGTGACTGGGCAGGTCGATAGGGGAGAAGGCACTCTCTCAAGTTGTATAGGGCTTTGTATACCAGTACTATAACCTTAAACCTGGCCCAGTAGTGAATCGGCAGCCAGTGCAGTTCCCTTAGCAAAGGAGTTTCATGCTGGCAAGTGGCCACTCCTGACAATAGCCGAGCCGCTGCATTCTGCACAAGCTCCAGCTTCCAGAGCAGCTTTAAGGGCAGCCTCACATAGAGCGCATTGCAGTAATCCAGCTTTGAGGTTACTAATGCCTATACCACTGTGGCCAAGCTGTCCCTGTCCAGGAGAGGCCGTAGCAGGTGAACCAGGGGAAGCTGGTAAAAGGCACCCTGGTAAAAGGCCACTTGGGCCCTGGCAACAGAAAGGGACCTAAGCGTACCCCTAAACCATGAACCTGATCTCTCAGGGGGAGTGCACCCCCATCCAGAACAGGCAAGGAGCCTGACTCGGGAACCACTGTCCCACAGGATTGCCAGGATTCAGCTTCAGTTTATTGGCCCTCAGCCTCCCATCTGCTCCTCTCCCCACTTCTCCAGTTGGCGGGGCCATGTGACAGAAATCAGGGAGCTGCAAATAGCCCAAGTTGGGTGTGTGTGTGTGTGTGCCTCATAGGGCGTGTGTGTGCCCGTGAGCCCGTACCCTGGTGGGTGAGTGGGTGGCCATGGCACAGCATGTGCCAACAAAGGAAGATGTGTCATGCAGCCCCAACGGAGGCACAGCCACCAGGCAAAGCCATTTCCCCATGGCCCACAGCAGCTCCCTCCTTCGCAGCAGTGCCACCCCAACCCCCGTTTGCTCTCAGCCATTGCCCCTCCCCCTCCCCGAGAATGGAAAACCACTGGCGGCAGCCCCCCCCTGCTGCCACCATGGAGCCCCACAGCCCCAGAGGTTGAGTGCCAATTCCTTCCTATGGAGGTGCAACTGAACTCCTCTGTGCCTCCAAGAAAGCCTATCATCCACTCACACGGTCCGAATGTGATCCCAGCAGACACAGCAGTGACCCTTCGCCCCTCCAGAAAGCCACCTGTCAGTCTGGGGAGGGGGAGGGGGAGCCTGCAACTTGCACCGCTGAGATAGAGCCAAGTGCCCACCCACTAGGGACACTGGTTCTCTTCTCCCGCTCTGGCAGGATCTTTGGGCTTGCATTGATTTGCCTCTGGGAACACAGTGAAGGCTTCCGATAACCAGAGAATGCCTGTCTCATTCCGGAAGCTGATGAGGAACTCCCTCCCCCCGCTCCCGTTTACTCGCTCTTCTTGACTGAGCCAAGCTCACTCCTCTGTGAGGAATTCGGTTTTGGGGTGGGGGCTTTGTGCCCCCGCTGCTTCTGGTTGGAGAGAGTCTGCCTTAGCTTTGTGCATTTCTGCATGGTGAGGTAGTCCAACGCTCTCCTCCTTCTGCCTTGTGGGCTGCGTTTATGGCTCTTTGGTCCCGCCAGAGGGGCTGGCGGGCAGAGTTGGCCATCCGTGGAAGCCAGCTTGCTGCTCTCCAGGCAAAGGCGGCGGCTCCTTTCAGCACCTCGGACGGCTCCCTCAGCCCCGGCTTCTCGGGGCCGCGAAAGCAGCGGGTTCCGCGGAGAGGCTTAGGGACTACCAAGGCTGGGGCGAGGGGTTGTTCTGCCTTGCTCCGGCCGGCCCAGCCCCACACTGGCCGGCTCTGGTGCCCCTCCCTCTGACTGGCGGCGCCAGGGGCCCTCCACCAGGACCGCCCCGCCCCGCGAGAGGTGGTGGGGCTCAAATGTGCCTGGGAACCACGCCGCCTAAATACAGCTGCATGGAGCAGATTGTAGCCGTTTCGTGATGACGGAGAGTACTCTGCAGTTGCTCAGAGGCACCCTGTTTCACTTCTCCTCCTGTTCCAGAGCGTGACTTTAACCCTTCGACGGTGGTGTAAACAGAATAATGCTTTTGCGGGGCGGCGGGGGATGGACCGATTTAAAGTGGGTGGGGTGAGAGGAAAAGTTTGCCAGTGGAAGAGAGGCAGTTCCCCCCCCCCCACCGGTTCCGCGTGGTTCTTCGTTCAGGGCTTTAGGAAGCGATGAATCACAACGCCAAATTAGCTGCGTTTCAACCTGTTATCAGCTGCCACTGTTGCTTTCGTCCTGAGGCGGGGGGCGGGGGGGTGCGGGCGGGCCGCGCAGTGGAAATTAATGCCATTGCAGGGCGGGGGACGTACACAAGCAGCACCAATCCCTGTCGCGGGTCTTGGTCTTCCTCCCCTCCCCGCTCCCCAGGCGCGCACACGCACACGCACGCGGCTCACTGCAGGTATTGGGCGGGTGCGGAGGGGGTGTTGAAGAGGGAATGAGTCACAGTTAATGAAGGTTTGCGAAGGCTGAGATGATTTTCCGGTGTCGCCTGGCCCTTTCGCTGCCACATTGGAGTTGGCGGGGGGGGGGGGCGGGGGAGAAAAAGTAGCGGCTGATTTTGAAGGAGCGGGGCCCAGGCGCTATTGCAGTCGGGTGTGGAGCAATCACCAAGGACGAAAGACCCGGGCTAGGAGGGAGACAGCCAATATTCACCGGCCCAGCTGCCCCGCCGCCTTGCACACTGGCCTTGACATTCGCAGGAATAGTGACGGAATGGGCACTGGCCAATTTGCTCCTGCCTGCGCCAGCGAGCACAGGACTCCTAGCAAAACGCTCGTGGCTGCCTGCAGGCCCAGTGGGGGGCGGGGGCGGAAAGAGACTCCTCCACGCACACCGCCCCTCACCCAACCGAGCTGCAGAAGGAGAATCACTCGCCATGAGTACCCTTGCAAGGGAGGGTTGAAAACAGGACTCAGCGCTCTGTACCCTTGCAAATCGCTTTCTCTCTCCTCACCCCCCATGCACACCCATCACCTTGGACCCACTCACGCACCCGGGGCAGCGGGGTGGTTGGGGGCTGTTGAAGCTGGTCTCCGTGCTGGTCAGCACAGCCCACCTACCCACCCCCCGCAAGCGCCTCCTCTCCTTCCCGGCTCCGGTGACGCAGGAAGCGGCTGTCAGCAATGAGTCACAGCTCCGGGAGTGCATGGGCGACCGCGGCAGCTAAATATAGTGCGACGGGGGGGGGGCGTTTGAAAGCCCCCCCCTCTAGGAGGGACGTCCTGTATAGAGGTGCGGCTACTAGGGGCGGAGATTGGGCAGGGAGAGGTTGCACCAATGGACCCCCTCCCCAGCTCAGGACCCATGTGGGGGAATCCTTAGACTCCGCCCACCCTGCAACACCACCCGAATTCAAGGGGCTCAGCCAAGGCTTGGGGGCAAGGTCAGATCAGGAGGGAGGGGAGAGGTGCTCTATTGCCTCTGAGCATGTGTGAATAGCTCCCCCCTTGCTTCTGGGCACCTGCAATCAGCTCTACGCATCTTCTAGGACTGGGAGAGGTGCGGCTGCCTCTGCATGCTCTGATGGGCTTTTGAGTGACTAGAGTGCGCCCTCATGCAGCAGCCCCAGCAGTGGGGTGGGGGGTCACCAGGCTCTCGCTTCCCCACAGGGAGATGGCAGCCATCCCTCCTGGGCCCAGATTCCACCACATGGGCCCAGGACACCAAGAATGGTCTGCGGAAGGGGGCGTGGGCTGTTTTGAGGGGGCAGGGCAGAGATTGTGCAGGAGGATGGGCAAAGTGATGCTGAGCGCCACCTCAGCTGCTGCCAGCAACCCAACACACACTTGACATGGAGTGCTGCTGCTGCTGGTGGTGGTGGTGGCCCTCCTCGGCCTCCCTAAGAGAGGTGGAGCACCAGGGCAGCCTCCTTCCCCCCCCCCCGGGCAGGGGTGGCAGGGCTCCAGCTTTGCTGTGGGGCCTTGGCGCTTGGTGGCAGATGGCCCCCCAGTCCATTCCCCCAGCAGCACTCTGTTCACCCAGTGGCCAACCAGCTGTCGACCAGGGACCCCACAGGCAGGACACGAGTACAGCAGCACCCTCCTAACCATGTTCCCCAGCCACAGGTCCACACAGGCTTCCTGTCTCTGATCCTGGAGGTGGCAGTTCGCCATCAGGGCTAGTAGCCATTGATAGCCTTTGCCTCCAGGAATTTATCCAACCCCCTTTTCAAGCCATCCAGATTGGTGGCCATTAACTACATCTTGTTGAAGTGTGTCCTTCTTGAAGTGTGGTGCCCAGAACTGGACGCAATACTCTAGATGAGGCCTAACCAGGGCTGAATAGAGAGGAACCAGTACCTCACGCGATTTGGAAGCTATACTTCTATTAATGCATTCAAAAATAGCATTTGCCTTACTTGCAGCCATATCACACTGTTGGCTCATATTAAGCTTGTGATCTACAACAATTCCAAGATCCTTCTCGTTCATAGTATTGCTGAGCCAAGTATCCCTCATCTTGTAACTGTGCACTTGGTTTCTATTTCTTAGATGTAGAACTTGGCTTTTATCCCTATTAAATTTCATTCTGTTGTTTTCAGCCCACCACTCCAGCCTATCAAGATCACTTTGACGTTTGTTTCTGTCTTCCAGGGTATTAGCTATCCCACCCAATTTTGTATCAAGTTGCGAGTGCAGATGACAAAGAAAGATTTTGTGTCATCTTCAGATTTGATAAGCATTCCCTGCACCCCCTCGTCCAAATCATTCATAAAAATGTTGAAGAGCACTGGGCCCAGGAATGAGCCCTGCGGTACCCCACTCGTTGCCTCTCCCCAGTTTGAGAAGGTTCCATTGATAAGTACTCTTTGAGTCCGCTTCTGTAGCCAACTGTGAATCCACCTAATAGTTGTTCCATCTCGGCCACTTTTAGCTAGTTTGTTAATCAGAATATCATAGGTCACTTTGTCAAAAGCTTTGCTGAAGTCAAGATATATTATGTCTATAGCATTCCCACAGTCCACAAGGGAGGTTATCCTATCAAAAAATGAGATCAAATTAGTCTGACAGGACTTGTTCCTGACAAATCCATGTTGGCTTCTAGTAATCACTGCATTGTTTTCAAGGTGCTTACAGATTGACTTCTTTATAATCTGCTCCAGAATTTTCCCAGGGATGGATGTCAGACTGACTGGTCTGTAGTTCTCAGTTTCCTCCCTTTTGCCCTTTTTGAAGATAAGGGACAATGTTAGCCCTCCTCCAGTTGTCCGGCACCTCACCCGTCTTCCATGATTTTGAAAAGATAATAGACAAAGGTTCTGAGAGTTCTTCTGCTAGCTCCTTCATCACTCTAGGATGCAGTTCATTGGGCCCTGGAGATTTGAACTCATTCAAAGAAATTAGGTGTTTCTTGACCATTTGTTTATCAATCTCAAACTGCAATCCTGCCTCCTCAACTTCTGCTTCACTTTTTCCGGGAGTGGGTGAGTCATAGACCTGCTTTTGGGAGAAGGCTGAGCCAAAGTAGGAATTGAGCACTTCAGCCTTTTCTTTGTCATCTGTTATCAATTTGCCATCCTCATTAAGCAGTTGAACCACCATTTCTTTCTTCTGTCTTTTACTACTCATCTATCTCAAAAAGCTTTTTTATTACTTTTAGCATCCCTTGCTAATCTCAGCTTTGCACCTTACTGGGCTTGATACAGGAGTGGAAGCTCAGCAGGGGGGATCCATGGGGCTCAACCTGGGACTGTGCTTGGCTTCCCGGCTCCCTCCTGCACAGATCCTTGGTTGCCTAGTTGTGAGGGGGAAGGAAGGAAGGAACCAGAGTGCGGCCAACACACGAGGGCCACAGATGATGCCCCATTCACCCAAACACTGAGCCTGTAGAACATTTTTGTTACATGCCTCCTCTGTTCTCTGTTGCAGACATGTCTGGAGAATGCCGAGTGGTGTGGAATGTGCAGCCATCAGCAGCTGGCTCCATTTCCGAGTCCACCTGCAGCAGCATGTGTGTGTGTGTGTGTGTGTTTCGGGGCCTGATCCCAAGTGGTGCTGCTTATCCTTGTTAAAGCTGCACCTGCTCCGGGTCCTTGAAGGCGCCTGCTGCTCTGCACACTTATGACAATCTGGTGGCCGGATCCTGATTTAATTCCACCAGTGCCTGAAGCCCAGTTTGTGGAGCAGGGCCTTCTTAGCTGTGGCCTCTGGAGTTAGTTCCCTCTCTCCCTGCCCTGTAAGGCCCACCAAATCCCTCCTGATTTTGTGTTTCAGAGGCCAGTGAAGATGACCCTATTTAGACAGGCCTTCATATTGGAATACCTTGTATCCCACAAACCAACCCTGTGTCGGTGTCTGGCTCCTGATGACATGGTGCCTGCTGCTGTTTATAGTATAATTATCGCATTGTTCAGGCACTGGAAACAGCTCCCCAAAAGGGGCCTATAAAATGAATGAATTCAATGAATGAATGAATGATCACCCACTGAGATCTACTGACTTGTTGTTACCCCAGAGCTGGAGTCCCTGTTGTGCATCTGTTCCTCCTGGCTTTCATTTGAATTCCTTCTAGGGGAAGAGCAGGAACTCAGAGGCCCCATGTGAGACAGGGGCAGCAGAGAGGCCCACGGGTGAGAGGATCCCTTTCTCACAGCACCTGGGTGAGGAAAGGCCAGCACAAGCATCTGTGCTCCCTCCCAGGGCCTTCCTCTCACTCCGGCACTCCTCCTCCGATCTGACTAAGGGCTCATCTATACCAAGCAGGATATTCCACTATGAAAGTGGTATATAAAAGGCAGGAGCCACACGACTGCTTTATGGCGGTATTGAAGTGCACTGACAACTGTTGGGGCCCATTGACACAGACCATAGACCACTTTCATACCACTTTCGTAGTGCTATATCCTGCTTGGTGTGGATGTGTCCTGGGCCCCAACAGTTGTCAGTGCACTGTGCTACCACTATAAAGCAGTAGTGTGGCTCCTGCTTTTTATATACCGCTTTCATGGTGGAATATCCTGCTTGGTGTGGGTGAGCCCTAAGACTCCCAGAACATGGTGCAGGTGCAAAATGTGGCGCCCAGGGGCTCTCTGGCAGGGGCCTTAGTGAACCAATGAATGTCAGCCCTACACCAACCGCGGTGTCTCCCCATTTGTTTCCGGGGCCCAATGCAAGGTGCCAGGACTTGCCCTTAAAGCCCAAACAGTGTGAGGCCAGAGTATCTGGGAGATCACCTCGCCCTGTAGGAAGCAGTGAATTTCTGATCTTCTGTGAAATGTCCCACTTCGGATGGCTTTTTCTGTGGCTGTGGAATTCTCTCCTGGAAAGGATCATCAGATCATCCCCATCTTTGCCGTAAGGACTACCGGGCTCAGGCTTCTTTTTTAATCATTTTATTTCACTTCCTGCACATTTTAAAGATGGTTTGCACTGTACTTAATTGGACTGTTTTGCTATAAAGATGGCTTTTAAAATTGTATATCAACTTAGGGGCCCTTTTGGGCAAAAGACCACTTCATAAATGTTTTAATGAATATTAAACCTTTCCACCCATCCCAGAGACGTCTTTCCCCCTGGGCCTTGATAAAACAGCAAGAGGTGATGGGAGCTTTGGAGGGTGGTGGGCAGGAGCTTCCGATATTCAGGGGTGGGTGACATCTAGTGGACAGCTTGTGTGGTTTTCTGAGTGTTTCTTCATGTTTTCAAAGGGGTCTTGCTGTGACCAGGCAGGAGATGCGGGGGTGGGGGTGGGGGTGGGGTGGGGTGCCTTAGGGTGGGGAGAAAAGGCCCTTCTAAATGGTGGGTCCTGGAGCCTTGCCCAGTTGCATGCCTTAAAAATATGCTGTAGGGGATTTGAGGTCTAGCTCAAAGGTGAGAGGTGATGACCGGGCTACAGCCTGCTGGGGACACACAGCTGTAACCCTGGAGCACACACACACCCGGCTTGCAAGGCTCTCCTTCACACAGAATCATAGAAGAGTTGAGATGGAAGAGGTCTCTAAGGCCATCAAGTCCAACCCCCTGCTCAATGCAGGAATCCACCTTAAAAGATCCCTGACAGATGGCTGTCCAGCTGCCTCTGGAATGCCTCTTGGGTTGGAGAGCCCACAACCACCCTAGGTCATGGGTTCCATTGTCATACTGCCTTAACAGAATGTTATTCCTGATGTCCAGCTGGAATCTGGCTTCCTGTAACTTGAGCCCATTATTCCGTGTCCTGCACTCTGGAATGTTCAAGAAGAGAACCTGGCCCTCCTCTGTGTGACAAATTTTCAAATATTTGAAGAGTGCTCTCATGTCTCCCCTCAGTCTTCTCAAGGCCAAACATGCCCAGTTCTTTCAGTCTCTCCTCATAGGGCTTTGTTTTCAGATCCCTGATCATTCTCACTGCCCTCCTCTGACACATGCTCCAGCTTGTCTGCATCCTTCTTGAAGTGTGGTGCCCAGAACTGGATGCAATACTCAAGATGAGGCCTAACCAATGCTAAATAGAGGGGAACCAGTACTTTGTGTGATTTTGAAGCTATAATTAATGCATCCTAAAATAGGATTTGCTTTTTTTGCAGCCACATCACACTCATATTCAGCTTGTGATCAACAACAATTCCAAGATCCTTCTCACTTTTAGTATTGCTGAGCCAAGTATCCCACATCTTGTAACTGTGCATTTGGTTTCTTTTTCCTAGTTGTAGAACTTGACATTTATCCCTATAAAATTCCATGCTATTGTTTTCAGCCCAGCACTCCAGCCTATCAAGATCACTTTGAAGTTTGTTTCTGTCTTCCAGGGTATTAGTTATCCCACCCAATTTGGTGTCATCTGCAAATTTGATAAGCGTTCCCTACACCTCCTTGTCCAAGTCATTAATAAAAATGTTGAAAATCACTGGGTCCAGGACTGAGCCCTGCAGTACCCCACTCATTACCTCCCCCCAGTTTGAGAAGGTACTATAGTTGAAGCACTCTTTGAGTCCGATTCTGTAGCCAACTGCAGATCCATCTAACTGGGGAATGGGGGATACTTGGGGGATACAAGATGGGGGATACTTGGCTCAGCAATACTACAAACGAGAAGGATCTTGGAATTGTTGTAGCTCACAAGCTGACTATGAGCCAACAGTGCAATATGGCTGCAAGAAAGGCAAATGCTATTTTGGGCTGCATTAATAGAAGTATAGCTTCCAAATCGCGTGTGGTACTGGTTCCTCTCTATTCGGCCCTGGTTAGGTGTCATCTAGAGTATTGCGTCCAGTTCTGGGCTCCACACTTCAAGAAGGACGCAGACAAGCTGGAACGTGTTTAGAGGAGGGCAACCAGGATGATCAGGGGTCTGGAAACAAAGCCCTATGAAGAGAGACTGAAAGAACTGGGCATGTTTAGCCTGGAGAAGAGAAGATTGAGGGGAGACATGATAGCACTCTTCAAATACTGAAAAGGTTGTCACAGAGGAGGGCCAGGATCTCTTCTCGATCCTGCCAGAGTGCAGGACATAGAATAACGCGCTCAAGTTACTGGAAGTCAGATTCCAGCTGGACATCAGGAAAAACTTCCTGACTGTTAGAGCAATACGACAATGGAACCAATGACCTAGGGTGGTTGTGGGCTCTCCCACTCTAGAGGCATTCAAAAGGCAGCTGGACAACCATCTAGTAGGGATGCTTTAAGGTGGATTCCTGCATTGAGCAGGGGGTTGGACTCTATGTCCTTTTAGGCCCCTTTTAACTCTACTAGTCTATGATTCTATAATTGTTGTTCCATCTTACCCACTTTTAGCTAGTTTACTGATCTGAATGCCATGGGGCACTTTGTCAAAAACTTTGCTAAAGTCAAGATATGGAACTATTGTTTTTATACTGTTGTTTTTTATGTTTTTGATGGTTTTAAATTTTGTATACTTTTTAATGTTCACTGTTTTTAACTTTTGTAACCCCCCAGAGAGCTTCGGCTATGGGGCGGTATATAAATTTAATAAATAAATAAGATATATTATGTCCACAGCATTCCCACAGTCCACAAGGCAGGTTACCTGATCAAAGAATGAGATCAGATTAATCTGTGTTGGTTTCTAGTAATCACTGCATCATTTTCAAGGTGCTTACAGATTGATTCTTTATAATCTCCAAAAAATTTCATATGCTCAGAAGCACTCTTTCCCCCCATTCCCATCTGTACTACAAATCTCAGGAACATGCGATGCTGCTGTCTACTGGAGGAGACCCTGGGGCCACCCAGCAAAGCTCTCCAAGGACTCTAGTAGAAAAGGATCGTCCCCTGCCACTGAGAGATCCCCTTTTTAATTGAGCTGCTGCCGTTGGCGATACCACCTTTTTGTCCCTTAGGTATGTCTGAGTTTGAATGTCTAGTGAGCGTGGAACGTTTGGCTGAGTGGGTGTGGCTGATGATGCGGTGAGAGAGGGGGAGGGGGGAGTATAAATAGGTTGGCTGAGGGGATTGTGAGTTAGTTAGGGTTTGTTTAGTTTGGAGTGTTCAGTGGTGTGGAGAGTGAATGGAGATAAGATTTTAAGAGAGTTAAGATTACTGTTTTTATTAGAACTAGTAGATTAAGCAGGTTAACTTGCATTTAAAGTAACTAAGATCTGTTAAACAAAAATAAACATTTTATTTTGTTTTGTTACCTCAAACCACATCTCTGCTTGACATTTCACCTGCTCTACAGTTACTACCATAAACTATATATATTATATTTCAGCTTATTTCATACACAGCAAAACCTTTCCAGATTCCAGCTTTACCCTCTCCTATGAGGAAAAGGTTGTGTTTTACCCTACCCTCAGGTAGTTCAAGTGGTCGTGCTTGGCTTGAGCAGGGTGTGCTAGGCAAGGCCTTCTGTATAAGGTCGGTGCCATCGCACTGCTCATCTGAGATGGGACCTTCTTCACCCCGGCATGTAGCTTGCCATGATGTGATGGCTTCTCCCTTTCCAGGGCAGGCTTTAGTACTGAGACTTCGGCCGTAGCTAGACCTAAGGTTTATCCCAGGATTGTCCTGGGGTCAAACCTGTTCATCTAAGTGCCACACAGGGCGTCCAGTGCTCAGGCAGGGACGAACCCGGGATGATCCTGGGATAAACTTTAGGTCTAGCAATGGCCTTAGAAACAGATTCCTGGACTCAGCAAGCTTTTGTTATACAGAACTCCTTTGCACAGGTGGGAAGGAGCTCAGAATGTCCAGAAGTCAAAGTGAGCTCTGGATGCCCAAGGGTTCCCTTCAGCAGGCTAATGGGGGTGCACAAGCTACACCTTGTGAAGCTGTCCCCATCTTTTCTTCTTGAACTGACTCTGTGCTGTAAGAGAAAAGACAGAGGTCACGGTGAGCAAAGGTGGGAAGGGTGACCACAACAGCTTGATCCCACCCCTGTATCATGCAAAATTCTGTGAATGGGGTGGGGGCACCCTCAGAGCCTCAGCTGGAAGCAACAGTGTGGCTCATTTCCAGCATACAAGTGACGTTCCAGCGTGAGCATCTGAAGTAGCGGCCCCTTCTTTTCTGTGTGGTTTCCATTCATTTTTGTGGGATGATCTTAAAAAATCTAGGACTATATTTGATGTGTCTGTGTGTACTCAGGCGGGAACTTCCAGACCTCAATAGTTTACAGCCGGCTTTGTTTTGTTCCCTAAAGTCTTAAAGTCTAGCAACAGCTATCAGTGAGAATGCGGGGACAATGAGGAGTATGTACCTCTCTCAAAAATGGTGGGAACAGATTTGCAGGAGGAACCCTGCCTGACATTTCTCGCTCACCCACATTCCCTACCGTGCCCCATTTCAACACTGTGACAATGCAGAACGGCTGCAGAATTGAAAGCCAGATGTTGCTGCTGATGCTGCACCGCAAGGGTGACGGAATCCCAGGAAGGGGAGTCGCGCGCAGGGGCAGTGCGCAGCCTCCCCACATGCACCCTCTGGCACGGGCCTGGAACTGAAATGTCATTAGCAGGAGGAAGCAGCTCCTAAATGGCCTGCTGGTCATTTCTAGGAGTGAACGAGGGGTGCACAGCAGCTATTGTGGGGAGGTCACAGGGCCCCCCTCCCCCATTGGATCCTGTTTCAGGGGTGCTTGGATATTTGACTCATGGAAGGCTCCCTCACATCCCTTCTTGAAATGTGCCCCTGCTGCCCCCCCCCCCCAGCAATATGGATTCTGTCCTATTCACAAAGCAGCAATGGGGCTGAGAATGGTGAAAAGAGGCTGATGGTGCAGAATCCAGAAACTCATTCAATGCATTGTAAAGAAGACCCAACGCTTTTTGCACACCATATATTTATAAATATATCTTCCTTTACAAGATTCTAATATTGCACGTTAGTCGGACTGAAAGCGGCACTAGAGAAAATGGGGCGGGGGAGGTGCAGGGCTAGATCTGGAGTTAGGGGGTGGGTGGGAGGGAGGGAGGGAGGGAGGGAGGGAGGAGCCCCTTCTGCAGGCACTGGAGGTCGCTGCGACCTTGGGGCTTCTCCATCAGTCATCACAGCACTGGGCTCCATCGCCACGTCAACCGTTGCTGGGTGCAGCTCCTGTGCGTCAGCCTGGTTGCTAGGCTCCCTCCGCTGCTGCCATGTCGACCATTGCAAAGGGGGGGGGGGGTTGGACACTGTATCAGCTGTTGCTAAGCTCCTGACATGGAGGAAAGAGGAAGAGGGGAGGCACGGGGTGAAGCTGCTATTGCTATGCGTCCGTCACGGGCCTGCCTCCTATCTGCTGCTGATTCTTCCGTTGTCTCTAGGAGGCTGGGCCCAGCCAGGAAGGCTCCGCCAAGTGCCTCCCACCCGTCCAGACCTGGAAAGGCTGTTTCCGGAGCTGGGTGCTGTACCACAGATGCACGGCCTTGAGCATCGGGGGTATTGCTGGCCATTCTAGCGTCCATTTTAAACCAAGCAGGCTACCAGCCTCTGTGGACCTGGAGATGTGCGGGCACAGATAGGCGAGATCTCAGCGGGGGGTGGGTGGGGGGGTGCAGGAGAGCTGGGGGTGGGGTGGGGGGTTTCCACATAGCCTTTTGTCCAGCCCTGAGGCGGATGAAAAGAATTCACAATGGAAAGCGCAATTAAGCAAATCTAGGCCAATGGTGCTTTATTTGCCCAAATGCTTTCACATGACAAAATTTGGAGAGTTTGGTCCAGAGTTTAAAATAGACATCACCATGGAGGCTGCCTGCTCTACTCTGGACTGGCAGCTGAGCGGATGAAGACCGTGGCTTCCAGGGCTTTGGCAACCAGGGCTACGGACGAGCCATTCATGCCAGACAGCCACTGCTCTGGTGCCTGCTGCTGCCCATTATGGCCCAGCAAAGTTGGGCTGGGGACCAGGTGGTCTCTCTTTCTCTCTCCCCTGCCTGCCCTCCCCCACCCAAAGGGAAAGGGACCACTACCTCAAGGGGAACCAAGTATTTCCAGGATAAAATGTTAAAAGGCTCAGAAAGTGCTGTGTTGCAGGAGAGAGGGTGTCGGAATGGGGGGAGGAAAGGGGGGAGGGAGGGGAGAAAGAGGGAGGCCCCCCTCTGGTGATCCCTCCCCTCCAACCCCATGTCCCTCTCCTGCCCTTTAGATGTCGGACTCCAGCAGATACTGTTCGGTGTAGTCCTTGGCCAGCTCCAGGCCCAACGCCGACTGGCAGAATGTGGCCATCTCCAGCCACAGGCCTGGCTCCAAGAACACCTGGCACATCACGCTGCCCTGGAGAGGGGGCACTTGGAGGCGAAGGTGCTGGATCAGCTGGCTCTTGACGTGTGCCACGTTGCGGCCAAAGACGTCGATGTTCAGGTAGAACCAGCCGTCGCCCAGCGGAATGGAGAAGGGCCGGGTGCTGAGGGTGGCCACAGTGGGCCGGGCCTTGGTGTCCACCACCCAGCAGAGATCCTTCTTCTGCAGCAGGCTGAGGTTGCTTTCGGTAGCCTTGAAGGGCTGCCAGTCCTGGATGATCGTCTGGTTGGGCAGCACCTCGCTCCGGAAGGCCTCCGCCAGGACCACCTCTGCCACCTCCCTCCCCACGAGGAGCTCCGAGGGCTCTGGGCAGAAGCCCCCCTCTGCCAGCGCCAAGACCATGGTGTCCAGCCGGGACAGCAGCTCCTGGGCATTGAAGCGCACAAGCAGGATCCCCTGAGAGGGGGGCAGGGAGGAGGAATGGGAAGACAAATTGCAGATCGTCAAGGATTCATAGAATCATAGAATAGCAGACTTGGAAGGGGCCTACAAGGCCATCGAGTCCAACCCCCTGCTCAATGCAGGAATCCACCCTAAAGCATCCCTGACAGATGGCTGTCCAGCTGCCTCTTGAAGGCCTCCAGTGTGGAAGAGCCCACAGCCTCAACCAGGCAACTGATTCCATTGTCGTACTGCTCTAACAGTCAGGAAGTTTTTCCTGATGTCCAGCTGGAATCTGGCTTCCTGTCACTTGAGCCCATTATTCCGTGTCCTGCACTCTGGGAGGATCGAGAAGAGATCCTGGCCCTCCTCTGTGTGACAAACTTTTAAGTATTTGAAGAGTGCTCTCATGTCTCCCCTCAATCTTCTCTTCTCCAGGCTAAACCATGTACATTGATGGTGCTATATAAATAAAAATAATAATAAACATGCCCTGTTCTTTCAGTCTCTCTTCACAGGACTTTGTTTCCAGACCCCTGATCATCCTGGTTGCCCTCCTCTGAACATGCTCCAGCTTGTCTGTGTCCTTCTTGAATTGTGGAGCCCAGAACTGGACGCAATACTCTAGATGAGGCCTAACCAGGGCCGAATAGAGAGGAACCAGTACCTCATGCGATTTGGAAGCTTTACTTCTATTAATGCAGCCTAAAATAGCATTTGCCTTTCTTGCAGCCATATCACACTGTTGGCTCATATTCAGCTTGTGATCTACAACAATTCCAAGATCCTTCTCGTTTGTAGTATTGCTGAGCCAAGTATCCCTCATCTTGTAACTGTGCATTTGGTTTCTATTTCCTAGATGTAGAACTTGGCATTTATCCCTATTAAATTTCATTCTGTTGTTTTCAGCCCAGCACTCCAGCCTATCAAGATCACTTTGAAGTTTGTTTCTGTCTTCCAGGGTATTAGCTATCCCACCCAATTTGGTGTCATCTGCAAATGACAAGGGCCCAGATGCCTGGACCTGAGGGGGGCGGGGGTTGGGCCTGATCTCCATGCTGACCCCCGCTTTATCTGCAGGAGGGCAGCACCCCCCTCTCCCACAACCCATCCAAGAGGACCCACTTTGAGCAAAGTCACTGGAGGGTGGGCCAGGGAGGCTAGCCAGGACCGTCCTTCCCTCCCTCCCTCCCTCCCTGTGGCTGATGGAGATAAGCGGAGAGACCGGGAGGGAGAGAGGGGGGCTTCTCTGATGGGAACATCCAGGCCTGCTCACAGGCAGGAATTGCGGCCTCTTTCGAAAGGAAGCTGCCATCCCCGCCCGTCTTCCCTGCTTTCATATCTCTTCTACTCCCCCGAGGGAGGCGGCACTGACGCATTGCCCACAAAGAGTACACAGATTTGCACAACATTTGCATGTGCTCATCTGTAAGTAGGAGCTGTAACAACTGCCATTTAAATTGAAATACAATCCACCCCTGGGGGGGGAAGAAGGCCGTGACCAGGTGAGCCTGTGTGCTTGCTGCTGCTGCTGCTGTTGCTTTGGAACAACCTCCTCCCTGGCACAACGCCCCCGTCCAGAGACTGCCTGAGCCCCGAGGATACAATAAGTGATGCTACAGGGGCACCTCGGAAGCGGCCTTCTGTGGCTTCAGACCCTGGCTCCATCTAGCCCAGCATTGCCAACACAGACTGGCAGTAGCCTGGGCTCTCTGGGGATTCAGGCAAGGGGATTCCAGCCCAACCTGGAGATGCTATTCAGACTCAAATCGGGGGGCTTTTGCATGCAGAGCCCTCAATGGAAGCTGTGGCCCCTAAATGTACCAACGTGAGGGTTCCTCTGGGTCCTCTTTCGAGGATCTCCAGTGCACCTCACCACCTCTCTCTCCTCCAGCCTCAAAGCAGCCCCAAAAGAAGCAAACCCACCTGCCGGTTGCTCTGCTGCTCTCTGGCTGCTGGCATCAGGTGACGGGCTCAGCGGCCCCCTGGGATCTCCATTGACCCAGAAAGGCAGCTCAGGTGTCTGCAGCGGAGAGGCCTCAGGGGAGGGAGGGAGGGGAGGGCCCTCGGCCATGGGAGGACGGCATGGGCCGGGCAAGCAGATGGGTGGGCTCGGACCACCACCAGTAGCAGCAGCGCCCTCACCCCTGAAGGGTGCGCAAAGGGTAAGGAGGCCTAACGCTAGGATGACCATATGAAAAGGTATCTGTATCTTTAACAGTTGCACAGAAAAGGGAATTTCAGCAGGTGTCATTTGTATGCATGCAGCACCTGGTGAAATTCCCTCTTCATCACCACAGTTAAAGCTGCCCTCTTGACCAGATACAAAAAGAGGGCAGGGCTCCTGCAGCTTTAACTGTGGTGATGAAGAGGAAATTTCACCAGGTTCCCCATATATACAAATGACACCTACTGAAATTACCTTTTCAATACAACTGTTACAGGAGCCTGGTCCTCCTTTCCATAGGGTCACCCTACCTAATGCTAAGATGGCAAGTGCTCCCCCTCCCCTGCTTTTCTGGCACCCCACTGTGGCCATCACTGTTTGGAAAGGTTGGGTGGTAGGGAAGCCCCAGCCACCCACCCACACAATCCTCCTGCGATTTTTAAATCCCTGACAGCGAAGGCTGCCATGTCCATTTTAAGGGAACTCTGCTTAAAGAGCCACCACTGTTTCTGCAAACACAGGGGAATCGTTGTCTGCCTCCTGTTCAGAAAGTCTCAATCTACTCATCATCTAACCGTGAAACCCAGCATGGCTTCCTGGCATCTCCTGAAGAAATACCCACAATTGAAATGAAGCAATGCCTGTCGCACCCTGCTGTCGAGAAAGCATCCTACCCCACCCCAGCACCAGGCACTGCCCCTTCCTCGTGGGTTCAGCTTGTGACCTCAGCCCTGGGACATGTAAGGTCACAGTGCCACTGAGCCTGTGCAGAGAGCAGCATGCTGCCTCTCCCTCCACGGGACAGCTTGCCTCGTCCACAAGCTTCCATATGGGCTGGACGCTGCGGCTCCCGGTCAGACTGAATCCCCAGGACTCTGAGCCCCCACCCCGCCCCGCCTCCATGCTGACTTGCTATGGATAGGGCTGGGCCCTTTCCATGGCATGGGCCCTTCACCTGCTTAGCAATGACACGGTACTTCTTGAAGTCCTTGGGCCCCAGCTTGTCGTCCCGCGTCAGGCGCGACACCTTGACGTCGGGATGCTTCTCCTTCACCATCTCGGCGCAAAAGCGCTGCAGGACACCCGCCACGCCCTTGCCACGCTCCCAGGGTGCCACACGTAGCCCCTCCACCAGGGCCGTCTCCCCAGCATCTATGATGTAGACAGACTGGAGCCCAATCTGATGGCAGATTGGGGTGGGGGGAGGGGGTGGGGAGAGAGCAGAGAGAGTTGGCGTTTAGGGTGCTGGACAGAAACACCCACAATCTTGAACAAAGCTGCAATTGGGAAAAAATGGTGGCGTTAATTAAACAAAGCAGGTGAGGTTTGGGGAGGGGGCGAGGGGGGCGAGGAGGAGGGGGAGGCAACGAGGAAGGAGCGAGAAACGCAGTTCAAACGTCAAGTCTTGGCACATTATTAAACATTTACAAAAAAAGAGAACAAAGGCAGCGATATAGCAAGATCACAGAGTAAGCGTCATACTAGTACCATTGGACGGGGGCCCTTTATGCTACGGGGGTCTCAAGAGCAGAGACACACAAAGAGGGAGACATTTATTTTGGTAACTTGTGTCCTGAGGCCGAACTGTAAGGATTTAGGATCCGCGCTGCGCCAGCCCCGTCACGGTCCTCCGAGGGAGCCCCGTCACCTTCCTGGACGGGGGCCTGATCCCCCACACACCTACGTGAATAAAATCCAGCAAAAATCATTTGGTTTTAATCCATTGCTTTCTTTCAAAAAAAGAAGAAAAAAGGAGAGAGAGAAAAAAAAGGCAGAGAGAGAGAGAAAGTGAGAGAGAGAGACCAGAGTGAAGCTGGAAACACAAAATCCCATGAAATATCAGATGGTGCAACGCTGCACCAGAACTGGAGTTGGGCAGGTGGGCGGGGCGGGGCACGTGCAGGCTTGGCGCCCCCTCCCTGCCAGTACGGAGGGGGGTGCCGGCACACTGGAGCCCTGTTCCCAGCCCAAGGGCTGCTGGGGCCTGCCAGGGGCCTCGGTTTAAGGGCGGCAGATTAAGGATGCCCAAGGCTGCAGAGGGACAGGTGGCTAAACCACCCCGCCCAGGACTGCCACATGCCCCAGGGCAGGTGCAGGCAGGAGCAGCCATAGTGGAGAAGCAGCAGTCACCTGCTTTTAGGAGGCAGAACCCCAGTATGAACACACAGATGAGTGGCAAACTCCTCGCTCACCCGCGAACGGCGCTTTGAATAAATATCAAAGCTGTTAAAGTGAGAAAGAGCTGCGTGGGACCTGGCCAGGCAACCCTCCAGCACGTATGCCAATTGTGAATTTTGATGTGGGGCAACTGATCCGAGAGGAATCGGAGCTCCGGCTAGGCAAACCCATGAATTTGGAACAAGAGCCAAACAGCTGATTTCATCTGGCTGGGCAGAATTTGGCTCTGGGGTGAGGAAGCACCGTCCATGCGGTACTTGCGTCCTTCCACATACCCCCTCCCCAAATCCCTGGGCCAAGGAGCAGTGAGCCAGCACGGAGGCCACCAAAGGCACACACCCAGTTCCAGTGTCAACGTTACACACACGTGTGACAGACTCACCCATATGCTTCTGGCTCCCCAACACCCTCACCCCACACCCTTGGTCAGATGCAAGGTAAGCATGAGAAAACATAAAGAGAGCACTCAAGGGGGGGGACACCATGAAAGCCCCCCTCCTCTGCCACCATCAGCCATTGTCAGGGGCACAGAAGGGGGGGCATGGAGGTCCCGGCCTGCACCGGATACTACCATGGAGCAAGAGGCCCTGTCTCTTCCCAGAAGCCAGCGGGTGTGGCAGCAAAGGCCACACTTTGCGTGGCAGAAGATTCACCCCGATTGTGTCCCAAGGAAGGAGTTTTGCCTCCCACCAAGTGGCATGTCTCACCCCACATCAGAACCGGAGCTGGGCCCCCATGGGCCCCTCTAGCTCAGAGGGGCCTCCGTGGGTCGGCAGAAATCGCCCTCCGAGCCCAGGCAGCTCCCTCTGCCCTCCCGGGAGACGCCGCCATGGATCAAGCCGTGGCCTCCAGCACGTGAAGCCACAGGGCTTTGCCATTGAGCCAGCTTTGGGCTCATGTGAATAGATCCCCTGAAACATTTTGGCCCATTGTGTCCCCGAGAGCACAGGCTGCATGCGCTGGGCCACCGGGGGGGCTGAACCATGCTCAGACAAGCAGGACGTGGCTCCACGGCCTGACAAAGAGCCTCGGAATCACCAGAGATGTGCCTGGGAATTGCACAGCTGCTCCCCGCCCTCCCTGTCTCTGCGGGAAGAGGTGCTGTTTTGGGGCGATTGGGACTGTGAGCTGCGCTTTCCTAGGCCTGAGCCAAGCCCCCCTTTAAAGGGGGTGGGGTGTGCCAGCGGCCATCGCAATGGCTGCAACACATAGATGGGAGCAGCATTCTACCACTGAGACCCACATTCAAAATTCAGCAAAATTTCAGGAGATTTATTTGGGGGGGGGGGAGGAATCAGTTCTGCAGGTCAACTTTGAAGCACACTTTTTAAAAAAGCAAACACACCTGCAGCACTAACACAGTAAATTTGAGGTCCAACAAAATGCATTTTAAAGGGCAATATATGATAGGATGCTACTTGCCACATTCAGAGCCGTTTAACTTGGTTTTTTTCCTCCACAACCTGACAAAAGTAATTGGGAACGATGATTAAACGTGAACTAGGAGAATATACGTTTGTACAGGCAAAACCCTTGCTTGAGACTTGCCTCCCCCCCTCCCCCCACTTCAGCTGAGCTCCGTTCTAGTCGAAGGCTCTTAAGATTCATGGCCCGTAACTCTGCACATCGACGGCTTCAGTTTCCGCATAACCCCAAATCTGGCTGCTTGCAGAGGCCTGCTTTGGGCAAATCCGCCACGGCAGGCCTCTGTCCTCCCGGAAACACAAACAACGCCCTCTGTAGTGGTTCGGGGTGTGTGTGTCAGCCCCCCCCCCCCACTTGCCAGCCTGAGCACATAAAACTGGACACAGTGTGTGCTGAACATCGTTGGTGTGGTGTTTCCCTGTGGAAGAACCATTCTGCTCGGTGCCTGGTGGCTCTGCTGTCAATGTCTCCTTGTGCCACCCAGTCCTGTGCACCTTTACTCAGCAGCAAGGCCTCCCTGGTTCAGCGAGACTTCCTTCTGAGGAGGGCGCACAGGACTGCTGCAGCCGAAGTCTTTCCCCTTGCAGGCTCCATCGCAGTATCCATCAAGCCCCACCCCCTTCAGTCTTCTCGGACGCAGCGGTCTCCACCCAGAGCCTCTGCCCAGAGCCCTCCTGCCCTCCGCCAGCCCGAGCTTTGGAGCGAGGCTTGGGGGCAGGACGGGGCACATTGGCCTGGCTCCCCACAGTGCTCACCACGGCTCCATTCCTCTTGGCCAGCACGACAGTGCGGTTGGGCTCACGGATCCAGGCATGGTAGCGGCTGGGGAGGTAGTCGAGACCCCCGTAGATGCCTTTGGACATGGCCAGGATCTCCTCAAACTCCTTCTCCGTGGCGACTGCGAACTCCAGCTGCGAGGCAGCAGCAGAACTGGGCGTTTCCAGCTTCATGGCTACACGGGACACAGAGGGGCTGCAGGGAGACAAACGTCCATGAACACCGCCGGGGTGGGTGGGTGCTGGGATGGGAGCCACTTTGGGGGGAGGAACCCCTCAGTCCAGAGGCCACTGAAAACCAGCCAGTTAGGAGGACACAGCAGGCTACATGCGGCAGGTGGGGCGGGGAGCCAATGAGCCCCCACCTGTCGCAATGCTGCTGTCTCAAACTAGGGATGGGGGGGAGGAGGAGGAGGAAGAGACAGCTGGTCAGACAGGGTCCTCTTGCCTGAGTGCAGAGGAGATGCAGCCTGCTCTGGCATCAGGCATGGAAGCTTCTGACAGGGCTGCGAGCCGCTTGGCAGTTTGTATAAGCTGCTGCCCTTTGGGGAGGGGGCTTCCTGCTCTCTTCAGCATTCAGTGGAGGCCCAGCTCTGAGACTGGGCCAGTGGGTCTGTGGGTCATGACCAGCTTGGCAACACTCTCCAGGTCTGGAACTCTCCCTCCAGGTTGTTGATTAAGTGGGCAGCTCTGACTTACCCCAGAGAACTGAGCAGCCTTCCCTTGAAGCCCCAATGGAGGGAAGTAAATAGTGGAGTCTCACAGGGATTGGGAATGGCATCAATTCTTTACAACGTTTTTCTACATGTTCTGGAATTAGGTGTGAGCAGTGAAGTGGCCAAGTTTGCCAACGACACCAAATGATTTAAGGTGGTTAAAACAAAAAGGGATTGTGAGGAGCTCCAAAGGGATCTCTCCAAGCTGGGAAAGTGGGCATCCAAATGGCAGATGTGGTTCAATGTAAGCAAGTGTAAGGTGATGAACATTGGGGCAAAAAAACCCAACCTCAAGAATAACCTGATGGGATCTGAGCTGGCGGTGATTGACCAAGAAAGAGATCGTGGGGTTGTGGTGGACAGCTCGATGAAAATGCCAACCCACTGTACAGCCGCTGTAAAGAAGGCAAACTCCATGTTATGCATTATTAGGAAAGGAATTGAGAATAAAACTGCCAGTATGATACTGCCTTTATACACATCTATGGTGCGACCACACTTGGAATACTGTGTACAGTTCTGGTCACAAAAAATAAACAAAAAATACTGTAAAGCTGCAAAAACAGCAGAAAGGGCCAACTAAAATGATTAGGAGGCTGGCGCATCTCCCCTGTGAGGGAAGGTTGCAACAGCTGGGATTGTTTAGCTTGAGGGGGGAGGGAGGGAAAGGAGGCTCAGGGGAGACCTGATAGAGGTGTACAAAATTTTGCATGGTGTGGAGAATGTGAATAGGGAAACCCTTTTCTTCTTCTCACAAAATAGGAGAACCCAGTGGTGTCATCCCACGAAACTGATTGGTGAGAGATTCAGGACAAATAAAAGGAAGGACTTATTCACACAGAGCAGAGTTAAATTATGAAATTCACTACCACAAGATGTAGTGAGGGCCACCGATTTCGATGTCTTTAAAAGGGGGTTGCATAAATGCCTGAAGAAGGCGATCAGAATCATGGAATCATAGAATAGCAGAGTTGGAAGGGGCCTACAAGGCCATCGAGTCCAACCCCCTGCTCAGTGCAGGAATCCACCCTAAAGCATCCCTGACAGATGGTTGTCCAGCTGCCTCTTGAATGCCTCTAGTGTGGGAGAGCCTACTATTTCTGATGTCCAAGTGCCACCTCCAGTGTCAGAGGCAGTAAGCCTGTGTACACCAGCTGCTGGGGAACATGGGTGGGAGGGTGCTGCTGCACCATGTCCTGCCTTGTGGGTCCATGGTTGACGGCTGGTCGGCCACTGTGTAAACAGAGTTCTGGACTAGATGGACCCTTGGTCTGATCCAGCCTCAGGGCTCTTCTGATGTGCTCACAGGTCTGTGGGGGAGGAGCCCTGCTGCCTGCTCCACACTTGGGTCGTCTGAGGCGGCTCTGGGCCCAGCACAGGTGCTGCTCGTAGATGCATGCCTCCCAGCCCCTGCACATTTATGCAGAGGCAGGTGAATATGGCACCAGCCCCCCCCCCCCACAGCCCCTGTGCCTGGGGAGTGTTTCTCCCTCCAGAGGAGAAGCAGAAGAGGAGGCTCCCAATGATTTGGGAAAAGCAGGATCAAGACTCAACAAGCCAAGACCTGGAGAGAGCGGGGGGGGGGGGCGCTTTTCTCCACTTCCAGATGCAGATGCTTAAAGGGGGAGGGGAGGGAGCTCTTCTGCCAAATCTGAATGGGCAAAATGTCCAACGTTTGAAAATTTCAGGAATTTTCAGGAATCCATTTCAGGAATCCTTTGGCTGCGGGCCCCCAGAGTGTCTGGCATCTATTGGCCATGCTCCAGAGCCCTCCTGTTCCAGAATAGGGGCAGCAACCTGAAGGGGGCTACTCTGATGTAGGTACATTGTGGGATGCACCTCAGGAACTTTGTGCTCATGTCACAGTTGTCTTGTTTGCATCTGTCAAGTGTGGGAGCACAGAAGAAATGGAATACACACAGAGTCCCCCCCCCAGCTGCCCCAGCCCCCCTCCGCCATCACCATACATGCCTAGAGTTCCAGAAGCAACAAGATGAGCCCCACGCCCAGTTTATTCCAGGCAAGGAGCTCAAAGCCCTCTCCCCACTCCCAAATACCGAAACAGAGACCCACATATAGTGCCCATTTGGCTACTGACCCGCCAGCCTTTGGGGCACCAGGTAAAGACCTTTTTCATTTCCCCAGACTTTTTAGTTCAGTTTTGTTTGTAAATACGTTATTGTGTCTTGAGAGGTTTCACTCTGACTTTATTCTGTTTTAAACATTATATTATATTTTATCAAGTTGTACGTTATGGTTTTAATTTCTGTGAACTGTCCAGAGAGCTTTGGCTATTGGCAGGTATTTAAAAGCTTGTAATTAATTAAGTAAATTTCAACACCGCAAACATGACTGTACCGTGTGGGTCTAAGTCTTTGGGAAATGGAGGGAGATTCCTCCAGGACCTGCATGCAGAGCGGGAGCAGCCTCGGGCGTCCACTTCTCGAGCTGGGGTTGTGGCGGTGGAAACAGGGGTGGGGGCGGCATCACCAACAATGTGCTGACAGGAGGTGAAATCTGCCGTTGGGGCGCAGAAAGCGATCCCCAACTAAGGGTGTCTTTTCAAGGTACAGCAAGTTACAATCCTGGCCCTGAGATGATGCCCTCACCCAAATGCTGTCCCATGTGCCAATCTGTTTCTCCCCCCAGTCCAAAGCCGCCCTCCACCAACCCTACCTCTCCCATTCATTCTGCCCATGCTCTTCCTGTTATTCCAAAATCCCCCTCCCCTAACCCCTCCTAGGGTCTCTGCAGAGCTGAAAGCAATGATCCCCACAGCTACAGGCATTTGCAAGATATTCAACATCAGATTAAAAAAAAAACCTCTGCTTTACGGGTTGTGTTACAGGGCTGTGCGGCTCCCAGGAAGGTGGTCACTCGTGGGGTGGAGGTCCCGGTGGACCTTGGGGACTCTGGCAGTCTCTTGCCTCACCCAGGGGTCCAGCACAGACACTTTGGAGACAAAATCAAGACAATACAGGAGGTTAAAAAAAAACCCACCTTGGAAGGGAAGGGAAGCAAAACAGCCTTTTTTAAAACTTACTTTAGAGTGAAAGGATGCGCATTACAAAAGGTTAATGGACTGACTTTCCTTCAGGGCAGCTACCATGTAGACAAGTGGGCCACCAGGCCCAACAGACAAGCCCGCCCTCTGTCTTCCCTGCTCTGCCAAGTACTAGTGGCCGTCGTCCGCCTTGGCCATGTCCCTGGGACTCAGCTCCCTGGCACCATCTCTGTGCTACCTGCACCCTGAACTTGGGGCGGCAATTTCTTAGACCCACAGGACCAAATGCTGGTTGCTTTCCCATTGCTCATTTCCATGCTTGCATGGAGTTTAACTCCTTTGAAACCCCAGGAACTCAGGCTGGGCAGGGCCAAAAGAATGAGGGAGACCAGCCAATGAAACGGTGGGCAACTTCCTAGGGTTGCTGCAAGAGTGCAGGACCACAGAGGACTTTGGAAACTCGTTGTTTGCCTCTCAGCTCCAGAAACCCTCGGCCTCAGGAGGAGCTGCGGCATTGGGTTTCTGCAGCACCTGCCTGCTCATGTTCCATGCAACAGAGCTCGAGGGTGGATGACTCTGCAGCTGGGAGACAAAGAGGCCCAGGCCGTGAGGTCTGGAACATAAAACCAGGTGGGAAACTTGCACACCCAGGTTTTTCCATGCACTCCAGAACCCACGGGCAGGCCAAAGGGAGCCAGGAGGCTGCGTGGGGTGGGTGGGGGAGATCTGCCACTGCTGTAGGAAGGGTGTAATCTGATGCAGGTTCAGCTTCATGGTCACCCCCACCCCCATGTCAGGGTTCAGCCCCAGAATACAAAGGGGTATCTCTGCCCCCAAGGCAAGAGGCATTCTCTGTACATGGCCCGTTTCTGCATGTCAGGTGGCTCAGGGCCCTGCAGTCCAAAGGGGGCACAACCATTTCACAGTGTGGGGGCACGCTCCCCACCCCGATCTGGATATAGACCCTGATACGGTGGGCCGTGGAAGGGTGTGCCACACGAAAGATGCCGTTGCTTCAGATGCCACAGGGATCTTGGCTGCCCTAGCTCAGTCTTCGCTCCCATCGTGATTGGACAAAATCAGCCCTAAATCGGCCGGCACAGCCATGGAGGCAAGAGAGGCCACTTCCCAGGGTGCCGAAATCCCAGGGCTGCCTGCCTCAGCTAGGCCAATGCCTAGGGAGAGACGCAGAGCCACTGCCGGTCCTTTTGAGAGAAATGCACAGAAGCAGCGGAGATCCCAGACGCTGCAAAGGATGAGACGGGCCAACGGATAGAGAAGCTTCTGAGCCACAGCACCTGCCCATGGACAGAGTGGCATGGGCAAGAGAGGAACGGCATGACTGGCTCAGAAAGTGCAGGAAAGGGTGTCATGTTCCGGCCAGCTCTTGAGCCTCTGTCAGTTGCCAGCATCCCACAAGACGCAGAGTGCCGGGAAGCCATGCTTAAATTCAGCCTGGGCAGCAAACACAACACCCACCGACCCACCCCCGGCCAGTTCTGAGTGTGGACGGGAAACAGGTGACGTCAGCTCTGAGGAGTGGGGCAGAGCAGCAGCCATCTCTTCTCACCCAGAGCCTCCCAGGGCTGCGCTGAAACTGGGCCTCGTTGCGCCTTGTGTTGTTGGTGGGGTGGGGTGGGAGAGAGAGAAACAGGCCCTGCGCTCTGGTGTCAATTGGGAGCGGGTGCCAGGAGGGCAGAGCGAAGGGGGCTTCACCCTGCCCTGAGAGCAGCCACTGTGCCTTTCTCCAGCGGTGGTGGTGCTGGGACACAGTGTAGCTTCCCATGGAGCGGGGGGTGGGGGGAGGGCAACCAGGACTTTAGGAAGGAGAAGGACTGGGGTGGGGGGACGGTCACTCAGTGCAGTTCCTCTGGGGTCAGGGGGAAAAGAGCCACACAGGCCCTGTCTCTCACTGAGGCCACCTCCTTTGCCTCCTTGGCCACTGAAGGCCTCCAAGGGACATCTGTGAAGAGGCCCATGGAACAACCTCCACAATGCTCCAGCCAAACCTTTTCAGCCCTCCTCCCACTCCATGTCAAAGCGGGATGTGGGGGGGGGGGTTGTAGCCATTCTGCCCTTAGGGAAGTATCCTTTGCAGCCACTGGCCCAGCACTGGAGCCCAGCTAGCTGCAATGGAAGGATGGGGGGAGGGGAAAGATGGGCTTAGGGACCCCCTCCCACGTGAAAACACAGCTGCACAGGCAGCCCCAAAGTTTCCTCCCGAAAGCGACACAGCCTGAGTCTCGCAAGGAGCACCATGCAAACACGAGGAGTGCTCAGAGGCAGACTGGCCAGTCTCGTTCTGCATGCCAAGCAGTGTGAAGGATCTTGCCACACTCCCTGGGGGGGTGGGGAGAGCAGGAGACTCAGGTAACCATCTCGGCATGCAGTTAGAGGTTCTCTGGCCATGTGAAATTTCTCCTTGGTCCCCGGGTGCCTGCATCCACCAGCCCCTGGGAATGGAAGTGGCATGACGGGGAAGGAGCCACGTCGCCTTAACTCAGCCCACTTTGCCCTGCGTGGCCCTTAACGCTACTGCTCAGATATGGCCTCCCTTGGAGCACTGCCAAGTGGAGAGAAGCCCGTGGCATGTGGCAGACGCAGGGGCCATGGCTTGGGATCTGAGCTCCAAAGCACGTGCGCTGGCCGCAGGAACCTTGAAGGCAGCCACCTTGGACTGAGTCACACACAACCTGCCCCGCCACGGCCAGTGCTGTTAATACAGACCTGGACCGGTGGTTCTCCATGCAGCACAATCTCTAGGATTGCGGAGGGTCTTGGGTCACAGGTGACAGGCAGCTTCTCAGGTGCTGCATGTGCACACAAGGACCCCGGGGAGCGGGGGACATGGAATAAGCCCCACCCAGATCACCCCCGCCCATGGCACTCTCCCCTGAAAGCGGGCAGGTTTGCATTCCAGCAGGGGGTGGGTGGGAGTAAATGCCAAATGGAGGACCATAAATTTGGAGGGAGGGGCAGGACCCCTCCCCTAACCAAATGTCAAGGGGCCCTGCTCCCTACTCCCTCCTCATATTCCATTGAGGATGATCTCCCTGCATCTCCGGGGCAGGAATGATATCCTATTCCTGATCAGTGGGGAAGTGCAACTCTCCCAAATAAATGGGTCACCTTTCCCCCCTATCCATACCCCCCCCCCCCCGTATGCCCAATACAGCAGCAGCAGAACCAACACTGCCCCGGCTGCCCTTTCTCTTGTGACTCAACAGAGACACACGCCAGCATTGTGGGGTAATGTGCTTAGAGGCCCACCACCACCACATTCTGGGTGGTGATGAAAGGGGCCCTGGGGTGACAGAGGGGCCAGAGCAAACGGTACAAGGGCACAAGCTGAGGACAAGCCACAGCCAGGGGAACTCAGTGCCTCAGGACTGCGAACTACCAAAGGACTAATGCCCCTCCACCCCCCCCCCCCGCTGGACAGATCAACAGCAGCATCCGTGGTGGTGACAGATTCACTCCCTCCCCTCCCCCCTCCCTCCCCTCGAGGGTTCCCCGTGCCTCCTCCCCCCATTGCCTATCTCAGGCAACCAAGGGCAGAAGCCACAAAGGGGCCTGGGGCAACTGCCTGGAGGGGGAGGGCAGGGGGACAAGAGTGGAAACGGGCTGTCCGCTGCCTGTGGGGATAACCCTGACCCACAGAACCCCCTTTCCCTTCCCCTGTACCAAAGAGGGGGGGAGTTTGGCCCCGGTGCCCTTGGCCTGACCTCCGCTTGCCCCCCCCCTCCAGTGTGCCTCAGCTCCCCCCTCTCCGCACTGCTCATCCCCACCTCCCCATCAATGGCCATGATGATGCACCACAATCAATTCCCATTGATCCTCCTTAATCAGGAACTGCCAAGAGGGGAATGGAAATTTAAGGGGCAATGTGGGGGGGTGGGGGGGGAGAAACTGACTGAACTCGCTCTACGCAAATCAGATGTGCAGGGGGGGGGATCTGGTCTTCATCCCCCACCCCATCTGACTGGGAAAGCCAGGGCTGGGGTGACCATAAGGCCGCCATCCTCCCTCCGTCCCTCCACTCCCCCCACCTCGAAGGGCTCCATCTGTGCTGAAGAGCCCCCCCCCCCGCCTTTACCAAGTCACATGCACAGCTCTATAAATAGAAGGCACAAAGTGAAGGGAATTTAACAACAATCCCTCCCTCGGAAAATGGGGCGGCGGGGGGGGGGAGAAAGTCATGGCAGAAAGAACAGTGGGGGCACATCTGGGAACCAATTGTGATCTCTCCTCCTCCCCCCCGCCGCAAGCATCCCAAGGTGAACCAGCGATCATTCATCCCCACACAACAATCCTGCCCCCTCCCCAAAGGGCATCCTTCTCCCCCCCCCCCAGAGAGCCTTCTGGGAGGGGGGTCATTTTCAAGAGGAGGAGAGAGGAAGCCATGACGGGCGAGGGGCCGGAAATGCGGCCCCCGCCTTTCCTCGGAAAATTAAGGAGAATGAATGGCCGAAGGAGGATAAGAGGAGGGGCGCTTCCCCCCCCCCCCCATGCTGAGCAAGGGCCGGAGGGCGAGATCCATCCGGGGAGAGGGTTAGACGCCCCCCTTTTTGTCTCTTTCCCGTGGGGAGGAGATGCTGGGCCCAGGGGCGCCTCCTTCCCACTCACTTCGGCCCTGGCTGGGGCACGGGGGTGGTGGGGGTGGTAAATCTCGGTTAGCCCCCTCCCCACGGCCGGCCGGGAGAAATGCACCGTTGGGAGGCTCCACCGAGACTGCGGGGGAGGGGGCGGATCAAAGGAAGTCTCCTGGCACAAAAGCCTGGCGGGCCCCCCTCCCATCACCCCCACCCCCCTGCGCCACCAACGCTGGCGAAGCAGCCGCCTCCTCCCAGGTCCAGGCAGGGTCCTTCAAAAAACCTTTATTCACCCCCACCCCACGCGTTCCCCGCTCGCTTTGGGGTCCCGATTCTTGGCTGACGGAGACGAGGCGTACCTGCTGCGAGGAAGGAGAGAGGAAAAGGCCCGATTGCAGGCAGCCAGGCAGGCAAGGAGGGGGTGGGGGGACCGACGGACAGCTGAGCCCCGCTCGCTCGCCGGCTACGCGCACAGAGACCTCCGCCACCTCCGCCTCCCTATAAAGATGGGCAGAAGTCCCGCCCACGACTCGATAGGCCACACCCCTAAGTGCCGGGTTTTTTTTTCAAGCTCCCTCCTCCTCCCCCCAGTCGGGCGAAGGGCACTTGGGGACAGGGGGGGGGGAGCGGGCGAGGGAGATGCGCCCCCCCGCACGTACTCAGGGCAAACGCTTGGCTGGCAGAGCCGAGCCTCCCTCCGTGCTCCCACGGTGCGATCCTAACAGGGTTAGGCGAGGCGCCGCCGCACCTAATCACACGACACCCCCCCCCCCGCCCCATAGAGCCGGCGCGAAGTCAGCCGCCCGCTGCTGGGCGACGAGGCGCAAAAAGATCCGCGAGGGGGGCAATAAGGCATGGCTAACCCAGACCGACACCACATGCCCCCCGCCCCCGGCCAGCCAGGAAGCGAAGATTAGACACGGTCCCATGGGGCGGAGGCGCCCTCCCGCCACGAGACCCGCAAGTCGCATCCACCGCCGCCCCTTCTCCGACGGATCTTTTGAGCTTCCAAGAACGACCCCTGGGAACTTGGGAACTACCGTCCAAGGATCCGGGGAGCCTGGGATACTTGCACCATCATCTACAGCGGGGGTCCCGTTTAAGCTCCCCCCTCGCCCGCCTTTCCGCGCGCAGCCATAGCAGAATGGCAGCAACGTGTTCCCCCACGCTCCGCACGCGCACGTGGAGCTGCGGAAAGGCCCTGTGTAACCCCAAAACTTGCTTCAGAAGACGTTTTAGGATAAGCAAGCGCGGAGCGCTCCCAAGAAAAGACACCTGCTGCCCTACCCCGGTTTCCGAGGGCCAGAGAGTGCGCATGCCGTGTGAGATGAGCTGCGCGGTGGGGCGGGGGTGGGGGCGTCATCCTGTCCTGGCGCATCTGAGGCTCAGCCGGTGGGAGGGCCTTCTCTGTTGTGGCGCCCGCCCGGGCTGCAGAACCCCTTGTCCCAGGAGAGCCATGGGGCGCCCTCCCCGGCTGTGCCGGCCCAAGGGCGTCTCAAGACTGCTGGGCGGGGGCCCTGACTTACCGAAGGGGCCGGGGGTGGGGCTCGAGGCCCGCCTCTGCCGGGCTCGTAGCTGCTGCCTGCCCGGGATGAATGAAAGCGGGTTGCTTCACAAAGCGGACGTTGGTCGCTACCTTGGCCCCATCAGTGCGAGCACTGCCCGCCCCCCCAGGGGATCAGCATAATGCGCCACGCACTGGCCCATTCATACACACACACACCGCGCGAGTGTGGCCCTAGGCCCCGTCATCTCAAAGCTGCCGGCGGCTCCCTGAGACGTGGGCCAAGCGACTGGGGCTGAGTGTGCGAAAGAGAGGTGCTGGGGCTCATGGGCATGAGGGCCCCCTGGCCCCTTTGGCAAGAGAGCACTGGACGAGGCGGACTCTGGGCCTGATCCTGCATCCGGGCACTTCTGCTGGTCTTAGGTCCTTATGAGCCGCCTGCTGCTGCTAGGAAAGGGGGGGGGCTGCTGCTTCTGGCGCCCCCAAAGTCAGAATGGCTGGCCTCCCAAGAGCCCCTCCTGGCATGCTCAGAGGCACGCTCAGCCGCCTTCACTTCTTTCCCATGGGGCGTGTCCGAGTGTTCAGTGGGCGGGACGGCGGGTGACAGTCGGAAGGTTCAGCATGCAGCCCCCAGCCCCCTCTTCGCCCCGCCAGGACATCTCGGGGACAGGAAGGCCAAGGTGGAGTGGGTGTAGGCGGACACCCCAGCACGCCCCGATCCCTCCCTCGGTCTCAGCAACCGCCGCCGCCGGAAGAGAGGCGAGGCGGGAGTTGCAGAGCCCGAGCGGGGTAGCGCCCCACGGCTGACCTCGTGGCGCAACGGTAGCGCGTCTGACTCCAGATCAGAAGGCTGCGTGTTCGAATCACGTCGGGGTCAAGCGAAGCTGCCCCTGCGGGGCTTATTTTGCGGAGCGGGCCCCACAAGGGGCTGCTCTTTTCAGCGCCCGCGCAGGGCCGGCCCTTCGAAAGAAAGCGGAGGCCTTTCTTTACACGCCGGGGCATTCCTTTGGGGAGACGCCTGCACATGTTCAGAGGCACTCTTAGCTAACTGGCAACGTTACGGAGCTGAGTGTCTGCTCAGAGCGCGCTACCTACAAGGAACATACCGCCACCCGCCTAGAGGAAGCCCCCTTCCCGCCCCACTGCTTTAGGGCGGATTCCTGCATTGAGCAGGGGGTTGGACTCGATGGCCTTGCAGCCCCCTTCCAACTCTGCTATTCTATGATTCTTTGGTGCTTTCATCCCAGGCTTGAGGCGGTCACCTTCCACCCCTAACCAGGCCAGAGGCCCGCGGATGCCCCCGCCGCGGGTGGCCCCTTAGCCGTCGAGCTCTTCCTTCCAAGCCCCGCTCGGCATTTTTTGGCAGGGCGCGAGAAAGTCATTAGTGGAGGCCGGGGTGGGGGGGAGCAGCACGCACATTCCACCGGTCCCATCCCCCCGCCAATCCATCACAAGCGTCCCATTGAACCATCACGTGTAGACTTCCATTGGGAGTGGGGGAGGGTGGGGTGCAGTCCCCCCGCAGGAGTGGCCCAAAGCGACACTTCCACCATTCATTAAAATGAGCCAACGGCGTGGAAAGAAACAGGCTGGCACGCTGGGGGGTGGGGTGCGGTGGCAGAGGAACCCCCCCCCAAACTGCGTGTAAGAAAGGAAAGGGGGCGATGAGGAAAAGTGCCTTTTTTGCGTGCATTTTTGGAAAATCGCTTCCCCCCCCCCCCCCACGCCCGCCCTTTTGATCTTCCTCTCCTTCCCGGCCATCGATATGCCGATTGTAGGCTCCTCCAGGCAGGGGCCTCTGTAAAAATGCGGCAGCCATTCCCGACACAGTACAAAGCATCCAGCTCGTTTCTATCTTATATTTCCTGATTTGCAATTGGGCAGGTTGAGGGTGCCCAACTCCGCCGCCCCGCCCCCGAGCCCTTTAGTGCAGGAGTGGGCAGTTCGTGGCTTCCAGGTATTTTTACCTCCAACTCCCACCAGCTCTCAGCATTTCTTTTATTTGTTTTGTTTATACCCCCCGCGCGCGCCTTTCTACCAAAAATAGCACTAAAGGTGGCAGTGCTGGCTAGGACTGACGGGGAATGCAAGCCAAAACATCTGGAGGCCATCAGTTGCCCACCCGAGCTTCAGTGGGTCTTCTAGCTCCAGGCTTGACGTTTCTTCAAAAGCCTGGTCCGGGATTGCGCTTTCGCTCCGCCTTCCTCCAGATGAAATCCAGGCCGGGTTTCCCTGCGCTCTCTCCGCAGCCTTTGTAGTGAACAGCTCCAGTCGCCGGAGCTGAAGCCAACATGCGGCGCCGTGGCTTAGTTGGTTAAAGCGCCTGTCTAGTAAACAGGAGATCCTGGGTTCGAATCCCAGCGGTGCCTGGTTCAGGGGTAATTGGGGAAGTGGTCCTCACTTTTTTACCCGAAAACGGAAGATCTCATTTTGAATCGGGATTGCCCGCCACTTCCTCCACTGAGGGGACCAGGGGTAGGGGGTCGCCCACCGGGGTGCCGCGCAGAAGCGGAGGCCCGCCCCGTGCACTTCCTGCCATGATGGGGGGGGGGCTGCTGGGTCAACATCCGGGGGGGAAGGGGGTTCTCTTGAAGGAGACGCTGCAGCCCCTCGCCTCCCACCATTTCGCTCAGTCTGGCACATCCCCCAACGACCCCCCCCCCGGCCCATTCCTCTTGGGCGCGTGTCCGAGAAGGAAAGGGGCTTCCTCCGGGTCGCGCAGCCAGCTTGGGCCGGATGTTGCTTAATGAGGGAGGGAAGGAGACACGTGACTGCCTCGAGGCATGCACAGAGTAACCCCACTGAATAGGACCTATATGTCGGAACAGAGCCGGAAAGCTTCCAGGGGCACCCCGGGAACTGCAGCCGCCCCGCGGCGCCCCCCCCCCCCCATCTGTAGCAGCTCCAAAGCCCCCACTCAGCGCTTGGCGCAGGTGCCTCCTCCTGGGCACGCCCCGAGTTGCCCTCCTCGCCACCGCTCCAGAGGAAATGCCCGGCCGCTCCTGACAGACGCAGGTCCAGCTCTCCCGGGGTGCCTCCGGCCGCCTCTTCCCACGGAGCGCCTCGTGTGGTCTCAGGCGGACGCCGACGCCCCCGCCAACCATCTCACTTCGGATCGCCCCGTGGAGCGAAACGCCTCCCTGAGCGGAGACCTATTGCCGCCGGCTCACTCGGAGCCCTCCTGGTGGTGTCCCGTGCAGGGAGCGCCCCCCCCCCCCCCTGCTACCTCGCGCGCGCTCCATCCTGCCGCACGACCCCGACTGCTCGGCCAGCGGAGGGAGGGCGCGTTCCTTGAGGGGCGGCTTCGGGGAAGGCCCTGGGGCCAGAAAGCAGGCTCCGTCGGCGCTCGAGGCAACGAGACGCGGGTCCGCTTTATTGAGGTGAAAGGCGAGCTCCGCCGTGCCTACCGTCGCCCCTCCCCAAGCCCACGGGTCCGCTGCCGGGCTGGGAAGCGCCGCCGACACCCACGCCGGGGGAGGGCGGCGGCCAGGGTCCGGGGCAGGGGTGCGCGTGTCCGTGTCCTTCGCTAAGTGATGATGAGCTGCTGCGACGGTGGGAGGCCGCAGCTGCCTTTGTGCGCCTCGAAGAGCTGCCGGAGGGCCTCGACGTAGAGCGCGTGGAAGTGGTCCACCTCCTCGTCCGTGGGCCGGGGGCGGCGCGGCACCGGGATCGGCTTCCCCACTGCAGGGGGGAAAAGAGAGAGAAGCGGCGAGGGGGCTCGGTGAAGAAAGGCCTCTGGTGAAGGGGCGGCGGGAGCTGCCTCCCCCTGCTCCGAGGGGGCAGGCAGGAGTCCCGCGCACAGCCCCCCGCCGCGTTTGCGCTGTGGAACGCGCGGGGGGGGGGCGAAGAGTCTGCACCCAGTGGAGGCAGGGGGCTGTGAATCTGCTGCGGGGGTCCAGTCACAACTGCAAAGGAGCTGCCCAAGGCGCTGAGCCTATTTCGGGCTAGGGCTCAGCACCTCTTTTAGCCTTCCTCTCTGGTTCTGACTGAAACCCACTATGGACACTCACAGGCCAAGCACAATTGAAGACACCCCCCCTCCCGCTGCCTCCTCTCATAGCAAGCTTTCTCCCCAGAGACTGAGCAAGGGGGGAGTCCTCCCCTCTCACATGCCCCTCCTCCAATAGCTCCCCCCACCCCGTGCAGGATTGGAGGTGGCATGAAGCCGAAGCACTGAGGCTTCTGCAGCCATCTCCGGCCCCGGTGTAAGGGTGCATGTGGCAGCACAGGGGTTCCCCGTGACAGTCCCCGGAGCCCCCACCCCACCCCTGGCAGGCAGACAGGCAATCGATGCAGCAGCTCCAGCAGCTTTCATCCCCGCCAGGAGCAGGGCTGAGCCACAACCAGAGACTTCGCCAGCAAGCCAGGAGCAATAAATTGCTCCGGTGAAAATCTATTTGTCCCCAACTGCTGTGAAGGTTGCATAGGGAGGTTTGGGGGAGGCAGATGATGTCGGCATCCCTGTGAAACACCCCCCCCCCTCGGCTACACTGCACCTCTGGCTCTTGCCAAAATGAGCTCCTGTGTTGGGAAAGAGATGTCCCGCAGGAGCTGTTTACTTCTAGGCCATATGGGTGGACAAAGGGCAACCTAGAAGCCTTTTGTGGCCACCCAGGCCATTATTTTCTCGGGGAGCGGACCTTACCTACAACAGTGATGGGGGATGCCAGGGGCAGGATCCCCCAGAGGCGACTACAGAAGAGGCTCCGTCCTCCAAAGATGCAGGGGGCAAACCCTATCAGCTGCTTCAAACGGAGCTGGAGCCGGCGGACGAAGCTGCCTTCTGGGAAATGCACCTGCCAGAAAATGTCGTTCTCCCCAAAGGTGTAAACAGGCACCAGGTCCGCCCTGGAGGGAGAGAACGAAGCCAGGGGTGAGATATGGCAGCCCTGCCCCGCCCCCACCAAAGTGGCACTCAGGCAAGGCCTGGGAGCAGCTCCACCCATCTCAGCTGCCCCAGCACCAGGGCTGGCGGCTGATAGAACCAGGCAGATGGGCTGGTAGAATCTTTGAGGTGAAAGAATCCTGGACTGTACCACTTCAGCATGCAGAAGAATGGCATGCTTGAATGTAAAAGAAAAGCACAACTCCCTGAAGGCAGAAAACTAGCAGCACAGAGGAAAGACTGATGTTTTTCCCTGCTGTGCCGGGCTTTCTCCTTGCAAGGTAGTTGGGTGGTTTTACATTGGGGGGGGGCATGTTAAAGTGTGATCCCTCTCCCAAGACACCTTCACTTCACCACTGCTGCTTTCTGGGGCACATAGAGAACAGCCCTCAGGACTTCTGTCTATCCCTCACCCTGAAAGCCCTCCAGCCCCTCCTTGTTGCACGCACACACACACACACACACACACACACACACACACACACACACACCACCCAGTTCCTACCCGTGCTGCAGAGCGAGGCGCACGAAGCCACGCCTCCCGTAAACACGGACACGCTGCTCCCCAGATGCGCAGTCCAACGATTCCGCTGCACCGCCCACAACAATGACCACAGCATGGCCAGGCCCACCACGGAGCAGGAAGTCCAGAGCGCGCTTGCTGACTGGAACCATCCCTGGACGAGGATAGAGAAAAGCCTTGGTGGGGCGCAGGTTACGTATCTTCCACCCCATAGAGCATGGGGGGTAGGCAAGCTGCCTCTTCCCCAGAGCTGCTCCCCAGACAGGGCTGGCCACTGTCTTTGCAGGCTCTTGTTCTACAGCAAACCCAACCTCCCCCCCCCCCCCGTCCCCTTCTTCTGAAGTCCAGGGCTGCAGTATAGGATTTGCCCTCCCACATGACTACCATTTAGCAAACTTCATCCTCAGATATTCATCCTTTGGATGTAGCAAATAAATTGAAAAGTGAAAGCAAAGGATGGCCTGCTTGCTGAAGTAAACCTCTCTCTCAATTGCATTCACATCTACAGTGCTTATAGGGCCACAGCTGGATGAGTCCGAGGCAGTAAGCCTGTGTGCACCAGTTGCTGGGGAACACAGGTGGGTGGGAGGGTGCTGTTGCACCATGTCCTGCTTGTTGGTCCCTGGCCAATGGCTGCTTGGCCACTGTGCGAACAGAGTGCTGGACTAGATGGACCCTCGGTCTGATCCAGTATCAGGGCACTTCTGATGTTCTTATGAATTATACTCCGCCATTATAAACCGAAATGGGGGCAGTAGGTTCTATGAGTTATACTCATAAAATGGGTCAACGGATTCATCTGAAACTTGGCAGGATACGAGGGTTGAATGTGTGGATGGTCCACGCCTATTTTGAGATAGAAAGGGTAAGGCATGGCTTATTTATAGGAGTTTAACGTTTGACAGAAATTGTCTGATTGCTTTCTTGTAGCCTTTTCTAGAGTTAAGCTTAATTGGGCCAATTTCTCCATTTGTACGGCATCTTTTGGGGAATGGTTTGTTGTGTGAGGCCAGGGAAGTCTAGCACAAGCTGTGCCCTAGTAGAAGCAAAACGTGATTGTAGTTTATTGAAAATGCAGTATTTCCTCCACCACTCCAGCCCATTTTATCTTCCTGCAGTTCATCAGGTCTCTCCCCAGGCATGCTATGAATGATCCAGCAGGAGGAATTGTGGGTGGTGGTGGTGGGGGGACAGGAATGAGTGTGGCTGGTTAATCAGGCCGATGGGACAGAAGGGAAGGAGGGAATTATATCAATTAAAGTCAGGCAGCTGGGAGAGAGTGAAATTTGGGGTGGGGGTGGGAAATAGGAGCTGTAGCGTTAATTCCATTTTAAACTTGTGTTTTGCCTTAAACAGTCAGCAAAGCTTAGTGACTACCATCATAGAATCATGGAAGAGTAGAGTTGGAAAGGGCCTCTAAGGCCATCAAGTCCAACCCCCTGCTCCATGCAGACATCCACCTTAAATGATCCCTAACAGATGGTTGTCCAGCTGCCTCTTGAAGGCCTCTAGTGTGGGAGAGCCCACAACCTCCCTAGGTCATGGGTTCCATTGTCGTACTGCTCCAACCGTCAGGAAGCTTTTCCTGATGTCCAGCTGGAATCTGGCTTCCTGTAAGTTGAGCCCGTTATTCCATGTCCTGCACTCTGGGATGATTGTGAAGTGATCCTGACCCTCCTCTGCATGACAACCTATCAAATACTTGAAGAATGCTATCTTGTCTCCCCTCAGTCTTCTCTTCTCCAGGCTCAGCATGCCCAGTTCTTTCAGTCGCTCCTCATAGGGCTGTTTCCAGACCCCTGATCATCCTTGTTGCCCTCCTCTGAACACGCTCCAGCTTGTCTGTGTCCTTCTTGAAGTGTGGTGCCCAGAATATGATGGTACTAAAGATGAGGCCTAACGAGTACTGAGTAGAGGGGAACCAGTATGTCACGCAATTTGGAAGCTATACTTCTATTAATGCAGCCCAAAATAGCATTTGCCTTTCTTGCAGCCACATTGCACTGTTGGCTCATATTCAGCTTGTGATCTACAACAATTCCAAGATCCTTCTCGTTTGTAGTATTACTGAGCCAAGTAGCCCCCATCTTGTAATTGTGCATTCAGTTTTTTTTCCCTAGGTGTAGAACTTTGCATTTATCCTTATTACATTTCATTCTGTTGTTTTCAGCCCAGCACTCCAGCCTATCACGATCACTTTGAAGTTTGCTTCTGTCTTCCAGGGTATTAGCTAATAGCTATCCCACCCAATTTGGTGTCATTTGCAAATTTGATAAGGGTTCCCTGCACCTCCTTGTCCAAATCATTAATAAAAATGTTGAAGAGCATTGGGCCCAGGACTGCGCCCTGCAGTACCCTGCTCGTTACCTCCTCCAGTTTGAGAAGGCACCCCTGATGAAGCATTCTTTTGAGTCCAATTCTGTAGCCAACTGTGAATCAACCTAACAGTTGTTCCATCTAGCCCACTTTTAGCTAGTTGACTGATCAGAATGCCATGGGGCACTTTGTTAAAAGCTTTGCTGAAGTCACAATTTCTTTTCTCTATACCCCAGTTGCCTGTTTCTGTCTATGTGCGCCCTTCTTCTTCATTTGACTTCATTCCTACCTCAAAGCTGCCAGGCCTCAGTGCTGCTGTTTTAACTTTTACCAGTCTTCCAGTCTTGTACTTCTTAAATTGAAGGGGCTGCCATGTTCCTTGTAAGGGGGCAGAAGGCACAGAACTTGCTTGAGTGCATGGCAGGTAGAAAATCAATAGGTGCAGCATTACCTAGCATATGAGGATGGAGGTAGCATGTGTTCTTCAGCGGCAGGGCGTTGGAGAGGAAGACGTCAGGCCTGGCTTTATTTAGTAGCACTTTTGGTTTAGAGCAGCATTTCTCAAACTCTAGGCCTGTTTTTCTGTTTTGTTTTTAAGTATAAGTTCAAACTTCTTAACACATTCTGAAGTCCAGTTTCCCTAACACAGCTCCTCTCTAGGCAACAATATTTATTGACATTCTAGGACTTGTTTGAGACAAAGGCCTTCCTATGAAATACGGTGCCTAAAGAACTAATGATCAGTTCATATTAAAAGGACATGCACCACAATATTCCTTTGTTGGAATAAATGTGTGTTTTAAAAGTATAGGTCAAAGCGCCTCTTTGTGAATTCTTAGCCTTCTAAATGGAGCGTGATTTCTTAGTAATTGTGATATTTCTTCCTTCCTTTTTCCATTCAGTTTCTCACTTTTAAGTTTCACTTTTGCCTGGTCAGCAGCACAGCAGCCTTCTCAAACAACCATCACACTCAACTGAAAAAACCTTGTTGCAATAAGGCAGCCTTCGCCAACCCAGAGCCCTCCAGATGTGTTTGTTTATTTATTTATTTATTTATTACATTTTTATACCGCCCAATAGCCAAAGCTCTCTGGGCGGTTCACAAAAATTAAAACCATTAGGCACATAATAAAACATCTAACAAGCTAAAAACCCACAACCACCAGCATCCCTATATCCATCACAACTGGAGGGCACTGGGTCGGGGAAAGCTTGTGCTAAGGGCTTTCTGTGCCCACTTAAACTCCCAAATGCTGCGAAAGGGCCCCTGCCAAGGCCCCCGCTGTGAACAGGAGCAATGGCTGGGGCCCGTGGAGGTGGGACGGCCCCCTGCTCTGCGGCTACTTCCAGCGTCCTCCCCGAGGTGGCCGTCAGGGGCAGCGCGCAAGCCCAAGGCCCAGATTCCTCCGCTTGCTCAAAGAGACCGGTGGAGCCTATGCAGGCAGCCCAGCGAAGGCGATGTACTAGCTCCACGTCAGCCCCAGGAACGCCTGAATAGACTCCTCTCACCTCATCCTTTCCCAATACACATCTAAACTCTCACGCTCTTTTTCTGAACAGGGCCAACTGGTTTCAACCAGCTGGGTGTTTTGAGATGTAAGCTTAGGGCAACTGGGAAAGCAAGTCTAGCCATGCAGTAATTTTCAGGTCTACTGGCTAGAGCAGAGACGTCAGAAAAGGAGGCATCATCAGACGCATCACGGCTCGAAACAGCCATCAGCCTCTGCCAGCGGCTTGCACTGAGCCCACCTTGTACCATCTAGGCAGAGGCCAGGAGGTTCTCTTTCAGACCATTCTCTCAGCAACGAACTTTGCATACGCTGTGGAACCAACGCCTCTGCTCAAGTCGGCAACATGTAACTAGTTTAGCTAGACTGACTTTATGGATTTCATTTGGAACTCTGCGCACGTGCGTGAGACTGTTCCCTTCCCTGTTCCCTCCACCCTTTCCCCCAAATAAACCTCTTTTAACTATTTGGACATTTAGCTGTGTTGTTTTAAAAGGGAATTCCACAAAACCCTTCACTGTGTGAAGGACTGCAATGCTTACAGAACCACCATTTGTATTCGTAGGAATTTGTAAAAGGTGTCAGGCCTGTGTTTTGGGGCTTTGGACAAGGAAATCCCAAGTGCCTTCCTTTGAATTTCTTCCTAGGGCTGGTCTGAAGGGAGGGGCCCTGGGCCAGAGGCTCAGAAACGCCCCCAGCAGCCGGGCAGACCCAGATGTGTCCGGAGGCTCATCCTGACAGGGGCAGCCTATCAGGAACCCTTCTTGGGGAGCCCTTGGGAAGAAAGGGCCAGCCAGGAGGAAACGGGACCTCCCTTCCCGGTCAGTACCGGCCACAGAGAACGATAGAGCTGGAGCCCACTTCTCCCCTGAGCCCCCCTCCACCACAGGAGGGGCAGTCATTCCCCCTCCCCCCACAGGTGACATGTCCTACCTGAGCTCATCATGTATTCGCGGTACACAGGCAGGTAGAAGAGGCCCGACAGGAGAGCAAGGCTGGGCCTGAGGCCGGGGAAGGTGTGGGAGAAGCCGGTGCTCTCAGTGCAGAAGGCTGAGAAGGCCCCTGCGCAGATGATGCCGTGGGGGTGGGAGCCCAGCACGTAGTTCCGTGTGGGGGGCAGCTCTGCCGTCTTTACCAGCTGAGAATCAGAGAACAGGAAGGGGCCCGAAGGCACACAGCATCAAGAGGGGCTGGCGGGGTGGTGGTGGCGGCGGCAGCGGCGGCTGGATTAGACCAGGCTGGGTCCAGCCCAGCCCTCTGCAGCCTTCCCATAGGGCTCCAGGGTGCCCGGAGACAGGGCAGCCCCTGCCCAGCTGCCTCACCTGCACACAGCAACCACCAGTGAATCCCATCCAGTAAATTATGGGCCATTGTGGGAAGACGCCCCTCTACCCCTCAGGATGACTAGGCAGGGTGGGAGGAGCACAGCTCCCCACCCCACTTTCTCCAGGCCACCCAGAAGCCAGTGTAGAAACTTCTATCATGACCAGTCCTCCTCAGTCACCCTTTTTCTCAAAATCTCCAAGCAGTTCAGCCCTCTTGGTGGGGGGGGGGGTGCCACACATGAGGTGCTGTAGGTGGGCACCCACCCACCCCTGTTCCCCACTGATCCATTCTCCTCAGCCTTTTCCAGCTGTCCATCGCCCAGGTGTGGGCCGGCCATGGGGAAGCTGAGTAGGCCCAGTAATGCAGCCAGACACAGGACCCCGTTCCACGACCCTCCCTGGCCCTTAGGTCTCTTTCCTGGCTTGCTGCCCTCCCAATAGGTCCCTTGCTCTTTCTGCCAGCCCCTGCCCAGACCCTCTCCCACAACCCATCCTGAAGAATGATGTGCTGTGAGCCCTCCGGGTGCTCCATACAGCATCCAGGAACTGGAGTGGGTTGCTATGACCCAGTTCCTTTCTCAGCCACCTGGAGAAGGAACTGGAGGACTTCACATGTCCAAAGAGGCTACAGGCTGTCAGGAGGCTGCTGCCTGAAGATGTGTGTGTGAGAGAGATTTGGGGCGGACCAACGGTTTTGGGGTGTGCACGAGCTTGTCCATGCAGCTCCTCTTACAGGCTTCTTCTGCTCCTCTGTCTTGAAGTCTTGGGGACAGAGTTCAGCCGAGTCCCTGCATCAGATCTGCCTTCTTTTGGAAATTGACTTCTTCTGGGGCCATGGCCAGGCAGGGCTCTACCCTCCGCCAGTCTTTTCACTTACCTTGATGGGGAAATAGTCCCTGTGCAGCTCCCAGATCCTCCAGCGCCTCATCCAGTCACACCGGCGGCCCCCTGCAAAGCAAAGGACGCAGGCAGCTGACTGCTGGGGACCACAGGGCCAGCCCTCCTGTCCACAGTCACCAAGGGATTTTAAAGAACAGTTCTACAGACCTGCGTTTGGGTGCAAAGTCTACTGCAAACCAATTCAGGTGTAAATTGCAAATATGTTTGTATTTTAACGTTCTCCATTGTCCTCTGGCTTCTGGGGGGTTGTTGTGGGGGAGAGACAATGGTCAACATCTCTCCCCACAGAAGAAGCTTTGCCAACCCCACCACAGCATCACAAGTGGGGAGGGGGTGGGGGTGGGGAGGGTTCAGTGCCAGAGCCCCAAAGCCTTAAGGCTGCTGTTTGGGCTTCTGTTTGTGACTAGCCTTCGTCAGTCCTTTGCCCACCCCAGAGAAAGGGGGACACCTCTCCAGTTGCACCAATGCCATTTGTCAACTTGTGACTTTGGTTGCGTTGGTGACTCTGCCACCCTCACAGGTCTCCTCCATAGGTCCCCTTTGCATCCCATTGCTGTAAGCCATTTTAGGTGGCCGTCTTGCCTGGACAGCAGGGAGCAAAACATCAGGACCAGGGCTTGTCTAGTCCGGCATTCAGCTCTCACCGTGCCTAGCAAGATGCCCCCGAGGGAAGCCCCCCCCCCGAGGGAAGCAAGACGCGAGCGCCGTGGCCGCCTCCAGCTCAATGGAGCACATAGGCCTGCTGCCTCCTCAGGACCAGTAGTCACGGACAGCCTGACCCTGATCCTGACCCTCCTCCACGAATGGGCCTAATGTCTATTTAAAGCCTTCCCAGCTGGTGGCCATCGCTACAGCTGGCGGTTATGTACTCCAGTTTGGGCTCTGCGCTGTGTGAAGAAGTGCTTCCTTTTCCCTGTCCTGAACCTCCCACCATCCAGCTTCATGGGATGACGACCCCAGTGGGTTCTGGTATTTTGAGAGAGGGAGAAATTTCTCCTCTTCCACACGAGGCATCATTTCACACACCTCTAACATGTCCCTCCACTATTCAACTCTTTCCTAAGTTCAACAGCCCCAGGGGTTGGAACCTCTCCTCAGAGGGGAGTGCCTCCAGCCCTCTGATCATTTTGGCAGCCCTTTTCGGCACCTTTTCCAGACCCACAATATCCCTTTTGATCCGCAATGGCAGCAGCAGCAGCAGCAGCAGCAGCAGCAGCAGCAGCGTGCTTTCGGAGGACTGCAAACTGTTCCCTGAGGCAAAGGCTTTGGGAAGGGAGCAGGGGGCCCAGCTGCTCAGCTGCGGGGCCTGAGATGGGGGCTCAGCATCTTTCCCACATAAGGGAGGTGAACTCTCCTTTGGCCTCTGGATAAGATCTTGGGGTGGAGGTGAGGCGGGAGCGAGGGGAAGGAACACAACTCACCTCTATCCGGCGTGTGCCAGTCACTGATCCACCAAGCAAAGTATAAGACAGTGATGGACCAATAAGAGGTGAAGAGCAGGCAGATTAGGACCGTTGTGAAGAAGACGCCTGTGAAGGGCAGACCAGAGGCAGGGTGAGGGTCCCCTGGTTGTGAGGCAATGGCAGATAAGCAGTGGCCTGACATCCAGCCCGGCCCGGCCTTGGCCCATCCGGGTCAGGGTACACATGCACCGTGCTGTACCCACTGAGGCACGGCCCTCCCTAAAAGGGCATCCACAGGCCTCCGTCTCCTTGGAGAGGGTCCTTGAGGACAGCAGCTGGGGGGTGGGGTGGGGTGGGGTTAGCCTGCATGCCCACATTCACTTTGAAAGTCATTTGCGGACAGTTGTAGGTCTCCCGGGAAAGAAGCCCCAATCTTGAGCCCAGCCTGGAGGAAGGAAGAGGCATGCGGAAGGTATGCACTCCCCCCCAGTCCCCCATCCATTCATGGGGCAGAGGCTCAGCAGCGGGAAGGCAGAGTTGGGCAGGCCATAGGGAAGGGCTGGAAGGAGGGCGCTGGAGGCTGCAATCGTAGGCACACGAGTCCTTTGGAATTCATTGGGACTTACTTCTGAGGAAAGGGCGCTCAGGATGGTGCTGTACAGTCCTTGCGAGTGAGGGTAGGGCAGGCTGGTTTGCCAGGTGATCCGGGCCGGACCCCCTGCTATTAGGCAGGATGAGGAGGCTGCCTGGACAGCACTGATTTAAGGTGTCATGAAAGGGCAGCACATGGATGTTTCATTTCGAAACGCAGTTCCTTTGCTGCAGGGAGAGCCTGGGGACCGCGTGCATTTCTGGCCTGGGGACTGCGTGCATCATGCACAGCCTGCATAGCACACTTTGGGGTGGGGTGGGGGTGGGGGACCATCAGCCAGTGGGTCGCCACAAGGGGCAAAATGTCATAGAATCCTGGTATAGTAGAGTTGGAAGGGCATAGAGTCCAACCCCCTGCTCAATGCAGGAATCCACCTTAAAGCATCCCTAATAGATGGTTGTCCAGCTGCCTCTTGAAGGCCTCTAGTGTGGGAGAGCCCACAACCTCCCTAGGGAACTGGCTCCATTGTCGTACTGCTCTAACTGTCAGGAAGTTTTTCCTGATGTCCAGCTGGAATCTGGCTTCCTTTAACTTGAGCCCGTTATTCAGTGTCCTGCACTCTGTTATTATTGAGAAAAGATCCTGGCCCTCCCCTGTGTGACAACCTTTCAAGTATTTGAAGAGTGCTATCATGTCTCCCCTCAATCTTCTCTTCTCCAGGCTAAACGTGCCCAGTTCTTTCAGTCTCTCTTCATAGGGCTTTGTTTCCAGACTCCTGATCATTCTGGTTCCCCTCCTCTGAACATGCTCCAGCTTGTCTGCATCCTTCTTGAAGTGTGGTACCCAGAACTGGACGCAGTACTCTAGATGAGGCCTAACCAGGGCCGAATAGAGAGGAACCAGTACCTCATGCGATTTGGAAGCTTTACTTCTATTAATGCAGCCCAAAATAGCATTTGCTTTTTTTGCGGCCATATCGCACTGTTGGCTCATATTCAGCTTGTGATCTACAACAATTCCAAAATCCTTCTTGTTTGTAGTATTACTGAGCTAAGTATCCACCATCTTGTAACTGTTCATTTGGTTTCTTTTTCCTAGATGTAGAACTTGGCATTTATCTCTATTAATGTCTTGGGCTGGCCCTGCAGGGAGCCTTCCCAGGGCTCCTGCTGCTTCCCCCGCTGCCCCCCACCCACCAACTTCCTCACTCACCGAAGAAGAGGTAGGTCAGCACCCACTGGAAGACGCTCAGGGCCTCCAGGACCTTCCGCACCCTGGCCATCTTGCCCTGGAAAGCTGAGGAGGGGGCAGGTGGCCTCGGAGCTGGAGGGAGAGAGACCCTAAGAGAGGAAAAGGCACATGGATGCCACCGCCTGCCTTGCTGCTTCCAACATGAGCAGTGTTGAGATGCAGCTGAGTCTGGGGAGGGGGTGGCCGGCAGCATTGTGGAACAGGGCTCAGGCCAAGGAGAGCAGCCGGTGCCTTGGCAGGGGGGAGGGGAGGGGGGCTGCCTTTAGAGAGACAGATGTTCAGCACAGGTGACGGTGTCCCTCCCCACCCCATCTCCCTCTCTGTTGAAGGCGCCTGCACTGCTGCCCCCAAGCCCTCTAGCCTGGCCGTGCCTTGGGGAGGGGGGGTGGCGGTGGGGGGAGGGCCTCACCAGCACTGGGGAAGGTGTCCTCCTGGCTCCCTCCGGTGCTAACTCCTCTGCCAATACACATCTCCCTCTGCTGCCGCACTTTGGCCCCACTGCAGACGGAGGCAGTAGAGCAGGTGCGTTGATAAGGAGATTGGCTGTGGGGCGAGGCTCCCGCTTGCATCGCCCCCCCCCCACCGAGAGGAGGCAAAACCTTTCATTTCTTGTCTCCTGCCTTCTCCCACATGGCGCTCAGGATAGTGCACACAGCTCACTCCGCCTGCCCCCCTCCCCCTAGCAACCCTGTGAGATGGAGCTGGGCTGGGAGTGTGCGACTGGTTTAAGGGCAGCCAGCAAGGCCTGGGGCTGAGTGGAGACCCAAAGTCACGGATCCAGGCCTTGCCTGACTCCTTGACACAGGCTTCTCTTTGGATGGGTGGAAGAGAGCAAGCATGACATAAAAACTGGAATGTCTCAAGATTGGACTTTGCACATTTTGTGCAACAAGCACTCTTGGGTTCCCGGAGAGCGCTGGACTTATTCTGGCCCGGCTTGAGGGACTCAGCGCCCCTTCTGCCCCCAGGGGGTTCTTCCTTTTCCCCAGTTACCACATTTCAGCATCAGCACTCCACTCTGTATGCGGCACTCTGCACATGCTCCAACCTGCCCTCATCTTTGTTTGCTTTAGAACTACCCTCGGACTGTTTAAACCAAGGGTGGGCAACTTGTAGCCCTGTGCAGGTGCATAGGCCAACAACTCCCATCAGCCCTTAGCCAGTAGAGCCAACAGGGAGGGATGATGGGAGTTTTAGGCCAAAGCAAGTTGCCCGCCCGCCCTGTCATGCGCGGGGGCCCAGCAGCGCCTGCGCTCCCTCGCGCGAATAAAGCAGGAATCAGGGCGCGGGTGGTGGTGGCAGGCAGCAGCCCTAACCCAACCCACCACCCCGGAGACTGGGGTGGGGGAAGGAGAGAGAGAGAGAGAGGTCAGAATGTGCGGCGCCCTGAGCCCCCGAGTCCCCCACCCCCGCACCCCCAGCTCGTCAACCTGCTGCCTCTCCGCCGCCGCGGTTCCTCCAGCCGGCTGCCTTCCGGGTCGTCCCACGATCCTCACTAGGGCTGTGAGAGTTGCAAAGGATGGGCCGGGACTTGCCCGCCTCTCCAGGGAGAGAGACTAAGATTATGAGACGCAAGGTGCGCGGGGAGTGGAGGGGACGGCCGGGGGCTCTTGTGCAAGACTGGGAGGGACCTTGATGGAAGCGCAGCCGAGCTTCGCCCGCCTGCCAGGGCGTCGGGTGCGACGCCGCGCACTGCACACGCACGCGCTCCGCCAGTCAAACGCGCGGCGCGTTCAGGACCAGGCCCTCCCTACTGCCCCCCATCCAAGAGCTGCGCCAGACTTTGCCGTTGTAATATGAAGCAGGAGTGCCTCTGAGTAGGTGAAGAGTCCCCCCCCCCCGCAGGTTTGAGATCCGCGGACCTCGTTCCTAGCCGCCTGTCCAGGCAACTGCTCAAGAGCTGCAGAAGGAACGGGGGCGCTGGGCGGCGGCGGGGTGGGGGGGTGCGGCACATCGGCCTTAGGGGAGAGGCCGCCGCCGCCTCCTCCTCCCAGGCTCAGCTGGCAGAAGCAAGCAGCCCATGGCTGCTGATCGCTTCATTTCATGTCCTCTGGATGGTTCACAAAGTTTTAAACCCAAAAAATACAACATAATATAATGAGAAATCATTTCCATTCAAAACCACTCGCGCCCTTCTCTCTGTCTCCGCCCCACGACCGCCTCAGCTGCTCCAAGGCCTGGCTGGCTGTCCCGCCGCCGCCTCCGGGGCATCTGATGGCTCACAGTAGAGCCCTGGCTGGCTCGCTCGCTGGGTGGGAGCCCCTCTATGTATTTGTCAGGGAGGCAGACAGAAACCGCCCTAAATGGAATCTATTTCGTACCTGCTTCAAGTTCTTAAAAAGTGTTGCAAGATGAGGAAGTGCCAAAAATATACACCTTTGAGTTGCCAATAGCTGCTTTCGGGTCTTTTAGCATTGCCTTCCCCAACCTGGTGCCCATCAGATGTGTTGGACTACAACTCCCAGCCTTCCTGACCATTGGCCATGCCGGCTGGGGCTGATGGAAGTTGATTGAAATCTAAAATATCTGGAGGGCTGGTCAGTTAGACACACAGTCACATTTTGGTTCTTCTGGTCACCTTCACAAGGGCACGTCTAAATGCCTGTGCACGTGCACAAGCAATCACAGACACACCCAGGCCCACCTCCTGGGCTCCTGTCATGTCCCAGGACAAGTGTGGCTTCGCTTGGCTGGCCCGCGGTGGGGCTCAGTCCTGTCCCCACCCACCCCACCCGAGTTATTATGGGCCTTTGTGCTGCCAGACTCACTCGGCACCTGTGACCCGTGGACAGGGCGTCACGATCTCTGGGACTTGCAGGCCTCCAGAGCCTCTACACTAGCCCCCCCCCCCCCCCGGCGCAGCTGCAAGCACACGCCTCCCCTGCCCCTCAGACCACACGCCCCGGGAGGCCTTGCTCAGCCCCTTTACCAATCTCAGCAGAGACAGACACAGACACACAGGGCTGGGGAAAGCGGGTACATGCAGGGACCCTGGCCTACGACTTCTGTAATCCCTTACAAGTTAAGCTGGCTAAGGCTGAGGGGAGTTGAAGGGCCACTAGTTGCCCAGCCCTGCTGCAGAGAGTGAGGGAAAGACGTTTCCCTAAAGGGATGAAGCTGCCCCCCTGTGCGACAGAAGTGGGGTGTGGGGCCGTCTGCCGTCAGGGTGCTGCTGGGGGTAGTGGCTGTGTCTGTGGGGTCTTGTGCCGAGAGAGGAGAGCGCCCCACTCCCTTCAGCTCTACCTGAGCCTTTGAGCTGGGGACTGACCCACCCAGCCTTGGTGGTCCAAGCTGCAGTGTCAGGGCCTCTGCAGACACTGCCTCGGCCAGGATGGCAGTAGGGTCCGCGTGGCAATAGAGTCCCCCGCTGCCAGCATCAGAAGAGCCCTGAGGCTGGGTCAGGCTAAGGGCCCCTCTAGTCCAGCATTCTGTTGACACAGTGGCCAACCAGTCATTAACCAGGGACCCACAAGCAGGACACGGTGCAACAGCACCCTCCTCCCCATGTTCCCCAGCCACTAGCGCACACAGGCTTACTGTCCCTGATCCTGGAGGTGGCACTTCGCCATCAGGACTAGCAGCCGTGAACAGGCTTCTTCTCCAGGGATTTAGCCACCCCACCTCCCTTCTTAAGCCATTCAAATTGGTGGCCATCACCACATCATGACCAGATGGATCAAGGGAGTGGCGAACGCATCACTGTGTGATGGGGTGGTCCCTGCATACTTGAAAGAGGCAGTGGTGTGACCACTCCTGGAAAAAACCCTCCCTTGACCCAGAGATTTATGGTAACAATCGTCCGGTCGCCAGTACCCCATTTTTGAGCAAGGTGCTTGAGAGGGTGGCGTTGTCTCAACTGCAGATGCTCTTGGATAAAACTGATTATCTGGACCCATTCCAGACTGGATTCAGGCCTGGTTTTGGAATGGAATCGGCCTTGGTCACCCTGACAGATGACCTTCTGGAGAGGGACAGTGTGACCCTGTTACCACTCCTCGATCTCTCAGCGGCTTTTGATACCATTGACCACGGGATCCTCCTGGAACGCCTATGTGAGTTGGGGGTTGGAGGCCCTGTTCAGCTCATATTTGTGGGGTCAGTTCCAGAGAATAGCATTGGGGGACTGTACTTCTGCCCCACAGCAGTTGAACTGTGGGGTGCCTCAGGGCACCATCCTTTCTCCATTGGGAGCTGTCATCAGATTTGGGGCAAGGTGTCACTAGAATGCTGAAGACACTGAGCTCTATTTGTCTGTAACATCTGAATCGGGAGAGGAGATCACGCATGTTCTGAACCGGTGCCTGGACACAGTTATGGCTTGGATGAGGGCCAATAAACTGAAGCTGAATCCTGGTAAGACAGAGGCCTTGAGGTTTCATTGTTCCCATGTCCAGGAATTGGGGTGTTTGCCTGTTCCGGATGGGGTTGCACTCCCTCTGAAGGAGCAGGTCTGTAGTTTGGGTGCTCCTGAATCCATCTCTGTCACTGGAGGCCGAGGTGACCTTGGTGACCTGGAGCGCCCATTATCAACTTCGGTACGACTTCCCTTTCATAGAATCATACAATAGCAGAGTTGGAAGGGGCCTACAAGGCCATCGAGTCCAACCCCCTGCTCAATGCAGGAATCCACCCTAAAGCATCCCTGACAGAGGGTTGTCCAGCTGCCTCGTGAAGGCCTCTAGTGTGGGAGAGCCCAAACAACCTCCCTAGGTAACTGATTCCATTGTCATATTGCTCTAACAGTCAGGAAATTTTTCCTGATGTCCAGCTGGAATCTGGCTTCCTTTAACTTGAGCCCGTTATTTCGTGTCCTGCACTCTGGGAGGATTGAGAAGAGATCCTGGCGCTCCTCTGTGTGACAACCTTTTAAGTATTTGAAGAGTGCAATCATGTCTCTCCTCAATCTTCTCTTCTCCAGGCTAAACCTGCCCAGTTCTTTCAGTCTCTCTTCATAGGGCTTTGTTTCCAGACCACTGATCATCCTAGTTGCCCTCCTCTGAACACACTCCAGCTTGTCTTCATCCTTCTTGAATTGTGGAGCCCAGAATTGGATGCAATACTCTAGATGAGGCCTAACCAGGGCCGAATAGAGAGGAACCAGGACCTCACGTGATTTGGAAGCTATACTTCTATTAATGCAGCCCAAAATAGCATTTGCCTTTCTTTCAGCCATATCACACTGTTGGCTCATATTCAGCTTGTGATCTACAACAATTCCAAGATCCTTCTTGTTTGTAGTATTGCTGAGCCAAGTATCTCCCATCTTGTAACTGTGCATTTGGTTTCTATTTCCTAAATGTAGAACTTGGCATTTATCCCTATTAAATTTCATTCTGTTGTTTTCAGCCCAGCACTCCAGCCTATCAAGATCACTTTGAGTTTTGTTTCTGTCTTCCAGAGAATTAGCTATCCCACCCAATTTTGTGTCATCTGCAAATTTGATAAGGGTTCCCTGCACCTCCTCATCCAAGTCATTAATAAAAATGTTGAAGAGCACTGGGCCCAGGACTGAGCCCTGCGGCACCCCACTCGTTGCCTCTCCCCAGTTTGAGAAGGTTCCATTGATAAGTACTCTTTGAGTCCGATTCTGTAGCCAACTGTGGATCCACCTAATAGTTGTTCCATCTAGCCCACTTTTAGCTAGTTTGTTAATCAGAATATCATGGGGCACTTTGTCAAAAGCTTTGCTGAAGTCAAGATATATGACATCCACAGCATTCCCACAGTCTACAAGGGAGGTTACCCGATCAAAAAATGAGATCAAATTAGTCTGACAGGATTTGTTCCTGACGAATCCATGTTGGCTTCTAGTAATCACTGCATGGATTTCAAGGTGTTTACAGATTGACTTCTTTATAATCTGCTGCAGAATTTTCCCAGGGATGGATGTCAGACTGACTGTAGTTCCCAGGTTCCTCCTTTTTGCCCTTTTTGAAGATGGGGATGACGTTAGCCTTCCTCCAGTAGTCCGGCACCTCACCCCAAAGATAATAGACAAAGGTTTCCTCTGTCCTGGATTTCCCACCCATCAGCTTCATGGGATAGTGACCCCCTTTGGGTTCTAGTACTACAGGAGAGGGAGAAAAATGTCTCCCTATCCAGAGCCCCATGTGTGGGCCAGGCTGACACTTCCCTTTTAACACTCGCCACCACCTTTGGGGGGGGGGGAGCATAATGGCTGTTCAGCATGTGAATGTGTGCACCTACCCCACAGCAAGCAGGGCCTGCCACAGCCATACATTCAAGAGGCAGCTGGACAACCATCTGTCAGGGATGCTTTTGGGTGGATTCCTGCATTGAGCAGGGGGTTGGACTCGATGGCCTTGTAGGCCCCTTCCAATTCTGCAATTCTATGATCCTATGATCTGTGCAGAGCCCTCCTCTGCCCACTCCCTTGCAAAGGCGGCCCAGGGGAGCCATAGGCCCTACTCTCTAAGAAAGCAGGGGCAGGATTCCAGCTTCAACAGCTCTCCTGAAAGAGCACAACCTTAGCAGTCAAAATACTCTCTGCTTGCACAGGCCACCGCAGCAGGGGTGCTAAAAGGGCCAGGGGAGCCAGAAGCGCCCTCAGCACCAGGAGGAAAAGGCCAAGCCTCCAGGGAGGGGGAGGATTCAGGCGCCTCCAAGAAGCATCCCCCTCTGGGCACATGGTGCCTGCCTCGCCCCCACCACAGAACCAGAAGGACACCGGGGGGGGGGGGGCTTATTCGTGGAACAGTCCATTCCCAGTGTGGTTTACAAAAGAATAGAACTGCCCAGAGAGCTTCAGCTATTGGGCGGTATAGAAATGTAATAAATAAATAAATTAGTTTCTGTTCCGCTGTTTGTCCGCAGCGTCTTAAGGGAGACGGATCAGAAGCCCCCCGCCCCGCTTGCTAGCCCTCTCCCATGTTTTGCAATTTGGCATGAACTAAGCAGGACAGACCTTTTGAAAGCGCCGTGCCTTCGTATGTAGGCACGGAGATCTGACAAGGATCCACAGTTGCTGCCCGGTCCATTTCTCTGCCACCCCTGCAAAATGGGAGGTGAGCCTCTTTCATTTCCAGAGGGCCCAGGAAAGTGTTGCAAAGGCAGTAGTTCTCCCCACACTTGTTCACCCCACCACCTTCCAGGGTTTGGGGGTGCTGCGAGCCACTGAACGCCTCCAATGCGTTTCCTCCCCTCCCTCAATTACGCCTTTGGGCTTTGCAGCACATGGGGGGCACAGAGGTTTCTGACAGAGGCTTAAGGGACCAACACCGACTCCTTCCTTTTCTTTTTGCCAAGCCCTTGAACCTCTCAAACTGACGGCCAGCGCCAGATGGGCCCCTCGCTCGTTTGTACCCCCACACGCAGGCGGGAAGGAGCAGCCCCGGCTCTGCTGGGCTCAGCCTCGGACAACCTATTGCTCAGACCTGGCGCAAGTGAACTAAAAATGCCTCTGGGGATGTGCAGAGCTGCTTTTCTTCACCAGTCCCACCCAGTGAGGATTAAGGAGCACATGGGCTTCCTGTGCCATTGGTGAAGGGAAGCATAGCGCCAGCCTCTCACCCCTGCCCCGCCCCCCACAGAGAGGTCCACCTTTGGCCCAGCGAATTCTGGATGCAGGAGCTGCTCCCCCAGTACCCACCCTGCCTCCCCCACCAGCCACATGAGGCAGCTCTTGGGCAAGCGTTTATTTTTAGCCCTGGCGGCCCCCACAGTCCTCTGCTTTCTACACTGCCTGTGCAATAGCTGGCTGGGTCAAGTGAAACCCCTGCTGCTGTTTGGCACAGAGCAGGAGATGTGGGCACACACACACACACACACACACACACACACACACACACACGGGGTCTAGGCCAATGGCGCAATGGCTTCACCCACACACCCTCTTTCAGCTCTGGGATGAGAGAACGCGCAAAGGAGGCAGAAAGCCCACGCAGAAGGCAGAAGCCAGCCAGCCAGCCAAGGCATGGGAGCCCCTACCCAGACACACACACACAAGAGTAACTCCAGGTGTGGGTGTGGCGGGGGGAGAGAGCAGATGGGGCGGGCGGAATGCTTTTGCTTCTCCTCGTCCCTGCAGGACTTTTGACCAAGTAGAAATTCACCAACATTTTGACACGGGACGTTGGCTGCTTTATTTCTGAACAGGATGACAAGAAGTGGCTGCTGATGTTGAAAGGACTTTTCAGATACCCGAGGGGGTTACAGCACTGGAAGGTCAAACGCCCCCCCAGGAGGCAAGATGGCTCTTAAAACAACCCCCCCACCTGAGATCTAGGCTAGCAGCGCAACTCTCCACCACCCAGTTTAGGCAGGATTCCAGCCCCCCCCCCACCTTGTGTACATGTCTCCCTGTTCCCCGCAGCCTTCTACAAAGCCATCCACCCCACAGAGTTACCCCAGGTCCCTTCCCAGGAAGGGGAATTCAAGCCAAATTTGGGGGAGTCCCCACTCCTCTTACTGTCATTGTCACACATTCACACACCCATGATGTGACAGGTGTGCAAAGAGCCCCTTGAGCCATACTTCCCAGGAGTCACTTCATTCAGTCCAGAAGGCGGTGGCTGTGATGGCCCCCAGCACGGAGGGAGACGCTGGCCACGGCTCCGGTCCCTCCTCTAGATCAGCTGCAGGTGCTTCTCCTCTGGCAGCCCGTACTTGGCCTTGGTCTCTTCAAAGAGCTGGGTGAGCTTGTCCAGGTAGGTCTTGTGCAGCTCGTCAATGGCTTCCCGGGATGGATGCGGTGTCTTGGGCACAGGGATGGGGGCTCCCACTGTAGGGGAGGTGGAAGGAGTTGGTGCCCCATGGCAGGAGGAGCCCCTCCACCTGCCTGGCTCTTCTAGGACCGTGTGGGCGGCCCGGCCCTGCAGGTGTTGCTGGACGGCTGCTGCCATCACCCCACACCACTGGTCTTGCTGGCTGGGGCTGATGCGGGCTGCAGTCCAGCCACTGGAGGGCATGCACTCCCTCCCAGCCCAAAGAGACTGCTCACGTTAGGACCACAACAGGGCAAGTCGCAGCTGGGCAGAGCCAGGGCCCAGAACATGCCAGCGAGGCAATGATTCAGGCTGGGAGAAGGAAAGCCAAGCACCCCCAAATCCCCACACTGCTGGGGGAGGGGGGACCCCGGGGCAGAACGCCAGACCCTCCAGCATTCAGGCTGCGTATCAGGAGAAGAGGACCTGTGTTTGGGTCCCCCACCTGGGCCAGGAAGGGCAGCAGGGGAGCTTCTGTCAAAGCACTTGATCGGGACTGGGACAGACGGCAGCAAAGGATGGCTGAGCTCCAACACACACACACACACACACACACACAGACGGAAGGGGGGCTTTTCAAATCTCCCCTCCCATCCAATTGTGCAGAACTGGCGGAGGATCTACTCTGACTTGTACACATTTGGTCAAGGGTTCAACCAAGCCACCCCCCAGGAGTTACAACAGGAAGAGCCAGCCCAGAGCCTCCCCGTGGGCCAAAGTCCAAGGCTGCAAAGGCACCGCAGGGGCCTCTTCAGAGGTAGTTGCAAAACGCAGGGCCGGAACTGGGGCCCAGTGACCGGAGCATTGCATCAGCCAAGCTCAGGGGCAGGCTGGGATGGACACAGCTGCACCTGGGGGAGAACCGAGGCGCAAGGAAAGGGCCGTGCCGCTACCAATGGAGAGAGGGACTCTCTGGGGATTAGGAGAGGCAACAGAAGGGCAGCCCCCTCCCTGTGCAGCTGCCCCCCAAACCCTCCGCCAGCACCCCAGAGCCAGTGGTGCCACTCACCCACAGTGTGGATGGGCCTTCGGAAGGGCAAGAGCCCAAAGCTGTACTGGAAAACACCCCGAGCGTGGAAGAGGGGCAGCGCCAGCCCCAGGACCTTCTGGAGCCGCTCCTGCATCGTGCGGATGAGGGAGCCCCGGGGGTTCTGGACTTGGTTGAAGAGCTCGTTCTCCCCAAAGGAGAAGACGGGGACCAGGGCGGCTCTGAAGGAAAGACAGAGAGACGAGTCAGGGCAAGACCACACTCCCCCCTCTGCTTGATCTGCCCCACCAGCAAAACCTCAGCAGCCGCAACCAAACGTTTGCATTTTGCTATCGATCCACGTCTGGCGCATGGTCTGCTATTGGGAAGCAACGTGAAAAGAGCCACGCTTGCAAACACGCCCATGTTCCACCGCAGGTCAACCTCTCCACTGAGAAGAGCCTGCAGGGCAGACCCGACCCCTCCCCTCTCCACCCCCCCACAGCGCTGCACACACCCCTCACCCATGCTGCAGTGCCATCTTTATGAAGCCTTTGCGGCCGCGAATCTGGAGGGTTAAAGCCCCTGGGCGGGCATCCAGCGACTCCGGTGGGCCCCCAACCGCTATCACAGCCACCTGGCCACCCCCTTCATGGCCAAGGAGGTATGAGGCGCTGGCCTTCTCTGAGGAAACCAGCCCTGAAAGATTAAAACAGAGGTGGGCGGGTTGGAAAAGGGTCCACGAGCAAGGCCCCGCCCCAGCAGGCCTTCTCGCCCCCTCGCCCCCAACAGTAGTGGGAGACCATCCCAATGAAGCAGGAGCCTTGCCCCACAACAGCCCAGGCTCACCCCCGCTCATGATGTAGTCTCGGAAGAAAGGCACCTTGAACCAGAACGGCAGCATCAGCAGGTGCGGCGTGAGCCCTGGGAAGAGCTGGGAGAACCCCGTGGCCTCCGTGCAGAAGTTCCCAAAGGCTCCGGCCACCAGCACCCCGTGGGGGTGGAAGCCAAAGAGGTAGTTGCACGAAGGGTCTAGCTCCGCCGTCTTCACCAGCTACCACAGGGAGAAAAGGAAGGGGAAAGGGGGAGAGGGGACCGTAGTTGGCAACAGGCAACCGTTTGGGACTGGCGCCTCTTTGCTGCCTCCCTGCAATGCTTACCCAAGCAGTGGCCTTCTGCCCTGGTCGTCAGCCCTTCGGGCCATGGAGGCTACCCAGGCCTGGCTCCTCCCCTGACTGGATTTCCATTGGAGACGCCGCGGAGTGAACCGGGCCTCTCGCATGCAGAAGACCAAGGGCTCCTCTGCGGCTGAGCCCCAGACCCACCCACACCAAACTATGCACTGCAACTGGGGAAGGGGGGTGTCTGCGACTTCCCATTTCCAGGGCTGAAGTTCCTGGGGTTCAAATCAGGCATGGAAGCAGTGTTTGTGCTCAACTTAGTCCAAGACTACAAGGGCAGCAGGGAGAGGGGAGAGGAGAGGAGGGGGGACTCTGCCCTGCAAGAGGGAAATGGGCTGCACTGCCAGGCTTTTGCCTCAGTTCAGGGGGCAGCCAGCCCCCTCCCTGCCTCCCTCCCTGCCCCCACCCTCTCACCGTGATGGGGAAGTAGTCGCGGAAGTATCGCCATACGGCCCAGTTGCGTGCCCAGGCCGAGCGGCGGCCCCCTCGGGCAGGGGTGTCCCAATCCAGGTAGAGCCAGGCAGCGTAGAGCACGGCCAGCACCCAGCCGTCCCCCAGCAACAGCAGGAGATACAGCACCAGGCAGCATTGAGCTGGGGAGAGAGGCAGTGCCCTGTTACCTTCCCTAGGGGAAAGGCCCGACCCTCCACCCCCTCAGAAGTTCAGGCTCCCACCCTCTGAGTGCCAGACAGTTCCACACCACAAGGACCTCCAGACCTTGAATTTACAAAAAGGGAACCGAGGCAGTCCCCACCCCCACCCCAAAACAACCGAATAGGGGACTGGAAATGGCTGCCCAATGGCAGGCTGAAGAGTCCTCCATCTGCACATGCTCAGGAGTACTCCACTACTACTCAAGCCCCAGAAAACAGGCTCGGGGGCACAAGATGATCAGACACGATCTGGATATTGCTTCCATGGAGGGACGGGGCACTTCTCCAAACTCCTGCCCGCTCGCCCCCCACCCCGGCAAGCGATTCCCAGCCCCACGGCTATGTGGGCCCAGACTACACTGCGGCACAGATAGGCCAAACAGGGCCCCCCCACGGCCCAGCGGGACTCCCCAGGCAACAGCCCCTTCCGACGAAGGAAGCCCCACACTTAGAGGGGCCTCCTTCAAAGAAGCCAAGCCCCGCGAATTTTTCGGACGGGTTAGGGTCCGAAAAACTAAGCACTACCACGGAAGGAAAGGGCGCCATCCTGGCACACGCGCACCCCCCTCCCGTAAGTGGCAGTGGCACAAACACACACCCAGCCTTTCCCACGTATAGGAGGGGGATCCTCCCACCTCCGGAAAGGCTGCTGCTCAGCCCAGGCAATTCAAACTCCCTGCTCCCAGAAGCCCCTTCTTGGCTGCGGCCCCGCTCCAACCTCACCCAGCGCCAAAAAGGAGAAGATCCACTGCACGACGGCGGCGGTCTGGAGGCGCCGCCGCAGGGGCAGGCGCAGCGGGGCGAACTGGACCCACATGGCGGATAGACGCTGCGGGGCAGAGACCGGCGCCAGCCAGCCAGCCAGCGAGGGGCAGCGGCGGCCGAGCCGGCGCTTATCAGGGCAGGGAGGAGCCGCCCCCTCTCGGGCACGGCCCCGCTCCGCCCCCGGAGCGCGGATTAGCCGAGGCCGTGACCCCGCCCGAGTCCACCCCACCCCGTGGCTTGACCAGGCAGGCCGAAATCCCACCGGTTTCCCGCGCAGCCGCTGCACGGGTGCTTGGCTCGGGGCTGCGCGCCGGGGCTGCAGGCGTCGCGGTCCTGGAGGGCTTCGGCCTCCCTGAACCACCACCTCGGCGTTTCCACCCGCACAGCTGCCTCCCAATAACCCCTCGACTGAGGAATGGCCGTGGGCCTCTTCGGGCCGTTGTCGCTACCCGCCCCCAGGGCCGCCGCAGCGCCAGGGGGACCAAGGAGGAGCTCCTGTCGCCCCCCCCCCCCCGTCCGTTCATCTCTTGCGCTCCAGGTGCCGTAGCAGGGGAGGGGGGGGGGGTTCTGTGCCGAGTCAGCTGTCCCCTCCCGGGCGACGCAAAGCTTCGCCTTGGCATCCATCCCCCCGCCCCCGCGCCAAGTGAAGCGGGCTTAGGAGTCCTAGGACGTCCCGCACGAGGAGAAAGCGGAGGGGGCGAAGGCCAGTCGCCCGTGGCTTGGTCCCCGAGGGAGTCTCGGAGGCACTGGGGAAGTGGAAGACGGGTGATCGACTGGGCCACTGGCGGCTGGCAGGCAGCTCGGCTGGGCGGGAGACTGGCAGGAGAAAGGGCGGCGGGCTGCGCCAAAACACCCCAGCTCTGAATTAGGGGCTCCCGGATCCGTCGCGCTCGGTCGGGTGCGCTCCACGCCCCGGGGCGCCCCCTGCTGGTGGGATCTTGACCAGGCGCTCTGGGTTGTTCCGCCAACAGCCCAGGTAAGAGGAGGACGGGAAAAGCAGCCCTGAGTTTCCGCAGAGACTGGAAATGGAGCTGCGGTTGTCGCTGAGCTGGGGACGGAGAGAATTTCCAGGATGAATCTGATTGTAAAACTTCAGGCGTAGATATTGCCACAATTAATGCTTTTGTTTACATAATTAGAGAAAGATGCTGTTGGATTTAAAGGCTTTATTAAAACATTAGCAGAATATTAACATACTGGAGTTTAGCAAACTAAACATTGCTATTTGTAAAGCAAGGGTGTTGTTTTTTTAAAAAAGCATCAAGCTCGAAATCAAGATATAAAATTGAAATCAGAAAGTTTCATATCCAAATTTCAAACATCCATGAAATAGATGTTTACTCAATTTTTGCAGCTTTACATATATATTTTTCATGACAGATTTTCCTGCAATCAGAACTTGCAATGACAGGTCTCCCTAGGCCAGCAGAAGAGGGAACCGGCCCAGTACAATCCTATTTATGCCTACTCAGAAGTAACCCTTTGAGTTCAATGGGACTTACTAACAAGTAAACGTGCAGAGGATTATGCATTCTGCCTGCCTTTTGTGGTGTACATCACCCACTTCCCCGATCCCAGGAAACTGCCAGAAACTATTCCGCTACCCAGCTCAGCTCCTCTGGATGTGATCTGGATGAAGGCGAGCATGAAGATGACTCTGACCCACTTGCCATAGGTCAGGCAGGGACGTCAGTCATGGGCAAGAGATGTGCCTTCCTCTTGTGCATCAAGAGAAGCCAGCCGGCCAGGGGCCCGCAGGCACAACGCCACATGAATTGCAAGGGGCTGCTACCTGCACTTCTGAAGACGTCTCACCACAGAATAGAGCACAAATCCCAGCGTGCTTGTGTGGTGCTCCTCCTACACACACACACACAAACACACACTTGTGCCGGAGGGGGCCAAGCTCACAGGGCCAAGAGGTCAGTGCTGGTCGAGGTCTCCACCAGAATGGAACCGGCGGGGCAGGCCTGGGGAGACCCCTGCAGCTGCAGCATCTCTGCCCAGCCCATCTCTGTGGGGCTGTCTGCTGCCACCGTGACGTGTCCCAGCCGCGTGCTGCGCAGGAACCGCTTGGCCCAGACCTGGGAGGTGACGGAGAGTGCAAAATGATGCCACAGACCAGCCCCACATCCCCCGGGGAAGGTCAGGAGGCCCAGGCAGGATGGGGCAGAGGCAGCCCATGGGGACAGGGCTGGCCCCAGAGCGGCAAATGGCGTCTGCCAGCAGCCCAGTGGAAGTATCAGGCATCCAAGTCTAATTGCCTTATTGTGGCACCAGAGGCCTCTCCCCCTCCCAGGCAATACAGCTTCCAGGGCTGCCCCTTGAGCTGCTCTCGGGTGGCTGCCCTTCCTTCCATGGCACTCACGATCAGCTGCCTGGGACAGCCGCCTCCCTCTGCCCCGCAACACCCCTGGCACGCCTGATCCCTGCTAGCTCAGTCCTGCCTCGGCCCATTTTGTGGGATTTAGAGCATGGCCCAAACCCAGGAGCGCAGGAGGGGGCAGCTGCCCCAGGCTCGGGGACTCCCTTACAGCTTCTAGGCAGGCGAGGTGCCGATGGCCTCAGGGGCAGGCTGGGGGCTCAGTCACGAGAGCCCTCCAGATCCTGGGCAGCCATGCTGGCCAAAGGCGTGCTGCTGCATGAGAGGGCAGGCTGAAATGTGTTCCTGCAAGGGGGTAGGGCCAGGAAGCCCAGGAGTGACCCCCTCCCCATTCTGGGCCTTGGCTGGCTTGTGCACCCGGCTGCATCAAACTCTGCCTGACATCAACAGATGGGGCAAAGTGCTGCAGCACGGATCCATCCCCAATTAATGGATCTGGTCCCAGAGAGATGCCCTGGAAACCCCCTCCCAGGCACCTGGTCCTTCCCCTCCCTCTAGCACTATGGAGGAGTACACCAAGAAGAATGGAGGGAGCCATGGGGTGGGTCTGTGCATGGCCCCCCTTACCTCAATGTGGATGGGTCTGCGTGGGCGCCGGCGGCAGAAAATGGCCCTGAAGTTGAAGTCTGGGTTGGATGTGGCCTTGTGGACAGCGGAGCTCACCTCTTCCCCTTCACAGCGCACCTTCACATAGACGTCTGGGGCTGGGGGAACAGGTGACATACACACACACCCCGAGGCAGTCAGTCCCAGCCCTCCAATGGGGCTAACCTGAGAGGTTCAGCTGAGGGGCCAGGGACAGTGGGCAGGAAGGCACAGGCTGGGAGGAGTCATGCAGGAGCTCTACCACCTGGGGGGCAGGGCATATAGGAGGGGATTTAACAGCAGGTTCCTAACCCAGTCCATGTAGCCAGTGGCCTGGTCCTCCCATGGCCAGCAAGATGCCTCCAGCAAGCAAGGAAGGATCAGGGCAAGGTGTTGTCCTCCCCAGTGCCTGGTATTCAGAGGCAGTGCCTCTCAGGATGGGGGGCAAAGAACCATCAAGGCTGACCCTGTCTCCTTGGTTCTGCCAACCCCATTTGAAAGCAGTACAACAATGGAATCAGTTCCCTAGGGAGGTTGTGGGCTCTCCCACACTAGAGGCCTTCAAGAGGCAGCTGGACAACTGTCTGTCAGGGATGCTTTAGGGTGGATTCCTGCAATGAGCAGGGGGTTGGACTCGATGGCCTTGTAGGCCCCTTCCAACTCTGTGATTCTATGATTCTATGAAAGGCCTCCAAGCCAGTAGCATCCTGGCAGCTTGCAGCAGTGAGTTCCATAAATTAATGGTGTGCCAGGAACAGGAACAGCCCCAGGGCTCCTGTGAGTGGAGGGTGTGTGTGTGTGTTAATTCCCCAGCTGGTCTGGCAACACTGAGGAGGGCAAGAGGTCTGGTCCTCCCATGGCATCCCTTGTAGAGCTTGAGTGGGGCTGCTGCCCCATGGGGGTGGGGGTGATGTCGCTGTACAGTTCAGGGTTCGAATTCACCTTTGCCAGTGTTGGGAAGAGCCAACCCCATGGCCCGTTGGACCCAGATGGAAGTGATGAGCTGTGGGGGGGCAGTGCAGCATGTACAGCAGCGGGGGCTCGGGGGCTCTTCGCAGTCGACCGCTCTGGGCAGGGGGAGGCAAGAGAGAAAGTCAGGGACATACTATGGGGTGTAGGTCAAAGGTCAGGAGGAAAACCCACACACACCCCACATCAGGAAGCTGCATGCAGGGAGAAATGCTATTATTTCAGCCTTGTGGCGTGTGGGAGCAGCTGCTCGGATTGAGCCTGACAATCAAGGGAAAGGCACTCTGCATATGCTCAGAGAGAGTGACAGCCTCGTTCCAACGCCTGACGTGGCAGAGTCAACGTTACAGCCGGCAGGGGAGGGGGCAGCCCTTGGAGGGAGGGGAAGGCTCACCGCAGCCGGGCCGGGCGCTCGCTGTAGATCCGCAAAAGGAACGCACCGCTCTGGTCCGGGTCAAAGGTCGTGGGCAGCACGGCGTAGCGGCCTGCTGGCACTTCTGCCCGGAGCAAGACGCTGCGAGAGTCAATGTAGGTGGAGCCGGCCAGGCGGGGTGGGATGCAGTGGAGGCGCCAGCACCGGTTCTGCTCCACCTGTGGGGGAATGACAGCCCCCCAAGTCAGCCCCCACAACCTCACTCCAAGAGGAAGAGCCTGGCCTGGCCTGCACTTTGCAGGTGAGCGGGAGCCCCGTGGCGCTCGTAAGAAACAGGTGCCCAGATGCCCCTGCATCCAAAAGTCAGCCTTAGGCTGCACTGGGTGGAGGACCTCAGGCCCTGGGGAACCAGTCTGGCCCCTTTGGGGTCCCCATCCAGTCCCCTAGGGTTTTCCCGGTGGCCCTGCCCCTTCCGGGTTTGGAGCACTCCCCCCCGCCCCGCCCCCAACTCTCGACATTTGAGCTACTTCTCCAAAGGCTTCAGGACTGGCAGGAACATGCTGGTGCGTTTTTGGCCTCAGCCCTTGTGCCTTTGCACCCCCCCCCAGCCTCCGAAAGGGCACTTGGCCTGGGGCTGAGAGAAGTCTCCGAGCCCACCCATGGACTCCCCCACCTCAGCTGCCTCCAGGGCTGCGGGACGTCTCCTCCGAGAGCCACCATCACGCTCGCCAAGCACAGCGCTCAGTAAGGCATCATGTGCCTTCTGCTGACGATGGCAAGGACAAGACTCGGTGTGTGCTCCCCCCACTGGAACCCCACCCATGTGGGGGGTGTCTGCTGCAAGATGCTGCTGGATCATGTCCAGCCTCAGACTGCGTGTGGATGCATGGGAGATGCTCTCCGAGGATACAAAACCAAGGAGGACGGGGCGGGGGGGATGCAGCCCAAACTAAGTTCTGGGTCACTGGAAATCCCACCCACCCTCCAGGGGAGCGTCTTCTTTCTGTCAGACAGCAGAGAGCAGGATCTGCCCCAAAGCTGGCTTTAGACACAAGACCCTCGCCAAGCATGACCTACCACGTTCCCCAGCGCTGTCCAGCTGCCAGGCCTCTCCCACTGGGCCACCAGGCCTGCTGTGGTTTCCATCCTGCCCATTCATCCCTTAGAGGTCCTGAGCCCACTCCAGGCTCAGCACCCCCAGGACATGTGCTGGTCAAGACCGGTTGCCGCAAGCAAGAGTGGCCCCATCCGTGGGGAGTCAGGGATCGAGGCAGCCCTTTCCCCAAGCCCTGAGGCCCTGGGAGGATGGCCCCAATCCTAACCCCATAACAGCCTGGCTTGGATTTGACCAAGGCCTCATCAAATGCAGTGGCAGAGGCCTGGCTGAGGCCCGGGGGGAAATGGCAGCTCCCCAAAGGCTGAGTTCAGCCAACGGTCCACATGTCAGAGCAGCGACTCCTCCCCCCTCCCCCGCACCTCGTGTGTGTGTGTGTGTGTGTGTGTGTGTGGTGGGTGCGTGGGTGGGGGACAAGGACTGTCCAGCCTTGAAAGGGGGGCCTACACTGGTTGTGCCCTGAAGCGGCCACAGCTCCTGGGCTGCCCTCCACCAAAGAAAGCATCCACAACTCAGAGCACAGCACCCTCATCAGACTAAAGCCTCCCCCCCTCGCAGCCCAGCCCTCCCCCTGCCAGCTTGGGCAACATCTCCCAACAGTTCCCTGCAGCCCACTTCCCCACGCCCAGCTCCCACCCCAGAACTTGGATTCTGACTCACCCTGAAGAGCTCGAAGCCCACGGGGAGGTTGCGCCCCCCAGAGTCAGACCCTCGCAGCTGCCGTGTGTCCTGCTGCTGCAGCGAAATCAGAATTGAGTCCGGAGTCCTTGGCACCTCAAAGAAAAACTGGGGGGGGGGGATCGTGGGGATGAGGACAGGGTGTCAGCCAAACAATGCGGAAAAGGGGGTTGCTCCCACACACCTGTCCTTTCCCGTTGTAGCTTTTCGGAGTCTTAGGAACTCAGGAATGCTACTCCCCACCCCCCACGGAGGGACCAAGCCGTATGTAAAGAGCTGCATGTAAGGCTTTGAGCAACACAGGACAGTTCTTCAGGCTTCACAGAGGCACAGTGCAAGAACAAACAGAGAGCAAATTAGTGGGGCTGCCTTTGAAAAGTGCCCCCAAAACTCCAGCCCTCCAATGTGAGGCCTATCAGCCCAGGGCTGCTGTATCAGTTGTGCTGGCTGTCAATTTGACTCCAGGTGCATTTCAAGGTGGTGCTGTTATGTGCAGACTTGGAAGGGGCCTCAAAGGCCATCTAGCCCAACACCATCACCACCCCGGCAATGGCAGAGATAGGCAGCGACAGCACCCATGGCTGTGGCCGGTGGCCATCCTGCTTTGGCTTAAAACCCACCAGCAAAGGAGATCCTAGGCTGGCTGGGACCAGGGGTGAGCGCAGCTATCTTGAGGTGTAGTTGCAGGGGCGGGGATAGGGATGCACACATTGGGCAGGGCCTTTTCAGCTGTGGTTTCTGGCTGTGAAAGAAGACCCTCCTCTTCTAAAAAGGTCTAGATTTGCCTCTCTGCTCACTCTCTGGTGAGCAGCCAGAACGTGGCTGTTTCAGAAAGCCTTTAGACTGGATGGAGCAGCCGCTCTTAGACCAATGATTTCCAAAATCATTGTCAGCCGCCTTGGAGGTTGCTGATGGAGATGCAGGAGATAAATTATGTTTTGAGTACAGACATGAATCCAACAGGAAGGTGGTGTCATGGGCCCCCTGGGCTGGCCACACTGGGGGGGGGGGCGAGGCGAGGCCCCAGCCAGGGAAGGTGGCCGCGCCTGTGCGACAGCGGCACCGGACAGAGGGAGCAGCAGCTGGTGTGACGCAGCCCCCTACCCCCACCCCCCTGAGGCGAAGCAGGGCGGAGCCTGGCCAGTGCCTGCAGGGGAGATGGCAGCTGGGAATCCTGGCCTGTGCTGGAAGGGAAGCAGCGGAAGAAGAAAACCCATTAAATATCGCAGGGAAAACTGCCGGGGTGGCGGGGGTGGTGGCAGTGGCGGGCTCAGAAGAAGACCCTCACAGCATAAAAAAAGAAATTAAAAAAAGGGGTGGGGGGACAACAACGTGATCTCACGTTCTGTTGTTCAACTCCAGATCTTCTGCCAAAGGTTTCTGAAAGTGGCTCTCAAAATCAGGGTCGAGTCTACTGTTGTTGTTTTTAGCCACTGTGCAAAGGTGTGCAACATTTCTGCCTTTCAGCCGCAATTCCTCCCACCTGAGGGTTCTTGAGGAAGGTGTCTCGGTGATTCAGGCAGCCACCTGCACGCCCCTTCTGGGGATCCCACTCCCCGAATTGCAGGCCCTCCAACCAGCTCCGCCGGCAGCTCAACCGTGCCGTGTTCATGCGCCGGCAAATGACAATGTCTGTGAAATGGGTGCAGAAGTCCTCCAAGCACATCCTGGAAGACAGATGGAAGGACAGGAGGGTCAAGGGCCAAGAGCCTGTTTAGCCAGGAACCTGTTGCTTTCTCATCCAGTGTGTGGACTGGCTCACTTCCTCAGGTCAGCTGGAGCTCTTTGCCTTGCAAGCCCACTCACTCAGCTTTGTGTATGTGGGGGCTTGTAAGGCACGGAGTGGGGTGGAGGAGGACCTGGTGGAGGGATGGTGCAGACCTTTGGATTGGGGAGGAACTAGATTGCCACTGGGGCCCTCCAGGTCTGAGGAATCTACTGCTGACTGCTAAGACGGAGGCACGCAGGACGCAGCCCCAAGGGGCACCAGAATCTCTAGGAAACAGAGACGGGCATGCACAAGGGACCCACCAGAATTCCCCATCATCCTGAATGATGACCCCCATCCGCCGCCGCTGGCGCTGGCTCACCTGCTGCCATTCAGGGGACCTGTGGGGAAATTGAGGTGGGTGGGAATGGAGAAGGGGAGGGAGGTTTGAAGTGGGGCAGTTCGCAACCCCTCCCCCTAGAGCTACCATCCTTGGAGGAATTTGCAGCAAAAGAGGCAATGGTGCCCACCAACCTGGATGGCTGCAACAGGGGATGAGACCCATTCATAGAGGATAGCGCTGTCAATGGCTACTAGTCCCAGTGGCTACAGGCTCCCTCCAGCATCAGAAGCAGCAATAGGCCCCTGAATCCCAGTTACCAGAGGACATGAGCAGGCGTGGGCTCCATTCCGGCTTGTCGGCTTTCCCCCTTTGGGCATCAGGTGGGCCCAGGGTGGGAGCAGAATCTCTGCTCTGATCCCTCTCCAGAGCAATTCTCATGCCATGCCTCCTCTGTCCATCAGGTCCAACACTCCACTTTTGCAGTCCCTCCAGAGTGTGCCCTTTTCCTCTGTCTGTCCCTTTGAGCCTGCACATTCCTCTTGCCACCATGTTTGCCTGGGGCAGGAGAGCGGGGCTTCCGGAACATCCTCCTGACTTCCTGTGATTGCCTCCCACCCGCCTGTCCATCTCTACCCCGACCCAAAGGCCCTGCCGGATCCCTGCTGCCTTGCTGCTCCCTCTGAGATTACTTGTCACTCCAGGCTCCGTTCCACTCCATGGTGCCCCAGGGGTTCCGCAAGCAGAGCAGCTGCAGCGTCTGGGCCTTGAAGAGGTGGCAGAGGCGCCGGCGGAGCTGGACCCTCCGGACAGCAGTGATACCGTAGGCATGGCCCCGGACCAGCCCACACAACAGCTGCGCTTCAGGGCCCTCGCCCGGGAAAGCCTATGGCCCAAGGGGGGTGGGGTGGAGAGAAATCCAGCATGTAGCCAACCCGCCTGGGCACATGGGAAGCACAGGGAGATGCAGCCTGCAGAGCCAGGCACTCGGCCCACCCAGTCTGGTCCTGTCAACAACCCCGAGCAGCAGCAGCAGCGGCTCTCCGGGGTTCAGATCCTCCAGGGGCTTTTCCAAGCCTACCTGGAGATGCTGCCACCTGAGACAGCCCCCCCCCCACATGCAAAGCAGGGCCTCTAGCGCAGAGCTGCTGCAGCCCCTCCCTCAAAGTGGGCTTGAGGAGGCTGCTGGTTATTGAACACGTGAATAGTTGTATCCGCCGCCTTCTCTGCATGGCCAAGCAATTGAGTATGAAGCAAAGGGGGAGAAAATCCACACAAATTGCGTGAGGGCAGCTGGGTCATTCCAGGGCCTGGTCTAACGGGCCTTACGGGGCCGAGAGAGAGAGAGAGACGCTGCAATGGTGAAGTACTCAACCGAGATTCCTCCGCTTCTCTCCCGCCCCGCCCCGCCGTCATGCCAAACACACCCTTGCTAGCCCAAATAGAAAAGAAATCTGCAGTTCCACATTTTAAACTCACTTAAATCACAGCACTCTCATAACTACGGCCGTAAAATGGGAGTCTGCTGCCCTGATGCTAAACACATTTGCTGGAGAATGAGCATCTCATGTGTGTGTGTGTGTGTGTGTGTGTTTTATAGAAAATGGGTTAATTTATTTTAAAAGTAGAAGTCATTACATGAGCACTCACCCCTGGCTATAAAATGTGCTTTAAAAGATGAAGGAAGGAGGAGGGGGCATGGTGCAGAGAACAGCCGTAGCCCCACGGTGCCACAGCACGACCATACTGGCCCAGATGCTGGTGTGGCTGTTCATGCTGCCCCATCGCCTGCCACTTCCTTGGTGGTCCTTTGGGGCCCCAGAATGTCAGCCCCACGGTCCAGCCCTAGCAGCAGCACCGCTGGGCTCCTCACCCGGATGGAGCAGCTGATGAGGGCCGCCCGGGAGCGTGCTTTTCTCAGCTGCTGGAAGAGCTCCTTCTGCTTCTCGGGGTCCCCACTGAGGCCCCCCTCATCCAGAGTCAGCAGCTCCGAGATGCCTCCCGTGAAGTCCACCAGCGCCTCGGCCGTGTTGCCGCCCTCCAGTGCCTCGTAGCAGCCGTTCAGCCTGCAGGGCAGGAAAGAGGGGCCCGGTGGCTGAGCTGGGCTTTGGGCTGGGCTGGGCTGGACTGAGGACCCAGCTCTCACACATGTACCCCTCCACAGCTCCCCAGCGCTGCCGTGCCAGGCCTGGCTTTGGAAAGGGCGCCCCTTTTGTGGCTGGGCCTTCCCCCATGGGCCCGAGGACTGCCCTGCCCTGCCCTGCTCTGCCCTGCCCTTCCTCGGGAAACTGCACCGGCCTCAGTCCTCAGGAACGGGGTGGGGGGTGGGATGTTGAAGCATTCATTAACTGGATCTGGTCCACTTATGCTGCACACTCCCAGGAGCCGATTTCTCTTACGAATAAAGCCCCATTCATAAAACAGGAGAATGAGGCCCTTGCGCGGCCCACCTCTGAGCTGGAGGCAATATCCTGGAATCCAACTAGCTGGTTGTGATTATTCAGTGCTAAGGTAAGGACACTTTGCACATGCTCAGTAGACACTCTGCCAGCTCCAAGGCTGAGCCCCTGGTGGTGATGCCGAGAGCGTGTCTGGGAGGATCCCAAGGTGCCTGTGTACAAAGACCACCCTCCCAGACAAAGGCACAGCACCTCCGCCCCCGCTCTCCCCCTCCACCCCCCCATACTTGGCATAGGCCTTTTCCAGGAGAGCGCTCCAGAACTCGCGGGGGTCTGCGGAGCGGCAAAAAAGGAGTTTCCCATGCCGGCAGGGCAGGCGGTCGTCCACGCAGACCTCCGTCCAGTGCCCCCAGCGCCAGAAGCGGAAGCGGAAGATGCCACCGTATCTCTGTGGCCGACGTGGATCCCAGTCCTGCTCACGGGGCTTTGGGATCACCTGACAGAGGCAGGAAGCACAAGGCTGAGAGAGGCAAGACGCAGAGCATGCCTGTCGCGGCAGCCCCCTCCTTCTGGCGGCAAGGGGTGCTTTGCCCATGCCCAGAGAAACACAGTCCCACCTGGCACCGAAGCCAGATTTTGGTCGGATGGGGGAGGAAGCAAGTGGGGGCAGGGAGGCTCCTACCTTCCTCCAGACGGCAGCGGGCTCACTGGCCAGGCAGGAGGCAGCCGCCACAAACCAACAGTTCCCGAGGCTGCCCTGGTGTAGGTCCCTGGGGCTGATGCCGTCCACAAAGAGCTGGGGGTCTGAGCACAGCTCCTGGGCAGCAGACAGACAGTGGGGCAGCTGTATTGAGTTCAGCCCCACACAAGTGGAGACAAAGCCAACGCCGAAGAGGCGCAATGGATAAACACCCACCAGCTCCCAGCCCTGCTTGTAGGCCCCTCTGAATGCACAGCCCTAGAAACACTGGGACAAGGGGACCTGCCCTTGGAGAGACCCCCATTGCTCCGGGGGCTGGAGGAGCCGCAGTAGTGGGGGTCCAGCCCTCGATGCTTTGGAGCCCCCGACCACCACCACCACCACAGAGGCCTCGTGACCCTGTTCATGTTTAACTGCATTTGTTGCCATGTTTTTAAGGCATTTATTGATTGTTGCAGTTTTTATATTGGTTTTTATGTTGTATCATGTGTTTTTATGTAAACCACTTAGGAAACCTGGGATGCCAAGCGACAGAGAAGCATCTCAAGGAAACGCAGCAAGAGAGTCAATATTTACCCCAGGCCGCTTCCAGGAGACCCCATCCGGGGGGTCTCGGTGGTAAAAGAGGGAGGCATTTGTGGCTGGGAACTCAGGGTCTTCGAAGAGGTGTTGTGCTTGGAGGCAGCTCCGCTTCAGGCGCTGATACCGTTGGCCCCGGAAGGGCTTCGGCCCGGACGGCATCACCTGGAGGAGGTGCGGAGGGGACGGAACAAGAGAGTCTAGTGGCACCGGGAGAAACAAGGAAGCCCATGTCAGAACCACGGCGGATCGCCTAAGCCAAACAAAAGCCTGTGTTCGGCTGCAAAGTGAAGCACTTAAGACCCTGGACCTTTGCCTGAGTTCTGTAACGGACTGGATGAGGTGAGCGAAGACATTGAGATGAAGCTCTGACGAGGCAGAGGTGCTGTTGGTCTGTAGAAAATTTAGCTTGAGGACTGGGATTCATCTTGTTCTTGAAGGGGTCTCTTTGAAAGATCAGGTTCATCACTTGGGCATGTGGCTTGAGCCCAGGCCGACCCTGGATTTCCAGGGGTAGCAGTGGAAGGAGTGCATTTGCACACTTAGGTTTAGTGCACCAGCTGCGACCTTAATGTGAGGCAATGCTGAAACAACTTAATTGGAAAGAGGACTGACCATCCAGGTCAATCTGACACAGCTAGAAGAGTTATGGGCCGCTGGTTGATAAGATAGAATGAAAACATTTTCTTTGATCTTTCTTTGTTTTGCTTTAGAACTTTGCTAACTGCTAATTAGTTAAGATGCTAATATGTACAAATATACCTGCTTTTCACATAGCCAGTTGAGAAGCTCTTTGTCCATAGGACTCTCTCCATACAGCTGTATTATGCTCAACAAAACAGAGTTGCCTCACAACCAAAGTGGATTTTTATCCTTTGCACACTTAGGTTTAGTGCACCAATTGCGACCTTCCAGAGTCAGTCTGATCCAGCAATAGTTATTCAAGTATTGGTTAGCATATAATGTAGGTTTGCTTGGCACCTACATTATATGCTTTTAGACGCCAGGTGAAGACCTTTTTATTCTCCCAGCATTTTAACAGTCTATAAATAAATTTTAACTTGGTGTTTTAAATTTGTAATTTTTCATTGCTGCTGTTTTTATCTGGTTGAGCTTTTATATTGTATTTTATATTATGGTTTTATATTGTTGTTTTATACTTTGAATGGTTTTAATTTTTGTGAACTGCCCAGAGAACTCCGGCTATTGGGCAGTATAGAAATGTAATAAATAAATAAATAAATAAAACTACTGCAATGGGCTTTACATGGGGCAACCCTTGAAGACCATCTGGAAGTTCCAATTGGTGCAAAAAACAGCAATGAGGCTGCTAACCACTGCATGGTAGAATCATAGAACTGTAGAGTTGGCTGGGGCCTATAAGGCCATCGAATCCAACCCCCTGC